>NW_025721138.1:0-676693 GCF_922984935.1 Meles meles
GCGGGAGGCTTCGGCCGCCCCGCGGCATGCCTCCCGGAGCTCCTCCTGGCGGTGCTGGATCGCGACGACACGCGATCGCGGACAGGGCCCCGGGGGGGGCCGCCCTGCGGCCCTGTGGTGCCCGAAGTGTGTTCGCCGGGCGTTTTCCGGGAAATTCTCACGAGCGTTCTGCCCAAATCGGGATCGATTTGGGCAGAACGCTCGTGAGAATTGGCCGGCGTTGGGCAGCCCTGGTCAGCACCCAGTTCCGCGTGAAGCAGGGCCCTTTCTCGCTCGGGGCATGTCGCGGCCACCTGGAAAACGAGCCGCGACGATGGGGCGCGGCCGGCAGCCGCGGCGCCGGGGAGATTTCCCCGAGCAGATTGCATGGAGGAGCCGTGGCCGGGCGTCCGCCTCCGCCGTGGCGGGCGGCCGGGGCGCCCCTGGAGGGGGCTGGCCTCTGTGGGGAAACGGACTGGTCTCTCACTCCGCGGCTAGGACGAAGCCGCGAAAGGTGCCGTTGTCGCCGGGACGGTCGGGGGACTCGTGGCGCGGGACTCAGGGTTCCCCATGGGGAGGCCCCAAGGCTCAGGCCCCTGGCAACGGAAGGCTAAGCAAGCAGGCCCGGGCCCGGGCCCGGGTTTCGGGGCTGGCCCGGCCCCAGCTGCCGGCGCCAGGGAGGGGACCCCCGGAGGCTGAGGAGCGGGAGGCGTCGGCCACCCCGCGGCACGCCTCCCGGAGCTCCTCCTGGCGGTGCCGGAACGCGACGACACGCGATCCCTGACAGGGCCCCGGGGGGGGCCGCCCTGCGGCCCTGTGTTGCCCGAAGTGTGTTCGCCGGGGCTTTTCCGGCCAATTCTCACGAGCGTTCTGCCCAAATCGATCCCGATTTGGGCAGAACGCTCGTGTGAATTGGCCGGCGTTGGCTAGCCCTGGTCAGCGCCCAGTTCCGCGTGGAGCAGGGCCCTTTCTCGCTCGGAGCATGTCGCGGCCACCCGGAAAAAGAGCCGCGACGCCGGGGAGATTTCCCCGAGCAGTGTGGATGGAGGCGCCGTGGCCGGGCATCCGCCTCCGCCGTGGCGGGCAGCCGGGGCGCCCCTGGAGGGGGCTGGCCTCTGTGGGGAAACGGACTGGTCTCTCACTCCGCGGCTAGGAGGAAGCCGCGAAAGGTGCCGTTGTCGCCGGGACGGTCGGGGGACTCGTGGCGCGGGACTCAGGGTTCCCCATGTGGAGGCCCCCAGGCTCAGGCCCCTGGCAACGGAAGGCTGAGCAAGCAGGCCCGGGCCCGGGCCCGGCTTTCGGGGCTGGCCCGGCCTCAGCTCCGGCGCCAGGGAGGGGAACCCCGGAGGCTGAGGAGCGGGAGGCTTCGGCCTCCCCGCGGCACGGCTCCCGGAGCTCCTCCTGGCGGTGCCGGACGCGACAACACGCGTTCCCGGACAGGGCCCCGGGGGGGGCCGCCATACGGCCCTGTGGTGCCCGAAGTGTGTTCGCCGGGAGTTTTCCGGCCAATTCTCACGAGCGTTCTGCCCAAATCGGGATCGATTAGGGCAGAACGCTCGTTAGAATTGGCCGGCGTTGGGCAGCCCTGGTCAGCGCCCAGTTCCGCGTGGAGCAGGGCCCTTTCTCGCTCGGGGCATGTCGCGGCCACCCGGAAAACGAGCCGCGACGATGGGGCGCGGCTGGCAGCCGCGGCGCCGGGGAGTTTTCACCGAGCAGAGTGGATGGAGGCGCCGTAGCCGGGCGTCCGCCTCCGACGAGGCGGGCGGCCGGGGCGCCCCTGGAGGGGGCTGGCCTCTGTGGGGAAACGGACTTGTCTCTCACTCCGCGGCTAGGACAAAGCCACGAAAGGTGCCGTTGTCGCCGGGACGGTCGGGGGACTCGTGGCGCGGGACTCATGGTTCCCCATGGGGAGGCCCCCAGGCTCAGGCCCCTGGCAACGGAAGTCTGAGCAAGCAGGCCCGGACCCAGGCCCGGCTTTCGGGGCTGGCCCGGCCCCAGCTGCCGGCGCCAGGGAGGGGACCCCCGGAGGCTGAGGAGCGGGAGGCGTCGGCCTTCCCGCGGCACGCCTCCCGGAGCTCCTCCTGGCGGTGCCGGAACGCGACGACACGCGGTCCCGGACAGGGCCCCGGGGGGGGGCCGCCCTGCGGCCCTGTGGTGCCCGAAGTGTGTTCGCCGGGAGTTTTCCGGCCAATTCTCACGAGCGTTCTGCCCAAATCGGGATCGATTTGGGCAGAACGCTCGTGAGAATTGGCCGGCGTTGGGCAGCCCTGGTCAGCGACCAGTTCCGCGTGGAGCAGGGCCCTTTCTCGCTCGGGGCATGTCGCGGCCACCCGTAAAATGAGCCGCGACGATGGGGCGCGGCCGGCAGCCGCGGCGCCGGGGAGTTTTCCCCAAGCTGAGTGGATGGAGTCGCCGTGGCCGGGCGTCCGCCTCCGCCGTGGCGGGCGGCCGGGGCGCCCCTGGAGGGGGCTGGCCTCTGTGGGGAAACGGACTGGTCTCTCACTCCGCGGCTAGGACGAAGCCACGAAAGGTGCCGTTGTCGCCGGGACGGTCGGGGGACTCGTGGCGCGGGACTCAGGGTTCCCCATGGGGAGGCCCCCAGGCTCAGGCCCCTGGCAACGGAAGGCTGAGCAAGCAGGCCCGGGGCCGGGCCCGGAGTTCGGGGCTGGCCCGGCCCCAGCTGCCGGCGCCAGGGAGGGGACCCCCGGAGGCTGAGGAGAGGGAGGCGTCGACCTCCCCGAGGCACGCCTCCCGGAGCTCCTCCTGGCGGTGCCGGAACGCGACGACACGCGATCCCGGACAGGGCCCCGGGGGGGGCCGCCCTGCGGCCCTGTGGTGCCCGAAGTGTGTTCGCCGGGCCTTTTCCGGCCAATTCTCACGAGCGTTCTGCCCAAATCGGGATCGATTTGGGCAGAACGCTCGTGAGAATTGGCCGGCGTTGGGCAGCCCTGGTCAGCGCCCAGTTCCGCGTGGAGCAGGGCCCTTTCTCGCTCGGGACATGCCGCGGCCACCCGGAAAACAAGCCGCGACAATGGGGCGCGGCCGGCAGCCGCGGCGCCGGGGAGTTTTCCCCGAGCAGAGTGGATGGAGGCGCCGTGGCCGGGCGTCCGCCTCCGCCGTGGCGGGCGGCCGGGGCGCCCCTGGAGGGGGCTGGCCTCTGTGGGGAAACGGACTGGTCTCTCACTCCGCGGCTAGGACGAAGCCGCGAAACGTGCCGTTGTGGCCGGGACGGTCGGGGGACTCGTGGCGCGGGACTCAGGTTTCCCCATGGGGAGGCCCCCAGGCTCAGGCCCCTGGCAACGGAAGGCTGAGCAAACAGGCCCGGGCCCGGGCCCGGCTTTCGGGGCTGGCCGGGCCCCAGCTGCCGGCGCCAGGGAGGGGACCCCCGGAGGCTGAGGAGCGGGAGGCGTCAGCCGCCCTGCGGCACGCCTCCCGTAGCTCCTCCTGGCGGTGCCGGAACGCGACGACACGCGATCCCGGACAGGGCCCCGGGGGGGGCCGCCCTGCGGCCCTGTGGTGCCCGAAGTGTGTTCGCCGGGTCTTTTCCGGCCAATTCTCACGAGCGCTCGTGAGAATTGGCCGGCGTTGGGCAGCCCTGGTCAGCGCCCAGTTCCGCGTGGAGCAGGGCCCTTTCTCGCTCGGGGCATGTCGCGGCCACCCGGAAAACGAGCCGCGACGATGGGGCGCGGCCGGCAGCCGCGGCGCCGGGGAGTTTTCCCCGAGCACAGTGGATGGAGGCGCCGTGGCCGGGCGTCCGCCTCCGCCGTGGCGGGCGGCCGGGGCGCCCCTGGAGGGGGCTGGCCTCTGTGGGGAAACGGACTGGTCTCTCACTCCGCGGCTAGGACGAAGCCGCGAAAGGTGCCGTTGTCGCCGGGACGGTCGGGGGACTCGTGGCGCGGGACTCAGGGTTCCCCATGGGGAGGCCCCCAGGCTCAGGCCCCTGGCAACGGAAGGCTGAGCAAGCAGGCCCGGGCCCGGGAGGGGCTTTCGGGGCTGGCCCGGCCCCAGCTGCCGGCGCCAGGGAGGGGACCCCCGGAGGCTGAGGAGCGGGAGGCTTCGGCCGCCCTGCGGCATGCCTCCCGGAGCTCCTCCTGGCGGTGCTGGATCGTGACGACACGCGATCGCGGACAGGGCCCCGGGGGGTGCCGCCCTGCGGCCCTGTGGTGCCCGAAGTGTGTTCGCCGGGCGTTTTCCGGGAAATTCTCACGAGCGTTCTGCCCAAATCGGGATCGATTTGGGCAGAACGCTCGTGAGAATTGGCCGGCGTTGGGCAGCCCTGGTCAGCACCCAGTTCCGCGTGAAGCAGGGCCCTTTCTCGCTCGGGGCATGTCGCGGCCACCTGGAAAACGAGCCGCGACGATGGGGCGCGGCCGGCAGCCGCGGCGCCGGGGAGATTTCCCCGAGCAGATTGCATGGAGGCGCCGTGGCCGGGCGTCCGCCTCCGCCGTGGCGGGCGGCCGGGGCGCCCCTGGAGGGGGCTGGCCTCTGTGGGGAAACGGACTGGTCTCTCACTCCGCGGCTAGGACGAAGCCGCGAAAGGTTCCGTTGTCGCCGGGACGGTCGGGGGACTCGTGGCGCGGGACTCAGGGTTCCCCATGGGGAGGCCCCAAGGCTCAGGCCCCTGGCAACGGAAGGCTAAGCAAGCAGGCCCGGGCCCGGGCCCGGCTTTCGGGGCTGGCCCGGCACCAGCTGCCGGCGCCAGGGAGGGGACCCCCGGAGGCTGAGGAGCGGGAGGCGTCGGCCACCCCGCGGCACGCCTCCCGGAGCTCCTCCTGGCGGTGCCGGAACGCGACGACACGCGATCCCTGACAGGGCCCCGGGGGGGGCCGCCCTGCGGCCCTGTGGTGCCCGAAGTGTGTTCGCCGGGCCTTTTCCGGCCAATTCTCACGAGCGTTCTGCCCAAATCGATCCCGATTTGGGCAGAACGCTCGTGTGAATTGGCCGGCGTTGGCTAGCCCTGGTCAGCGCCCAGTTCCGCGTGGAGCAGGGCCCTTTCTCGCTCGGAGCATGTCGCGGCCACCCGGAAAACGAGCCGCGACGATGGGGCGCGGCCGGCAGCCGCGGCGCCGGGGAGTTCTCCCCGAGCAGAGTGGATGGAGGCGCCGTGGCCGGGCGCCCGCCTCCGCCGTGGCAGGCGGCCGGGGCGCCCCGGGAGGGGGCTGGCCTCTGTGGGGAAACGGACTGGTCTCTGACTCCGCGGCTAGGACGAAGCCGCGAAAGGTGCCGTTGTCGCCGGGACGGTCGGGGGACTCGTGGCGCGAGACTCAGGGTTCCCCATGGGGAGGCCCCCAGGCTCAGGCCCCTGGCAACGGAAGGCTGAGCAAGCAGGCCCGGGCCCGGGCCCGGCTTTCGGGGCTGGCCCGGCCTCAGCTGCCGGCGCCAGGGAGGGGAACCCCGGAGGCTGAGAAGCGGGAGGCTTCGGCCTCCCCGCGGCACGGCTCCCGGAGCTCCTCCTGGCGGTGCCGGACGCGACAACACGCGTTCCCGGACAGGGCCCCGGGGGGAGCCGCCATACGGCCCTGTGGTGCCCGAAGTGTGTTCGCCGGGAGTTTTCCGGCCAATTCTCACGAGCGTTCTGCCCAAATCGGGATCGATTAGGGCAGAACGCTCGTGAGAATTGGCCGGCGTTGGGCAGCCCTGGTCAGCGCCCAGTTCCGCGTGGAGCAGGGCCCTTTCTCGCTCGGGGCATGTCGCGGCCACCCGGAAAACGAGCCGCGACGATGGGGCGCGGCTGGCAGCCGCGGCGCCGGGGAGTTTTCACCGAGCAGAGTGGATGGAGGCGCCGTGGCCGGGCGTCCGCCTCCGACGTGGCGGGCGGCCGGGGCGCCCCTGGAGGGGGCTGGCCTCTGTGGGGAAACGGACTTGTCTCTCACTCCGCGGCTAGGACGAAGCCACGAAAGGTGCCGTTGTCGCCGGGACGGTCGGGGGACTCGTGGCGCGGGACTCATGGTTCCCCATGGGGAGGCCCCCAGGCTCAGGCCCCTGGCAACGGAAGTCTGAGCAAGCAGGCCCGGACCCAGGCCCGGCTTTCGGGGCTGGCCCGGCCCCAGCTGCCGGCGCCAGGGAGGGGACCCCCGGAGGCTGAGGAGCGGGAGGCGTCGGCCTTCCCGCGGCACGCCTCCTGGAGCTCCTCCTGGCGGTGCCGGAACGCGACGACACGCGGTCCCGGACAGGGCCCCGGGGGGGGGCCGCCCTGCGGCCCTGTGGTGCCCGAAGTGTGTTCGCCGGGCGTTTTCCGGCCAATTCTCACGAGCGTTCTGCCCAAATCGGGATCGATTTGGGCAGAACGCTCGTGAGAATTGGCCGGCGTTGGGCAGCCCTGGTCAGCGCCCAGTTCCGCGTGGAGCAGGGCCCTTTCTCGCTCGGGGCATGTCGCGGCCACCCGGAAAACGAGCCGTGACGATGGGGCGCGTCCGGCAGCCGCGGCCCCGGGGAGTTTTCCCCGAGCAGAGTGGATGGAGGCGCCGTGGCCGGGCGTCCGCCTCCGCCGTGGCGGGCGGCCGGGGCGCCCCTGGAGGGGGCTGGCCTCTGTGGGGAAACGGTCTGGTCTCTCACTCCGCGGCTAGGACGAAGCCGCGAAAGGTGCCGTTGTGGCCGGGACGGTCGGGGGACTCGTGGCGCGGGACTCAGGGTTCCCCATGAGGAGGCCCCCAGGCTCAGGCCCCTGGCAACGGAAGGCTGAGCAAGCAGGCCCGGGCCCAGTCCCGGCTTTCGGGGCTGGCCCGGCCCCAGCTGCCGGCGCCAGGGAGGGGACCCCCGGAGGCTGAGGAGCGGGAGGCGTCGGCCTCCCCGCGGCACGCCTCCCGGTGCTCCTCCTGGCGGTGCCGGAACGCGACGACACGCGATCCCGGACAGGGCCCCGGGGGGGGGGGGCCGCCCTGCGGCCCTGTGTTGCCCAAAGTGTGTTCGCCGGGCGTTTTCCCGGCCAATTCTCACGAGCGTTCTGCCAAATCGGGATCGATTTGGGCAGAACGCTCGTGAGAATTGGCCGGCGTTGGGCAGCCCTGGTCAGCGCCCAGTTCCGCGTGGAGCAGGGCCCTTTCTCGCTCGGGGCATGTCGCGGCCACCCGGAAAACGAGCCGCGACGATGGGGCGCGGCCGGCAGCCGCGGCGCCGGGGAGTTTTCCCCGAGCACAGTGGATGGAGGCGCCGTGGCCGGGCGTCCGCCTCCGCCGTGGCGGGCGGCCGGGGCGCCCCTGGAGGGGGCTGGCCTCTGTGGGGAAACGGACTGGTCTCTCACTCCGCGGCTAGGACGAAGCCGCGAAAGGTGCCGTTGTCGCCGGGACGGTCGGGGGACTCGTGGCGCGGGACTCAGGGTTCCCCATGGGGAGGCCCCCAGGCTCAGGCCCCTGGCAACGGAAGGCTGAGCAAGCAGGCCCGGGCCCGGGAGGGGCTTTCGGGGCTGGCCCGGCCCCAGCTGCCGGCGCCAGGGAGGGGACCCCCGGAGGCTGAGGAGCGGGAGGCTTCGGCCGCCCTGCGGCATGCCTCCCGGAGCTCCTCCTGGCGGTGCTGGATCGTGACGACACGCGATCGCGGACAGGGCCCCGGGGGGTGCCGCCCTGCGGCCCTGTGGTGCCCGAAGTGTGTTCGCCGGGCGTTTTCCGGGAAATTCTCACGAGCGTTCTGCCCAAATCGGGATCGATTTGGGCAGAACGCTCGTGAGAATTGGCCGGCGTTGGGCAGCCCTGGTCAGCACCCAGTTCCGCGTGAAGCAGGGCCCTTTCTCGCTCGGGGCATGTCGCGGCCACCTGGAAAACGAGCCGCGACGATGGGGCGCGGCCGGCAGCCGCGGCGCCGGGGAGATTTCCCCGAGCAGATTGCATGGAGGCGCCGTGGCCGGGCGTCCGCCTCCGCCGTGGCGGGCGGCCGGGGCGCCCCTGGAGGGGGCTGGCCTCTGTGGGGAAACGGACTGGTCTCTCACTCCGCGGCTAGGACGAAGCCGCGAAAGGTTCCGTTGTCGCCGGGACGGTCGGGGGACTCGTGGCGCGGGACTCAGGGTTCCCCATGGGGAGGCCCCAAGGCTCAGGCCCCTGGCAACGGAAGGCTAAGCAAGCAGGCCCGGGCCCGGGCCCGGCTTTCGGGGCTGGCCCGGCACCAGCTGCCGGCGCCAGGGAGGGGACCCCCGGAGGCTGAGGAGCGGGAGGCGTCGGCCACCCCGCGGCACGCCTCCCGGAGCTCCTCCTGGCGGTGCCGGAACGCGACGACACGCGATCCCTGACAGGGCCCCGGGGGGGGCCGCCCTGCGGCCCTGTGGTGCCCGAAGTGTGTTCGCCGGGCCTTTTCCGGCCAATTCTCACGAGCGTTCTGCCCAAATCGATCCCGATTTGGGCAGAACGCTCGTGTGAATTGGCCGGCGTTGGCTAGCCCTGGTCAGCGCCCAGTTCCGCGTGGAGCAGGGCCCTTTCTCGCTCGGAGCATGTCGCGGCCACCCGGAAAACGAGCCGCGACGATGGGGCGCGGCCGGCAGCCGCGGCGCCGGGGAGTTCTCCCCGAGCAGAGTGGATGGAGGCGCCGTGGCCGGGCGCCCGCCTCCGCCGTGGCAGGCGGCCGGGGCGCCCCGGGAGGGGGCTGGCCTCTGTGGGGAAACGGACTGGTCTCTGACTCCGCGGCTAGGACGAAGCCGCGAAAGGTGCCGTTGTCGCCGGGACGGTCGGGGGACTCGTGGCGCGAGACTCAGGGTTCCCCATGGGGAGGCCCCCAGGCTCAGGCCCCTGGCAACGGAAGGCTGAGCAAGCAGGCCCGGGCCCGGGCCCGGCTTTCGGGGCTGGCCCGGCCTCAGCTGCCGGCGCCAGGGAGGGGAACCCCGGAGGCTGAGAAGCGGGAGGCTTCGGCCTCCCCGCGGCATGGCTCCCGGAGCTCCTCCTGGCGGTGCCGGACGCGACAACACGCGTTCCCGGACAGGGCCCCGGGGGGGGCCGCCATACGGCCCTGTGGTGCCCGAAGTGTGTTCGCCGGGAGTTTTCCGGCCAATTCTCACGAGCGTTCTGCCCAAATCGGGATCGATTAGGGCAGAACGCTCGTGAGAATTGGCCGGCGTTGGGCAGCCCTGGTCAGCGCCCAGTTCCGCGTGGAGCAGGGCCCTTTCTCGCTCGGGGCATGTCGCGGCCACCCGGAAAACGAGCCGCGACGATGGGGCGCGGCTGGCAGCCGCGGCGCCGGGGAGTTTTCACCGAGCAGAGTGGATGGAGGCGCCGTGGCCGGGCGTCAGCCTCCGACGTGGCGGGCGGCCGGGGCGCCCCTGGAGGGGGCTGGCCTCTGTGGGGAAACGGACTTGTCTCTCACTCCGCGGCTAGGACGAAGCCACGAAAGGTGCCGTTGTCGCCGGGACGGTCGGGGGACTCGTGGCGCGGGACTCATGGTTCCCCATGGGGAGGCCCCCAGGCTCAGGCCCCTGGCAACGGAAGTCTGAGCAAGCAGGCCCGGACCCAGGCCCGGCTTTCGGGGCTGGCCCGGCCCCAGCTGCCGGCGCCAGGGAGGGGACCCCCGGAGGCTGAGGAGCGGGAGGCGTCGGCCTTCCCGCGGCACGCCTCCCGGAGCTCCTCCTGGCGGTGCCGGAACGCGACGACACGCGGTCCCGGACAGGGCCCCGGGGGGGGCCGCCCTGCGGCCCTGTGGTGCCCGAAGTGTGTTCGCCGGGCGTTTTCCGGCCAATTCTCACGAGCGTTCTGCCCAAATCGGGATCGATTTGGGCAGAACGCTCGTGAGAATTGGCCGGCGTTGGGCAGCCCTGGTCAGCGCCCAGTTCCGCGTGGAGCAGGGCCCTTTCTCGCTCGGGGCATGTCGCGGCCACCCGGAAAACGAGCCGTGACGATGGGGCGCGTCCGGCAGCCGCGGCCCCGGGGAGTTTTCCCCGAGCAGAGTGGATGGAGGCGCCGTGGCCGGGCGTCCGCCTCCGCCGTGGCGGGCGGCCGGGGCGCCCCTGGAGGGGGCTGGCCTCTGTGGGGAAACGGTCTGGTCTCTCACTCCGCGGCTAGGACGAAGCCGCGAAAGGTGCCGTTGTGGCCGGGACGGTCGGGGGACTCGTGGCGCGGGACTCAGGGTTCCCCATGAGGAGGCCCCCAGGCTCAGGCCCCTGGCAACGGAAGGCTGAGCAAGCAGGCCCGGGCCCAGTCCCGGCTTTCGGGGCTGGCCCGGCCCCAGCTGCCGGCGCCAGGGAGGGGACCCCCGGAGGCTGAGGAGCGGGAGGCGTCGGCCTCCCCGCGGCACGCCTCCCGGTGCTCCTCCTGGCGGTGCCGGAACGCGACGACACGCGATCCCGGACAGGGCCCCGGGGGGGGGGGCCGCCCTGCGGCCCTGTGTTGCCCAAAGTGTGTTCGCCGGGCGTTTTCCGGCCAATTCTCACGAGCGTTCTGCCAAATCGGGATCGATTTGGGCAGAACGCTCGTGAGAATTGGCCGGCGTTGGGCAGCCCTGGTCAGCGCCCAGTTCCGCGTGGAGCAGGGCCCTTTCTCGCTCGGGGCATGTCGCGGCCACCCGGAAAACCAGCCACGAAGATGGAACCAGATGGGCCTTCATATTTATACTGACCTATATACTTACTGGAGTCCATTATGGAAAGATTTCCATCTGGGTGTGAGGCTGAGTCCTGTGGTATTGCTCAGGCATCCCCAAATCCTAGGGCTTTGGAGCCCACCCTTAGGGGACGGAGACATGAGAACCCAAGCTAGGGATAGAGTTAGGGCCGAAGGACATTGCAGGCCCAAACAGCTGACAGTGTGTGTGGTTCCTAGAGGCTGGAATTAAGGATGAGTGTTCTGTTTCTGGTCAGGCACAGGGTTTGTGACCTAGAGGCCACTGAAATTGGGGGTTTGCTGGTATAGGCTCAGATGGGCAGGCATTTTAATCCTGCTTTGAATACTTTCTAGAGGTCTACATGGCACGCTTTCCTCCTGTCTGTTAGGATGAGTCCTGTGGTATGGCTAAGGTGACCCCAGTCCGTGGGGTAGGGAGCCAGACCCCTAGGAATTGAATGCTCAGAACACAAACTAAGCTTCAGTTAGGGGTTAGGAGCATGGCAGGCCCAATCTGATGGTGGTGTGGCAAGCTATCCAGAGGGCTGAGTACAGAGGGATGGATAGAGTAAGTGTCAGGTTCAGGTTTGTGTCCAGCTGCTGACTCTGGGTGAACTCAGTGGTGCGTGGCAGATTTCTCCTGCTCAGAATCCTTTGCAGAGTCCCAAATGGTATGGTTTCCTTCTGGGTGGCAGGCAGAGATCTCAAATATTGCTCAGGGGTCCCCATCCGTGGGACTTGGGTGCCAGTCCTCTGGGGACAGAGCATGAAACCCCAACCTAGGGTTGGGGCTAGGTCCCAGCAACATGACAGGCCTGATTTGCTGGTGCTGTGCAGAGCTCTCACGGGGACTGAGTAGAGAACATGGGTCAGTCTGAGTCAGGCTCCGGGTTGGTGGCCATGGGGGGAAAGGCAGATTTCTCCTGCTCTCAGTCCTTGGCAGAGTTCCAATTCTACTGTTTCCTTCTGGGTTGAAGACAGAGTCCTCTGGCATTTCTCAGGGGTCCCACATATGTGGGGCTTTGGTACCTGTATTCTTGGGACACAAGACAGAAAATGTACCTAAGTTTTGGTTAGGGCTGAGGGTCATGTCAGTCTCAATAGGCCACCCTGAGAGGAGTGACCTGGGGAGCAGAGTTGAGGACGTGGGTCAGTGTGAGTGTTAAGATCCAGGTGTGAACGGGGGGTGCTGAAAGTGGGATAGCCTCAGGGGGCCAAGAAATATTCTGGTATAGTTCAGGTGTAACCCATCAGCGGAGCTTTGGTGTCAATCATCAGAGGACAGAAGACTGAAAACACAACCTAGGGCTTGGAAAAGAGCACAGGGGCATGGCTGGCCTGATCTGCTGGTGCCGAGGCTAGATGTCTGGGGTACTGAGTTGAGGGCCATGGTCAGGTGGTGCATTACGATCTGGGTTTGTGCCTGGGGGGTGGCCGAAGGTGGAGGTGGCTTCAGGGAGCATGAAGATTTCTCCCATTCCGATGGTTCTGTGCAGCTCCAAACAGAACGGTTTCCTCCCGGGTGGCAGACAGAGCACTGGGTTGTGGCTCAGGGGTCCAAATATGGAGGAATTGGGGGACCAGCCTCTGGGGATGAAGACTGAAAATGCAACCTAGGCTTAAGGTTAGGGTCAGGGGCATGGCAGGCCCAATTTGCTGGCACTGAGAAGGGATCCCAGGGGGATGAATTGAGGGCAGAGGTCCGGTGGCATGAGAGGGTCCAGGTTTGTGGTCAGGGGACCGCTGAAGGAGGGGGTTGTGCTCAGGGAGGCATGCAGTTTCTCCCACTCTGAGTGTTCTACTCAGTTTCAAATGGCACGGTTTCCTCCTGGGTGGTAGGCAGGCTGAGTGCCAGCCTCCACATTTGTGGCCCAATAGTGCGCAGAGGGTGGGGGATAGCCTCGGGTGAACCGTGCAGGTTTCTCCCGCTCTGAGGATTCGACACAGCTCCAAACAGCATGGTTTCCTCCTGCATGGTGGACAGAGTCCTGAGGTGTCACTCAGGATTCTTTAATCTTGGGGTCTTGGGGTCAGGACTCTTGGGGATGATACCTGAAAACCAAAATTAGGGATAGGGTTAAGGCCTAGGGCCATGGTAGACCTGATATGCCAGTGCAGAGGCAGGTGCCCTGGTGCGCTGAGTTGAGCTCGGGTGTCAGACGGGGCCTTAGCCTCTAGGTGTGTGTCCAGACGTTCGCATAACCTGGGGGTGACTTCAGGGGTGCATGGAAGTTTCTCCAGCTCTGAGGGTTCAGCGCAGCTCCAAACAGCACAGCGGTGCCCTGCGTGGCAGGCAGATTCCCAGCATGAGTATCAGGCATCCTCAATCCTTGTGACGCAGTATGTGGTCTATTCTGGAGAAGGTTCCATGTGCACTTGAGAAGAATGAGTATTCTGTTGTTTTAGGGTGGAATGTTCTGTATATGTCTATGAGGTCCATCTGGTCCAATGTTTCATTCAATGCTCTTATTTCTTTTTTAATTTTCTGCTTCGATGATCTGTCTATTTCTGAGAGAGGCGTATGAAGATCTCCTACTATTATTGTATTCATATCAATATGACTCTTTATCTTGATTAATAGTTTTCTTATGGAATTGGGTGCTCCCATATTGGGGGCATAGATATTCACAATTGTTAGATCATCTTGGCGGATAGTCCCTTTAAGAATTATGGAGTGTCCTTCTGTATCTCTGACTACAGTCTTTAGTTTAAAATCTAATTTATCTGATATGAGAATCGCTACCCCGGCCTTCTTTTGAGGCCCATTGGCATGAAAGATGCTTCTCCATCCGTTCACGTTCAGTCTGGGTGTATCCTTAGGTTCAAAATGGGTCTCTTGTAGACAACATATGGATGGGTCCTGTCGTTTTATCCAATCTGCAACCCTGTGTCGTTTTATGGGCGCATTTAGGCCATTCACATTGAGAGTGGTTATTGAGAGATAGGTTTTGATTCATGTCATGTTGCCTTTGAAGTCTTTCTGTCTGTAGATTGTTTCTATATTTCTGTTCAATGATATTCTTGGGATTTTTTCTCTTTTATAGGACCCCCCCCTTAATATTTCCTGCAGTGTCGGCTTGCTGGTTGCATAGTCTTTTAAGCCTTGCTGGTCTTGGAAACTCTTTATCTCTCCATCCATTTTAAATGTCAGTCTTGCCGGATAGAGTATTCTTGGTTGCATGTTCTTCTCATTTAGTACTCTGAATATATTTTGCCAGCCCTTCCTGGCTTGCCAGGTCTCTGTGAAAAGGTCTGACGTTATTCTAATGGGCTTGGATGCCCACTCTCACCACTCTTGTTCAACATAGTATTAGAAGTCCTAGCAACGGCAATCAGACAACAAAGAGAAATAAAAGGTATCCAAATTGGCAAGGAAGAAGTCAAACTCTCTCTCTTCGCAGATGACATGATTTTTTATATGGAAAACCCCAAAGACTCCACCCCCAAACTACTAGACTCATACAGCAATTCAGTAACGTGGCAGGATACAAAGTCAATGTACAGAAATCAGTGGCTTTCTTATACACTAACAGTGAAAATACAGAAAGGGAAATTAGAGAATCGATTCCATTTACTAGAGCACCAAGAACCATAAGATACCTGGGAATAAACCTAACCAAAGAGGTAAAGGATCTGTACTCGAGGAACTACAGAACACTCATGAAAGAAATTGAAGAAGACCCAAAAAGATGGAAGACAATTCCATGCTCTTGGATTGGAAGAATAAACATTGTTAAAATGTTTATACTGCCTAGAGCAATCTATGCTTTTAATGCCATTCCGATCAAAATTCCACCGGTAGTTTTCAAAGAGCTGGAGCCAATAATCCTAAAATTTGTATGGAATCAGAAGAGACCCCGAATTGCTAAGGCAATGTTGAAAAACAAAAACAAAACTGGCGGCATCACGTTACCCGATTTTAAGCTTTACTACAAAGCTGCGATCACCAAGACAGCGTGGCCCTGGCATAAAAACAGACACATAGACCAGTGGAACAGAGTGGAGAGCCCAGATATGGACCCTCAACTCCACGGTGAAATAATGTTCGACAAAACAGGAAAAAATATTCAATGGAAAAAAAGACAGTCTCTTCAATCAATGGTGCTGGGAAAACTGGACAGCTATATGTAGAATAATGAAACTCAACCATTCTCTTACACTCGAAATGGATAAAAGACCTCATCATGAGACAGGAATCCATCAGAATCCTAGAGGAGAACATAGGCAGTAACCTCTTCGATATCAGCCACAGCAACTTCTTTCAAGATATGTCTCCAAAGGCCAAGGAAACAAAAGCGAAAATAAACTTTTGGCACTTCATCAAGATCAAAAGCTTCTGCACAGCAAAGGAAACAGTCCACCAAACAAAAAGGCAACCCACGGAATGGGAGAAGATATTTGCAAATGACAGTACAGACAAAAGGTTGATATCCAGGATCTATAAAGAACTTCTCAAACTCAACACACACAAAACAGAGAATCATATCCAAAAATGGGCAGAAGATATGAACAGACACTTCTCCAACGAAGACATACAAATGGCTATCAGACACATGAAAAAATGTTCATCATCACTAGCCATCAGGGAGATTCAAATGAAAACCACATTGAGATACCACCTGACACCAGTTAGAATGGCCAAAATGAGCAAGACAGGAAACAACGTGTGTTGGAGAGGATGTGGAGAAAGGGGAACCCTCTTACACTGTTGGTGGGAATGCAAGTTGGTGCAGCCACTTTGGAGAACAGTGTGGAGATTCCTCCAGAAATTAAGAATAGAGCTTCCCTATGACCCTGCAATTGCACTGCTGGGTATTTACCCCAAAGATACAGATGTAGTGAAAAGAAGAGCCATCTGTACCCCAATGCTTATTGTAGCAATGGCTATGCTCACCAAACTGTGGAAAGAACCAAGATGCCCTTCAACGGATGAATGGATAAGGAAGATGTGGTCCATATACGCAATGGAGTATTATGCCTCCATCAGAAAGGATGAATACCCAACTTTTGTAGCAACATGGACGGGACTGGAAGAAATTATGCTGAGCGAAATAAGTCAAGCAGAGAGAGAGTCATGTATCATATGGTCTCCCTTATTTGTGGAGCATAGCAAATAACACGGAGGACATAGGGAGATGGAGAGGAGAGGGAGTTGAGAGAAACTGGAAGGGGAGATGAACCATGAGAGACTATGGACTCTGAAAAACAACCAGAGGGTTTTGGAGGGGCAGGGTGGGGTGGGAGTTTGAGGAATCAGGTGGTGGTTAATAGGGAGGGCACGTACTGCATGGAGCACTGGGTGTGATGCCAAAACAATGAACACTGTTATGCTGTAAATAAACAAATAAAAAAAAAAATGAGTCTATGGAAGGCCCGGCAGTGCCAGTTCACTCCACTGGAGGGAGTGGTGAGCCGTGGTGTGAGATACCCTGGAAGGCATGGCGATGCTGCTTGCCACCACTGGAGGCAGCGGCGAGCTGCCATGGGAAACACACCTGAAGAGGAGTCAGTGCAGCTTGCTGGCTCTGAAGGCAGGGCGGAGGTGCCCGGTGAGAGACCCTGAAACGTGAGGCACTACAGCTTATTTTTACAGGATGGAGTGGTGAGCTGTATAGTCTCTGTTTCTCCAGGCTCAAGGGTGGTGGTAAGAATTGATGGAGCCTGTCCCCCACTCAGCATTGTGCCCTCTTTCCCCAGGTTTGCTGGTAATGTGCTGTCAGGATGGTTCAGGAGGGTCCTCCCAGTTGGGCTCTGGAGCCAGGGGAACCAAACCCGACTCATGGTGCATTTGGAACCGAGGAGCTGAGTGTTTGTTTGGAAAAGTATGTTTGTTTCTCCAAAAAGGACAAGGGCATTGACCAGCTTGAGAGGGAAGTGAATGACCAGTTAAGAAACAAGCCTGTGTCTCTCCTTCTCCCAGGAATCAGAGCAGATGTGCAGGCTTTAGGTGGGAGACGCCTGCTTATCTGCACCTGACAACCCTTCTTCACTCTGGCTCCATGAGACCTGAAGTTTGGAAGTCAGCGTCTGAGTCAGTCATGCAGCTTGTCCCAGGACGTCAGTGTTCAGAGAAAACAGCAGGCCTGTGGGTGGCAATGTCACATCCATGCCAGGATGGCAGGTAAAAATTCCCTTTCACCCCAAATTTCCTGGGCTTTTCTCTTGTCTCCAGTGGAGCTCACAAATGGCACCCTGAACCAGCTGTAAGCAATCTCGTGTGGGTGCCAGAGCTCCTGAGTTTCTCTGCAGGGAGCACCTGGCAGGGATCTCATTTTCTGTTTATTTCTGGCTTACAAAGGTATTTGGAACATCTCTTTCCTAGGAAATCCCTTGGATTCGAAAGGGAAGGTGAGATTGACTTGGTGTGCCTTTTGAACATAGAAAGTATTCCTTCACCGAACAGTGTTTACTCCACTGGGCCTAGACTCTGGTGGAACGGCTGGCATCTAGAGTGAGGTGGCTGTTTGTGGTCAGATAGAGACTTGGATGATGGCTTCTTCTTTGTCCAAGGTGATGTATCCTAATGGATTCGTCTTTGAATCCAAAGAGTTCCAATGAGGGCAGAGGGAAAATTCAAAATGATTCCAAGGAGTCTTGGACAATTTAAAAGGGATGCTTGTCTTCCTAGGTTCACTCAAACGGCTATATATGGTTGGACATGCTGTATTTTCTCTGCAGTTTCATGGGTAGTGAAGTCAGAAGGAGAGTCTTTGGGAATTTCCCTGGATAAAGGCACTCTGTTGGCTTCAAGGGACTTGGTGTCAGGAACCCTGGGCTGAATTTCTGTGGCTGCTTTCCTGATGCTCAGTGAGTCAGGGTTTCCCACAGGTTTTATATTTCCTCCTTAGGAAATTGCTGGCAGGGAATGTTCTGTTTAAAGTGGAACCCTCGGGGGCACCTGTGTGGCTCAGTGGGTTAAGCCACTGCCTTCGGCTCAGGTCATGGTCTCAGGGTCCTGAGATCGAGCCCCGCATTGGGCTCTCTGCTCAGCGGGGAGTCTGCTTCGTCCTCTCTCTCTGCCTGCCTCTCTGCCTACTTGTGACCTCTGTCAAATAAATAAATAAAATCTAAAAAAAAAAAAAAAACAAAACCCAAAACCGGGACCCTCCTACATTGTTGGTGGGCCTGCGTGTTGTTGCAGCCACTCTTGGAAAGAATACAGTCTGTCCTCCAAAAGCTAAGAACTGAACAACAGTAGGATCCAGCAATTGTCCTCCTAGTTATTTCCCTAAAGGGCACAAAAATGCACATTCAGTGGGGTATAAGCACCGTGATATTTACAGCAGCATTTTCAACCATTGTAAAACAATGGAGGGAGACCAAATGTCCATTCACTGATGAGTGATATATATATATATATATATATGTATATATATATATCACTCGTATATATCATATGTGTGTGTGTGTGTGTATGTGTATTCATTCTCCCACATCTTCTTAATGGAATAGGATCCAGGTTCAAAAAGGATGAAATCTTACCATCTGCAAGGATGTGGATGGATCTACAGTGGATTTAGCTAAGTAAAATCAGTAAGAAAAGACCAATAGCCTATATCTTGACCTCTATGGAATTTCAGAAAGAAAACAGATGAACATAGTGAGGGGAGAAAGGCCAATGAGGAAACAGACTCTAACCTAGAGCAAAATCGAGGGTTGCTAGGGGGCAGGGGTGTGGGGCGAAGGGTTAAGTGGGTGACAGCTATTAGGGAGAGTACTTGTTGTGATGAGCTCTGGGTGTTCTATGCAGGTGAGCAGCCTCCCGGAGCTCCTCCTGGCGGTGCCGGAACGCGACGACACGCGATCCCGGACAGGGCCCCGGGGGGGGCCGCCCTGCGGCCCTGTGGTGCCCGAAGTGTGTTCGCCGGGCGTTTTCCGGCCAATTCTCACGAGCGTTCTGCCCAAATCGGGATCGATTTGGGCAGAACGCTCGTGAGAATTGGCCGGCGTTGGGCAGCCCTGGTCAGCGCCCAGTTCCGCGTGGAGCAGGGCCCTTTCTCGCTCGGGGCATGTCGCGGCCACCCGGAAAACGAGCCGTGACGATGGGGCGCGTCCGGCAGCCGCGGCCCCGGGGAGTTTTCCCCGAGCAGAGTGGATGGAGGCGCCGTGGCCGGGCGTCCGCCTCCGCCGTGGCGGGCGGCCGGGGCGCCCCTGGAGGGGGCTGGCCTCTGTGGGGAAACGGTCTGGTCTCTCACTCCGCGGCTAGGACGAAGCCGCGAAAGGTGCCGTTGTGGCCGGGACGGTCGGGGGACTCGTGGCGCGGGACTCAGGGTTCCCCATGAGGAGGCCCCCAGGCTCAGGCCCCTGGCAACGGAAGGCTGAGCAAGCAGGCCCGGGCCCAGTCCCGGCTTTCGGGGCTGGCCCGGCCCCAGCTGCCGGCGCCAGGGAGGGGACCCCCGGAGGCTGAGGAGCGGGAGGCGTCGGCCTCCCCGCGGCACGCCTCCCGGTGCTCCTCCTGGCGGTGCCGGAACGCGACGACACGCGATCCCGGACAGGGCCCCGGGGGGGGGGCCGCCCTGCGGCCCTGTGTTGCCCAAAGTGTGTTCGCCGGGCGTTTTCCGGCCAATTCTCACGAGCGTTCTGCCAAATCGGGATCGATTTGGGCAGAACGCTCGTGAGAATTGGCCGGCGTTGGGCAGCCCTGGTCAGCGCCCAGTTCCGCGTGGAGCAGGGCCCTTTCTCGCTCGGGGCATGTCGCGGCCACCCGGAAAACCAGCCACGACGATGGAACCAGATGGGCCTTCATATTTATACTGACCTATATACTTACTGGAGTCCATTATGGAAAGATTTCCATCTGGGTGTGAGTCTGAGTCCTGTGGTATTGCTCAGGCATCCCCAAATCCTAGGGCTTTGGAGCCCACCCTTAGGGGACGGAGACATGAGAACCCAAGCTAGGGATAGAGTTAGGGCCGAAGGACATTGCAGGCCCAAACAGCTGACAGTGTGTGTGGTTCCTAGAGGCTGGAATTAAGGATGAGTGTTCTGTTTCTGGTCAGGCACAGGGTTTGTGACCTAGAGGCCACTGAAATTGGGGGTTTGCTGGTATAGGCTCAGATGGGCAGGCATTTTAATCCTGCTTTGAATACTTTCTAGAGGTCTACATGGCACGCTTTCCTCCTGTCTGTTAGGATGAGTCCTGTGGTATGGCTAAGGTGACCCCAGTCCGTGGGGTAGGGAGCCAGACCCCTAGGAATTGAATGCTCAGAACACAAACTAAGCTTCAGTTAGGGGTTAGGAGCATGGCAGGCCCAATCTGATGGTGGTGTGGCAAGCTATCCAGAGGGCTGAGTACAGAGGGATGGATAGAGTAAGTGTCAGGTTCAGGTTTGTGTCCAGCTGCTGACTCTGGGTGAACTCAGTGGTGCGTGGCAGATTTCTCCTGCTCAGAATCCTTTGCAGAGTCCCAAATGGTATGGTTTCCTTCTGGGTGGCAGGCAGAGATCTCAAATATTGCTCAGGGGTCCCCATCCGTGGGACTTGGGTGCCAGTCCTCTGGGGACAGAGCATGAAACCCCAACCTAGGGTTGGGGCTAGGTCCCAGCAACATGACAGGCCTGATTTGCTGGTGCTGTGCAGAGCTCTCACGGGGACTGAGTAGAGAACATGGGTCAGTCTGAGTCAGGCTCCGGGTTGGTGGCCATGGGGGGAAAGGCAGATTTCTCCTGCTCTCAGTCCTTGGCAGAGTTCCAATTCTACTGTTTCCTTCTGGGTTGAAGACAGAGTCCTCTGGCATTTCTCAGGGGTCCCACATATGTGGGGCTTTGGTACCTGTATTCTTGGGACACAAGACAGAAAATGTACCTAAGTTTTGGTTAGGGCTGAGGGTCATGTCAGTCTCAATAGGCCACCCTGAGAGGAGTGACCTGGGGAGCAGAGTTGAGGACGTGGGTCAGTGTGAGTGTTAAGATCCAGGTGTGAACGGGGGGTGCTGAAAGTGGGATAGCCTCAGGGGGCCAAGAAATATTCTGGTATAGTTCAGGTGTAACCCATCAGCGGAGCTTTGGTGTCAATCATCAGAGGACAGAAGACTGAAAACACAACCTAGGGCTTGGAAAAGAGCACAGGGGCATGGCTGGCCTGATCTGCTGGTGCCGAGGCTAGATGTCTGGGGTACTGAGTTGAGGGCCATGGTCAGGTGGTGCATTACGATCTGGGTTTGTGCCTGGGGGGTGGCCGAAGGTGGAGGTGGCTTCAGGGAGCATGAAGATTTCTCCCATTCCGATGGTTCTGTGCAGCTCCAAACAGAACGGTTTCCTCCCGGGTGGCAGACAGAGCACTGGGTTGTGGCTCAGGGGTCCAAATATGGAGGAATTGGGGGACCAGCCTCTGGGGATGAAGACTGAAAATGCAACCTAGGCTTAAGGTTAGGGTCAGGGGCATGGCAGGCCCAATTTGCTGGCACTGAGAAGGGATCCCAGGGGGATGAATTGAGGGCAGAGGTCCGGTGGCATGAGAGGGTCCAGGTTTGTGGTCAGGGGACCGCTGAAGGAGGGGGTTGTGCTCAGGGAGGCATGCAGTTTCTCCCACTCTGAGTGTTCTACTCAGTTTCAAATGGCACGGTTTCCTCCTGGGTGGTAGGCAGGCTGAGTGCCAGCCTCCACATTTGTGGCCCAATAGTGCGCAGAGGGTGGGGGATAGCCTCGGGTGAACCGTGCAGGTTTCTCCCGGTCTGAGGATTCGACACAGCTCCAAACAGCATGGTTTCCTCCTGCATGGTGGACAGAGTCCTGAGGTGTCACTCAGGATTCTTTAATCTTGGGGTCTTGGGGTCAGGACTCTTGGGGATGATACCTGAAAACCAAAATTAGGGATAGGGTTAAGGCCTAGGGCCATGGTAGACCTGATATGCCAGTGCAGAGGCAGGTGCCCTGGTGCGCTGAGTTGAGCTCGGGTGTCAGACGGGGCCTTAGCCTCTAGGTGTGTGTCCAGACGTTCGCATAACCTGGGGGTGACTTCAGGGGTGCATGGAAGTTTCTCCAGCTCTGAGGGTTCAGCGCAGCTCCAAACAGCACAGCGGTGCCCTGCGTGGCAGGCAGATTCCCAGCATGAGTATCAGGCATCCTCAATCCTTGTGACGCAGTATGTGGTCTATTCTGGAGAAGGTTCCATGTGCACTTGAGAAGAATGAGTATTCTGTTGTTTTAGGGTGGAATGTTCTGTATATGTCTATGAGGTCCATCTGGTCCAATGTTTCATTCAATGCTCTTATTTCTTTTTTAATTTTCTGCTTCGATGATCTGTCTATTTCTGAGAGAGGCGTATGAAGATCTCCTACTATTATTGTATTCATATCAATATGACTCTTTATCTTGATTAATAGTTTTCTTATGGAATTGGGTGCTCCCATATTGGGGGCATAGATATTCACAATTGTTAGATCATCTTGGCGGATAGTCCCTTTAAGAATTATGGAGTGTCCTTCTGTATCTCTGACTACAGTCTTTAGTTTAAAATCTAATTTATCTGATATGAAAATCGCTACCCCGGCCTTCTTTTGAGGCCCATTGGCATGAAAGATGCTTCTCCATCCGTTCACTTTCAGTCTGGGTGTATCCTTAGGTTCAAAATGGGTCTCTTGTAGACAACATATGGATGGGTCCTGTCGTTTTATCCAATCTGCAACCCTGTGTCGTTTTATGGGCGCATTTAGGCCATTCACATTGAGAGTGGTTATTGAGAGATAGGTTTTGATTCATGTCATGTTGCCTTTGAAGTCTTTCTGTCTGTAGATTGTTTCTATATTTCTGTTCAATGATATTCTTGGGATTTTTTCTCTTTTATAGGACCCCCCCCCTTAATATTTCCTGCAGTGTCGGCTTGCTGGTTGCATAGTCTTTTAAGCCTTGCTGGTCTTGGAAACTCTTTATCTCTCCATCCATTTTAAATGTCAGTCTTGCCGGATAGAGTATTCTTGGTTGCATGTTCTTCTCATTTAGTACTCTGAATATATTTTGCCAGCCCTTCCTGGCTTGCCAGGTCTCTGTGAAAAGGTCTGACGTTATTCTAATGGGCTTGGATGCCCACTCTCACCACTCTTGTTCAACATAGTATTAGAAGTCCTAGCAACGGCAATCAGACAACAAAGAGAAATAAAAGGTATCCAAATTGGCAAGGAAGAAGTCAAACTCTCTCTCTTCGCAGATGACATGATTTTTTATATGGAAAACCCCAAAGACTCCACCCCCAAACTACTAGACTCATACAGCAATTCAGTAACGTGGCAGGATACAAAGTCAATGTACAGAAATCAGTGGCTTTCTTATACACTAACAGTGAAAATACAGAAAGGGAAATTAGAGAATCGATTCCATTTACTATAGCACCAAGAACCATAAGATACCTGGGAATAAACCTAACCAAAGAGGTAAAGGATCTGTACTCGAGGAACTACAGAACACTCATGAAAGAAATTGAAGAAGACCCAAAAAGATGGAAGACAATTCCATGCTCTTGGATTGGAAGAATAAACATTGTTAAAATGTTTATACTGCCTAGAGCAATCTATGCTTTTAATGCCATTCCGATCAAAATTCCACCGGTAGTTTTCAAAGAGCTGGAGCAAATAATCCTAAAATTTGTATGGAATCAGAAGAGACCCCGAATTGCTAAGGCAATGTTGAAAAACAAAAACAAAACTGGCGGCATCACGTTACCCGATTTTAAGCTTTACTACAAAGCTGCGATCACCAAGACAGCGTGGCCCTGGCATAAAAACAGACACATAGACCAGTGGAACAGAGTGGAGAGCCCAGATATGGACCCTCAACTCCACGGTGAAATAATGTTCGACAAAACAGGAAAAAATATTCAATGGAAAAAAAGACAGTCTCTTCAATCAATGGTGCTGGGAAAACTGGACAGCTATATGTAGAATAATGAAACTCAACCATTCTCTTACACTCGAAATGGATAAAAGACCTCATCATGAGACAGGAATCCATCAGAATCCTAGAGGAGAACATAGGCAGTAACCTCTTCGATATCAGCCACAGCAACTTCTTTCAAGATATGTCTCCAAAGGCCAAGGAAACAAAAGCGAAAATAAACTTTTGGCACTTCATCAAGATCAAAAGCTTCTGCACAGCAAAGGAAACAGTCCACCAAACAAAAAGGCAACCCACGGAATGGGAGAAGATATTTGCAAATGACAGTACAGACAAAAGGTTGATATCCAGGATCTATAAAGAACTTCTCAAACTCAACACACACAAAACAGAGAATCATATCCAAAAATGGGCAGAAGATATGAACAGACACTTCTCCAACGAAGACATACAAATGGCTATCAGACACATGAAAAAATGTTCATCATCACTAGCCATCAGGGAGATTCAAATGAAAACCACATTGAGATACCACCTGACACCAGTTAGAATGGCCAAAATGAGCAAGACAGGAAACAACGTGTGTTGGAGAGGATGTGGAGAAAGGGGAACCCTCTTACACTGTTGGTGGGAATGCAAGTTGGTGCAGCCACTTTGGAGAACAGTGTGGAGATTCCTCCAGAAATTAAGAATAGAGCTTCCCTATGACCCTGCAATTGCACTGCTGGGTATTTACCCCAAAGATACAGATGTAGTGAAAAGAAGAGCCATCTGTACCCCAATGCTTATTGTAGCAATGGCTATGCTCACCAAACTGTGGAAAGAACCAAGATGCCCTTCAACGGATGAATGGATAAGGAAGATGTGGTCCATATACGCAATGGAGTATTATGCCTCCATCAGAAAGGATGAATACCCAACTTTTGTAGCAACATGGACGGGACTGGAAGAAATTATGCTGAGCGAAATAAGTCAAGCAGAGAGAGAGTCATGTATCATATGGTCTCCCTTATTTGTGGAGCATAGCAAATAACACGGAGGACATAGGGAGATGGAGAGGAGAGGGAGTTGAGAGAAACTGGAAGGGGAGATGAACCATGAGAGACTATGGACTCTGAAAAACAACCAGAGGGTTTTGGAGGGGCAGGGTGGGGTGGGAGTTTGAGGAATCAGGTGGTGGTTAATAGGGAGGGCACGTACTGCATGGAGCACTGGGTGTGATGCCAAAACAATGAACACTGTTATGCTGTAAATAAACAAATAAAAAAAAAAATGAGTCTATGGAAGGCCCGGCAGTGCCAGTTCACTCCACTGGAGGGAGTGGTGAGCCGTGGTGTGAGATACCCTGGAAGGCATGGCGATGCTGCTTGCCACCACTGGAGGCAGCGGCGAGCTGCCATGGGAAACACACCTGAAGAGGAGTCAGTGCAGCTTGCTGGCTCTGAAGGCAGGGCGGAGGTGCCCGGTGAGAGACCCTGAAACGTGAGGCACTACAGCTTATTTTTACAGGATGGAGTGGTGAGCTGTATAGTCTCTGTTTCTCCAGGCTCAAGGGTGGTGGTAAGAATTGATGGAGCCTGTCCCCCACTCAGCATTGTGCCCTCTTTCCCCAGGTTTGCTGGTAATGTGCTGTCAGGATGGTTCAGGAGGGTCCTCCCAGTTGGGCTCTGGAGCCAGGGGAACCAAACCCGACTCATGGTGCATTTGGAACCGAGGAGCTGAGTGTTTGTTTGGAAAAGTATGTTTGTTTCTCCAAAAAGGACAAGGGCATTGACCAGCTTGAGAGGGAAGTGAATGACCAGTTAAGAAACAAGCCTGTGTCTCTCCTTCTCCCAGGAATCAGAGCAGATGTGCAGGCTTTAGGTGGGAGACGCCTGCTTATCTGCACCTGACAACCCTTCTTCACTCTGGCTCCATGAGACCTGAAGTTTGGAAGTCAGCGTCTGAGTCAGTCATGCAGCTTGTCCCAGGACGTCAGTGTTCAGAGAAAACAGCAGGCCTGTGGGTGGCAATGTCACATCCATGCCAGGATGGCAGGTAAAAATTCCCTTTCACCCCAAATTTCCTGGGCTTTTCTCTTGTCTCCAGTGGAGCTCACAAATGGCACCCTGAACCAGCTGTAAGCAATCTCGTGTGGGTGCCAGAGCTCCTGAGTTTCTCTGCAGGGAGCACCTGGCAGGGATCTCATTTTCTGTTTATTTCTGGCTTACAAAGGTATTTGGAACATCTCTTTCCTAGGAAATCCCTTGGATTCGAAAGGGAAGGTGAGATTGACTTGGTGTGCCTTTTGAACATAGAAAGTATTCCTTCACCGAACAGTGTTTACTCCACTGGGCCTAGACTCTGGTGGAACGGCTGGCATCTAGAGTGAGGTGGCTGTTTGTGGTCAGATAGAGACTTGGATGATGGCTTCTTCTTTGTCCAAGGTGATGTATCCTAATGGATTCGTCTTTGAATCCAAAGAGTTCCAATGAGGGCAGAGGGAAAATTCAAAATGATTCCAAGGAGTCTTGGACAATTTAAAAGGGATGCTTGTTTTCCTAGGTTCACTCAAACGGCTATATATGGTTGGACATGCTGTATTTTCTCTGCAGTTTCATGGGTAGTGAAGTCAGAAGGAGAGTCTTTGGGAATTTCCCTGGATAAAGGCACTCTGTTGGCTTCAAGGGACTTGGTGTCAGGAACCCTGGGCTGAATTTCTGTGGCTGCTTTCCTGATGCTCAGTGAGTCAGGGTTTCCCACAGGTTTTATATTTCCTCCTTAGGAAATTGCTGGCAGGGAATGTTCTGTTTAAAGTGGAACCCTCGGGGGCACCTGTGTGGCTCAGTGGGTTAAGCCACTGCCTTCGGCTCAGGTCATGGTCTCAGGGTCCTGAGATCGAGCCCCGCATTGGGCTCTCTGCTCAGCGGGGAGTCTGCTTCGTCCTCTCTCTCTGCCTGCCTCTCTGCCTACTTGTGACCTCTGTCAAATAAATAAATAAAATCTAAAAAAAAAAAAAAAACAAAACCCAAAACCGGGACCCTCCTACATTGTTGGTGGGCCTGCGTGTTGTTGCAGCCACTCTTGGAAAGAATACAGTCTGTCCTCCAAAAGCTAAGAACTGAACAACAGTAGGATCCAGCAATTGTCCTCCTAGTTATTTCCCTAAAGGGCACAAAAATGCACATTCAGTGGGGTATAAGCACCGTGATATTTACAGCAGCATTTTCAACCATTGTAAAACAATGGAGGGAGACCAAATGTCCATTCACTGATGAGTGATATATATATATATATATATATGTATATATATATATATATATCACTCGTATATATCATATGTGTGTGTGTGTGTGTGTGTATGTGTATTCATTCTCCCACATCTTCTTAATGGAATAGGATCCAGGTTCAAAAAGGATGAAATCTTACCATCTGCAAGGATGTGGATGGATCTACAGTGGATTTAGCTAAGTAAAATCAGTAAGAAAAGACCAATAGCCTATATCTTGACCTCTATGGAATTTCAGAAAGAAAACAGATGAACATAGTGAGGGGAGAAAGGCCAATGAGGAAACAGACTCTAACCTAGAGCAAAATCGAGGGTTGCTAGGGGGCAGGGGTGTGGGGCGAAGGGTTAAGTGGGTGACAGCTATTAGGGAGAGTACTTGTTGTGATGAGCTCTGGGTGTTCTATGCAGGTGAGGAATCACAAAATCCTACCCCTGAAGGAGAGGAATGAACATTGCATGGAAACGAATTGGAATTGAAGTCAATGAAGAAAAGAAGACCATGTTCTACTTCATGAAGACTGAGGTAAAACTGGAATGACTTTTGCTCTCCTGTTCTGTAGCTGTTCATTATGAAACACTCTGTGGCAGGATACACTAGTTTCCTATTGCATAAGGAGCCCTCAGAAAGTTGCCATGAAAGATTTAGATCTCAGAGCATGTACATGTTCCATTGATATGTTACTTTCAGTTTGCCCAGGTGCAAAGGTAAGTGGAGAGAAATAGGGCTGAAGAGGAAAGGAGGTATTAAGCATTCAAGAGGTAGCCTTCCCCTTTCTCATGAATGCCTGGGCCAGTGTAAATTGGGAAGAAGGAGGGGGGATCCCAGAGCTTTGCCGCAGACAGGGGAGTTCTAGGTCTGCCTAGAGCTGGTGGTGTCCATGAGCAGAGCTGAGCTAGTGGCGTGGCAGGCCCGAACTGCTGGTGTTGAGGTGAGTTCCCCAAGGAGCTGAGTTGAGAATGGGGGTCAGGGGGTGAATCAGGCTCTGGGTTTGTGGCCAGGGGGCTGCAGAATGTGGGGGAGTCCTAATGGGGTCATGCAGGTTTCTCTGGCTCTGAGGGTTCTGCACAGCTCCAAAGGGACAAGTTTCCTGCTGGGTGGCAGGGGGACTCCTACAGTGTGGCTCCAAGTTTACCAATCTAGAGGGCTTGGTGGATAGGCCCCTGGGGAAGGAAGCCTGAAAATGCAACATAGGGTTAAGGGTAATGGGCTGGGCAGGACAGGCCTGATCAGCCGACACAGAGGTGAGATACCCTCAGAATTGAGTTGAGGAAATGCATCCTGCAATGCAGAAGAGTCAGGGTTTCTGGCCAGAGGGACGGCTGATCGTGGGGGTGGCTTTAGAGGGGCATGCTGGTTTCTCCCTCTCTGAGGAAACTTTGGAGCTCCAAATGTCATGGCTTCCCCCTGCATGGCATTCAGGTTTCTGCCTTGTTACAGGGGGGTCCTGAATCTGGGGAGTTTGGGGGCCAGGCCTCTTGGGATGGAAGCCCGAAATCAGAAACTAGAGCTACGGTAAGGGCGTAGGGGCATGGCATGCTCAATCTGCTACTGCTGAGGTGGGCTCCCTGGTGGGCTGACTTCAGGGTGGGTATCAGGTGGCATGTCAGACTCAGAGTTTGTGTCCAGGGATGCCACAGAAGCTTTGCGTGACCTCAGGGTTGCATGCAGGTTTCTCCTACCCTGAGGGTTCTGCAGAGCTCCAAATGGCATGGTTTCCTCCTGTGTGGCAGACGCAGTCCTGGGGTGTCACTGAGGAATCCTTAATCTCTACTGGCATGAATCTCGGAGGTGCCCAATCTGGCGGGCTTGGGGGACAGGCCTCTGTTCATGAAAGCCTGTACACCCCACCTAGGTTTATGGTTAGGGCCGAAGGGCATGGCAGGTCCAATGTGCCGGTGCTGATGCGGGCTCCCCTAAGGGTCGAGTTGAGGGCATAGATCTGGCATCGCAGGAGAATCTGGTTTTATGGCCATGGGGGTGACTCATGGTGGGGTGGCATTACGGGGGTTTGCATGTTTCTCCCCGTCTGAGTGTTCAGTGCAGCTCTAAACCACAAGTTTTCCTCATGAGTGCCAGGTGGAGTCCCGTGGTGGCGCTCAGTAGACCTTAATCTGGGGGGACATGGGAGGCAGGCCCCTGGGATGGAAGCCTGAAAACCTAAAGAGGGGTTCTGGTAAGGGCTTAGGGGCATGGTGGCCTGATCTGCTTATGTTGAGGTGGGGCGCCCTAGGGTCTGAATTTATGGCATGCGTCCGGCAGCTCAGCAGAATCTGGTTTATGGCCGGGGGGACGGGTGCAGATGATGGGAGTGCCTTTAGAGGGGCAAGTTTCTCCCCCTCTGAGGGTTCAGCACAACTCCAAGGCACAGGTTCCTACTGTGTGGCAAGCGGAGTCCTGAGGTGTATGTCAAGATTCCTTAATCCAGGGGATTTTGTTGCCTGGACCCTCAGCATGGAAGACTGAACACCCAAACTTGTGTTAGGGTTAGGGCCTAGGGGCAATGGCAGGCCCGATCTGCCAGTGCTGAGGCGGGATCCCCTATGGGCTCAGTTGAGGGTATGCATTTGGTGGCGGGATGGAATCCAGCTCTATGGCCAGAGTGGCTGTTGATTATTGGGGTGGCTTTAGGGTGGCATGAAAGTTTCTCCCCATCTGAGGGTTCATTGCAGCTCCAAACCACAAGGTTTCCACTTGTGTGACAGGCTGTGTCCTGTGGTGTTGCTCAGAAGTCCTTAATCTGGGGGGCGTGGGGGCCAGGCCTCTTGGGATGGAAGCCTGAAAATCCAAACTAGGGTTAGGGTTAAGGCTTAGGGACATGGCAGACCCGATCTGCTGCAATTGAGGTGGTCTCCTGGATAGGCCGATTGGAGGGTGGGAATCAGGCAGGACTTGAGGTCTGTGTTTGTGTTTGTGGGGGCAAAGAAGCTAGTGGTGTCCGCGGGGGGCATGCAGCTTTCTCCTGCTCTGAGGTTCCTGCACAGTTCCAAATGGCACCATTTTGCCCTAGGAGGCTGGAGGAGTGCTGGCGGGAGTCTCAGTCATCCCCAGTCTGATGGGCTTGGGGTACAGGCCTCTGGGCATGGAAGGCTGTATACCCCACCTAGGGTTAGGGTTAGGGTCTAGGGTCATGGCAGGCCCAATCTGCCGGCGCTGAGATGGGCTCCCCTCAGGGCTGAGTTGAGGGCATGTGTCCGGTAGCTTCATAGAAAACAGCTTTCTGGCCTGGGGTGCCGCAAATTGTGCGGATAGCTTTACGGGGGCTTGAAGGTTTCTCACCCTCTGAGTATTCAGCAGCTCCAAACTGCAAGGTTTCATCCTGCGTGGCTGTTGGAGTCCTGCAATGTCACTCAGGGGTCCTTAATCCAGGGGGCCTGGAGGCTAGGCATCTTGGGATGGAAGCCTGGAAACTCAAACTAAGGGTGAGGTCTTGGGGCGCGACAGGCCCAATCTGCCAGTGCTGAGGCGGACTCCCCGGTGGCCTGAGTTGAGGGTCGGTGATAGGTGGCTAGTGTGAATCTGGGTTTGTGTTCAGGAGGGGCTCAGATGCTGGGGCTTGCCTTGGGGGGCATGAAGTTATCTTTTGCTCTGAGGTCTAAGTAGCTCCAAATGGCACTGTAACAGCATAGGCAGCCTCCAGACTGCCAGAGTGAGTCTCATGCATCCACAATCTGGCGGGTTTGGGGGCTAGGCCTCTGGGTACGGAAGACTGTACACCCAACCTAGGGTTAGGGTTAAGGCCTAGGGGCATGGCAGTTCTGATATGCTGCTGATATGCTGTGTTGAGGTGGGCTCCCTCAGGGCTGAGTGGATGACATGCCTCTGGCGTTGTGGCAGAATCTGGCATTATGTCTGGGGCATTTCCAATGGCGGGTGTGTTTAGGTGCTCATGCACCTTTCTTTCTGGAGGGCAGGCAGAGTCCTGTGTTGTGACTTTGGAATCCCCAGTCTGGAGGGTTAGGGTTAGGGATAGAGGTTCGGAGAGTGTTAGGGTTAGTTGTTAGGGGTTAGGGTTAGGGTTAGGGTTAGGAGTTAGGGGATAGGGTTAGAGGTAAGGTTTAGGGTTAGGCTTAGGGTTAGGCGTATGTCTTAGGGACAAGGCATGTCAGATCTGCCAACACAGATATGGACTCACCCAAGGGCTGTGTTGAGGGCGGGACTCAGGAGTCTCCTCAGGCCCTGGATTTTTGGACTGGAGGGGCAAAGAAGGTGGGAATCGCCTCTGGGGAGCATGATGGTTTCTACTGCTCCGAGGTTGTTATGTTAGGTTTAGAGGTTAGGGTTAGGTTTTGTGGTTAGGGTTAGTGTTAAGATTAGTGTTAAGGTGGGGCGCCTGGGTGGCTCAGTTGGTTAAAGCCTCTGCCTTCCGCTCAGGTCATCATCTCAGGGTCCTGGGATGGAGCCCCACATCAGGCTCTCTGCTCAGCGGGGAGCGTGCTTCGTCCTCTCTGTGCCTTCTTCTGATCTGTCTCTGTCAAAGAAATGAATAAAATCTTAAAAAAAATAAAAAGATTAGGGTTAGGGTTATGTCTTAGGGACAAGGCATGTTGGATCTGGTAACACTTATATGGGCTCACCCAAGGGCTGAGTTGAAGGCGGGACTCAGGAGGCTCCTTAGGCCCTGGGTTTTTTTCCTAGAAGGTAAAGATGGTGGGAATGGCCTCAGGGGAGCATGCTGGTTTCTAGGTCTCTGAGAGTGTTAGATAGCACTAAATGAAATGGTTTATTTCATTTATTCTCCTGGCTGAGAGGCTGAGTCCTGCCATCAGTCTGATGTTCCTATCCACTGGGATGGAATTGGGTATCAGGCCTCTGGGGTCCAGAGCCTGACCACCTGAGCTAGGGTATTAGGGTTTGGTCCTGGGAGCATGGCAGGCCTGAGGTGCCAGTGCGGACTCAGGCTCTCCGGAGGGCTGAGTTGAGGGTATTGCTCTGGTGGCCCATCAGGCACTGGGCGGTGGTGTGTGGGTCCTCGGAAGGTGTGGGTGTCTTTAGGGGGCGTGGAGGTTTCTCCGGCCAGGAGCGTACTGCACAGGGCCATGTGGGCCATTTTCCTTGTGGGTGGCAGCCGGAGTCCAGCATTGCAAATACAGGGTCCCCAGTCTGGATGGCTAGGGAGCCAGGCCTCTGTGGATCGAAGCATAAACACCCATCCTAGCATTATGGTTAAGTCTTTGGGGCATGGTAACCCCGATCTGCCAGTGCTGTGGTGACCCATCCTGATGCCTGAGTTGAGGCTATGTCTGCAGGACATTGAGACTCTGGTTCCCGGTCCTTGGGAGGGTCCAGAAGTGCTTTGGCCTCAGGGAGACTTGCAGGCTTCTCCTGCTCTGTGGCTTCAGCCCATTTCTAAACGGCACGGTTCATGCTGGGATCATGTGCAATTATGGGGTGCAACTCAGGGGTCCCCTATCTGGGGTTTTGAGGACCAGTTGTGGGAGGAGGATGCCTGAGCACGAACCTGGGCTAGGGTTAGTATTAGGATTAGGGTTAAGGTTATGTCTTAGGGACAAGGCATGTCGGATATGCAAGCACAGATATCAGCTCGCCCAAGGGCTGAGTTGAGGGTGGGACTCAGGAGGCTCCTCGGGCACTGGGGTTTTGGGCTGTACGGGCAAAGATGTTGGAAATCGCCTCAGGGGAGCATGCCAGTTTCTACAATTCTCAGGGCATTAGATAGCACGAAATGAAAGGTCACCTTCTGGCTGAGAGGGTGAGTCCTGCTGTGAGGGTTAGGTTGTAGGGGCATTGCAGCCGCAATCTGCTGGCGCTGTGGTGGCCCATCCCAATGCTTGAGTTCAGAGCGTGTGTCTGCAGGACCATGAGACTCCTGGTTCTTGGTCCTTGGGGGCGCTGGAAGTGGGGTGGCCTCAGGGAGACATTCAAATTTATCCCGCTCTGTGGGTTCAGCACAATTCTAAACAGCATGGTTTCCTCCTGGTGTCAGGTTCAATGATGGGGTATCGCTCACGGGTCCCCCATCTGGGGCCTTGGGGACCAGGAGTCAGAGTATGGACGCCTGAACACACAACCTGGGCTAGGTATAGTATTATGGTTAGTGTTAGGCTTAGGGACAGGGCATGTCGGATCTGCTAGCACAGATACGGGCTCACCCAAGGGCTGAGTTGAGGGCAGGACTCAGGAGGCTCCTCAGGCCCTGGGTTCTTGGCCTGGAGGAGCAAAGCTGGTGGGAATGGCCTCAAGGGAGAATGGCTGGTTGCTACTGCTCTGAGGGTGTGAGAGAACACCAAATGAAAAGGTCTCCTCCTGGCTGAGAACTGAGTCCTGCCGACAGTCTGATGCTCAACCCATGGGAGGAATTGGGTGTCAGGCCTCTGGGTCCAATGCCTGAACACCCAACCTAGTGTTAGGGTTTCGTCCTGGGAGAATGGCAGGCCTGCCAGTGCGGCTCAGGTTCTCCGGAGGGCTGAGTTGAGGGCATTGCTCTGGTGGCCTGTCAGGCTCTGGGTTTGTGGTGTGGCATTTCTTGGAAGGCGTGGGTGGCTTTAGGGGGCATGGAGGATTCTGTGGCCAGGAGCATACTGCACAGGATCATATGGTCCAGTTTCATCGTGGGTGGCAGCCAGAGTCCTGCATTGGGAATCCAGGGTCCCCAGTCTGGAGGGCTAGGGGTCCAGTCCTCAGGGGACAGAAGCCTGACACCCAACCTAGGGTTAGGGTAGGGTTGTAAGGGCATGGCAGCCCCGATCTGATGGCGCTGTGGTGATGCTTCCCAATGCCTGAGTTGAGGGCGCGAGTCTGTAGCACTGTGAGAGTCCTGGTTCCTGGTCCTTGGGTGTGCCAGAAGTGGCAGTGGGCTCTGGGAGGCATGCAGGTTTCTCCCGCTCTGCGGGTTCAACACATTTCTAAAGGGCAGGGTTTCCTCCTGGGATCAGGCGCAATTATGGGGTGCAGCTCAGGGGTCCCCCATCTGGCCGTTTGGGGGACCAGGCTATGGAGGAGGGATGCCTGAACACACAACCTGGGCTAGAGTTAGTATTAGGGTTAGGCTTAGCGTTAAGGTTATGTCTTAGGGAGAAGGCATGTGGGATCTGCCAGCACAGATATTGGCTCACTCAAGGGCTGAGTTGAGGGCAGGGCTCCGGAGGCTTCTCAGGCCCTGGGTTTTTGGCCTGGAGGTGCAAAGATGGCGGGAATGGCCTCAGGGCAGCTTGGCCGGTTCCTAGGGCTCTGAGGGTGTTGGAGAGCACCAAATGGAATCTCCTGCTGGTTGAGAAGCTGAGTCATGCCATCAGTTTGATGCTCCCACCCATGGGTGGAATTGGGTGTCAGGGTTCTAGAACCTGAACACCCAACCTAGGCTTAGGGTTTGGTCCTGGGAGAATGGCAGGCCTGATGTGCCAGCACGGACTCAGGCTCTCTGGAGGGCTGGGCTGAGGGCATTGTTCTGGCGGCCTGTAAGGCTAAGGAATTGTGCTGTGGGGGTGCTCAGAAGATGTGGTTGGCTTTAGGGGTCATGGAGGTTTCTCCGGCAAGGAGCGTTCTGCAAAGGTCCATGTGGTCAAGTTTCATCATGGGTGGCAGCCAGAGTCCTACGTTGGGAATATGGGGTCCCCAGTCTGGAGGGCTAGGGAGCCAGTCCTCTGGGGACTGAAGCCTGAACACCCAACCGCGGGTTAGGTTTAGGTCACAGGGGCATGGCGGCCCGGATCTGCCGGCACAGTGATGACCAATCCCGATGCCTGAGTTGAGGACGTGAGTCTGCAGGACCGTGAGACTCCTCATTCCTGCTCCTCAGGGGCGCCGGTATTGGGGGTAGCGTCAGGGAGGCATTCTGGTTTCTTCTGCTCTGTAGGTTCAGCACATTCCTTTTTTTTTTTTTTTTCACTTTCAATATCTATCTATCTATCTATATTATTTGTTTTCAGCGTAACAGTATTCCTTATTTTTGCACCACACCCAGTGCTCCATGCAACACGTGCCCTCCCTAATACCCATCACCTTGTTCTCCCAACCTCCCACTCCCCACCCATTCAAGACCCTCAGGTTCTTTTTCAGAGTCCGTAGTCTCTCATGGTTCACCTCCCCTTCCCATTTCCCACAACTTCCTTCTCCTCGCCATCTCCCCATGTCCTCCTTGTTCTTTGTTATGCTCCACAAATAAGTGAAACCATATGATAATTGACTCTCTCTGCTTGACTTATTTCACTCAGCATAATCTCTTCCAGTCCCATCCATATTGCTACAAAAGTTGGGTATTCATCCTTTCTGATGGAGGCATAATACTCCATCTTGTATATGGACCACATCTTCCTTATCCATTCGTCCATTGAAGGGCATCTTGGTTCTTTCCACAGTTTGGCGACCGAGGCCTTTGCTGCTATAAACATTGGGGTACAGATGGCCCTTCTTTTCACTACATCTGTATCTTTGGGGTAAATACCCAGCAGTGCAATTGCAGGGTCATAGGGAAGCTCTATTCTTAATTTCTGGAGGAATCTCCACACTGTTCTCCAAAGTGGCTGCACCAACTTGCATTCCCACCAACAGTGTAAGAGGGTTCCCCTTTCTCCACATCCTCTCCAACAATCGTTGTTTCCTGTCTTGCTAATTGTGGCCTTTCTAACTGGTGTCAGGTGGTATCTCAATGTCATTTTCATTTGAATCTCCCTGATGGCTAGTGATGATGAACATTTTGTCATGTGTCTGATAGCCATTTGTATGTCTTCGTTGGAGGAGCGTCTGTTCATATCTTCTGCCCATTTTTGGATATGATTATCTGTTTTGTGTGTGTTGAGTTTGAGAAGTTCTTTCTAGATCCTGGATATCAACCTTTTGTCTGAACTGTCATTTACAAATATCTTCTCCCATTCCGTGGGTTGCCTTTAGATTGGTGGACTGTTCCCTTTGCTGTGCAGAAGCTTTTGATCTTGATGAAGTGCCAAAAGTTCATTTTCGCTTTTGTTTCCTTGGCCTTTGGAGACATATCTTGAAAGAAGTTGCTGTGGCTGATATCGAAGAGGTTACTGCCTATGTACTCCTCTAGGATTCTGAGAGAATCCTGTCTCACGTTGAGCTCCTTTATCGAGTTCGAGTTTATCATTGTGTATGGTGTAAGAGAATGGTCGAGTTTCATTCTTCTACATATCGCTGTCCAGTTTCCCCAGCACCATTGATTGAGGAGAATGTCTTTTGTTACATTGAATATTTTTTCCTGATTTCTCGACGATTATATCACAATAGAGTTGAGGGTCCATATCTAATCGGGATCGATTTGGGCAGAGCGCTCATGAAAATTAGCTGGCGTTGGACAACCATGGGGACCGCCTTGTTCCGCGTGGCCCAGGACCCTTTCTCACTCGGGGTATGTCCCAGCCACCCAAAAACGCGCCGAGACGACGGGGCCCAGCCGGGGGCCTCAGAGCCGGAGAGCTTGCTCCGAGCAGAGTTGATGGAGGGTCTGTGGTCGGGCATCCGGCTCCGCCTTGGAGGGAGGCCGGGGCGCCCGGGAAGGGATTGGCCTCTCTGGGGGAACAAAAAGATCTGTCGCTCCACAGCTGTGTCGCAGCCACGAAAGGGGCCGATGGCGCCGGGACGGTCGGAGGACTCGTGGCGCGGGACTCAGGGTTCCCCATGGGGAGGCCCGCAGGCCCAGGCCGCTGACAACGGAAGGCTGAGCAAGCAGGCCTCGACCGGGCCCGGCTTTCAGGGCTGGCCCGGCCCCAGCTGCCAGCGAAGGGAGGGGACCACCAGAGTCTGAGGAGCGCGAGGCGTCGACTTGCCCACGCCAGCCTCACGGAGCTCCTCCTGGCTGTGCCGGATCGCGACGACACGCGATCCCGGACAGGGCCCCGGGGGGGCGGCCCTGCGGCCCTGTGGTGCCCGAAGTGTGTTCGCCGGGCGTCTTCCGGCCAATTCTCACGAGCGTTCTGCCCAAATCGGGATCGATTTGGGCAGAACGCTCGTGAGAATTGGCCGGCGTTGGGCAGCCCTGGTCAGCGCCCAGTTCCGCGTGGAGCAGGGCCCTTTCTCGCTCAGGGCATGTCGCGGCCACCCGGAAAATGAGCCGCGACGATGGGGCGCGGCCGGCGGCCCCGGCGCCGGGGAGTTTTCCCCGAGCAGAGTGGATGGAGGCGCCGAGGCCGGGGGTCCGCCTCCGCCGTGGCGGGCGGCCGGGGCGCCCGAGGAGGGGGCTGGCCACTGTGGGGAAACGGAATGATCTCTCACTCCATGGCTGGGACGAAGACGCGAAAGGTGCCGTTGTCGCCGGGAGGGTCGGGGGACTCGTGGCGCGGGACTCAGGGTTCCCCATGGAGAGGCCCCCAGGCTGAGGCCCCTGGCAACGGAAGGCTGAGCAAGCAGGCCCAGGCCCGGGCCCGGCTTTCGGGGCTGGCCCGGCCCCAGCTGCCGGCGCCAGGGAGGGAACCCCTGGAGGCTGAGGAGCGGGAGGCGTCGGCCTCCCCGCGGCACGCCTCCCGGAGCACCTCCTGGCGGTGCCGGAACGCGACGACACGCGATCCCGGACAGGGCCCCGTGGGGGGCCGCCCTGCGGCCTTGTGGTGCCCGAAGTGTGTTCGCCGGGCGTTTTCCGGCCAATTCTCACGAGCCTTCTGCCCAAATCGGGATCGATTTGGGCAGAACGCTCGTGAGAATTGGCCGGCGTTGGGCAGCACTGGTCAGCGCCCAGTTCCGCGTGGAGCAGGGCCCTTTCTCGCTCGGGGCATGTCGCGGCCACCCGGAAAACGAGCCGCGACGATGGGGCGCGGCCGGCAGCCGCGGCGCCGGGGAGTTTTCCCCGAGCAGAGTGGATGGAGGCGCCGTGGCCGTGCGTCCGCCTCCACCGTGGCGGGCGGCCGGGGCGGCCCTGGAGGTGGCTGGCCTCTCTGGGGAAACGGACTGGTCTCTCACTCCGCGGCTAGGACGAAGCCGCGAAAGGTGCCGTTGTCGCCGGGACGGTCGGGGGACTCGTGGCGCGGGACTCAGGGTTCCCCATGGGGAGGCCCCCAGGCTCAGGCCCCTGGCAACGGAAGGCGGATCAAGCAGGCCCGGGCCCAGGCTCGGCTTTCGGGGCTGGCCCGGCCCCAGCTTCCGGCGCCAGGGAGGGGACCCCCGGAGGCTGAGGAGCGGGAGGCGTCGGCCTCCCCGCGGCACGCCTCCCGGAGCTCCTCCTGGCGGTGCCGGAACGCGACGACACGCGGTCCCGGACAGCGCCCCGGGGGGGGCGGCCCTGCGGCCCTGTGGTGCCCGAAGTGTGTTCGCCGGGCGTCTTCCGCCCAATTCTCACGAGCGTTCTGCCCAAATCGGGATCGATTTGGGCAGAACGCTCGTGAGAATTGGCCGGCGTTGGGCAGCCCTGGTCAGCGCCCAGTTCCGCGTGAGCAGGGCACTTTCTCGCTTGGGGCATGTCGCGGCCACCCGGAAAACGAGCCGCGACGATGTGGCGCGGCCGGCAGCCGCGGCGCCGGGGAGTTTTCCGCGAGCAGAGTGGATGGAGGCGCCGTGGCCGGGCGTCAGCCTCCGCCGTGGCGGGCGGCCGGGGCGCCCCTGGATGGGGCTGGCCTCTGTGGGGAAACGGACTGGTCTCTCACTCCGCGGCTAGGACGAAGCCGCGAAACGTGCCGTTGTCGCCGGGACTGTCAGGGGACTCGTGGCGGGGGACTCAGGGTTCCCCATGGGGAGGCCTCCAGGCTCAGGCCCCTGGCAACGGAAGGCTGAGCAAGCAGGCCCGGGCCCGGGCCCGGCTTTCGGGGCTGGCCCGGCCCCAGCTGCCGGCGCCAGGGAGGGGACCCCCGGAGGCTGAGGAGCGGGAGGCGTCGGCCTCCCCGCGGCACGCCTCCCGGAGCTCCTCCCGGCGGTGCCGGAACGCGACGACCCGCGATCCCGGACAGGGCCCCGGGTGGGGCCGCCCTGCGGCCCTGTGGTGCCCGAAGTGTGTTCGCCGGGCGTTTTCCGGCCAATTCTCACGAGCGTTCTGCCCAAATCGGGATCGATTTGGGCAGAACGCTCGTGAGAATTGGCCGGCGTTGGGCAGCCCTGGTCAGCGCCCAGTTCCGCGTGGAGCAGGGCCCTTTCTCGCTCGGGGCATGTCGCGGCCACCCGGAAAACGAGCCGCGACGATGGGGCGCGGCCGGCAGCCGCGGCGCCGGGGAGTTTTCCCCGAGCAGAGTGGATGGAGGCGCCGTGGCCGGGCGTCCGCCTCCGCCGTGGCGGGCGGCCGGGGCGCCCCTGGAGGGGGCTGGCCTCTGTGGGGAAACGGACTGGTCTCTCACTCCGCGGCTAGGACGAAGCCGCGAAAGGTGCCGTTGTCGCCGGGACGGTCGGGGGACTCGTGGTGCGGGACTCAGGGTTCCCCATGGGGAGGCCCCCAGGCTGAGGCCCCTGGCAACGGAAGGCTGAGCAAGCAGGCCCGGGCCCGGGCCCGGCTTTCGGGGCTGGCCCGGCCCCAGCTGCCGGCGCCAGGGAGGGGACCCCCGGAGGCTGAGGAGCGGGAGGCGTCGGCCTCCCCGGGGCACGCCTCCCGGAGCTCCACCCGGCGGTGCCGGAACGCGACGACACGCGATCCCGGACAGGGCCCAGGGGGGGCGGCCCTGCGGCCCTGTGGTGCCCGAAGTGTGTTCTCCGGGCGTTTTCCGGCCAATTCTCACGAGCGTTCTGGCCAAATCGGGATCGATTTGGGCAGAACGCTCGTGAGAATTGGCCGTCGTTGGGCAGCCCTGGTCAGCGCCAAGTTCCGCGTGGAGCAGGGCCCTTTCTCGCTCGGGGCATGTCGCGGCCACCCGGAAAACGAGCCGCGACGATGGGGCGCGGTCGTCAGCCGCGGCGCCGGGGAGTTTTCCCCGAGCAGAGTGCATGGAGGCGCCGTACCGGGCGTCCGCCTCCGACGTGGCGGGCGGCCGGGTCGCCCCTGGAGGGGGCTGGCCTCTGTGGGGACACGGACTGATCTCTCACTCCGCGGCTAGGACGAAGCCACGAAAGGTGCCGATGTCGCCGGGACGGTCGGGGGACTCGTCGCGCCGGACTCAGTTTTCCCCATGGGGAGGCCCCCAGGCTCAGGCCCCTGGCAACGGACGGCTGTGCAGGCAGGCCCGGGCCCGGCCCGGCTTTCGGGGCTGGCCCAGCCCCAGCTGCCGGCGCCAGGGAAGGGACCCCCGGAGGCTGAGAAGCAGGACGCGACGGCCTCCCCGTGGCACGCCTCCCGGAGCTCCTCCGGGCGGTGCCGCAACGCGACGACACGCGATCCCGGACAGGGCCCCGGGGGGGCCGCCCTGCAGCCCTGTGGTGCCCGAAGTGTGTTCGCCGGGCGTTTTCCGGCCAATTCTCACGAGTGTTCTACCCAAATCGGGATCGATTTGGGCAGAACGCTCGTGAGAATTGGCCGGCGTTGGGCAGCCCTGGTCAGCGCCCAGTTCCGCGTGGAGCAGGGCCCTTTCTCGGTCGGGGCATGTCGCGGCCACCTGGAAAACGAGCCGCGACGATGGGGCGCGGCCGGCAGCCGCGGCGCCGGGGAGTTTTCCCCGAGCAGAGTGCATGGAGGCGCCATGGCCGGGCGTCCGCCTCCGCCGTGGCGGGCTGCCGGGGCGCCCCTGGAGGGGGCTGGCCTCTGTGGGGAAACGGACTGGTCTCTCACTCCGCGGCTAGGACGAAGCCGCGAAAGGTGCCTTTGTCGCCGGGACGGTCGGGGGACTCGTGGTGGGGGACTCAGGGCTCCGCATGGGGAGGCCCCCAGGCTCAGGCCCCTGGCAACGGAAGCCTGAGCAAGCAGGCCCAGCCCGGGCCCGGCTTTCGGGGCTGGCCCGGCCCCAGGTTCCGACGCCATGGAGGGGACCCCCGGAAGCTGAGGAGCGGGAGGCGTCGGCCTCCCCGGGGCCCGCCTCCCGGAGCTCCTCCTGGCGGTGCCGGAAAGCGACGACACGGGATCCCGGACACGGCCCCGAGGGGGCGGCCCTGCGGCCCCGTGGTGCCGTCCCTGCGGCTCCGTGGTGCCCGAAGTGTGTTCGCCAGGCCTTGTCCGGCCAATTCTCACGAGCGTTCTGCCCAAATCGGGATCGATTTGGGCAGAACGCTCGTGAGAATGGGCCGGCGTTGGGCCACCCTGGGGACCGCCTTGTTCTGCGTGGCCCAGGGCCCTTTCTTGCTCGGGGTATGTTGCGGCCACCCGGAAAATGAGCCGTGACGATGGGGCGCGGTCGGCAGCCACGGCGCCATGGCGTTTTCCCCAAGCAGAGTTGATGGAGGGGCTGTGGCCGGGCGTCCGCCTTCGCCGTGGCGGGTCGCCAGGGCGCCCGTTGTGGGGTCTTGCCTCTGTGGGGATCGCTTTGATCTCTCATTCCTCGGCTGGGACGCAGCCGAGAAAGGCACCGTTGGCGCTGGGACGGTGGTGGACTTGTGGCACGGGACTCAGGATCCCGGGTGATGCCCCGAGGTACAGGCCCCTGGCAGTGGAAGTCTGAACAAGCAGGCCTGGGTCCGGGCCCGGATTTCGTGGCAGGCCCGGCCCCAGCTGCCACCGCCAAGGAGGGACCCCCAGAATCTGTGGAGAGGGAGGCGTCTGCCTTGCCATCAGGGAGATTCTAATTTAAACTACATTGAGATACCACGTGACACCAGATAGAATGTCCAAAATTAGGAAGACAGGAAATAACATGTGTTGGATGGATGTTGAAAAGGGGAACCCTGTTACACTGTTGGTCAGACTCCAATTTAGTGCAGCCACTTTGGAGAACAGTGTGCAGATGACTCAAGAAATTAAAAATAGAGCTTCCCTATGACCCTGCAATTACACTGATGGGTATTTACCCCAAAGATACAGATGGAGTGAAAAGAAGAGCCATCTGTACCCCAATGTTTTTTGCAGCAATGGCCATGGTCGCCAAACTGTGGAAAGAACCAAGATGCCCTTCAACGGATGAATGGATAAGGAAGATGTGGTTCATATACACAATGGAGTATTATGCCTCCACCAGAAAGGATGAATACCCAACTTTTGTAGCAACATGGACGGGACTCGAAGAGATTATGCTGAGTGAAATAAGTCAAGCAGAGAGAGTCAAATATCATATGGTCTCCCTTATTTGTGGAGCATAACAAAGAACACGGAGGACATGGGGAGATGGAGAGGAGAGGGAGTTGAGGGAAACTCGAAGGGGAGATGAACCATGAGAGACTATGGACTCTGAAAAACAACCTGAGTGTTTTGGAAGGCAGGGGGTTGGGAGGTTGAGGAACCAGGTGGTGGGTAATAGGGAGGGCACGTACTGCATGGAGCACTGGGTGTGGTGCAAAAACAGTGAACACTGTTATGCTGAAAATAAACAAATAAAAAAAAAAGAAAATTGTACTCTTAGACCCCGTCATCTATATCACTCATCCCTCCATCCACTTCCACTCTGGTAACCACTGAGTCGGTTTTTGTTTTGTATCTTCTTTCTCCTTTATTTATGTATGTTTGTTTCCTAAATTCCATGGAAGAGTGACATCCAAAGGCCTTTGTCTTTCTCTGACTGACTGATTTCACTTAGGATAGTATTCTCTAGCTCCATCCATGTGTCTGCAAATGGCAAGATTTCATTTTTTATGGCTGAGTAATTTCCCACTGTGTGTGTATGTGTGTGTGTGTGTGTGTGTGTGTACATTTATTATCTCATTTATCAAGTTTTCAAGAAATACTTGGATTGTTTCCATATTGTAATATTGTAATTAATGTTGCAAGAAACATAGGGGCACATGTATCCTTTTGAGTTACTGTTCTCATATTCGTCGGGTAATCACCCGGTAGTGTGATTGCTGGATTATAAGGTAGTTCTAATATTTAACGTTTTGAGGAACAGTGATACTGTTTTCCACAGGGACTGCAGCAGCTAGCATTCCCACCACAGTGCAAGAGGGTTCCCTTTTACCCACATCCTCCCAACATTTGTTTTCTTGTGCTAGTGCTGTTAGCCATTCTGATAGTATGAGGTAATATCTCATGGACCTTTCATTTGGATTTTCCTGTTGATGGCTGATGTGAACATCTTCTTACGTGACTGTTGTCCATCTGTATGTCTTCTTTGGAGCAATGTCTGTTCATGTCTTCTGTCTATTTTTTAATTGGATTTTTTGTTTTTTGGTTGTTGCGTTGTATCAGTTCTACATATTTTGGACACTACCCCTTTATTGCACATGATATTTGCAAACATCTTCTCCTATTAAGTACGTTGTATTCTATTTATTACATTTTCATTGTTGTTCTGCTGTGCGGTAAGTTTTTATATTGATGGAACTCTAGTAGTTTATTTTTGCTTTTGTTTCCTTTGCCTTAGGAGGCGTGTCTATTAAATGTATGGTTCATGTCAGAGAAGTTACTGTCTGTGCCCTCTTGTAGGATTTTTATGATTTAAGGTCTCACATTGAGGTCTTGAAACTGTTTTGAGTTTATTTGTCCATATGGTGTAAGAAAGCAGTCTAATTTCATTGTTTTGTGCATAGCTGTTCAGTTTTCCCAACACCATTTGTTGTAGAGACTGTCCTCTTCCCTTTTAATAGTTTTGCCTGTTTTGCAGAAGATTAATTGGGCACGTGATTGTGGGTTGATGTCTGAGCTTCTATTCCATTTCCTTGGTCACTTTGTGTATTTTTTTTTTTTTTTTTGCCAGTCCCATACTGTGAGGATGAATGCAGCTTTGTAGTATAATATGAAATATGGAATTCTGATGCCTCCAGCTTTCTTTTTCTTCATAACATTGTGCTGGTTGTTCAGTATCTTTTGTGATTCCATACAAATTGTTAGGGTAGTTTATTTGAGTTCTCTCATTTTTTATTTGAATTCAATGAGCCAACTTATCATACATCATTATTTTCAGATGTAGTGTTAAATAATATATCAGATGTGTATTGCATCACGTGCCCTCCTTAATGCCCATCACCCCAGTTACCCCCCCCACCCCCCATCCAGCAACCCTCAGTTGGTTGCTATAGTTAAGAGTCTATCATGGTTTTTTCCCCATCTCTGATGACTTCCCATTCTGTTTCCCCTTCCTTTGCCTATGGTTCTCTGCCCTGTTTCTGATATTTCACATATGAGTGAAACCCTATCATAATTGTGTTTCTTTCATTGACATATTTTACTCAGCATAATATCTTCCAGACCCATCCAGGTTGATGTGATGGTAAGTATTCATCCTTTCTGATGGCTGAGGAATATTCCATTGAATATATGAACCACATCTTCTTTATCCATTCCTCTGTCCATAGATATCTGGGTTCTTTCCATAGTTTATCTAGAGTGGATATTGTTGCAATGAACACTGGGGTGCAGGTGCCAGTTCTTTCCCCTACATCTCTATTTTTGTGGTAAAAGCCCTGTAGTGCAAGTGTTGTGTTTTAGGGTAACTTTATTTTAACTTCTTGAGGAAACCCCATACTATTTTCCAGAGTGGATATAACAGTCTGCATTCCAACCAGGAGTGTAGGAGGGTTCTCCATTCTCTGCATCCTCACCAATATTTGTGGTTTCATGTCCTGTTAACTTTAGACATTCTGCCTGGTGTGATAGGACACCTCAATGTGGTTTAGATTTGCATTTCCCAGAAGCCATGTGATATAGAACATTTATGTATATATCTGTGGGTCACATGCGTGTCATCATTGGAGAAATATCTGTTCATATTTTCGCCCATGTCTAGACCTTCTGTTGGATTAAGGCCCAGAAGCCTAGAAGATACAATCAGCCAGAACTGTGGAGATTTTCACAAGGTCTGAGATACAATGGAGATTTAGGGTGTGTATCAAGCTCAGGGATTGTCGTCAGAGGGTGGATGGAAGTGTAGGTTCATTGACATTGTCTCAGGTTTGCATTCAGATGTCTCATGCTCTGAATCCAGTCTGGAGTAAAAAAAGGAGTTTCCTTTTGTGTGGCGGGCTGATCCTCTGGTTTTGCTAAAGTGTTCCCAATACCCGGGGCTTGGGATCCAGGCCTCTACAGATGGACCTCTCAGAACTCCAAATAGGGTTAGGGTTAGGACCTAGGAAAATGGAAGGTCTGAATTGCCAACCGTGTGGTGAGCGTCCTGGAGGGCTGAGTTGAGGACATGGGTCAGGGTGAGTGTCCGGCTCAGGGTTTCAGTCCATGAGCCCTTGAATGTGGGAATTCACTGGGATGGACACAGATGGGCCTTCATATCTATACTGACCTATATACTTACTGGAGTCCATTATGGAAACATTTCCATCTGGGTGTGAGGCTGAGTCCTGTGGTATTGCTCAGGCATCCCCAAATCCTAGGGCTTTGGAGCCCACCCTTAAGGGACAGAGACATGAGAACCCAAGCTAGGGATAGAGTTAGGGCCAAAGGACATTGCAGGCCCAAACAGCTGACAGTGTGTGTGGTTCCTAGAGGCTGGAATTAAGGATGAGTGTTCTGGTTCTGGTCAGGCACAGGGTTTGTGACCTCGAGGCCACTGACATTGGGGGTTTGCTGGTATAGGCTCAGATGGGCAGGCATTTTATCCTGCTTTGAATACTTTCTAGAGGTCTACATGGCACGCTTTCATCCTGTGTGTTAGGATGAGTCCTGTGGTATGGCTAAGGTGACCCCAGTCCATGGGGTAGGGAGCCAGGCCCCTAGGAATTGAATGCTCAGAACACAAACTAAGCTTCAGTTAGGGGTTAGGAGCACAGCAGGCCCAATCTGATGGTGGTGTGGCAAGCTATCCAGAGGTCTGAGTACAGAGGGATGGATAGAGTAAGTGTCAGGTTCAGGTTTGTGTCCAGCTGCTGACTCTGGGTGAACTCAGTGGTGCATGGCAGATTTCTCCTGCTCAGAATCCTTTGCAGAGTTCCAAATGGTATGGTTTCCTTCGGGGTGGCAGGCAGAGATCTCAAATATTGCTCAGGGGTCCCCATCCGTGGGTCTTGGGCACCAGTCCTCTGGGGTCAGAGCATGAAACCCCAACCTGGGGTTAGGGCTAGGTCCCAGCAACATAACAGGCCTGATTTGCTGGTGCTGTGCAGAGCTCTCACGGGGACTGAGTAGAGAACATGGGTCAGTCTGAGTCAGGCTCCGGGTTGGTGGCCATGGGGGGAAAGGCAGATTTCTCCTGCTCTCAGTCCTTGGCAGAGTTCCAATTCTACTGTTTCCTGCTGGGTTGAAGACAGAGTCCTCTGGCATTTCTCAGGGGCCCCACATATGTGGGGCTTTGGTACCTGTATTCTTGGGACACAAGACAGAAAATGTACTAAGTTTTGGTTAGGGCTGAGGGTCATGTCAGTCTCAATATGCCACCCTGAGAGGAGTGACCTGGGGAGCAGAGTTGAGGACGTGGGTCAGTGTGAGTGTTAAGATCCAAGTGTGAACGGGGGGTGCTGAAAGTGGGATAGCCTCAGGGGGCCAAGAAATATTCTGGTATAGTTCAGGTGTAACCCATCAGCGGAGCTTTGGTGTCAATCATCAGAGGACAGAAGACTGAAAACACAACCTAGGGCTTGGAAAAGAGCACAGGGGCATGGCTGGCCTGATCTGCTGGTGCTGAGGCTAGATGTCTGGGGTACTGAGTTGGGGGCCATGGTCAGGTGGTGCATTACGACCTGGGTTTGTGCCTGGGGGGGTGGCCGAAGGTGGAGGTGGCTTCAGGGAGCATGAAGATTTCTCCCGTTCCGATGGTTCTGTGCAGCTCCAAACAAAACGGTTTCCTCCTGGGTGGCAGACAGAGTACTGGGTTGTGGCTCAGGGGTCCAAATATGGAGGAATTGGGGGACCAGCCTCTGGGGATGAAGACTGAAAATGCAACCTAGGGTTAAAGTTAGGGTCAGGGGCATGGCAGGCCCAATTTGCTGGCACTGAGAAGGGATCCCAGGGGGATGAATTGAGGGCAGAGGTCCGGTGGCATGAGAGGGTCCAGGTTTGTGGCCAGGGGACCGCTGAAGGAGGGGGTTGTGCTCAGGGAGGCATGCAGTTTCTCCCACTCTGAGTGTTCTACTCAGTTTCAAATGGCACGGTTTCCTCCTGGGTGGTAGGCAGGCTGAGTGCCAGCCTCCGCATTTGTGGCCCAATAGTGCGCAGAGGGTGGGGGATAGCCTCAGGTGAACCATGCAGGTTTCTCCCGCTCTGAGGATTTGACACAGCTCCAAACAGCATGGTTTCCTCCTGCATGGTGGACAGAGTCCTGGGGCGTCACTCAGGATTCTTTAATCTTGGGGTCTTGGGATCAGGACTCTTGGGGATGATACCTGAAAACCAAAATTAGGGATAGGGTTAAGGCCTAGGGCCATGGTAGACCTGATATGCCAGTGCTGAGGCAGGTGCCCTGGTGCGCTGAGTTGAGGTCAGGTGTCAGACGGGGCCTTAGCCTCTAGGTGTGTGTCCAGACGTTCGCATAACCTGGGGGTGACTTCAGGGGTGCATGGAAGTTTCTCCAGCTCTGAGGGTTCAGCGCAGCTCCAAACAGCACAGCGGTGCCCTGCGTGGCAGGCAGATTCCCAGCATGAGTATCAGGCATCCTCAATCCTTGTGACGCAGTATGTGGTCTATTCTGGAGAAGGTTCCATGTGCACTTGAGAAGAACGAGTATTCTGTTGTTTTAGGGTGGAATGTTCTGTATATGTCTATGAGGTCCATCTGGTCCAATGTTTCATTCAATGCTCTTATTTCTTTTTTAATTTTCTGCTTCGATGATCTGTCTATTTCTGAGAGAGGCGTATGAAGATCTCCTACTATTATTGTATTCATATCAATATGACTCTTTATCTTGATTAATAGTTTTGTTATGGAATTGGGTTCTCCCATATTGGGGGCATAGATATTCACAATGGTTAGATCATCTTGGCGGATAGTCCCTTTAAGAATTATGGAGTGTCCTTCTGTATCTCTGACTACAGTCTTTAGTTTAAAATCTAATTTATCTGATATGAGAATCGCTACCCCGGCCTTCTTTTGAGGCCCATTGGCATGAAAGATGCTTCTCCATCCGTTCACTTTCAGTCTGGGTGTATCCTTAGGTTCAAAATGGGTCTCTTGTAGACAACATATGGATGGGTCCTGTCGTTTTATCCAATCTGCAACCCTGTGTCATTTTATGGGCGCATTTAGGCCATTCACATTGAGAGTGATTATTGAGAGATAGGTTTTGATTCATGTCATGTTGCCTTTGAAGTCTTTCTGTCTGTAGATTGTTTCTATATTTCTGTTCAATGATATCCTTGGGATTTTTTCTCTTTTATAGGACCCCCCTTAATATTTCCTGCAGTGTGGGCTTGGTGGTTGCATAGTCTTTTAAGCCTTGCCGGTCTTGGAAACTCTTTATCTCTCCATCCATTTTAAATGTCAGTCTTGCCGGATAGAGTATTCTTGGTTGCATGTTCTTCTCATTTAGTACTCTGAATATATTTTGCCAGCCCTTCCTGGCTTGCCAGGTCTCTGTGAAAAGGTCTGACGTTATTCTAATGGGCTTGGATGCCCACTCTCACCACTCTTATTCAACATAATATTAGAAGTCCTAGCAACGGCAATCAGACAACAAAGAGAAATAAAAGGTATCCAAATTGGCAAGGAAGAAGTCAAACTCTCTCTCTTCGCAGATGACATGATTTTTTATATGGAAAACCCCAAAGACTCCACCCCCAAACTACTAGACTCATACAGCAATTCAGTAACGTGGCAGGATACAAAGTCAATGTACAGAAATCAGTGGCTTTCTTATACACTAACAATGAAAATACAGAAAGGGAAATTAGAGAATCGATTCCATTTACTAGAGCACCAAGAACCATAAGATACCTGGGAATAAACCTAACAAAAGAGGTAAAGGACCTGTACTCGAGGAACTACAGAACACTCATGAAAGAAACTGAAGAAGACCCAAAGAGATGGAAGACAATTCCATGCTCTTAGATTGGAAGAATAAACATTGTTAAAATGTTTATACTGCCTAGAGCAATCTATGCTTTTAATGCCATTCCGATCAAAATTCCACAGGTATTTTTCAAAGAGCTGGAGCCAATAATCCTAAAATTTGTATGGAATCAGAAGAGACCCCGAATTGCTAAGGAAATGTTGAAAAACAAAAACAAAACTGGCGGCATCACGTTACCCGATTTCAAGCTTTACTACAAAGCTGCGATCACCAAGACAGCGTGGTCCTGGCATAAAAACAGACACATAGACCAGTGGAACAGAGTGGAGAGCCCAGATATGGACCCTCAACTCCACGGTGAAATAATCTTCGACAAAACAGGAAAAAATATTCAATGGAAAAAAAGACAGTCTCTTCAATCAATGGTGCTGGGAAAACTGGACAGCTATATGTAGAATAATGAAACTCAACCATTCTCTTACACTCGAAATGGATAAAAGACCTCATCATGAGACAGGAATCCATCAGAATCCTAGAGGAGAACATAGGCAGTAACCTCTTCGATAGCAGCCACAGCAACTTCTTTCAAGATATGTCTCCAAAGGCCAAGGAAACAAAAGCGAAAATGAACTTTTGGCACTTCATCAAGATCAAAAGCTTCTGCACAGCAAAGGAAACAGTCCACCAAACAAAAACGCAACCCACGGAATGGGAGAAGATATTTGCAAATGACAGTACAGACAAAAGGTTGATATCCAGGATCTAGAAAGAACTTCTCAAACTCAACACACACAAAACAGATAATCATATCCAAAAATGGGCAGAAGATATGAACAGACACTTCTCCAACGAAGACATACAAATGGCTATCAGACACATGAAAAAATGTTCATCATCACTAGCCATCAGGGAGATTCAAATGAAAACCACATTGAGATACCACCTGACACCAGTTAGAATGGCCAAAATTAGCAAGACAGGAAACAACGATTGTTGGAGAGGATGTGGAGAAAGGGGAACCCTCTTACACTGTTGGTGGGAATGCAAGTTGGTGCAGCCACTTTGGAGAACAGTGTGGAGATTCCTCAAGAAATTAAGAATAGAGCTTCCCTATGACCCTGCAATTGCACTGCTGGGTATTTACCCCAAAGATACAGATGTAGTGAAAAGAAGGGCCATCTGTACCCCAATGTTTATTGTAGCAATGGCTATGCTCACCAAACTGTGGAAAGAACCAAGATGCCCTTCAACGGATGAATGGATAAGGAAGATGTGGTACATATACGCAATGGAGTATTATGCCTCCATCAGAAAGGATGAATACCCAACTTTTGTAGCAACATGGACGGGACTGGAAGGAATTATGCTGAGCGAAATAAGTCAAGCAGAGAGAGAGTCATGTATCATATGGTCTCACTTATTTGTGGAGCATAGCAAATAACACGGAGGACATAGGGAGATGGAGAGGAGAGGGAGTTGAGAGAAACTGGAAGGGGAGATGAACCATGAGAGACTATGGACTCTGAAAAACAACCAGAGGGTTTTGGAGGGGCAGGGTGGGGTAGGAGTTTGAGGAATCAGGTGGTGGTTAATAGGGAGGGCACGTACTGCATGGAGCACTGGGTGTGATGCCAAAACAATGAACACTGTTATGCTGTAAATAAACAAAAAAAAAAAAAAAAATGAGTCTATGGAAGGCCCGGCAGTGCCAGTTCACGCCACTGGAGGGAGTGGTGAGCCGTGGTGTGAGATACCCTGGAAGGCATGGCGATGCTGCTTGCCACCACTGGAGGCAGCGGCGAGCTGCCATGGGAAACACACCTGAAGAGGAGTCAGTGCAGCTTGCTGGCTCTGAAGGCAGGGCGGAGGTGCCCGGTGAGAGACCCTGAAACGTGAGGCACTACAGCTTATTTTTACAGGACGGAGTGGTGAGCTGTATAGTCTCTGTTTCTCCAGGCTCAAGGGTGGTGGTAAGAATTGATGGAGCCTGTCCCCCACTCAGCATTGTGCCCTCTTTCCCCAGGTTTGCTGGTAATGTGCTGTCAGGATGGTTCAGGAGGGTCCTCCCAGTTGGGCTCTGGAGCCAGGGGAACCAAACCCGACTCATGGTGCATTTGGAACCGAGGAGCTGAGTGTCTGTTTGGAAAAGTATGTTTGTTTCTCCAAAAAGGACAAGGGCATTGACCAGCTTGAGAGGGAAGTGAATGACCAGTTAAGAAACAAGCTTGTGTCTCTCCTTCTCCCAGGAATCAGAGCAGGTGTGCAGGCTTTAGGTGGGAGACGCCTGCTTATCTGCACCTGACAACCCTTCTTCACTCTGGCTCCATGAGACCTGAAGTTTGGAAGTCAGCGTCTGAGTCAGTCATGCAGCTTGTCCCAGGACGTCAGTGTTCAGAGAAAACAGCAGGCCTGTGGGTCACAATGTCACATCCATGCCAGGATGGCAGGTAAAAATTCCCTTTCACCCCAAATTTCCTGGGCTTTTCTCTTGTCTCCAGTGGAGCTCACAAATGGCACACTGAACCAGCTGTAAGCAATCTCGTGCGGGTGCCAGAGCTCCTGAGTTTCTCTGCAGGGAGCACCTGGCAGGGATCTCATTTTCTCTGTTTATTTCTGGCTTACAAAGGTATTTGGAACATCTCTTTCCTAGGAAATCCCTTGGATTCGAAAGGGAATGTGAGATTGACTTGGTGTGCCTTTTGAACATAGAAAGTATTCCTTCACCGAACAGTGTTTACTCCACTGGGCCTAGACTCTGGTGGAACGGCTGGCACCTAGAGTGAGGTGGCTGTTTGTGGTCAGATAGAGACTTGGATGATGGCTTCTTCTTTGTCCAAGGTGATGTATCCTAATGGATTCGTCTTTGAATCCAAAGAGTTCCAATGAGGGCAGAGGGAAAATTCAAAATGATTCCAAGGAGTCTTGGACAATTTAAAAGGGATGCTTGTCTTCCTAGGTTCACTCAAACGGCTATATATGGTTGGACATGCTGTATTTTCTCTGCAGTTTCATGGGTAGTGAAGTCAGAAGGAGAGTCTTTGGGAATTTCCCTGGATAAAGGCACTCTGTTGGCTTCAAGGGACTTGGTGTCAGGAACCCTGGGCTGAATTTCTGTGGCTGCTTTCCTGATGCTCAGTGAGTCAGGTTTTCCCACAGGTTTTATATTTCCTCCTTAGGAAATTGCTGGCAGGGAATGTTCTGTTTAAAGTGGAACCCTCGGGGGCACCTGTGTGGCTCAGTGGGTTAAGCCACTGCCTTCGGCTCAGGTCATGGTCTCAGGGTCCTGAGATTGAGCCCCGCATTGGGCTCTCTGCTCAGCGGGGAGTCTGCTTCGTCCTCTCTCTCTGCCTGCCTCTCTGCCTACTTGTGACCTCTGTCAAATAAATAAATAAAATCTAAAAAAAAAAAAAAAAACCCAAAACCGGGACCCTCCTACATTGTTGGTGGGCCTGCGTGTTGTTGCAGCCACTCTTGGAAAGAATACAGTCTGTCCTCCAAAAGCTAAGAACTGAACAACAGTAGGATCCAGCAATTGCCCTCCTAGTTATTTCCCTAAAGGGCACAAAAATGCACATTCAGTGGGGTATAAGCACCGTGATATTTACAGCAGCATTTTCAACCATTGTAAAACAATGGAGGGAGACCAAATGTCCATTCACTGATGAGTGATATATATATATATCACTCGTATATATCATATGTGTGTGTGTGTGTGTGTGTGTGTATGTGTATTCATTCTCCCACATCTTCTTAATGGAATAGGGTCCAGGTTCAAAAAGGATGAAATCTTACCATCTGCAAGGATGTGGATGGATCTACAATGGATTTAGCTAAGTAAAATCAGTAAGAAAAGACCAATAGCCTATATCTTGACCTCTATGGAATTTCAGAAAGAAAACAGATGAACATAGTGAGGAGAGAAAGGCCAATGAGGAAACAGACTCTAACCTAGAGCAAAATCGAGGGTTGCTAGGGGGCAGGGGTGTGGGGCGAAGGGTTAAGTGGGTGACAGCTATTAGGGAGAGTACTTGTTGTGATGAGCTCTGGGTGTTCTATGCAGGTGAGGAATCACAAAATCCTACCCCTGAAGGAGAGGAATGAACATTGCATGGAAACGAATTGGAATTGAAGTCAATGAAGAAAAGAAGACCATGTTCTACTTCATGAAGACTGAGGTAAAACTGGAATGACTTTTGCTCTCCTGTTCTGTAGCTGTTCATTATGAAACACTCTGTGGCAGGATACACTAGTTTCCTATTGCATAAGGAGCCCTCAGAAAGTTGCCATGAAAGATTTAGATCTCAGAGCATGTACATGTTCCATTGATATGTTACTTTCAGTTTGCCCAGGTGCAAAGGTAAGTGGAGAGAAATAGGGCTGAAGAGGAAAGGAGGTATTAAGCATTCAAGAGGTAGCCTTCCCCTTTCTCATGAATGCCTGGGCCAGTGTAAATTGGGACGAAGGAGGGGGGATCCCAGAGCTTTGCCGCAGACAGGGGAGTTCTAGGTCTGCCTAGAGCTGGTGGTGTCCATGAGCAGAGCTGAGCTAGTGGCGTGGCAGGCCCGAACTGCTGGTGTTGAGGTGAGTTCCCCAAGGAGCTGAGTTGAGAATGGGGGTCAGGGGGTGAATCAGGCTCTGGGTTTGTGGCCAGGGGGCTGCAGAATGTGGGGGAGTCCTAATGGGGTCATGCAGGTTTCTCTGGCTCTGAGGGTTCCGCACAGCTCCAAAGGGACAAGTTTCCTTCTGGGTGGCAGGGGGACTCCTACAGTGTGGCTCCAAGTTTACCAATCTAGAGGGCTTGGTGGATAGGCCCCTGGGGAAGGAAGCCTGAAAATGCAACATAGGGTTAAGGGTAATGGGCTGGGCAGGACAGGCCTGATCAGCCGACACAGAGGTGAGATACCCTCAGAACTGAGTTGAGGAAATGCATCCTGCAATGCAGAAGAGTCAGGGTTTCTGGCCAGAGGGACGGCTGATCGTGGGGGTGGCTTTAGAGGGGCATGCTGGTTTCTCCCTCTCTGAGGAAACTTTGGAGCTCCAAATGTCATGGCTTCCCCCTGCATGGCATTCAGGTTTCTGCCTTGTTACAGGGGGGTCCTGAATCTGGGGAGTTTGGGGGCCAGGCCTCTTGGGATGGAAGCCTGAAATCAGAAACTAGAGCTACGGTAAGGGCGTAGGGGCATGGCATGCTCAATCTGCTACTGCTGAGGTGGGCTCCCTGGTGGGCTGACTTCAGGGTGGGTATCAGGTGGCATGTCAGACTCAGAGTTTGTGTCCAGGGATGCCACAGAAGCTTTGCGTGACCTCAGGGTTGCATGCAGGTTTCTCCTACCCTGAGGGTTCTGCAGAGCTCCAAATGGCATGGTTTCCTCCTGTGTGGCAGACGCAGTCCTGGGGTGTCACTGAGGAATCCTTAATCTCTCCTGGCATGAATCTCGGAGGTGCCCAATCTGGCGGGCTTGGGGGACAGGCCTCTGTTCATGAAAGCCTGTACACCCCACCTCGGTTTATGCTTAGGGCCGAAGGGCATGGCAGGTCCGATGTGCCGGTGCTGATGCGGGCTCCCCTAAGGGTCGAGTTGAGGGCATAGATCTGGCATCGCAGGAGAATCTGGTTTTATGGCCATGGGGGTGACTCATGGTGGGGTGGCATTACGGGGGTTTGCAGGTTTCTCCCCGTCTGAGTGTTCAGTGCAGCTCTAAACCACAAGTTTTCCTCATGAGTGCCAGGTGGAGTCCCGTGGTGGCGCTCAGTAGACCTTAATCTGGGGGGACATGGGAGGCAGGCCCCCTGGGATGGAAGCCTGAAAACCTAAAGAGGGGTTCTGGTAAGGGCCTAGGGGCATGGTGGCCCGATCTGCTTATGTTGAGGTGGGGCGCCCTAGGGTCTGAATTTATGGCATGCGTCCGGCAGCTCAGCAGAATCTGGTTTATGGGGCCGGGGGGATGGGTGCTGATGATGGGAGTGCCTTTAGAGGGGCAAGTTTCTCCCCCTCTGAGGGTTCAGCACAACTCCAAGGCACAGGTTCCTACTGTGTGGCAAGCGGAGTCCTGAGGTGTATGTCAAGATTCCTTAATCCAGGGGATTTTGTTGCCTGGACCCTCAGCATGGAAGACTGAACACCCAAACTTGTGTTAGGGTCAGGGCCTAGGGGCAATGGCAAGCCCGATCTGCCAGTGCTGAGGCGGGATCCCGTATGGGCTGAGTTGAGGGTATGCATTTGGTGGCGGGATGGAATCCAGCTCTATGGCCAGAGTGGCTGTTGATTATTGGGGTGGCTTTAGGGTGGCATGAAAGTTTCTCCCCATCTGAGGGTTCATTGCAGCTCCAAACCACAAGGTTTCCACTTGTGTGACAGGCTGTGTCCTGTGGTGTTGCTCAGAAGTCCTTAATCTGGGGGGCGTGGGGGCCAGGCCTCTTGGGATGGAAGCCTGAAAATCCAAACTAGGGTTAGGGTTAGGGCTTAGGGACATGGCAGGCCCGATCTGCTGCAATTGAGGTGGTCTCCTGGATAGGCCGAATGGAGGGTGGGAATCAGGCAGGACTTGAGGTCTGTGTTTGTGTTTGTGGGGGCAAAGAAGCTAGTGGTGTTCTTGGGGGCCATGCAGCTTTCTCCTGCTCTGAGGTTCCTGCACAGTTCCAAATGGCACCATTTTGCCGTAGGAGGCTGGAGGAGTGCTGGCGGGAGTCTCAGTCATCCCCAGTCTGATGGGCTTGGGGTACAGGCCTCTGGGCACGGAAGGCTGTATACCCCACCTAGGGTTAGGGTTAGGGACTAGGGTCATGGCAGGCCCAATCTGCCGGCGCAGAGATGGGCTCCCCTCAGGGCTGAGTTGAGGGCATGTGTCCGGTAGCTTCATAGAAAACAGCTTTCTGGCCTGGGGTGCCGCAAATTGTGCGGATAGCTTTACGGGGGCTTGAAGGTTTCTCACCCTCTGAGTATTCAGCAGCTCCAAACTGCAAGGTTTCATCCTGCGTGGCTGTTGGAGTCCTGCAATGTCACTCAGGGGTCCTTAATCCAGGGGGCCTGGAGGCTAGGCATCTTGGGATGGAAGCCTGGAAACTCAAACTAAGGGTGAGGTCTTGGGGTGCGACAGGCCCAATCTGCCAGTGCTGAGGCGGACTCCCCGGTGGCCTGAGTTGAGGGTCGGTGATAGGTGGCTCGTGTGAATCTGGGTTTGTGTTCAGGAGGGGCTCAGATGCTGGGGCTTGCCTTGGGGGGCATGAAGTTATCTTTTGCTCTGAGGTCTAAGTAGCTCCAAATGGCACTGTAACAGCATAGGCAGCCTCCAGACTGCCAGAGTGAGTCTCATGCATCCACAATCTGGCGGGTTTGGGGGCTAGGCCTCTGGGTACGGAAGACTGTACACCCAACCTAGGGTTAGGGTTAAGGCCTAGGGGCATGGCAGTTCTGATATGCTGCTGATATGCTGTGTTGAGGCGGGCTCCCTCAGGGCTGAGTGGATGACATGCCTCTGGCGTTGTGGCAGAATCTGGCATTATGTCTGGGGCATTTCCAATGGCGGGTGTGTTTAGGTGCTCATACACCTTTCTTTCTGGAGGGCAGGCAGAGTCCTGTGTTGTGACTTTGGAATCCCCAGTCTGGAGGGTTAGGGTTAGGGATAGAGGTTCGGAGAGTGTTAGGGTTAGTTGTTAGGGTTTAGGGTTAGGGTTAGGAGTTAGGGGATAGGGTTAGAGGTAAGGTTTAGGGTTAGGCTTAGGGTTAGGCGTATGTCTTAGGGACAAGGCATGTCAGATCTGCCAACACAGATATGGACTCACCCAAGGGCTGTGTTGAGGGCGGGACTCAGGAGTCTCCTCAGGCCCTGGATTTTTGGACTGGAGGGGTAAAGAAGGTGGGAATCGCCTCTGGGGAGCATGATGGTTTCTACTGCTCCGAGGTTGTTATGTTAGGTTTAGAGGTTAGGGTTAGGTTTTGTGGTTAGGGTTAGTGTTAAGATTAGTGTTAAGGTGGGGCGCCTGTGTGGCTCAGTTGGTTAAAGCCTCTGCCTTCTGCTCAGGTCATGATCTCAGGGTCCTGGGATGGAGCCCCACATCAGGCTCTCTGCTCAGCGGGGAGCTTGCTTCGTCCTCTCTGTGCCTTCTTCTGATCTGTCTCTGTCAAAGAAATGAATAAAATCTTAAAAAAAAATAAAAAGATTAGGGTTAGGGTTATGTCTTAGGGACAAGGCATGTTGGATCTGGTAACACTTATATGGGCTCACCCAAGGGCTGAGTTGAAGGCGGGACTCAGGAGGCTCCTTAGGCCCTGGGTTTTTTTCCTAGAAGGTAAAGATGGTGGGAATGGCCTCAGGGGAGCATGCTGGTTTCTAGGTCTCTGAGAGTGTTAGATAGCACTAAATGAAATGGTTTATTTCATTTATTCTCCTGGCTGAGAGGCTGAGTCCTGCCATCAGTCTGATGATCCTATCCACTGGGATGGAATTGGGTATCAGGCCTCTGGGGTCCAGAGCCTGACCACCTGAGCTAGGGTATTAGGGTTTGGTCCTGGGAGCATGGCAGGCCTGAGGTGCCAGTGCGGACTCAGGCTCTCCGGAGGGCTGAGTTGAGGGTATTGCTCTGGTGGCCCATCAGGCACTGGGCGGTGGTGTGTGGGTCCTCGGAAGGTGTGGGTGTCTTTAGGGGGCATGGAGGTTTCTCCGGCCAGGAGCGTACTGCGCAGGGCCATGTGGGCCATTTTCCTTGTGGGTGGCAGCCGGAGTCCAGCATTGCAAATACAGGGTCCCCAGTCTGGACGGCTAGGGAGCCAGGCCTCTGTGGATCGAAGCATAAACACCCATCCTAGCATTATGGTTAAGTCTTTGGGGCATGGTAACCCCGATCTGCCGGTGCTGTGGTGACCCATCCTGATGCCTGAGTTGAGGCTATGTCTGCAGGACATTGAGACTCTGGTTCCCGGTCCTTGGGAGGGTCCAGAAGTGCTTTGGCCTCAGGGAGACTTGCAGGCTTCTCCTGCTCTGTGGCTTCAGCCCATTTCTAAACGGCACGGTTCATGCTGGGATCATGTGCAATTATGGGGTGCAACTCAGGGGTCCCCTATCTGGGGTTTTGAGGACCAGTTGTGGGAGGATGATGCCTGAGCACGAACCTGGGCTAGGGTTAGTATTAGGATTAGGGTTAAGGCTATGTCTTAGGGACAAGGCATGTCGGATATGCAAGCACAGATATCAGCTCACCCAAGGGCTGAGTTGAGGGCGGGACTCAGGAGGCTCCTCGGGCACTGGGGTTTTGGGCTGTACGGGCAAAGATGTTGGAAATCGCCTCAGGGGAGCATACCAGTTTCTACAATTCTCAGGGCATTAGATAGCACGAAATGAAAGGTCACCTTCTGGCTGAGAGGGTGAGTCCTGCTGTGAGGGTTAGGTTGTAGGGGCACTGCAGCCCCAATCTGCTGGCGCTGTGGTGGCCCATCCCAATGCTTGAGTTCAGAGCGTGTGTCTGCAGGACCATGAGACTCCTGGTTCTTGGTCCTTGGGGGCGCTGGAAGTGGGGTGGCCTCAGGGAGACATTCCAATTTATCCCGCTCTGTGGGTTCAGCACAATTCTAAACAGCATGGTTTCCTCCTGGTATCAGGTTCAATGATGGGGTATCGCTCACGGGTCCCCCATCTGGGGCCTTGGGGACCAGGAGTCAGAGTATGGACGCCTGAACACACAACCTGGGCTAGGTTTAGTATTATGGTTAGTGTTAGGCTTAGGGACAGGGCATGTCGGATCTGCTAGCACAGATACGGGCTCACCCAAGGGCTGAGTTGAGGGCAGGACTCAGGAGGCTCCTCAGGCCCTGGGTTCTTGGCCTGGAGGAGCAAAGCTGGTGGGAATGGCCTCAAGGGAGAATGGCTGGTTGCTACTGCTCTGAGGGTGTGAGAGAACACCAAATGAAAAGGTCTCCTCCTGGCTGAGAACTGAGTCCTGCCGATAGTCTGATGCTCAACCCATGGGAGGAATTGGGTGTCAGGCCTCTGGGTCCAATGCCTGAACACCCACCCTAGTGTTAGGGTTTCGTCCTGGGAGAATGGCAGGCCTGCCAGTGCGGCTCAGGTTCTCCGGAGGGCTGAGTTGAGGGCATTGCTCTGGTGGCCTGTCAGGCTCTGGGTTTGTGGTGTGGCATTTCTTGGAAGGCGTGGCTGGCTTTAGGGGGCATGGAGGATTCTGTGGCCAGGAGCATACTGCACAGGATCATATGGTCCAGTTTCATCGTGGGTGGCAGCCAGAGTCCTGCATTGGGAATACAGGGTCCCCAGTCTGGAGGGCTAGGGGTCCAGTCCTCAGGGGACAGAAGCCTGACACCCAACCTAGGGTTAGGGTAGGGTTGTAAGGGCATGGCAGCCCCGATCTGATGGCGCTGTGGTGATGCTTCCCAATGCCTGAGTTGAGGGTGTGAGTCTGTAGCACTGTGAGAGTCCTGGTTCCTGGTCCTTGGGTGTGCCAGAAGTGGCAGTGGCCTCTGGGAGGCATGCAGGTTTCTCCCGCTCTGCGGGTTCAACACATTTCTAAAGGGCAGGGTTTCCTCCTGGGATCAGGCGCAATTATGGGGTGAAGCTCAGGGGTCCCCCATCTGGCCGTTTGGGGGACCAGGCTATGGAGGAGGGATGCCTGAACACACAACCTGGGCTCGAGTTAGTATTAAGGTTAGGCTTAGCGTTAAGGTTATGTCTTAGGGAGAAGGCATGTGGGATCTGCCAGCACAGATATTGGCTCACTGAAGGGCTGAGTTGAGGGCAGGGCTCCGGAGGCTTCTCAGGCCCTGGGTTTTTGGCCTGGAGGTGCAAAGATGGCGGGAATGGCCTCAGGGCAGCTTGGCCGGTTCCTAGGGCTCTGAGGGTGTTGGAGAGCACCAAATGGAATCTCCTGCTGGTTGAGAAGCTGAGTCATGCCATCAGTTTGATGCTCCCACCCATGGGTGGAATTGGGTGTCAGGGTTCTAGAACCTGAACACCCAACCTAGGCTTAGGGTTTGGTCCTGGGAGAATGGCAGGCCTGATGTGCCAGCACGGACTCAGGCTCTCTGGAGGGCTGGGCTGAGGGCATTGTTCTGGCGGCCTGTAAGGCTAAGGAATTGTGGTGTGGGGGTGCTCAGAAGATGTGGTTGGCTTTAGGGGTCATGGAGGTTTCTCCGGCAAGGAGCGTTCTGCAAAGGTCCATGTGGTCAAGTTTCATCATGGGTGGCAGCCAGAGTCCTACGTTGGGAATATGGGGTCCCCAGTCTGGAGGGCTAGGGAGCCAGTCCTCTGGGGACTGAAGCCTGAACACCCAACCGCGGGTTAGGTTTAGGTCACAGGGGCATGGCGGCCCGGATCTGCCGGCACAGTGATGACCAATCCCGATGCCTGAGTTGAGGACGTGAGTCTGCAGGACCGTGAGACTCCTCATTCCTGCTCCTCAGGGGCGCCGGTATTGGGGGTAGCGTCAGGGAGGCATTCTGGTTTCTTCTGCTCTGTAGGTTCAGCACATTCCTTTTTTTTTTTCCACTTTCAATATCTATCTATCTATCTATATTATTTGTTTTCAGCGTAACAGTATTCCTTATTTTTGCACCACACCCAGTGCTCCATGCAACACGTGCCCTCCCTAATACCCATCACCTTGTTCTCCCAACCTCCCACTCCCCACCCATTCAAGACCCTCAGGTTCTTTGTCAGAGTCCGTAGTCTCTCATGGTTCACCTCCCCTTCCCATTTCCCACACCTTCCTTCTCCTCTCCATCTCCCCATGTCCTCCTTGTTCTTTGTTATGCTCCACAAATAAGTGAAACCATATGAGAATTGACTCTCTCTGCTTGACTTATTTCACTCAGCATAATCTCTTCCACTCCCGTCCATATTGCTACAAAAGTTGGTATTCATCCTTTCTGATGGAGGCATAATACTCCATCTTGTGTATGGACCACATCTTCCTTATCCATTCGTCCATTGAAGGGCATCTTGGTTCTTTCCACAGTTTGGCGACCGAGGCCTTTGCTGCTATAAACATTGGGGTACAGATGGCCCTTCTTTTCACTCCATCTGTATCTTTGGGGTAAATACCCAGCAATGCAATTGCAGGGTCATAGGGAAGCTCTCTTTTTAATTTCTGGAGGAATCTCCACACTGTTCTCCAAAGTGGCTGCACCAACTTGCATTCCCACCAACAGTGTAAGAGGGTTCCCCTTTCTCCACATCCTCTCCAACACACGTTGTTTCCTGTCTTGCTAATTGTGGCCTTTCTAACTGGTGTCAGGTGGTATCTCAATGTCGTTTTCATTTGAATCTCCCTGATGGCTAGTGATGATGAACATTTTGTCATGTGTCTGATAGCCATTTGTATGTCTTCGTTGGAGGAGTGTCTGCTCATATCTTCTGCCCATTTTTGGATATGATTATCTGTTTTGTGTGTGTTGAGTTTGAGAAGTTCTTTCTAGATCCTGGATATCAACCTTTTGTCTGAACTGTCATTTACAAATATCTTCTCCCATTCCGTGGGTTGCCTTTTGATTGGTGGACTGTTCCCTTTGCTGTGCAGAAGCTTTTGATCTTGATGAAGTGCCAAAAGTTCATTTTCGCTTTTGTTTCCTTGGCCTTTGGAGACATATCTTGAAAGAAGTTGCTGTGGCTGCTGTCGAAGAGGTTACTGCCTATGTACTCCTCTAGGATTCTGAGAGAATCCTGTCTCACGTTGAGCTCCTTTATCGAGTTCGAGTTTATCATTGTGTATGGTGTAAGAGAATGGTCGAGTTTCATTCTTCTACATATCGCTGTCCAGTTTTCCCAGCACCATTGATTGAGGAGAATGTCTTTTGTTACATTGAATATTTTTCCCTGATTTCTCGATGATTATATCACAATAGAGTTGAGGGTCCGTATCTAATCGGGATCGATGTGGGCAGAGCGCTCATGAAAATTGGCTGGCGTTGGACAACCATGGTGACCGCCTTGTTCCGCGTGGCCCAGGACCCTTTCTCGCTCGGGGGATGTCGCAGCCACCCGAAAACGCGCCGAGACGACGGGGCCCGGCCGGGGGCCTCAGTGCCGGGGAGCTTGCTCCGAGCAGAGTTGATGGAGGGGCTGTGGTCGGGAATTGGTCTCCGCCTTGGAGGGAGGCCGGGGCGCCCGGGAAGGGCTTGGCCTCTCTGGGGGAACAAATGGATCTGTCGCTCCACAGCTGTGTCGCAGCCATGAAAGGGGCCGATGGTGCCAGGACGGTCGGGGACTCGTGGCGCGGGACTCAGGGTTCCCCATGGGGAGGACCGGAGGCTCAGGCCCCTGGCAGCGGAAGGGTGAGGAAGCAGGCCTGGACCGGGCCCGGCTTTCGGGGCTGGCCCGGCCCCAGCTGCAGCGAAGGGAGGGGACCACCAGAGTCTGAGGAGCGGGAGGCGTCGACTTGCCCATGCCAGACTCACGGAGCTCCTCCTGGAGGTGCCGGAACGCGACGACACACGATACCGGACAGGGCCCCGGGGGCGCGGCCCTGCGGCCCTGTGATGCCCGAAGTGTGTCCGCCGGGCGTTTTCCGGCCAATTCTCACGAGCGTTCTGCCCAAATCGGGATCGATTTGGGCAGAACGCTCGTGAGAATTGGCCGGCGTTGGGCAGCCCTGGTCAGCGCCCAGTTCCGCGTGGAGCAGGGCCCTTTCTCGCTCGGGGCATGTCGTGGCCACCCGGAAAAGGAGCCGCGACGATCGGGCGCGGCCGGCAGCCGCGGCGCCGGGGAGTTTTCCCCGAGCAGAGTGGATGGAGGCGCTGTGGCCAGGCGTCCGCCTCCGCCGTGGCGGGCGGCCGGGGCGCCTGTGGAGGGGGCTGGCCTCTGTGGGGGAACGGAATGATCTCTCGCGCCCGCCTGGGACGAAGCCGCGAAAGGTGCCGTTGTCGCCGGGACGGTAGGGGGACATGTGGCGCGGGACTCAGGGTTCCCCATGGGGAGAAACCCAGGCTCAGGCCCCTGGCAATGGAAGGCTGAGAAAGCAGGCCCGGCCCCGGCCCGGATTTTGGGGCTAGCCCGGCCCCAGCGGCCAGCGCCAGGGAGGGGACCCTCGGAGGATGAGGAGCGGGAGGCGTCGGCCTCCACGGGGCACGCCTCCCAGAGCTCCTCCTGGAGGTGCCGGACGCGACGACACGCGATCCCGGACAGGGCCCTGGGGGGGCGGCCCTGCGGCCCTGTCGTGCCCGAAGTGTGTTCGCCGGGCGTTTCCCGGCCAATTCTCACGAGCGTTCTGCCCAAATCGGGATCGATTTGTGCAGAACGCTCGTGAGAATTGGCCGGCGTTGGGCAGCCCTGGTCAGCGCCCAGTTCCGCGTGGAGCAGGGCCTTTCTCGCTCGGGTCATTTCGCGGCCACCCAGAAAACGAGCCGCGGCGAGGAGTTTTCCCCGAGCAGAGTGGATGGAGGCGCCGTGGCGTGGGGTCCGCCTCCGGCGTGGCGGGCGGCCGGGGTACCCCTGGAGAGGGCTGGCCTCTGTGGGGGAACGGAGTGATCTCTCACTCCACGGCTGGGACGAAGCGGCGAAAGGTGCCGTTGTCGCCGGGACGGTCGGGGGGACTCGTGGCGCGGGACTCAGGGTTTCCCATGCGGAGGCCCCCAGGCTCAGGCCCCTGGCAACGCAAGGCTGAGCAAGCAGGCCCGGCCCCGGCCCGGCTTTGGGGGCTGGCCCGGCCCCAGGGGCCGGCGCCAGGGAGGGGACCCCCTGAGGGTGAGGAGCGGGAGGCGTCGGCCTCCCCGGAGCCCGCCTCCAGGAGCTCGTCCTGGCGGTGCCGGAACGCGACAACACGCGATCCCGGACAGGGTCCCGTGGGGGCGGCCCTGCGGCCCTGTGGTACCCGAACTGTGTTCGCCGGGCGTTTTCCGGCCAATTCTCACGAGGGTTCTGCCCAAATCGTGATCGATTTGGGCAGAACGCTCGTGAGAATTGGCCGGCGTTGGGCAGCCCTGGTCAGCGCCCAGTGCCGCGTGGAGCAGGGCCCTTTCTCGCTCGGGGCATGTCGCGGCCACCCGGAAAACGAGCCGCGACGAAGGGGCGCGACCGGCAGCCGCGGCGCCGGGGAGTTTTCCCCGAGCAGAGTGCATGGAGGCGCCGTGGCCGGGCGTCCGCCTCCGCCGTGGCGGGCGGCCGGGGGCCCCTGGAGGGGGCTGGCCTCTGTGGGGAAACGGACTGGTCTCTGACTCCGCGGCTAGGACGAAGCCGCAAAAGGTGCCGTTGTCGCCGGGACGGTCGGGGGACTCGTGGCGCGGGACTCAGGGTTCCCCATGGGGAGGCCCCCAGGCTCAGGCCCCTGGCAACGGAAGGCTGAGCAAGCAGGCCCGGGCCCGGGCCCGGCTTTCGGGGCTGGCCCGGCCCCAGCTGCCGGCGCCAGGGAGGGGACCCCCGGAGGCTGAGGAGCGGGAGGCGTCGGCCGACCCGGGGCCCGCCTCCCGGTGCTCCTCCCGGCGGTGCCGGAACGCGACGACCCGCGATCCCAGACAGGGCCCCTGGGGGGCCGCCCTGCGGCCCTGTGGTGCCCGAAGTGTGTTCGCCGGGCGTTTTCCGGCCAATTCTCACGAGCGTTCTGCCCAAATCGGGATCGATTTGGGCAGAACGCTCGTGAGAATTGGCCGGCGTTGGGCAGCCCTGGTCAGCGCCCAGTGCCGCGTGGAGCAGGGCCCTTTCTCGCTCGGGGCATGTCGCGGCCACCCGGAAAACGAGCCGCGACGAAGGGGCACGGCCGGCAGCCGCGGCGCCGGGGAGTTTTCCCCGAGCAGAGTGCATGGAGGCGCCGTGGCCGGGCGTCCGCCTCCGCCGTGGCGGGCGGCCGGGGGCCCCTGGAGGGGGCTGGCCTCTGTGGGGAAACGGACTGGTCTCTGACTCCGCGGCTAGGACGAAGCCGTGAAAGGTGCCGTTGTCGCCGGGACGGTCGGGGGACTCGTGGCGCGGGACTCAGGGTTCCCCATGGGGAGGCCACCAGGCTCAGGCCCCTGGCAACGGAAGGCTGAGCAAGCAGGCCCGGGCCCGGGCCCGGCTTTCGGGGCTGGCCCGGCCCCAGCTGCCGGCGCCAGGGAGGGGACCCCCGGAGGCTGAGGAGCGGGAGGCGTCGGCCGCCCCGGGGCCCGCCTCCCGGAGCTCCTCCCGGCGGTGCCGGAACGCGACGACCCGCGATCCCGGACAGGGCCCCGGGGGGGCCGCCCTGCGGCCCTGTGGTGCCCGAAGTGTGTTCGCCGGGCGTTTTCCGGCCAATTCTCACGAGCGTTCTGCCCAAATCGGGATCGATTTGGGCAGAACGCTCGTGAGAATTGGCCGGCGTTGGGCAGCCCTGGTCAGCGCCCAGTTCCGCGTGGAGCAGGGCCCTTTCTCGCTCGGGGCATGCCGCGGCCACCCGGAAAATGAGCAGCGACGATGGGGCGCGGCCGGCAGCCGCGGCGCCGGGGAGTTTTCCCCGAGCAGAGTGCATGCAGGCGCCGTGACCGGGCGTCCGCCTCCGCCGTGGCGGGCGGCCGGGGCGCCCCTGGAGGGGGCTGGCCTCTGTGGGGAAACGGACTGGTCTCTGACTCCGCGGCTCGGACGAAGCCGCGAAAGGTGCCGTTGTCGCCGGGACGGTCGGGGGACTCGTGGCGCGGGACTCAGGGTTCCCCATGGGGAGGCCCCCAGGCTCAGGCCCCTGGCAACGGAAGGCTGAGCAAGCAGGCCCGGGCCCGGGCCCGGCTTTCGGGTCTGGCCCGACCCCAGCTGCCGGCGCCAGGGAGGGGACCCCCGGAGGCTGAGGAGCGGGAGGCGTCGGCTGCCCCGTGGCCCGCCTCCCGGAGCTCCTCCCGGCGGTGCCAGAACGCGACGACCAGCGATCCCGGACAGGGCCCCGGGGGGGCCGCCCTGTGGCCCTGTGGTGCCCGAAGTGTGTTCGCCGGGCGTTTTCCGGCCAATTCTCACGAGCGTTCTGCCCAAATCGGGATCGATTTGGGCAGAACGCTCGTGAAAATTGGCCGGCGTTTGGCAGCCCTGGTCAGCGCCCAGTTCTGCGTGGAGCAGGGCCCTTTCTCGCTCGGGGCATGTCGCGGCCACCCGGAAAACGAGCCGCGACGATGGGGCGCGGCCGGCAGCTGCGGCGCCGGGGAGTTTTCCCCGAGCAGAGTGCATGGAGGCGCCGTGGCCGGGCGTCCGCCTCCGCCGTGGCGGGCGGCCGGGGCGCCCCTGGAGGGGGCTGGCCTCTGTGGGGAAACGGACTGGTCTCTGACTCCGCGGCTAGGACGAAGCCACGAAAGGTGCCGTTGTCGCCGGGACGGTCGGGGGACTCGTGGCGCGGGACTCAGGGTTCCCCATGGGGAGGCCCCCAGGCTCAGGCCCCTGGCAACGGAAGGCTGAGCAAGCAGGCCCGGGCCCGGGCCCGGCTTTCGGGGCTGGCCCGGCCCCAGCTGCCGGCGCCGGGGAGGGGACCCCCGGAGGCTGAGGAGCGGGAGGCGTCGGCCTCCCCGGGGCCCGCCTCCCGGAGCTCCTCCCGGCGGTGCTGGAACGCGACGACCCGCGATCCCGGACAGGGCCCCGGGGAGGCCGCCCTGCGGCCCTGTGGTGCCCGAAATATGTTCGCCGGGCGTTTTCCGGCCAATTCTCACGAGCGTTCTGCCCAAATCGGGATCGATTTGGGCAGAACGCTCGTGAGAATTGGCCGGCGTTGGGCAGCCCTGGTCAGAGCCCAGTTCCGCGTGGAGCAGGGCCCTTTCTCGCTCGGGGCATGTCGCGGCCACCCGGAAAACGAGCCGTGACCATGGGGCGCGGCCGGCAGCCGCGGCGCCGGGGAGTTTTCCCCGAGCAGAGTGGATGGAGGCGCCGTGGCCGGGCGTCCGCCTCCGCCGTGGCGGGCGGCCGGGGCGCCCCTGGAGGGGGCTGGCCTCTGTGGGGAAACGGACTGGTCTCTCACTCCGCGGCAAGGACGAAGCCGCGAAAGGTGCCGTTGTCACCGGGACGGTCGGGGGACTCGTGGCGCGGGACTCAGGGTTCCCCATGGGGAGGCCCCCAGGCTCAGGCCCCTGGCAACGGAAGGCTGAGCAAGCAGGCCCGGGCCCGGGCCCGGCTTTCGGGGCTGGCCCGGCCCCAGCTGCCGGCGCCAGGGAGGGGACCCCCGGAGGCTGGGGAGCGGGAGGCGTCGGCCTCCCCGCGGCACGCCTCCCGGAGCTCCTCCTGGCGGTGCCGGAGCGCGACGACACGCGGTACCGGACAGGGCCCCGGGGGGGGCCGCCCTGCGGCCCTGTGTTGCCCGAAGTGTGTTCGCCGGGCGTTTTCCGGCCAATTCTCAGGAGCGTTCTGCCCAAATCGATCCCGATTTGGGCAGAACGCTCGTGAGAATTGGCCGGCGTTGGGCAGCCCTGGTCAGCGCCCAGTTCCGCGTGGAGCAGGGCCCTTTCTCGCTCGGGGCATGTCGCGGCCACCCGGAAAACGAGCCGCGACGATGGGGCGCGGCCGGCAGCCGCGGCGCCGGGGAGTTTTCCCCGAGCAGAGTGGATGGAGGCGCCGTGGCCGGGCGTCCGCCTCCGCCGTGGCGGGCGGCCGGGGCGCCCCTGGAGGGGGCTGGCCTCTGTGGGGAAACGGACTGGTCTCTCACTCCGCGGCTTGGACGAAGCCACGAAAGGTGCCGATGTCGCCAGGACGGTCGGGGGACTCGTGGCGCGGGACTCAGGGTTCCCCATGGGGAGGCCCCCAGGCTCAGGCCCCTGGCAACGGATGGCTGAGCAAGCAGGCCCGGGCCCGGGCCCGGCTTTCGGGGCTGGCCCGGCCCCAGCTGCCGGCGCCAGGGAGGGGACCCCCGGAGGCTGAGGAGCGGGAGGTGTCGGCCTCCCCGCGGCACGCCTCCCGGAGCTCCTCCTGGCGGTGCCGGAACGCGACGACACGCGATCCCGGACAGGGCCCCGGGGGGGGCCGCCCTGCGGCCCTGTGGTGCCCGAAGTGTGTTCGCCGGGCGTTTTCCGGCCAATTCTCACGAGCGTTCTGCCCAAATCGGGATCGATTTGGGCAGAACGTTCGTGAGAATTGGCCGGCGTTGGGCAGCCCTGGTCAGCGCCCAGTTCCGCGTGGAGCAGGGCCCTTTCTCGTTCGGGGCATGTCGCGGCCACCCGGAAAACGAGCCGTGACGATGGGGCGCGGCCGGCAGCCGCGGCGCCGGGGAGTTTTCCCCGAGCAGAGTGGATGGAGGCGCCGTGGCCGGGCGTCCCCCTCCGCCGTGGCGGGCGGCCGGGGCGCCCCTGGAGGGGGCTGGCCTCTGTGGGGAAACGGACTGGTCTCTCACTCCGCGGCTAGGACGAAGCCGCGAAAGGTGCCGTTGTGGCCGGGACGGTCGGGGGACTCGTGGCGCGGGACTCAGGGTTCCCCATGGGGAGGCCCCCAGGCTCAGGCCCCTGGCAACGGAAGGCTGAGCAAGCAGGCCCGGGCCCGGGCCCGGCCCCAGCTGCCGGCGCCAGGGAGGGGACCCCCGGAGGCTGAGGAGCGGGAGGCGTCGGCCTCCCCGCGGCATGCCTCCCGGAGCTCCTCCTGGCGGTGCCGGAACGCGACGACACGCGATCCCGTACAGGGCCCCGGGGGGGGGCCGCCCTGCGGCCCTGTGGTGCCCGAAGTGTGTTCGCCGTGCGTTTTCCGGCCAATTCTCACGAGCGTTCTACCCAAATCGGGATCGATTTGGGCAGAACGCTCGTGAGAATTGGCCGGCGTTGGGCAGCCCTGGTCAGCGCCCAGTTCCGCGTGGAGCAGGGCCCTTTCTCGCTCCGGGCATGTCGCGGCCACCCGGAAAACGAGCCGCGACGATGGGTCGCGGCCGGCAGCCGCGGCGCCGGGGCGTTTTCCCCCGAGCAGAGTGGATGGAGGCGCCGTGGACGGGCGTCCGCCTCCGCCGTGGCGGGCGGCCGGGGCGCCCCTGGAGGGGGCTGGCCTCTGTGGGGAAACGGACTGGTCTCTCACTCCGCGGCTAGGACGAAGCCGCGAAAGGTGCCGCTGTCGCCGCGACGGTCAGGGGACTCGTGGCGCGGGACTCAGGGTTCCCCAAGGGGAGGCCCCAGGCTCAGGCCCCTGGCAACGGAAGGCTGACCAAGCAGGCCCGGGCCCGGGCCCGGCTTTCGGGGCTGGCCCAGCCCCAGCTGCCGGCGCCAGGGAGGGGACCCCCGGAGGCTGAGGAGCGGGAGGCGTCGGCCTCCCCGCGGCACGCCTCCCGGAGCTCCTCCTGGCGGTGCCGGAACGCGACGACACGCGATCCCGGACAGGGCCCCGGGGGGGGCCGCCCTGCGGCCTTGTGGTGCCCGAAGTGTGTTCGCCGGGCGTTTTCCAGCCAATTCTCACGAGCCTTCTGCCCAAATCGGGATCGATTTGGGCAGAACGCTCGTGAATATTGGCCGGCGTTGGGCAGCCCTGGTCAGCGCCCAGTTCCGCGTGGAGCAGGGCCCTTTCTCGCTCGGGGCATGTCGCGGCCACCCGGAAAACGAGCCGCGACGATGGGGCGCGGCGGGCAGCCGCGGCGCCGGGTAGTTTTCCCCGAGCAGAGTGGATGGAGGCGCCGTGGCCGGGCGTCCGCCTCCGCCGTGGCGGGCGGCCGGGGCGCCCCTGGAGGGGGCTGGCCTCTGTGGGGAAACGGACTGGTCTCTCACTCCGCGGCTAGGACGAAGCCGCGAAAGGTGCCGTTGTCGCCGGGACGGTCGTGGGACTCGTGGCGCGGGACTCAGGGTTCCCCGTGGGGAGGCCCCCAGGCTCAGGCCCCTGGCAACGGAAGGCTGAGCAAGCAGGCCCGGGCCCGGGCCCGGCTTTCGGGGCTGGCCCGGCCCCAGCTGCCGGCGCCAGGGAGGGGACCCCCGGAGGCTGAGGAGCGGGAGGCGTCGGCCTCCCCGCGGCATGCCTCCCGGAGCTCCTCCTGGCGGTGCCGGAACGCGACGACACGCGATCCCGTACAGGGCCCCGGGGGGGGCCGCCCTGCGGCCCTGTGGTGCCCGAAGTGTGTTCGCCGTGCGTTTTCCGGCCAATTCTCACGAGCGTTCTGCCCAAATCGGGATCGATTTGGGCAGAACGCTCGTGAGAATTGGCCGGCGTTGGGCAGCCCTGGTCAGCGCCCAGTTCCGCGTGGAGCAGGGCCCTTTCTCGCTCGGGGCATGTCGCGGCCACCCGGAAAACGAGCCGCGACGATGGGTCGCGGCCGGCAGCCGCGGCGCCGGGGAGTTTTCCCCGAGCAGAGTGGATGGAGGCGCCGTGGACGGGCGTCCGCCTCCGCCGTGGCGGGCGGCCGGGGCGCCCCTGGAGGGGGCTGGCCTCTGTGGGGAAACGGACTGGTCTCTCACTCCGCGGCTAGGACGAAGCCGCGAAAGGTGCCGCTGTCGCCGCGACGGTCAGGGGACTCGTGGCGCGGGACTCAGGGTTCCCCAAGGGGAGGCCCCCAGGCTCAGGCCCCTGGCAACGGAAGGCTGACCAAGCAGGCCCGGGCCCGGGCCCGGCTTTCGGGGCTGGCCCAGCCCCAGCTGCCGGCGCCAGGGAGGGGACCCCCGGAGGCTGAGGAGCGGGAGGCGTCGGCCTCCCCGCGGCACGCCTCCCGGAGCTCCTCCTGGCGGTGCCGGAACGCGACGACACGCGATCCCGGACAGGGCCCCGGGGGGGGCCGCCCTGCGGCCTTGTGGTGCCCGAAGTGTGTTCGCCGGGCGTTTTCCAGCCAATTCTCACGAGCCTTCTGCCCAAATCGGGATCGATTTGGGCAGAACGCTCGTGAATATTGGCCGGCGTTGGGCAGCCCTGGTCAGCGCCCAGTTCCGCGTGGAGCAGGGCCCTTTCTCGCTCGGGGCATGTCGCGGCCACCCGGAAAACGAGCCGCGACGATGGGGCGCGGCGGGCAGCCGCGGCGCCGGGTAGTTTTCCCCGAGCAGAGTGGATGGAGGTGCCGTGGCCGGTCGTCCGCCTCCGCCGTGGCGGGCGGCCGGGGCGCCCCTGGAGGGGGCTGGCCTCTGTGGGGAAACGGACTGGTCTCTCACTCCGCGGCTAGGACGAAGCCGCGAAAGGTGCCGTTGTCGCCGGGACGGTCGTGGGACTCGTGGCGCGGGACTCAGGGTTCCCCGTGGGGAGGCCCCCAGGCTCAGGACCCTGGCAACGGAAGGCTGAGCAAGCAGGCCCGGGCCCGGGCCCGGCTTTCGGGGCTGGCCCGGCCCCAGCTGCCGGCGTCAGGGAGTGGACCCCCGGAGGCTGAGGAGCGGGAGGCGTCGGCCTCCCCGCGGCACGCCTCCCGGAGTTCCTCCTGGCGGTGCCGGAACGCGACGACACGCGGTCCCGGACAGGGCCCCGGGGGGGGCCTCCCTGCGGCCCTGTGGTGCCCGAAGTGTGTTCGCCGGGCGTTTTCCGGCCAATTCTCACGAGCGTTCTGCCCAAATCGGGATCGATTTGGGCAGAACGCTCGTGAAAATTGGCCGGGGTTGGGCAGCCCTGGTCAGCGCCCAGTTCCGCGTGGAGCAGGGCCTTTTCTCGCTCGGGGCATGTTGCGGCCACCCGGAAAACGAGCCGCGACGATGGGGCGCGGCCGGCAGCCGCGGCGCCGGGGAGTTTTCCCCGAGCAGAGTGGATGGAGGCGCCGTGGCCGGGCGTCCGCCTCCGCTGTGGCGGGCGGCCGGGGCGCCCCTGGAGGGGGCTGGCCTCTGTGGGGAAACGGACTGGTCTCTCACTCCGCGGCTAGGACGAAGCCGCGAAAGGTGCCGTTGTCGCCGGGACGGTCGGGGGACTCGTGGCGCGGGACTCAGGGTTCCCCATGGGGAGGCCCCCAGGCTCAGGCCCCTGGCAACGGAAGGCTGAGCAAGCAGGACCGGGCCCGGGCCCGGCTTTCGGGGCTGGCCCGGCCCCAGCTGCCGGCGCCAGGGAGGGGACCCCCGGCGGCTGAGGAGCGGGAGGCGTTGGCCTCCCCGCGGCACGCCTCCCGGAGCTCCTCCTGGCGGTGCCGGAACGTGACGACACGCGGTCCCGGACAGGGCCCCGGGGGGGGGCGGCCCTGCGGCCCTGTGGTGCCCGAAGTGTGTTCGCCGGGCGTTTTCCGGCCAATTCTCACGAGCGTTCTGCCCAAATCGGGATCGATTTGGGCAGAACGCTCGTGAGAATTGGCCGGCGTTGGGCAGCCCTGGTCAGCGCCCAGTTCCGCGTGGAGCAGGGCCCTTTCTCGCTCGGGGCATGTCGCCGCCACCCGGAAAACGAGCCGCGACGATGGAGCGCGGCCGGCAGCCGCGGCGCCGGGGAGTTTTCCCCGAGCAGAGTGGATGGAGGCGCCGTGGCCGCGCGTCCGCCTCCGCCGTGGCGGGCAGCCGGGGCGCCCCTGGAGGGGGCTGGCCTCTGTGGGGAAACGGACTGGTCTCTCACTCCGCGGCTAGGACGAAGCCGCGAAAGGTGCCGTTGTCGCCGGGACGGTCGGGGGACTCGTGGCGCGGGACTCAGTGTTCCCCATGGGGAGGCCCCCAGGCTCAGGCCCCGGGCAACGGAAGGCTGAGCAAGCAGGCCCGGGCCCGGGCCAGGCTTTCGGGGCTGGCCCGGCCCCAGCTGCCGGCGCCAGGGAGGGGACCCCCAGAGGCTGAGGAGCGGGAGGCCTCGGCCTCCCCGTGGCACCCCTATCGGAGCTCCTCCTGGTAGTGCCGGAACGCGACGACACGCGGTCCCGGACAGGGCCCCGGGGGGGGCGGTCTTGCGGCCCTGTGGTGCCCGAAGTGTGTTCGCCGGGCGTTTTCCGGCCAATTCTCACGAGCGTTCTGCCCAAATCGGGATCGATTTGGGCAGAACGCTCGTGAGAATTGGCCGGCGTTGGGCAGCCCTGGTCAGCGCCCAGTTCCGCATGGAGCAGGGCCCTTTCTCGCTCGGGGCATGTCGCGGCCACCCGGAAAACGAGCCGCGACGATGGGGCACGGCCGGCAGCCGCGGCACCGGGGAGTTTTCCCCGAGCAGAGTGGATGGAGGCGCCGTGGCCGGGCGTCCGCCTCCGCCGTGGCGGGCGGCCGGGGCGCCCCTGGAGGGGGCTGGCCTCTGTGGGGAAACGGACTGGTCTCTCACTCCGCGGCTAGGACGAAGCCGCGAAAGGTGCCGTTGTCGCCAGGACGGTCGGGGGACTCGTGTCGCGGGACTCAGGGTTCCCCATGGGGAGGCCCCCAGGCTCAGGCCCCTGGCAACGGAAGGCTGAGCAAGCAGGCCCGGGCCCGGGCCCGGCTTTCGGGGCTGGCCCGGCCCCAGCTGCCGGCGCCAGGGTGGGGACCCCCGGCGGCTGAGGAGCGGGAGGCGTTGGCCTCCCCGCGGCACGCCTCCCGGAGCTCCTCCTGCCGGTGCCGGAACGTGACGACACGCGGTCCCGGACAGGGCCCCGGGGGGGGCGGCCCTGCGGCCCTGTGGTGCCCGAAGTGTGTTCGCCGGGCGTTTTCCGGCCAATTCTCACGAGCGTTCTGCCCAAATCGGGATCGATTTGGGCAGAACGCTCGTGAGAATTGGCCGGCGTTGGGCAGCCCTGGTCAGCGCCCAGTTCCGCGTGGAGCAGGGCCCTTTCTCGCTCGGGGCATGTCGCCGCCACCCGGAAAACGAGCCGCGACGATGGAGCGCGGCCGGCAGCCGCGGCGCCGGGGAATTTTCCCCGAGCAGAGTGGATGGAGGCGCCGTGGCCGCGCGACCGCCTCCGCCGTGGCGGGCGGCCGGGGCGCCCCTGGAGGGGGCTGGCCTCAGTGGGGAAACGGACTGGTCTCTCACTCCGCGGCTAGGACGAAGTGCGAAAGGTGCCGTTGTCGCCGGGACGGTCGGGGGACTCGTGGCGCGGGACTCAGGGTTCCCCATGGGGAGGCCCCCAGGCTCAGGCCCCTGGCAACGGAAGGCTGAGCAAGCAGGCCCGGGCCCGGGCCAGGCTTTCGGGGCTGGCCCGGCCCCAGCTGCCGGCGCCAGGGAGGGGACCCCCAGAGGCTGAGGAGCGGGAGGCGTCGGCCTCCCCGTGGCACCCCTATCGGAGCTCCTCCTGGTGGTGCCGGAACGCGACGACACGCGGTCCCGGACAGGGCCCCGGGGGGGGCGGCCCTGCGGCCCTGTGGTGCCCGAAGTGTGTTCGCCGGGCGTTTTCCGGCCAATTCTCACGAGCGTTCTGCCCAAATCGGGATCGATTTGGGCAGAACGCTCGTGAGAATTGGCCGGCGTTGGGCAGCCCTGGTCAGCGCCCAGTTCCGCATGGAGCAGGGCCCTTTCTCGCTCGGGGCATGTCGCGGCCACCCGGAAAACGAGCCGCGACGATGGGGCGCGGCCGGCAGCCGCGGCACCGGGGAGTTTTCCCCGAGCAGAGTGGATGGAGGCGCCATGGCCGGGCGTCCGCCTCCGCCTTGGCAGGCGGCCGGGGCGCCCCTGGAGGGGGCTGGCCTCTGTGGGGAAACGGACTGGTCTCTCACTCCGCGGCTAGGACGAAGCCGCGAAAGGTGCCGTTGTCGCCGGGACGGTCGGGGGACTCGTGGCGCGGGACTCAGGGTTCCCCATGGGGAGGCCCCCAGGCTCAGGCCCCTGGCAACGGAAGGCTGAGCAAGCAGGCCCGGGCCCGGGCCCGGCTTTCGGGGCTGGCCCGGCCCCAGCTCCCGGCGCCAGGGAGGGGACCCCCGGAGGCTGAGGAGCTGGAGGCGTCGGCCTCCCCGTGGCACGCCTATCGGAGCTCCTCCTGGTGGTGCCGGAACGCGACGACACGCGGTCCCGGACAGGGCCCCGGGGGGGGCCGCCCTGCGGCCTTCTGGTGCCCGAAGTGTGTTCGCCGTGCGTTTTCCAGCCAATTCTCACGAGCGTTCTGCCCAAATCGGGATCGATTTGGGCAGAACGCTCGTGAAAATTGGCCGGGGTTGGGCAGCCCTGGTCAGCGCCCAGTTCCGCGTGGAGCAGGGCCCTTTCTCGCTCGGGGCATGTCGCGCCCACCCGGAAAACGAGCCGCGACGATTGGGCGCGGCCGGCAGCCGCGGCGCCGGGGAGTTTTCCCCCGAGCAGAGTGGATGGAGGCGCCGTGGTCGGGCGTCCGCCTCCGCTGTGGCGGGCGGCCGGGGCGCCACTGGAGGGGGCTGGCCTCTGTGGGGAAACGGACTGGTCTCTCACTCCTCGGCTAGGACGAAGCCGCGAAAGGTGCCGTTGTCGCCGGGACGGTCGGGGGACTCGTGGCGCGGGACTCAGGGTTCCCCATGGGGAGGCCCCCAGGCTCAGGACCCTGGCAACGGAAGGCTGAGCAAGCAGGCCCGGGCCCGGGCCCGGCTTTCGGGGCTGGCCCGGCCCCAGCTGCCGGCGCCAGGGAGGGGACCCCCAGAGGCTGAGGAGCGGGAGGCGTCGGCCTCCCCGTGGCACCCCTATCGGAGCTCCTCCTGGTGGTGCCGGAACGCGACGACACGCGATCCCGGACAGGGCCCTGGGGGGGGCCGCCCTGCGGCCCTGTGGTGCCCGAAGTGTGTTCGCCGGGCGTTTTCCGGCCAATTCTCACGAGCGTTCTGCCCAAATCGGGATTGATTTGGGCAGAACGCTCGTGAGAATTGGCCGGCGTTGGGCAGCCCTTGTCAGCGCCCAGTTCCGCATGGAGCAGGGCCCTTTCTCGCTCGGGGCATGTCGCGGCCACCCGGAAAACGAGCCGCGACGATGGGGCGCAGCCGGCAGCCGCGGCGCCGGGGAGTTTTCCCCGAGCAGAGTGGATGGAGGCGACGTGGCCGGGCGTCCGCCTCCGCCGTGGCGGGCGGCCGGGGCGCCCGTGGAGGGGGCTGGCCTCTGTGGGGGAACGGAGTGATCTCTCTCTCCACGGCTGGGACGAAGCCGCGAAAGGTGCCGTTGTCACCGGGACGGTAGGGGGGACTCGTGGCGCGGGACTCAGGTTTCCCCATGTGGAGGCCCCCAGGCTCAGGCCCCTGGAAACGGAAGGCTGAGCAAGCAGGCCCGGGCCCGGGCCCGGCTTTCGGGGCGGGCCTGGCCCCAGCGGCCTAGCGCCAGGGAGGGGACCCCCGAAGGCTGAGGAGCGGGACGCGTCAGCCTCCCCGCGGCCCGCCTCCCGGAGCTCCTCCTGGCGGTGCCTGAACGCGACGACACGCGATCCCGGACAGGGCCCCGGAGGGGCGGCCCTGCGGCCCTGTGGTGCCCGAAGTGTGTTCGCCGGGCGTTTTCCGGCCAATTCTCACGAGCGTTCTGCCCAAATCGGGATCGATTTGGGCAGAATGCTCGTGAGAATTGCCCGGCGTTGGGCAGCCCTGGTCAGCGCCCAGTTCCGCGTGGAGCAGGGCCCTTTCTCTATCGGGGCATGGCGCGGCCACCCGGAAAAAGAGCCGCGACAATGGGGTGCGGCCGGCGGCCCCGGCGCCGGGGAGTTTTCCCCGAGCAGAGTGGATGGAGGCGCCGTGGCCGGGCATCCGCCTCCGCCGTGGCGGGCGGCCGGGGAGCCCGTGGAGGGGGCTGGCCACTGTGGGGGAACGGAGTGATCTCTCACTCCACGGCTGGGACGAAGCCGCGAACGGTGCCGTTGTCGCCGGGACGGTCAGGGGGACTCGTGGCGCGGGACTCAGGGTTCCCCATGGGGAGGCCCCCAGGCTCAGGCCCCTGGCAACGGAAGCCTGAGCAAGCAGGCCCGGGCCCGGGCCCGGCTTTCAGGGCTGGCCCGGCCCCAGCGGCCGGCGCCAGGGAGGGGACCCCCGGAGGCTGAGGAGCGGGAAGCATCGGCCTCCACGGGGCCCGCCTCCCGGGGATCCTCCTGGCGGTGCCAGAACGCGACGACACGCGATCTCGGACAGGGCCCCGGGGGGGCGTTCCTGCGGCCCTGTGGAGCCCGAAGTGTGTTCGCCGTGCGTTTTCCGGCCAATTCTCACGAGCGTTCTGCCCTAATCGGGATCGATTTGGGCAGAACGCTCGTGAGAATTGGCCGGCGTTGGGCAGCCCTGGTCAGCGCCCAGTTCCGCGTGGAGCAGGGCCCTTTCTCGCTCGGGGCATGGCGTGGCCACCCGGAAAACGAGATGCGACGATGGGGCGCGGCCGTCGGCCCCGGCGCCGGGGAGTTTTCCCCGAGCAGAGTGGATGGAGGCGCCGTGGCCGGGCGTCCGCCTCCGCCGTGGCGGGCGGCCGGGGCGCCCGTGGAGGGGGCTGGCCTCTGTGGGGGAACGGAGTGATCTCTCTCTCCACGGCTGGGACGAAGCCGCGAAAGGTGCCGTTGTCACCGGGACGGTAGGGGGGACTCGTGGCGCGGGACTCAGGGTTCCCCATGCGGAGGCCCCCAGGCTCAGGCCCCTGGAAACGGAAGGCTGAGCAAGCAGGCCCGGGCCCGGGCCCGGCTTTCGGGGCGGGACTGGCCCCAGCGGCCTAGCGCCAGGGAGGGGACCCCCGAAGGCTGAGGAGCGGGAGGCGTCGGCCTCCCCGCGGCCCGCCTCCCGGAGCTCCTCCTGGCGGTGCCGGAACGCGACGACACGCGATCCCGGACAGGGCCCCGGAGGGGCGGCCCTGCGGCCCTGTGGTGCCCGAAGTGTGTTCGCCGGGCGTTTTCCGGCCAATTCTCACGAGCGTTCTGCCCAAATCGGGATCGATTTGGGCAGAACGCTCGTGAGAATTGGCCGGCGTTGGGCAGCCCTGGTCAGCGCCCAGTTCCACGTGGAGCAGGGCCCTTTCTCTATTGGGGCATGGCGCGGCCACCCGGAAAAAGAGCCGCGACGATGGGGCGCGGCCGGCGGCCCCGGCGCCGGGGAGTTTTCCCCGAGCAGAGTGGATGGAGGCGCCGTGGCCGGGCGTCCGCCTCCGCCGTGGCGGGCGGCCGGGGAGCCCGTGGAGGGGGCTGGCCACTGTGGGGGAACGGAGTGATCTCTCACTCCACGGCTGGGACGAAGCCGCGAACGGTGCCGTTGTCGCCGGGACGGTCAGGGGGACTCGTGGCGCGGGACTCAGGGTTCCCCATGGGGAGGCCCCCAGGCTCAGGCCCCTGGCAACGGAAGCCTGAGCAAGCAGGCCCGGGCCCGGGCCCGGCTTTCAGGGCTGGCCCGGCCCCAGCGACCGGCGCCAGGGAGGGGACCCCCGGAGGCTGAGGAGCGGGAAGCATCGGCCTCCCCGGGGCCCGCCTCCCGGAGATCCTCCTGGCGGTGCCAGAACGCGACGACACGCGATCCCGGACAGGGCCCCGGGGGGGGCGTTCCTGCCGCCCTGTGGAGCCCGAAGTGTGTTCGCCGGGCGTTTTCCGGTCAATTCTCACGAGCGTTCTGCCCAAATCGGGATCGATTTGGGCAGAACGCTCGTGAGAATTGGCCGGCGTTGGGCAGCCCTGGTCAGCGCCCAGTTCCGCGTGGAGCAGGGCCCTTTCTCGCTCGGGGCATGGCGCGGCCACCCGGAAAACGAGACGCGACGATGGGGCGCGGCCGTCGGCCCCGGCGCCGGGGAGTTTTCCCCGAGCAGAGTGGATGGAGGCGCCGTGGCCGGGCGTCCGCCTCCGCCGTGGCGGGCGGCCGGGGCGCCGGTGGAGGGGCTGGCCTCTGTGGGGGAACGGAGTGATCTCTCACTCCACGGCTGGGACGAAGCCGCGAAAGTTGCCGTTGTCGCCGGGACGGTCGGGGGGACTCGTGGCGCGGGACTCAGGGTTCCCCATGCGGAGGCCCCCAGGCTCAGGCCCCTGGCAACGGAAGTCTGAGCAAGCAGGCCCGGGCCCGGGCCCGGCTTTTGGGGCTGGCCCGGCCCCAGCGGCCGGCGCCAGGGAGGGCACCCCCGGAGACTGAGGAGCGGGAGGGGTCGGCCTCCCCGGGGCCCGCCTCCCGGAGATCCTCCTGGCGGTGCCAGAACGCGATGACACGCGATCCCGGACAGGGCCCCGGGGGGGCGGCCCTGCGGCCCTGTGGTGCCCGAAGTGTGTTCGCCGGGCGTTTTCCGGCCAATTCTCACGAGCGTCTGCCCAAATCGGGATCGATTTTGTCAGAACGCTCGTGAGAATTGGCCGGCGTTGGGCAGCCCTGGTCAGCGCCCAGTTACGCGTGGAACAGGGCCCTTTCTCGCTCGGGGCATGGCGCGGCCACCCGGAAAACGAGCCGCAAAAATGGGGCGCGGCCGGCGGCCCCGGCGCCGGGGAGTTTTCCCCGAGCAGAGTGGATGGAGGCGCCGTGGCCGGGCGTCCGCCTCCGCCGTGGCGGGCGGCCGGGGCGCCCGTGGAGGGGGCTGGCCTCTGTGGGGGAACAGAGTGATCTCTCACTCCACGGCTGGGACGAAGCCGCGAAAGGTGCCGTTGTCGCCGGGACGGTCGGGGGGACTCGTGGCGCGGGACTCAGGGTTCCCCATGCGGAGGCCCCCTGGCTCAGGCCCCTGGCAACTGAAGGCTGAGCAAGCAGGCCCGGGCCCGGGCCCGGCTTTCGGGGCTGGCCCGGCCCCAGGGGCCGGCACCAGGGAGGGGACCCCCAGAGGCTGAGGAGCGGGAGGCGTCGGCCTCCCCGGGGCACGCCTCCCGGAGCTCCTCCTGGCGGTGCCGGAACGCGACGACACGCAATCCCGGACAGGGCCCCGGGGGGGCGGCCCTGCGGCCCTGTGGTGCCCGAAGTGTGTTCGCCGGGCGTTTTCCGGCCAATTCTCACGAGCGTTCTGCCCAAATCGGGATCGATTTGGGCACAACGCTCGTGAGAATTGGCCGGCGTTGGGCAGACCTGGTCAGCACCCAGTGCCGCGTGGAGCAGGGCCCTTTCTCGCTCGGGGCATGTCGCCGCCACCCGGAAAACGAGCCGCGACTATGGGGCGCGGCCGGCGGCCCCGGCGCCGGGGAGTTTTCCTCGAGTAGAGTGGATGGCGGCGCCGTGGCCGGGCGTCCGCCTCCGCCGTGGTGGGCGGCCGGGGCGCCCGTGGAGGGGGCTGACCTATGTGGGGGAACGGATTGATCTCTCACTCCATGGCTGGGCGACGCCGCGAAAGGTGCCGTTGTCGTCGGGACGGTCGTGGGGACTCGTGGCGCGGGACTCAGTGTTCCCCGTGCGGAAGCCCGCAGGCTCAGGCCCCTGGCAAATGAAGGCTGAGCAAGCAGGCCCGGGCCCGGTCCCGGCTTTCGGGGCAGGCCCAGCCCCAGCTGCCGGCGCCAGGGAGGGGACCCCCTGAGGCTGAGTAGCGGGAGGCCTCGGCCTCCCCGGCGCCTGCCTCCTGGAGCTCTTCCTGTCGGTGCCGGTACGCGACGACACGCGATCCCGGGTAGTGCCCAGGGGTCGGCCCTGCGGCCCTGTCATGCCCGAAGTGTGTTTGCCACCTGTTTTCCGGCCAATTCTCACGAGCGTTTTGCCCAAATCGGGATCGATTTGGTCAGAACGCTCGTGAGAATTGGCCGGCTTTAGGCAGCCATGGTGACCACCCAGTTCCGTGTGGACCAGGGCCCTTTCTCTCTTGGGGCATGTCGCGGCCACCGGACAACGAGCCGTGACGATGGGGCGCGGTCGGCGGTCCTAGCGCCGGGGAGTTTTCCCCGAGCACAGTTGATGCAGGGGCTGTGGCCGGGCGTCCGCCTTCGCCGTGGTAGGCCCCCGGGGCGCCCTTGGATGGGCCTGGCCTCTGTGGGGGAACGAATTGATCTCTCCCTCCTCGGCTGGGACGCAGCCGCGAAAGGCACCATTGTCTCTGGGACTGTTGCGTACTTGTGGCCCGGGACTCAGGATTCCCGAGGTGAGGCCCTAGGTACAGGCCCCTGGCAATGGAAGGCTGAACAAGCAGGCCTGGGTCCGGGCCCGGATTTCGTGGCAGGCCCGGCCCCAGCTGCCACCGCCAAGGTGAGACCCCCAGAATCTGTGGAGAGGGAGGCGTCTGCCTCGCCATCAGGGAGATTCTAATTAAAACTACATTGAGATACCACCTGACACCAGTTAGAATGTCCAAAATTAGGAAGACAGGAAATAACCTTTGTTGGAGAGGATTTCGAGAAAGTGGAACCCTTTCACACTGTTGGTGAGACTGCAATTTAGTGCAGCCACTTTGGAGAACAATGTGCAGATGACACAAGAAATTAAAAATAGAGCTTCCCTATGACCCTGCAATTACACTGATGGGTATTTACCCCAAAGATACAGATGGAGTGAAAAGAAGAGCCATCTGTACCCCAATGTTTATTGCAGCAATGGCCACGGTCGCCAAACTGTGGAAAGAACCAAGATGCCCTTCAACGGATGAATGGATAAGGAAGATGTGGTACATATACACCATGGAGTATTATGGCTCCATCAGAAAGGATGAATACCCAACTTTTGTAGCAACATGGACGGGACTCGAAGAGATTATGCTGAGTGAAATAAGTCAAGCAGAGAGAGTCAAATATCATATGGTCTCCCTTATTTGTGGAGCATAACAAAGAACACGGAGGACATGGGGAGATGGAGAGGAGAGGGAGTTGAGGGAACCTGGAAGGGGAGATGAACCATGAGAGACTATGGACTCTGAAAAACAACCTGAGTGTTTTGGAAGGGCGGGGGTTGGGAGGTTGGGGAACCAGGTCGTGGGTAATAGGGAGGGCACGTACTGCATGGAGCACTGAGTGTGGTGCAAAACAGTGAACACTGTTATGCTGAAAATAAACAAATAAAAAAAAGAAAATTGTACTCTTAGTCCCCATCATCTATATCACTCATCCCTCCATCCACTTCCACTCTGGTAACCACAGAGTCGGTTTTTGTTTTGTATCTTCTTTCTCCTTTATTTATGTATGTTTGTTTCCTAAATTCCATGGAAGAGTGACATCCAAAGGCCTTTGTCTTTCTCTGACTGACTGATTTCACTTAGGATAGTATTCTCTAGCTCCATCCATGTGTCTGCAAATGGCAAGATTTTTTATGGCTGAGTAATTTCGCACTGTGTGTGTGTGTGTGTGTATACATTTATCATCTCATTTATCAAGTTATCAAGAAATACTTGGATTGTTTCCATATTGTAATATTGTAATTAATGTTGCAAGAAACATAGGGGCACATGTATCCTTTTGAGTTACTGTTCTCATATTCGTCGGGTAATCACCCGGTAGTGTGATTGCTGGATTATAAGGTAGTTCTAATATTTAACGTTTTGAGGAACAGTGATACTGTTTTCCACAGGGACTGCAGCAGCTAGCATTCCCACCACAGTGCAAGAGGGTTCCCTCTTACCCACATCCTCCCAACATTTGTTTTCTTGTGCTGGTGCTGTTAGCCATTCTGATAGTATGAGGTAATATCTCATGGACCTTTTCATTTGGATTTTCCTGTTGATGGCTGATGTGAACATCTTCTCACGTGACTGTTGGCCATCTGTATGTCTTCTTTGGAGCAATGTCTGTTCATGTCTTCTGTCTATTTTTTAATTGGATTTTTTGTTTTTTGGTTGTTGCGTTGTATCAGTTCTACATATTTTGGACACTACCCCTTTATTGCACATGATATTTGCAAACATCTTCTCCTATTAAGTACGTTGTATTCTATTTATTACATTTTCATTGCTGTTCTGCTGTGCGGTAAGTTTTTATATTGATGGAGCTCTAGTAGTTTATTTTTGCTTTTGTTTCCTTTGCCTTAGGAGGCGTGTCTATTAAATGTATGGTTCATGTCAGAGAAGTTACTGTCTGTGCCCTCTTGTAGGATTTTTATGATTTAAGGTCTCACATTGAGGTCTTGAAACTGTTTTGAGTTTATTTGTCCATATGGTGTAAGAAAGCAGTCTAATTTCATTGTTTTGTGCATAGCTGTTCAGTTTTCCCAACACCATTTGTTGTAGAAACTGTCCTTTTCCCTTTTAATAGTTTTGCCTGTTTTGCAGAAGATTAATTGGGCACGTGATTGTGGGCTGATGTCTGAGCTTCTATTCCGTTTCCTTGGTCACTGTGTGTATTTTTTTTTTTTTTTGCCAGTCCCATACTGTGAGGATGAACGCAGCTTTGTAGTATAATTTGAAATATGGAATTGTGACGCCTCCAGCTTTGTTTTTCTTCATAACATTGTGCTGGTTGTTCAGTATCTTTTGTGATTCCATACAAATTGTTAGGGTAGTTTATTTGAGTTCTTTCATTTTTTATTTGAATTCAATGAGCCAACTTATCATACATCATTATTTTCAGATGTAGTGTTAAATAATATATCAGATGTGTATTGCATCACGTGCCCTCCTTAATGCCCATCACCCCAGTTACCCCCCCACCCCCCATCCAGCAACCCTCAGTTGGTTGCTATAGTTAAGAGTCTATCATGGTTTTTTCCCCATCTCTGATGACTTCCCATTCTGTTTCCCCTTCCTTTGCCTACGGTTCTCTGCCCTGTTTCTGATATTTCACATAGGAGTGAAACCCTATGATAATTGTGTTTCTTTCATGGACATATTTTACTCAGCATAATATCTTCCAGACCCATCCAGGTTGATGTGATGGTAAGTATTCATCCTTTCTGATGGCTGAGGAATATTCCATTGAATATATGAACCACATCTTCTTTATCCATTCCTCTGTCCATAGATATCTGGGTTCTTTCCATAGTTTATCTAGAGTGGATATTGTTGCGATGAACACTGGGGTGCAGGTGCCAGTTATTTCCCCTACATCTCTATTTTTGTGGTAAAAGCCCTGTAGTGAATTTGCTGTGTTTTAGGGTAACTTTACCTTTAACTTCTTGAGGAAACCCCGTACTGTTTTCCAGAGTGGATATAACAGTCTGCATTCCAACCAGGAGTGTAGGAGGGTTCTCCATTCTCTGCATCCTCACCAATACTTGTGGTTTCATGTCCTGTTAACTTTAGACATTCTGCCTGGTGTGATAGGACACCTCAATGTGGTTTAGATTTGCATTTCCCAGAAGCCATGTGATATAGAACATTTATGTATGTATCTGTTGGTCACATGCGTGTCATCATTGGAGAAATATCTGTTCATATTTTCACCCATGTCTAGACCTTCCGTTGGATTAAGGCCCAGAAGCCTAGAAGATACAATCAGCCAGAACTGTGGAGATTTTCACAAGGTCTGAGATACAATGGAGATTTAGGGTGTGTATCAAGCTCAGGGATTGTCTTCAGAGGGTGGATGGAAGTGTAGGTTCACTGACATTGTCTCAGGTTTGCATTCAGATGTCTCATGCTCTGAATCCAGTCTGGAGTAAAAAAAGGAGTTTCCTTTTGTGTGGCGGGCTGATCCTCTGGTTTTGCTAAAGTGTTCCCAATACCCGGGGCTTGGGATCCAGGCCTCTACAGATGGACCTCTCAGAACTCCAAATAGGGTTAGGGTTAGGACCTAGGAAAATGGAAGGTCTGAATTGCCAACCGTGTGGTGAGCGTCCTGGAGGGCTGAGTTGAGGACATGGGTCAGGGTGAGTGTCCGGCTCAGGGTTTCAATCCATGAGCCCTTGAATGTGGGAATTCACTGGGATGGACACAGATGGGCCTTCATATCTATACTGACCTATATACTTACTGGAGTCCATTATGGAAAGATTTCCATCTGGGTGTGAGGCTGAGTCCTGTGGTATTGCTCAGGCATCCCCAAATCCTAGGGCTTTGGAGCCCACCCTTAGGGGATGGAGACATGAGAACCCAAGCTAGGGATAGAGTTAGGGCCAAAGGACATTGCAGGCCCAAACAGCTGACAGTGTGTGTGGTTCCTAGAGGCTGGAATGAAGGATGAGTGTTCTGGTTCTGGTCAGGCACAGGGTTTGTGACCTAGAGGCCACTGAAATTGGGGGTTTGCTGGTATAGGCTCAGATGGGCAGGCATTTTATCCTGCTTTGAATACTTTCTAGAGGTCTACATGGCACGCTTTCCTCCTGTGTGTTAGGATGAGTCCTGTGGTATGGCTAAGGTGACCCCAGTCCGTGGGGTAGGGAGCCAGACCCCTAGGAATTGAATGCTCAGAACACAAACTAAGCTTCAGTTAGGGGTTAGGAGCATGGCAGGCCCAATCTGATGGTGGTGTGGCAAGCTATCCAGAGGGCTGAGTACAGAGGGATGGATAGAGTAAGTGTCAGGTTCAGGTTTGTGTCCAGCTGCTGACTCTGGGTGAACTCAGTGGTGCGTGGCAGATTTCTCCTGCTCAGAATCCTTTGCAGAGTCCCAAATGGTATGGTTTCCTTCTGGGTGGCAGGCAGAGATCTCAAATCTTGCTCAGGGGTCCCCATCCGTGGGACTTGGGTGCCAGTCCTCTGGGGACAGAGCATGAAACCCCAACCTAGGGTTGGGGCTAGGTCCCAGCAACATGACAGGCCTGATTTGCTGGTGCTGTGCAGAGCTCTCACGGGGACTGAGTAGAGAACATGGGTCAGTCTGAGTCAGGCTCCGGGTTGGTGGCCATGGGGGGAAAGGCAGATTTCTCCTGCTCTCAGTCCTTGGCAGAGTTCCAATTCTACTGTTTCCTTCTGGGTTGAAGACAGAGTCCTCTGGCATTTCTCAGGGGTCCCACATATGTGGGGCTTTGGTACCTGTATTCTTGGGACACAAGACAGAAAATGTACCTAAGTTTTGGTTAGGGCTGAGGGTCATGTCAGTCTCAATAGGCCACCCTGAGAGGAGTGACCTGGGGAGCAGAGTTGAGGACGTGGGTCAGTGTGAGTGTTAAGATCCAGGTGTGAACGGGGGGTGCTGAAAGTGGGATAGCCTCAGGGGGCCAAGAAATATTCTGGTATAGTTCAGGTGTAACGCATCAGCAGAGCTTTGGTGTCAATCATCAGAGGACAGAAGACTGAAAACACAACCTAGGGCTTGGAAAAGAGCACAGGGGCATGGCTGGCCTGATCTGCTGGTGCCGAGGCTAGATGTCTGGGGTACTGAGTTGAGGGCCATGGTCAGGTGGTGCATTACGATCTGGGTTTGTGCCTGGGGGGTGGCCGAAGGTGGAGGTGGCTTTAGGGAGCATGAAGATTTCTCCCATTCCGATGGTTCTGTGCAGCTCCAAACAGAACGGTTTCCTCCCAGGTGGCAGACAGAGCACTGGGTTGTGGCTCAGGGGTCCAAATATGGAGGAATTGGGGGACCAGCCTCTGGGGATGAAGACTGAAAATGCAACCTAGGCTTAAGGTTAGGGTCAGGGGCATGGCAGGCCCAATTTGCTGGCACTGAGAAGGGATCCCAGGGGGATGAATTGAGGGCAGTGGTCCGGTGGCATGAGAGGGTCCAGGTTTGTGGTCAGGGGACCGCTGAAGGAGGGGGTTGTGCTCAGGGAGGCATGCAGTTTCTCCCACTCTGAGTGTTCTACTCAGTTTCAAATGGCACGGTTTCCTCCTGGGTGGTAGGCAGGCTGAGTGCCAGCCTCCACATTTGTGGCCCAATAGTGCGCAGAGGGTGGGGGATAGCCTCGGGTGAACCGTGCAGGTTTCTCCCGCTCTGAGGATTCGACACAGCTCCAAACAGCATGGTTTCCTCCTGCATGGTGGACAGAGTCCTGAGGTGTCACTCAGGATTCTTTAATCTTGGGGTCTTGGGGTCAGGACTCTTGGGGATGATACCTGAAAACCAAAATTAGGGATAGGGTTAAGGCCTAGGGCCATGGTAGACCTGATATGCCAGTGCAGAGGCAGGTGCCCTGGTGCGCTGAGTTGAGCTCGGGTGTCAGACGGGGCCTTAGCCTCTAGGTGTGTGTCCAGACGTTCGCATAACCCGGGGGTGACTTCAGGGGTGCATGGAAGTTTCTCCAGCTCTGAGGGTTCAGCGCAGCTCCAAACAGCACAGCGGTGCCCTGCGTGGCAGGCAGATTCCCAGCATGAGTATCAGGCATCCTCAATCCTTGTGACGCAGTATGTGGTCTATTCTGGAGAAGGTTCCATGTGCACTTGAGAAGAATGAGTATTCTGTTGTTTTAGGGTGGAATGTTCTGTATATGTCTATGAGGTCCATCTGGTCCAATGTTTCATTCAATGCTCTTATTTCTTTTTTAATTTTCTGCTTCGATGATCTGTCTATTTTTGAGAGAGGCGTATGAAGATCTCCTACTATTATTGTATTCATATCAATATGACTCTTTATCTTGATTAATAGTTTTCTTATGGAATTGGGTACTCCCATATTGGGGGCATAGATATTCACAATGGTTAGATCATCTTGGCGGATAGTCCCTTTAAGAATTATGGAGTGTCCTTCTGTATCTCTGACTACAGTCTTTAGTTTAAAATCTAATTTATCTGATATGAGAATCGCTACCCCCGGCCTTCTTTTGAGGCCCATTGGCATGAAAGATGCTTCTCCATCTGTTCACTTTCAGTCTGGGTGTATCCTTAGGTTCAAAATGGGTCTCTTGTAGACAACATATGGATGGGTCCTGTCGTTTTATCCAATCTGCAACCCTGTGTCGTTTTATGGGCGCATTTAGGCCATTCACATTGAGAGTGGTTATTGAGAGATAGGTTTTGATTCATGTCATGTTGCCTTTGAAGTCTTTCTGTCTGTAGATTGTTTCTATATTTCTGTTCAATGATATTCTTAGGATTTTTTCTCTTTTATAGGACCCCCCCTTAATATTTCCTGCAGTGTCGGCTTGGTGGTTGCATAGTCTTTTAAGCCTTGCCGGTCTTGGAAACTCTTTATCTCTCCATCCATTTTAAATGTCAGTCTTGCCGGATAGAGTATTCTTGGTTGCATGTTCTTCTCATTTAGTACTCTGAATATATTTTGCCAGCCCTTCCTGGCTTGCCAGGTCTCTGTGAAAAGGTCTGACGTTATTCTAATGGGCTTGGATGCCCACTCTCACCACTCTTGTTCAACATAGTATTAGAAGTCCTAGCAACGGCAATCAGACAACAAAGAGAAATAAAAGGTATCCAAATTGGCAAGGAAGAAGTCAAACTCTCTCTCTTCGCAGATGACATGATTTTGTATATGGAAAACCCCAAAGACTCCACCCCCAAACTACTAGACTCATACAGCAATTCAGTAACGTGGCAGGATACAAAGTCAATGTACAGAAATCAGTGGCTTTCTTATACACTAACAGTGAAAATACAGAAAGGGAAATTAGAGAATCGATTCCATTTACTATAGCACCAAGAACCATAAGATACCTGGGAATAAACCTAACCAAAGAGGTAAAGGATCTGTACTCGAGGAACTACAGAACACTCATGAAAGAAATTGAAGAAGACCCAAAAAGATGGAAGACAATTCCATGCTCTTGGATTGGAAGAATAAACATTGTTAAAATGTTTATACTGCCTAGAGCAATCTATGCTTTTAATGCCATTCCGATCAAAATTCCACCGGTAGTTTTCAAAGAGCTGGAGCAAATAATCCTAAAATTTGTATGGAATCAGAGGAGACCCCGAATTGCTAAGGCAATGTTGAAAAACAAAAACAAAACTGGCGGCATCACGTTACCCGATTTTAAGCTTTACTACAAAGCTGCGATCACCAAGACAGCGTGGCCCTGGCATAAAAACAGACACATAGACCAGTGGAACAGAGTGGAGAGCCCAGATATGGACCCTCAACTCCACGGTGAAATAATGTTCGACAAAACAGGAAAAAATATTCAATGGAAAAAAAGACAGTCTCTTCAATCAATGGTGCTGGGAAAACTGGACAGCTATATGTAGAATAATGAAACTCAACCATTCTCTTACACTCGAAATGGATAAAAGACCTCATCATGAGACAGGAATCCATCAGAATCCTAGAGGAGAACATAGGCAGTAACCTCTTCGATATCAGCCACAGCAACTTCTTTCAAGATATGTCTCCAAAGGCCAAGGAAACAAAAGCGAAAATAAACTTTTGGCACTTCATCAAGATCAAAAGCTTCTGCACAGCAAAGGAAACAGTCCACCAAACAAAAAGGCAACCCACGGAATGGGAGAAGATATTTGCAAATGACAGTACAGACAAAAGGTTGATATCCAGGATCTAGAAAGAACTTCTCAAACTCAACACACACAAAACAGAGAATCATATCCAAAAATGGGCAGAAGATATGAACAGACACTTCTCCAACGAAGACATACAAATGGCTATCAGACACATGAAAAAATGTTCATCATCACTAGCCATCAGGGAGATTCAAATGAAAACCACATTGAGATACCACCTGACACCAGTTAGAATGGCCAAAATGAGCAAGACAGGAAACAACGTGTGTTGGAGAGGATGTGGAGAAAGGGGAACCCTCTTACACTGTTGGTGGGAATGCAAGTTGGTGCAGCCACTTTGGAGAACAGTGTGGAGATTCCTCCAGAAATTAAGAATAGAGCTTCCCTATGACCCTGCAATTGCACTGCTGGGTATTTACCCCAAAGATACAGATGTAGTGAAAAGAAGGGCCATCTGTACCCCAATGCTTATTGTAGCAATGGCTATGCTCACCAAACTGTGGAAAGAACCAAGATGCCCTTCAACGGATGAATGGATAAGGAAGATGTGGTCCATATACGCAATGGAGTATTATGCCTCCATCAGAAAGGATGAATACCCAACTTTTGTAGCAACATGGACGGGACTGGAAGAAATTATGCTGAGCGAAATAAGTCAAGCAGAGAGAGAGTCATGTATCATATGGACTCACTTATTTGTGGAGCATAGCAAATAACACGGAGGACATAGGGAGATGGAGAGGAGAGGGAGTTGAGAGAAACTGGAAGGGGAGATGAACCATGAGAGACTATGGACTCTGAAAAACAACCAGAGGGTTTTGGAGGGGCAGGGTGGGGTGGGAGTTTGAGGAATCAGGTGGTGGTTAATAGGGAGGGCACGTACTGCATGGAGCACTGGGTGTGATGCCAAAACAATGAACACTGTTATGCTGTAAATAAACAAATAAAAAAAAAATGAGTCTATGGAAGGCCCGGCAGTGCCAGTTCACTCCACTGGAGGGAGTCTTGAGCAGTGGTGTGAGATACCCTGGAAGGCATGGCGATGCTGCTTGCCACCACTGGAGGCAGCGGCGAGCTGCCATGGGAAACACACCTGAAGAGGAGTCAGTGCAGCTTGCTGGCTCTGAAGGCAGGGCGGAGGTGCCCGGTGAGAGACCCTGAAACGTGAGGCACTACAGCTTATTTTTACAGGACGGAGTGGTGAGCTGTATAGTCTCTGTTTCTCCAGGCTCAAGGGTGGTGGTAAGAATTGATGGAGCCTGTCCCCCACTCAGCATTGTGCCCTCTTTCCCCAGGTTTGCTGGTAATGTGCTGTCAGGATGGTTCAGGAGGGTCCTCCCAGTTGGGCTCTGGAGCCAGGGGAACCAAACCCGACTCATGGTGCATTTGGAACCGAGGAGCTGAGTGTTTGTTTGGAAAAGTATGTTTGTTTCTCCAGAAAGGACAAGGGCATTGACCAGCTTGAGAGGGAAGTGAATGACCAGTTAAGAAACAAGCCTGTGTCTCTCCTTCTCCCAGGAATCAGAGCAGGTGTGCAGGCTTTAGGTGGGAGACGCCTGCTTATCTGCACCTGACAACCCTTCTTCACTCTGGCTCCATGAGACCTGAAGTTTGGAAGTCAGCGTCTGAGTCAGTCATGCAGCTTGTCCCAGGATGTCGGTGTTCAGAGAAAACAGCAGGCCTGTGGGTCACAATGTCACATCCATGCCAGGATGGCAGGTAAAAATTCCCTTTCACCCCAAATTTCCTGGGCTTTTCTCTTGTCTCCAGTGGAGCTCACAAATGGCACACTGAACCAGCTGTAAGCAATCTCGTGCGGGTGCCAGAGCTCCTGAGTTTCTCTGCAGGGAGCACCTGGCAGGGATCTCATTTTCTCTGTTTATTTCTGGCTTACAAAGGTATTTGGAACATCTCTTTCCTAGGAAATCCCTTGGATTCGAAAGGGAAGGTGAGATTGACTTGGTGTGCCTTTTGAACATAGAAAGTATTCCTTCATCGAACAGTGTTTACTCCACTGGGCCTAGACTCTGGTGGAACGGCTGGCATCTAGAGTGAGGTGGCTGTTTGTGGTCAGATAGAGACTTGGATGATGGCTTCTTCTTTGTCCAAGGTGATGTATCCTAATGGATTCGTCTTTGAATCCAAAGAGTTCCAATGAGGGCAGAGGGAAAATTCAAAATGATTCCAAGGAGTCTTGGACGATTTAAAAGGGATGCTTGTCTTCCTAGGTTCACTCAAACGGCTATATATGGTTGGACATGCTGTATTTTCTCTGCAGTTTCATGGGTAGTGAAGTCAGAAGGAGAGTCTTTGGGAATTTCCCTGGATAAAGGCACTCTGTTGGCTTCAAGGGACTTGGTGTCAGGAACCCTGTGCTGAATTTCTGTGGCTGCTTTCCTGATGCTCAGTGAGTCAGGTTTTCCCACAGGTTTTACATTTCCTCCTTAGGAAATTGCTGGCAGGGAATGTTCTGTTTAAAGTGGAACCCTCGGGGGCACCTGTGTGGCTCAGTGGGTTAAGCCACTGCCTTCGGCTCAGGTCATGGTCTCAGGGTCCTGAGATCGAGCCCCGCATTGGGCTCTCTGCTCAGCGGGGAGTCTGCTTCGTCCTCTCTCTCTGCCTGCCTCTCTGCCTACTTGTGACCTCTGTCAAATAAATAAATAAAATCTAAAAAAAAAAAAAACACAAAACCCAAAACCGGGACCCTCCTACATTGTTGGTGGGCCTGCGTGTTGTTGCAGCCACTCTTGGAAAGAATACAGTCTGTCCTCCAAAAGCTAAGAACTGAACAACAGTAGGATCCAGCAATTGCCCTCCTAGTTATTTCCCTAAAGGGCACAAAAATGCACATTCAGTGGGGTATAAGCACCGTGATATTTACAGCAGCATTTTCAACCATTGTAAAACAATGGAGGGAGACCAAATGTCCATTCACTGATGAGTGATATAGATATATATATATATATCACTCGTATATATCATATGTGTGTGTGTGTGTGTATGTGTATTCATTCTCCCACATCTTCTTAATGGAATAGGATCCAGGTTCAAAAAGGATGAAATCTTACCATCTGCAAGGATGTGGATGGATCTACAGTGGATTTAGCTAAGTAAAATCAGTAAGAAAAGACCAATAGCCTATATCTTGACCTCTATGGAATTTCAGAAAGAAAACAGATGGACATAGTGAGGGGAGAAAGGCCAATGAGGAAACAGACTCTAACCTAGAGCAAAATCGAGGTTTGCTAGGGGGCAGGGGTGTGGGGCGAAGGGTTAAGTGGGTGACAGCTATTAGGGAGAGTACTTGTTGTGATGAGCTCTGGGTGTTCTATGCAGGTGAGGAATCACAAAATCCTACCCCTGAAGGAGAGGAATGAACATTGCATGGAAACGAATTGGAATTGAAGTCAATGAAGAAAAGAAGACCATGTTCTACTTCATGAAGACTGAGGTAAAACTGGAATGACTTTTGCTCTCCTGTTCTGTAGCTGTTCATTATGAAACACTCTGTGGCAGGATACACTAGTTTCCTATTGCATAAGGAGTCCTCAGAAAGTTGCCATGAAAGATTTAGATCTCAGAGCATGTACATGTTCCATTGATATGTTACTTTCAGTTTGCCCAGGTGCAAAGGTAAGTGGAGAGAAATAGGGCTGAAGAGGAAAGGAGGTATTAAGCATTCAAGAGGTAGCCTTCCCCTTTCTCATGAATGCCTGGGCCAGTGTAAATTGGGAAGAAGGAGGGGGGATCCCAGAGCTTTGCCGCAGACAGGGGAGTTCTAGGTCTGCCTAGAGCTGGTGGTGTCCATGAGCAGAGCTGAGCTAGTGGCGTGGCAGGCCCGAACTTCTGGTGTTGAGGTGAGTTCCCCAAGGAGCTGAGTTGAGAATGGGGGTCAGGTGGTGAATCAGGCTCTGGGTTTGTGGCCAGGGGGCTGCAGAATGTGGGGGAGTCCTAATGGGGTCATGCAGGTTTCTCTGGCTCTGAGGGTTCTGCACAGCTCCAAAGGGACAAGTTTCCTGCTGGGTGGCAGGGGGACTCCTACAGTGTGGCTCCAAGTTTACCAATCTAGAGGGCTTGGTGGATAGGCCCCTGGGGAAGGAAGCCTGAAAATGCAACATAGGGTTAAGGGTAATGGGCTGGGCAGGACAGGCCTGATCAGCCTACACAGAGGTGAGATACCCTCAGAATTGAGTTGAGGAAATGCATCCTGCAATGCAGAAGAGTCAGGGTTTCTGGCCAGAGGGACAGCTGATCGTGGGGGTGGCTTTAGAGGGGCATGCTGGTTTCTCCCTCTCTGAGGAAACTTTGGAGCTCCAAATGTCATGGCTTCCCCCTGCATGGCATTCAGGTTTCTGCCTTGTTACAGGGGGGTCCTGAATCTGGGGAGTTTGGGGGCCAGGCCTCTTGGGATGGAAGCCCGAAATCAGAAACTAGAGCTACGGTAAGGGCGTAGGGGCATGGCATGCTGAATCTGCTACTGCTGAGGTGGGCTCCCTGGTGGGCTGACTTCAGGGTGGGTATCAGGTGGCATGTCAGACTCAGAGTTTGTGTCCAGGGATGCCACAGAAGCTGGGCGTGACCTCAGGGTTGCATGCAGGTTTCTCCTACCCTGAGGGTTCTGCAGAGCTCCAAATGGCATGGTTTCCTCCTGTGTGGCAGACGCAGTCCTGGGGTGTCACTGAGGAATCCTTAATCTCTACTGGCATGAATCTCGGAGGTGCCCAATCTGGCGGGCTTGGGGGACAGGCCTCTGTTCATGAAAGCCTGTACACCCCACCTAGGTTTATGGTTAGGGCCGAAGGGCATGGCAGGTCCAATGTGCCGGTGCTGATGCGGGCTCCCCTAAGGGTCGAGTTGAGGGCATAGATCTGGCATCGCAGGAGAATCTGGTTTTATGGCCATGGGGGTGACTCATGGTGGGGTGGCATTACGGGGGTTTGCAGGTTTCTCCCCGTCTGAGTGTTCAGTGCAGCTCTAAACCACAAGTTTTCCTCATGAGTGCCAGGTGGAGTCCCGTGGTGGCGCTCAGTAGACCTTAATCTGGGGGGACATGGGAGGCAGGCCCCCTGGGATGGAAGCCTGAAAACCTAAAGAGGGGTTCTGGTAAGGGCCTAGGGGCATGGTGGCCCGATCTGCTTATGTTGAGGTGGGGCGCCCTAGGGTCTGAATTTATGGCATGCGTCCAGCAGCTCAGCAGAATCTGGTTTATGGCCGGGGGGACGGGTGCAGATGATGGGAGTGCCTTTAGAGGGGCAAGTTTCTCCCCCTCTGAGGGTTCAGCACAACTCCAAGGCACAGGTTCCTACTGTGTGGCAAGCGGAGTCCTGAGGTGTATGTCAAGATTCCTTAATCCAGGGGATTTTGTTGCCTGGACCCTCAGCATGGAAGACTGAACACCCAAACTTGTGTTAGGGTTAGGGCCTAGGGGCAATGGCAGGCCCGATCTGCCAGTGCTGAGGCGGGATCCCCTATGGGCTCAGTTGAGGGTATGCATTTGGTGGCGGGATGGAATCCAGCTCTATGGCCAGAGTGGCTGTTGATTATTGGGGTGGCTTTAGGGTGGCATGAAAGTTTCTCCCCATCTGAGGGTTCATTGCAGCTCCAAACCACAAGGTTTCCACTTGTGTGACAGGCTGTGTCCTGTGGTGTTGCTCAGAAGTCCTTAATCTGGGGGGCGTGGGGGCCAGGCCTCTTGGGATGGAAGCCTGAAAATCCAAACTAGGGTTAGGGTTAAGGCTTAGGGACATGGCAGGCCCGATCTGCTGCAATTGAGGTGGTCTCCTGGATAGGCCGAATAGAGGGTGGGAATCAGGCAGGACTTGAGGTCTGTGTTTGTGTTTGTGGGGGCAAAGAAGCTAGTGGTGTCCGCGGGGGGCATGCAGCTTTCTCCTGCTCTGAGGTTCCTGCACAGTTCCAAATGGCACCATTTTGCCCTAGGAGGCTGGAGGAGTGCTGGCGGGAGTCTCAGTCATCCCCAGTCTGATGGGCTTGGGGTACAGGCCTCTGGGCACGGAAGGCTGTATACCCCACCTAGGGTTAGGGTTAGGGTCTAGGGTCATGGCAGGCCCAATCTGCCGGCGCTGAGATGGGCTCCCCTCAGGGCTGAGTTGAGGGCATGTGTCCAGTAGCTTCATAGAAAACAGCTTTCTGGCCTGGGGTGCCGCAAATTGTGCGGATAGCTTTACGGGGGCTTGAAGGTTTCTCACCCTCTGAGTATTCAGCAGCTCCAAACTGCAAGGTTTCATCCTGCGTGGCTGTTGGAGTCCTGCAATGTCACTCAGGGGTCCTTAATCCAGGGGGCCTGGAGGCTAGGCATCTTGGGATGGAAGCCTGGAAACTCAAACTAAGGTTGAGGTCTTGGGGCGCGACAGGCCCAATCTGCCAGTGCTGAGGCAGACTCCCCGGTGGCCTGAGTTGAGGGTCGGTGATAGGTGGCTAGTGTGAATCTGGGTTTGTGTTCAGGAGGGGCTCAGATGCTGGGGCTTGCCTTGGGGGGCATGAAGTTATCTTTTGCTCTGGGGTCTAAGTAGCTCCAAATGGCACTGTAACAGCATAGGCAGCCTCCAGACTGCCAGAGTGAGTCTCATGCATCCACAATCTGGCGGGTTTGGGGGCTAGGCCTCTGGGTACGGAAGACTGTACACCCAACCTAGGGTTAGGGTTAAGGCCTAGGGGCATGGCAGTTCTGATATGCTGCTGATATGCTGTGTTGAGGCGGGCTCCCTCAGGGCTGAGTGGATGACATGCATCTGGCGTTGTGGCAGAATCTGGCATTATGTCTGGGGCATTTCCAATGGCGGGTGTGTTTAGGTGCTCATGCACCTTTCTTTCTGGAGGGCAGGCAGAGTCCTGTGTTGTGACTTTGGAATCCCCAGTCTGGAGGGTTAGGGTTAGGGATAGAGGTTCGGAGAGTGTTAGGGTTAGTTGTTAGGGGTTAGGGTTAGGGTTAGGGTTAGGAGTTAGGGGATAGGGTTAGAGGTAAGGTTTAGGGTTAGGCTTAGGGTTAGGCGTATGTCTTAGGGACAAGGCATGTCAGATCTGCCAACACAGATATGGACTCACCCAAGGGCTGTGTTGAGGGCGGGACTCAGGAGTCTCCTCAGGCCCTGGATTTTTGGACTGGAGGGGCAAAGAAGGTGGGAATCGCCTCTGGGGAGCATGATGGTTTCTACTGCTCCGAGGTTGTTATGTTAGGTTTAGAGGTTAGGGTTAGGTTTTGTGGTTAGGGTTAGTGTTAAGATTAGTGTTAAGGTGGGGCGCCTGGGTGGCTCAGTTGGTTAAAGCCTCTGCCTTCCGCTCAGGTCATGATCTCAGGGTCCTGGGATGGAGCCCCACATCAGGCCCTCTGCTCAGCGGGGAGCGTGCTTCGTCCTCTCTGTGCCTTCTTCTGATCTGTCTCTGTCAAAGAAATGAATAAAATCTTAAAAAAAATAAAAAGATTAGGGTTAGGGTTATGTCTTAGGGACAAGGCATGTTGGATCTGGTAACACTTATATGGGCTCACCCAAGCGCTGAGTTGAAGGCGGGACTCAGGAGGCTCCTTAGGCCCTGGGTATTTTTCCTAGAAGGTAAAGATGGTGGGAATGGCCTCAGGGGAGCATGCTGGTTTCTAGGTCTCTGAGAGTGTTAGATAGCACTAAATGAAATGGTTTATTTCATTTATTCTCCTGGCTGAGAGGCTGAGTCCTGCCATCAGTCTGATGATCCTATCCACTGGGATGGAATTGGGTATCAGGCCTCTGGGGTCCAGAGCCTGACCACCTGAGCTAGGGTATTAGGGTTTGGTCCTGGGAGCATGGCAGGCCTGAGGTGCCAGTGCGGACTCAGGCTCTCCGGAGGGCTGAGTTGAGGGTATTGCTCTGGTGGCCCATCAGGCACTGGGCGGTGGTGTGTGGGTCCTCGGAAGGTGTGGGTGTCTTTAGGGGGCATGGAGGTTTCTCCGGCCAGGAGCGTACTGCACAGGGCCATGTGGGCCATTTTCCTTGTGGGTGGCAGCCGGAGTCCAGCATTGCAAATACAGGGTCCCCAGTCTGGACGGCTAGGGAGCCAGGCCTCTGTGGATCGAAGCATAAACACCCATCCTAGCATTATGGTTAAGTCTTTGGGGCATGGTAACCCCAATCTGCCGGTGCTGTGGTGACCCATCCTGATGCCTGAGTTGAGGCTATGTCTGCAGGACCTTGAGACTCTGGTTCCCGGTCCTTGGGAGGGTCCAGAAGTGCTTTGGCCTCAGGGAGACTTGCAGGCTTCTCCTGCTCTGTGGCTTCAGCCCATTTCTAAACGGCACGGTTCATGCTGGGATCATGTGCAATTATGGGGTGCAACTCAGGGGTCCCCTATCTTGGGTTTTGAGGACCAGTTGTGGGAGGATGATGCCTGAGCACGAACCTGGGCTAGGGTTAGTATTAGGATTAGAGTTAAGGTTATGTCTTAGGGACAAGGCATGTCGGATATGCAAGCACAGATATCAGCTCCCCCAAGGGCTGAGTTGAGGGTGGGACTCAGGAGGCTCCTCGGGCACTGGGGTTTTGGGCTGTACGGGCAAAGATGTTGGAAATCGCCTCAGGGGAGCATGCCAGTTTCTACAATTCTCAGGGCATTAGGTAGCACGAAATGAAAGGTCACCTTCTGGCTGAGAGGGTGAGTCCTGCTGTGAGGGTTAGGTTGTAGGGGCATTGCAGCCCCAATCTGCTGGCGCTGTGGTGGCCCATCCCAATGCTTGAGTTCAGAGCGTGTGTCTGCAGGACCATGAGACTCCTGGTTCTTGGTCCTTGGGGGCGCTGGAAGTGGGGTGGCCTCAGGGAGACATTCCAATTTATCCCGCTCTGTGGGTTCAGCACAATTCTAAACAGCATGGTTTCCTCCTGGTGTCAGGTTCAATGATGGGGTATCGCTCACGGGTCCCCCATCTGGGGCCTTGGGGACCAGGAGTCAGAGTATGGACGCCTGAACACACAACCTGGGCTAGGTTTAGTATTATGGTTAGTGTTAGGCTTAGGGACAGGGCATGTCGGATCTGCTAGCACAGATACGGGCTCACCCAAGGGCTGAGTTGAGGGCAGGACTCAGGAGGCTCCTCAGGCCCTGGGTTCTTGGCCTGGAGGAGCAAAGCTGGTGGGAATGGCCTCAAGGGAGAATGGCTGGTTGCTACTGCTCTGAGGGTGTGAGAGAACACCAAATGAAAAGGTCTCCTCCTGGCTGAGAACTGAGTCCTGCCGACAGTCTGATGCTCAACCCATGGGAGGAATTGGGTGTCAGGCCTCTGGGTCCAATGCCTGAACACCCAACCTAGTGTTAGGGTTTCGTCCTGGGAGAATGGCAGGCCTGCCAGTGCGGCTCAGGTTCTCCGGAGGGCTGAGTTGAGGGCATTGCTCTGGTGGCCCGTCAGGCTCTGGGTTTGTGGTGTGGCATTTCTTGGAAGGCGTGGGTGGCTTTAGGGGGCATGGGGGATTCTGTGGCCAGGAGCATACTGCACAGGATCATATGGTCCAGTTTCATCGTGGGTGGCAGCCAGAGTCCTGCATTGGGAATCCAGGGTCCCCAGTCTGGAGGGCTAGGGGTCCAGTCCTCAGGGGACAGAAGCCTGACACCCAACCTAGGGTTAGGGTAGGGTTGTAAGGGTATGGCAGCCCCGATCTGATGGCGCTGTGGTGATGCTTCCCAATGCCTGAGTTGAGGGCGCGAGTCTGTAGCACTGTGAGAGTCCTGGTTCCTGGTCCTTGGGTGTGCCAGAAGTGGCAGTGGCCTCTGGGAGGCATGCAGGTTTCTCCCGCTCTGCGGGTTCAACACATTTCTAAAGGGCAGGGTTTCCTCCTGGGATCAGGCGCAATTATGGGGTGCAGCTCAGGGGTCCCCCATCTGGCCGTTTGGGGGACCAGGCTATGGAGGAGGGATGCCTGAACACACAACCTGGGCTAGAGTTAGTATTAGGGTTAGGCTTAGCGTTAAGGTTATGTCTTAGGGAGAAGGCATGTGGGATCTGCCAGCACAGATATTGGCTCACTCAAGGACTGAGTTGAGGGCAGGGTTCCGGAGGCTTCTCAGGCCCTGGGTTTTTGGCCTGGAGGTGCAAAGATGGCGGGAATGGCCTCAGGGCAGCTTGGCCGGTTTCTAGGGCTCTGAGGGTGTTGGAGAGCACCAAATGGAATCTCCTGCTGGTTGAGAAGCTGAGTCATGCCATCAGTTTGATGCTCCCACCCATGGGTGGAATTGGGTGTCAGGGTTCTAGAACCTGAACACCCAACCTAGGCTTAGGGTTTGGTCCTGGGAGAATGGCAGGCCTGATGTGCCAGCACGGACTCAGGCTCTCTGGAGGGCTGGGCTGAGGGCATTGTTCTGGCGGCCTGTAAGGCTAAGGAATTGTGGTGTGGGGGTGCTCAGAAGATGTGGTTGGCTTTAGGGGTCATGGAGGTTTCTCCGGCAAGGAGCGTTCTGCAAAGGTCCATGTTGTCAAGTTTCATCATGGGTGGCAGCCAGAGTCCTACGTTGGGAATATGGGGTCCCCAGTCTGGAGGGCTAGGGAGCCAGTCCTCTGGGGACTGAAGCCTGAACACCCAACCGAGGGTTAGGTTTAGGTCACAGGGGCATGGCGGCCCGGATCTGCCGGCACAGTGATGACCAATCCCGATGCCTGAGTTGAGGACGTGAGTCTGCAGGACCGTGAGACTCCTCATTCCTGCTCCTCAGGGGCGCCGGTATTGGGGGTGGCGTCAGGGAGGCATTCTGGTTTCTTCTGCTCTGAAGGTTCAGCACATTCCTTTTTTTTTTTCACTTTCAATATCTATCTATCTATCTATATTATTTCTATTCAGCGTAACAGTATTCCTTATTTTTGCACCACACCCAGTGCTCCAAGCAACACGTGCCCTCCCTAATACCCACCACCTTCTTCTCCCAACCTCCCACTCCCCACCCATTCAAGACCCTCAGGTTCTTTTTCAGAGTCCGTAGTCTCTCATGGTTCACCTCACCTTCCCATTTCCCACAACTTCCTTCTCCTCTCCATCTCCCCATGTCCTCCTTGTTCTTTGTTATGCTCCACAAATAAGTGAAACCATATGAGAATTGACTCTCTCTGCTTGACTTATTTCACTCAGCATAATCTCTTCCACTCCCGTCCATATTGCTACAAAAGTTGGTATTCATCCTTTCTGATGGAGGCATAATACTCCATCTTGTATATGGACCACATCTTCCTTATCCATTCGTCCATGGAAGGGCATCTTGGTTCTTTCCACAGTTTGGCGACCGAGGCCTTTGCTGCTATAAACATTGGGGTACAGATGGCCCTTCTTTTCACTCCATCTGTATCTTTGGGGTAAATACCCAGCAATGCAATTGCAGGGTCATAGGGAAGCTCTCTTTTTAATTTCTGGAGGAATCTCCACACTGTTCTCCAAAGTGGCTGCACCAACTTGCATTCCCACCAACAGTGTAAGAGGGTTCCCCTTTCTCCACATCCTCTCCAACACACGTTGTTTCCTGTCTTGCTAATTGTGGCCTTTCTAACTGGTGTCAGGTGGTATCTCAATGTCGTTTTCATTTGAATCTCCCTGATGGCTAGTGATGATGAACATTTTGTCATGTGTCTGATAGCCATTTGTATGTCTTCGTTGGAGGAGTGTCTGCTCATATCTTCTGCCCATTTTTGGATATGATTATCTGTTTTGTGTGTGTTGAGTTTGAGAAGTTCTTTCTAGATCCTGGATATCAACCTTTTGTCTGAACTGTCATTTACAAATATCTTCTCCCATTCCGTCGGTTGCCTTTTGATTGGTGGACTGTTCCCTTTGCTGTGCAGAAGCTTTTGATCTTGATGAAGTGCCAAAAGTTCATTTTCGCTTTTGTTGGCCTTTGGAGACATATCTTGAAAGAAGTTGCTGTGGCTGATATCGAAGAGGTTACTGCCTATGTACTCCTCTAGGATTCTGAGAAAATCCTGTCTCACGTTGAGCTCCTTTATCGAGTTCGAGTTTATCATTGTGTATGGTGTAAGTGAATGGTCGAGTTTCATTCTTCTACATATCGCTGTCCAGTATTCCCAGCACCATTGATTGAGGAGAATGTCTTTTGTTACATCGAATATTTTTCCCTGATTTCTCGATGATTATATCACAATAGAGTTGAGGGTCCGTATCTTATCGGGATCGATGTGGGCAGAGCGCTCATGAAAATTTGCTGGCATTGGACAACCATGGGGACCGCCTTGTTCCACGTGGCCCAGGACCCTTTCTCGCTCGGGGTATGTCCCAGCCACCCGAAAACGCGCCGAGACGACGGGGCCCGGCCGGGGGCCTCAGCGCCAGGGAGCTTGCTCCGAGCAGAGTGGATGGAGGGGCTGTGGTCGGGCATTCGTCTCCGTCTTGGAGGGAGTCCGGGGCGCCCGGGAAGGGCTTGGCCTCTCTGGGGGAACAAATGGATCTGTCGCTCCACAGCTGTGTCACAGCCACGAAAGGGGCCGATGGCGCCAGGACGGTCGGGGACTCGTGGCGCGGGACTCAGGGTTCCCCATGGGGAGGCCCCCAGGCTCAGGCCCGTGGCAACGGAAGCGTGAGCAAGCAGGCCTGGATCGGGCCCGGCTTTCGGGGCAGGACCGGCCCCAGCTGCCAGCGAAGGGAGGGGACCACCAGAGTCTGAGGAGCAGGAGGCGTCGACTTGCCCACGCCAGACTAACGGAGCTCCTCCTGGCGGTGCCGGAACGAGACGACACGCGATCCGGACAGGGCCCCGGGGGGGGGCGGCCCTGCGGCCCTGTGGTGCCCGAAGTAGTTCGCAGGGCGTTTTGCGGCCAATTCTCATGAGCGTTCTGCCCAAATGGGGCAGAACGCTCGTGAGAATTGGCCGGCGTTGGACAGCCCTGGTCAGCGCCCAGTTCCGCGTGGAGCAGGGCCCTTTCACGCTCGGGGCATGTCGCGGCCAACCGGAAAATGAGCCGAGACGATGGGGCGCGGCCGGCGGCCCCGGGGCCGGGGAGTTTTCCCCGAGCAGAGTGGATGGAGGCGCCGTGGCCGGGCGTCCGCCTCCGCCGTGGCGGGCGGCCGGGGCGCCCCTGGAGGGGGCTGGCCTCTGTGGGGAAACGGACTGGTCTCTCACTCCGCGGCTAGGACGAAGCCGCGAAAGGTGCCGTTGTGGCCGGGACGGTCGGGGGACTCGTGGCGCGGGACTCAGGGTTCCCCATGGGGAGGCCCCCAGGCTCAGGCCCCTGGCAACGGAAGGCTGAGCAAGCAGGCCCGGGCCCGGGCCCGGCTTTCGGGGCTGGCCCGGCCCCAGCTGCCGGCGCCAGGGAGGGGACCCCCGGAGGCTGAGGAGCGGGAGGCGTCGGCCTCCCCTCGGCACGCCTCCCGGAGCTCCTCCTGGCGGTGCCGGAACGCGACGACACGCGATCCCGGACAGGGCCCCGGGGGAGGCCGCCCTGCGGCCCTGTGGTGCCCGAAGTGTGTTCGCCGGGCGTTTTCCGGCCAATTCTCACGAGCGTTCTGCCCAAATCGGGATCGCTTTGGGCAGAACGCTCGTGAGAATTGGCCGGCGTTGGGCAGCCCTGGTCAGCGCCCAGTTCCGCGTGGAGCAGGGCCCTTTCTCGCTCGGGGCATGTCGCGGCCACCCGGAAAACGAGCCGCGACGATGGGGCTCGGCCGGCAGCCGCGGCGCCGGGGAGTTTTCCCCGAGCAGAGTGGATGGAGGCGCCGTGGCCGGGCGTCCGCCTCCGCCGTGCCGGGCGACCGGGGCGCCCCTGGAGGGGGCTGGCCTCTGTGGGGAAACGGACTGGTCTCTCACTCCGCGGCTAGGACGAAGCCGCGAAAGGTGCCGTTGTCGCCGGGACGGTCGGTGGACACGTGGCGCGGGACTCAGGGTTCCCCATGGGGAGGCCCCCAGGCTCAGGCCCCTGGCAACGGAAGGCTGAGCAAGCAGGCCCGGGCCCGGGCCCGGCTTTCGGGGCTGGCCCGGCCCCAGCTGCCGGCGCCAGGGAGGGGAACCCCGGAGGCTGAGGAGCGGGAGGCGTCGGCCTCCCCGCGGCACGCCTCCCGGAGCTCCTCCTGGTGGTGCCGGAACGCGACGACACGCGATCCCGGACAGGGCCCCGGGGGGGGCCGCCCTGCGGCCCTGTGGTGCCCGAAGTGTGTTCTCCGGGCGTTTTCCGGCCAATTCTCACGAGCGTTCTGCCCAAATCGGGATCGATTTGGGCAGAACGCTCGTGAGAATTGGCCGGCGTTGGGCAGCCCTGGTCAGCGCCCAGTTCCGCGTGGAGCAGGGCCCTTTCTCGCTCGGGGCATGTCGCGGCCACCCGGAAAACGAGCCGCGACGATGGGGCTCGGCCGGCAGCCGCGGCGCCGGGGAGTTTTCCCCGAGCAGAGTGGATGGAGGCGCCGTGGCCGGGCGTCCGCCTCTGCCGTGGCGGGCGGCCGGGGCGCCCCTGGAGGGGGCTGGCCTCTGTGGGGAAACGGACTGGTCTCTCACTCCGCGGCTAGGACGAAGCCGCGAAAGGTGCCGTTGTCGCCGGGACGGTCGGTGGACTCGTGGCGCGGGACTCAGGGTTCCCCATGGGGAGGCCCCCAGGCTCAGGCCCCTGGCAACGGAAGGCTCAGCAAGCAGGCCCGGGCCCGGGCCCGGCTTTCGGGGCTGGCCCGGCCCCAGCTGCCGGCGCCAGGGAGGGGAACCCCGGAGGCTGAGGAGCGGGAGGCGTCGGCCTCCCCACGGCACGCCTCCCGGAGCTCCTCCTGGCGGTGCCGGAACGCGACGACACGCGATCCCGGACAGGGCCCCGGGGGGGGCCACCCTGCGGCCCTGTGGTGCCCGAAGTGTGTTCGCCGGGCGTTTTCCGGCCAATTCTCACGAGTGTTCTGCCCAAATCGATCCCGATTTGGGCAGAACACTCGTGAGAATTGGCCGGCGTTGGGCAGCCCTGGTCAGCGCCCAGTTCCGCGTGGAGCAGGGCCCTTTCTCGCTCGGGGCATGTCGCGGCCACCCGGAAAACGAGCCGCGACGATGGGGCGCGGCCGGCAGCCGCGGCGCCGGGGAGTTTTCCCCGAGCAGAGTGGATGGAGGCGCCGTGGCCGGGCGTCCGCCTCCGCCGTGGCGGGCGGCCGGGGCGCCCCTCGAGGGGGCTGGCCTCTGTGGGGAAACGGACTGGTCTCTCACTCCGCGGCTAGGACGAAGCCGCGAAAGGTGCCGTTGTCGCCGGGACGGTCGGGGGACTCGTGGCGCGGGACTCAGGGTTCCCCATGGGGAGGCCCCCAGGCTCAGGCCCCTGGCAACGGAAGGCTGAGCAAGCAGGCCCGGGCCCGGGCCCGGCTTTCGGGGCTGGCCCGGCCCCAGCTGCCGGCGCCAGGGAGGGGACCCCCGGAGGCTGAGGAGCGGGAGGCGTCGGCCGCCCCGCGGCACGCCTCCCGGAGCTCCTCCTGGCGGTGCCGGAACGCGACGACACGCGATCCCGGACAGGGCCCCGGGGGGGGCCGCCCTGCGGCCCTGTGGTGCCCGAAGTGTGTTCGCCGGGCCTTTTCCGGCCAATTCTCACGAGCGTTCTGCCCAAATCGGGATCGATTTGGGCAGAACGCTCGTGAGAATTGGCCGGCGTTGGGCAGCCCTGGTCAGCGCCCAGTTCCGCGTGGAGCAGGGCCCTTTCTCGCTCGGGGCATGTCGCGGCCACCCGGAAAATGAGCCGCGATGATGGGGCGCGGCCGGCAGCCGCGGCGCCGGGGAGTTTTCCCCGAGCAGAGTGGATGGAGGCACCGTGGCCGGGCGTCCGCCTCCGCCGTGGCGGGCGGCCGGGGCGCCCCTGGAGGGGGCTGGCCTCTGTGGGGAAACGGACTGGTCTCTCACTCCGCGGCTAGGACGAAGCCGCGAAAGGTGCCGTTGTCGCCGGGACGGTCGGGGGACTCGTGGCGCGGGACTCAGGGTTCCCCATGGGGAGGCCCCCAGGCTCAGGCCCCTGGGAACGGAAGGTTGAACAAGCAGGCCCGGGCCCGGGCCCGGCTTTCTGGGCTGGCCCGGCCCCAGCTGCCGGCGCCAGGGAGGGGACCCCCGGAGGCTGAGGAGCGGGAGGCGTCGGCCTCCCCGGGGCCCGCCTCCCGGAGCTCCTCCTGGCGGTGCCGGAACGCGACGACACGCGATCCCGGACAGGGCCCCGGGGGGGCGGCCCCGCGGCCCTTTGGTGCCCGAAGTGTGTTCGCCGGGCGTTTTCCGGCCAATTCTCACGAGCGTTCTGCCCAAATCAGCATCGATTTGGGCAGAACGCTCGTGAGAATTGGCCGGCGTTGGGCAGCCCTGGTCAGCGCCCAGTTCCGCGTGGAGCAGGGCCCTTTCTCGCTCGGGGCATGTCGCGGCCACCCGGAAAACGAGCCGCGACTCTGGGGCTTGGTCGGCGGCCCTGGCGTCGGGGAGTTTCCCCGAGCAGAGTGGATGGAGGCGCCGTGGCCGTGCGTCCGCCTCCGCCGTGGCGGGCGGCCGGGGCGCCCGTGGAGGGGGCTGGCCTCTGTGGGGGAACGGAGTGATCTCTCACTCCACGGCTGGGACGAAGCCGCGAAAGGTGCCATTGACGCCAGGACGGTCCGGGGGACTCGTGGCGCGGGACTCAGGGTTCCCCATGCGGAGGCCCCCAGGCTCAGGCCCCTGGCAACGGAAGGCTGAGCAAGCAGGCCCGGGCCCGGGCCCGGCTTTCGGGGCTGGCCCGGCCCCAGCGGCCGGCGCCAGGAAGGGGACCCCTGGAGGCTGAGGAGCGGGAGGCGTCGGCCTCCCCGGGGCCCGCCTCCCGGAGCTCCTCCTGGCGGTGCCGGAACGCGACGACACGCGATCCCGCACAAAGCCCCGGAGGGGCGGCCCTGCGGCCCTCTGGTGCCCGAAGTGTGTTCGCCGGGCGTTTTCCGGCCAATTCTCACGAGCGTTCTGCCCAAATCGGGATCGATTTGGGCAGAAAGCTCGTGAGAATTGGCCGGCGTTGGGCAGCCCTGGTCAGCGCCCAGTGCCGCGTGGAGCAGGGCGCTTTCTCGCTCGGGGCATGGCGCGGCCACGCGGAAAACGAGCCGCGACGATGGGGCGCGGCCGGCAGCCGCGGCGCCGGGGAGTTTTCCCCGAGCAGAGTGGATGGAGGCGCCATGGCCGGGCGTCCGACTCCGCCGTGGCGGGCGGCCGGGGCGCCCCTGGAGGGGGCTGCCCTCTGTGGGGAAACGGACTGGTCTCTCACTCCGCGGCTAGGACGAAGCCGCGAAAAGTGTCGTTGTCGCCGGGACGGTCGGGGGACTCGTGGCGCGGGACTCAGTGTTCCCCATGGGGAGGCCCCCAGGCTCAGGGCCCTGGCAACGGAAGGCTGAGCAAGGAGGACCGGGGCCGGGCTCAGCTTTCGGGGCTGGCCCGGCCCCAGGTTCCGGCTCCAGGAGGGGACCCCCGGATGCTGAGGGGCAGGAGGCGTCGGCCGCCCCGCGGCACGCCTCCCGGAGCTCCTCCTGGCGGTGCCGGAACGCGACGACACGCGATCCCGGACAGGGCCCCGGGGGGGGCCGCCCTGCGGCCCTGTGGTGCCCGAAGTGTGTTCGCCGGGCGTTTTCCGGCCAATTCTCACGAGCGTTCTGCCCAAATCGGGATCGATTTGGGCAGAACGCTCGTGAGAATTGGCCGGCGTTGGGCAGCCCTGGTCAGCGCCCAGTTCCGCGTGGAGCAGGGCCCTTTCTCGCTCGGAGCATGTCGCGGCCACCCGGAAAATGAGCCGCGACGATGGGGCGCGGCCGGCAGCCGCGGCGCCGGGGAGTTTTCCCCGAGCAGAGTGGATGGAGGCACCGTGGCCGGGCGTCCGCCTCCGCCGTGGCGGGCGGCCGGGGCGCCCCTGGAGGGGGCTGGCCTCTGTGGGGAAACGGACTGGTCTCTCACTCCGCGGCTAGGACGAAGCCGCGAAAGGTGCCGTTGTCGCCGGGACGGTCGGGGGACTCGTGGCGCGGGACTCAGGGTTCCCCATGGGGAGGCCCCCAGGCTCAGGCCCCTGGGAACGGAAGGTTGAGCAAGCAGGCCCGGGCCCGGGCCCGGCTTTCTGGGCTGGCCCGGCCCCAGCTGCCGGCGCCAGGGAGGGGACCCCCGGAGGGTGAGTAGCGGGAGGCGTCGGCCTCCCCGGGGCCCGCCTCCCGGAGCTCCTCCTGGCGGTGCCGGAACGCGACGACACGCGATCCCGGACAGGGCCCCGGGGGGCGGCCCCGCGGCCCTGTGGTGCCCGAAGTGTGTTCGCCGGGCGTTTTCCGGCCAATTCTCACGAGCGTTCTGCCCAAATCAGCATCGATTTGGGCAGAACGCTCGTGAGAATTGGCCGGCGTTGGGCAGCCCTGGTCAGCGCCCAGTTCCGCGTGGAGCAGGGCCCTTTCTCGCTCGGGGCATGTCGCGGCCACCCGGAAAACGAGCCGCGACGATGGGGCGCGGCCGGCAGCCGCGGCGCCGGGGAGTTTTCCCCGAGCAGAGTGGATGGAGGCGCCGTGGCCGGGCGTCCGCCACCGCCGCGGCGGGCGGCCGGGGCGCCCCTGGAGGGGGCTGGCCTCTGTGGGGAAACGGACTGGTCTCTCACTCCGCGGCTAGGACGAAGCCGCGAAAGGTGCCGTTGTCGCTGGGACGGTCGGGGGACTCGTGGCGCGGGACTCAGGGTTCCCCATGGGGAGGCCCCCAGTCTCAGGCCCCTGGCAACGGAAGGCTGAGCAAGCAGGCCCGGGCCCGGGCCCGGGTTTCGGGGCTGGCCCAGCCCCAGCTGCCGGCGCCAGGGAGGGGACCCCCTGAGGCTGAGGAGCGGGAGGCGTCGGCCGCCCCGCGGCACGCCTCCCGGAGCTCCTCCTGGCGGTGCCGGAACGCGACGACACGCGATCCCGGACAGGGCCCCGGGGGGGGCCGCCCTGCGGCCCTGTGGTGCCCGAAGTGTGTTCGCCGGGCGTTTTCCGGCCAATTCTCACGAGCGTTCTGCCCAAATCAGGATCGATTTGGGCAGAACGCTAGTGAGAATTGGCCGGCGTTGGGCAGCCCTGGTCAGCGCCCAGTTCCGCGTGGAGCAGGGCCCTTTCTCGCTCGGGGCATGTCGCGGACACCCGGAAAACGAGCCGCGACGATGGGGCGCGGCCGGCAGCCGCGGCGCCGGGGAGTTTTCCCCGAGCAGAGTGGATGGAGGCGCCGTGGCCGGGCGTCCGCCTCCGCCGTGGCGGGCGGCCGGGGCGCCCCTGGAGGGGGCTGGCCTCTGTGGGGAAACGGACTGGTCTCTGACTCCGCGGCTAGGACAAAGCCGCGAAAGGTGCCGTTGTCGCCGGGACGGTCGGGGGACTCGTGGCGCGGGACTCAGGGTTCCCCATGGGGAGGCCCCCAGGCTCAGGCCCCTGGCAACGGAAGGCTGAGCAAGAAGGCCCGGGCCCGGGCCCGGCTTTCGGGGCTGGCCCGGCCCCAGCTGCCGGCGCCAGGGAGGGGACCCCCGGAGGCTGAGGAGCGGGAGGCGTCGGCCGCCCCGCGGCACGCCTCCCGGAGCTCCTCCTGGCGGTGCCGGAACGCGACGACACGCGATCCCGGACAGGGCCCCGGGGGGGGCCGTCCTGCGGCCCTGTGGTGCCCGAAGTGTGTTCGCCGGGCGTTTTCCGGCCAATTCTCACGAGCGTTCTGCCCAAATCGGGATCGCTTTGGGCAGAACGCTCGTGAGAATTGGCCGGCGTTGGGCAGCCCTGGTCAGCGCCCAGTTCCGCGTGGAGCAGGGCCCTTTTTCGCTCGGAGCATGTCGCGGCCACCCGGAAAATGAGCCGCGACGATGGGGCGCGGCCGGCAGCCGCGGCGCCGGGGAGTTTTCCCCGAGCAGAGTGGATGGAGGCACCGTGGCCGGGCGTCCGCCTCCGCCGTGGCGGGCGGCCGGGGCGCCACTGGAGGGGGCTGGCCTCTGTGGGGAAACGGACTGGTCTCTCACTCCGCGGCTAGGACGAAGCCGCGAAAGGTGCCGTTGTCGCCGGGACGGTCGGGGGACTCGTGGCGCGGGACTCAGGGTTCCCCATGGGGAGGCCCCCAGGCTCAGGCCCCTGGGAACGGAAGGTTGAGCAAGCAGGCCCGGGCCCGGGCCCGGCTTTCTGGGCTGGCCCGGCCCCAGCTGCCGGCGCCAGGGAGGGGACCCCCGGAGGGTGAGTAGCGGGAGGCGTCGGCCTCCCCGGGGCCCGCCTCCCGGAGCTCCTCCTGGCGGTGCCGGAACGCGACGACACGCGATCCCGGACAGGGCCCCGGGGGGGCGGCCCCGCGCCCTGTGGTGCCCGAAGTGTGTTCGCCGGGCGTTTTCCGGCCAATTCTCACGAGCGTTCTGCCGAAATCAGCATCGATTTGGGCAGAACGCTCGTGAGAATTGGCCGGCGTTGGGCAGCCCTGGTCAGCGCCCAGTGCCGCGTGGAGCAGGGCCCTTTCTCGCTCGGGGCATGTCGCGGCCACCCGGAAAACGAGCCGCGACTCTGGGGCTTGGTAGGCGGCCCTGGCGCCGGGGAGTTTCCCCGAGCAGAGTGGATGGAGGCGCCGTGGCCGGGCGTCCGCCTCCGCCGTGGCGGGCGGCCGGGGCGCCCGTGGAGGGGGCTGGCCTCTGTGGGGGAACGGAGTGATCTCTCACTCCACGGCTGGGACGAAGCCGCGAAAGGTGCCATTGACGCCGGGACGGTCGGGGGGACTCGTGGCGCGGGACTCAGGGTTCCCCATGCGGAGGCCCCCAGTCTCAGGCCCCTGGCAACGGAAGGCTGAGCAAGCAGGCCCGGGCCCGGGCCCGGCTTTCGGGGCTGGCACGGCCCCAGCGGCCGGCGCCAGGGAGGGGACCCCTGGAGGCTGAGGAGCGGGAGGCGTCGGCCTCCCTTGGGCCCGCCTCCCGGAGCTCCTCCTGGCGGTGCCGGAACGCGACGACACGCGATCCCGCACAAAGCCCCGGAGGGGCGGCCCTGCGGCCCTGTGGTGCCCGAAGTGTGTTCGCCGGGCGTTTTCCGGCCAATTCTCACGAGCGTTCTGCCCAAATCGGGATCGATTTGGGCAGAAATCTCGTGAGAATTGGCCGGCGTTGGGCAGCCCTGGTCAGCGCCCAGTGCCGCGTGGAGCAGGGCGCTTTCTCGCTCGGGGCATGGCGCGGCCACGCGGAAAACGAGCCGCGACGATGGGGCGCGGCCGGCGGCCCCGGCGCCGGGGAGTTTTCCCCGAGCAGAGTGGATGGAGGCGCCGTGGCCGGCCGTCCGACTCCGCCGTGGCGGGCGGCCGGGGCGCCCCTGGAGGGGGCTGCCCTCTGTGGGGAAACGGACTGGTCTCTCAATCCGCGGCTCGGACGAAGCCGCGAAAGGTGCCGTTTTCGCCGGGACGGTCGGGGGACTCGTGGCGCGGGACTCAGGGTTCCCCATGGGGAGGCCCCCAGGCTCAGGCCCCTGGCAACGGAAGGCTGAGCAAGCAGGCCCGGGCCCGGGCCCGGCTTTCGGGGCTGGCCCGGCCCCAGCTGCCGGCGCCAGGGAGGGGACCCATCGGAGGCTGAGGAGCGGGAGGCGTCGGCCGCCCCACGGCACGCCTCCCGGAGCTCCTCCTGGCGGTGCAGGAACGCGACGACACGCGATCCCGGACAGGGCCCCGGGGGGGGCCGCCCTGCGGCCCTGTGGTGCCCGAAGTGTGTTCGCCGGGCGTTTTCCGGCCAATTCTCACGAGCGTTCTGCCCAAATCGGGATCGATTTGGGCAGAACGCTCGTGAGAATTGGCCGGCGTTGGGCAGCCCTGGTCAGCGCCCAGTTCCGCGTGGAGCAGGGCCCTTTCTCGCTCGGGGCATGTCGCGGCCACCCGGAAAACGAGCCGCGACAATGGGGCGCGGCCGGCAGCCGCGGCGCCGGGGAGTTTTCCCCGAGCAGAGTGGATGGAGGCACCGTGGCCGGGCGTCCGCCTCCGCCGTGGCGGGCGGCCAGGGCGCCCCTGGAGGGGGCTGGCCTCTGTGGGGAAACGGACTGGTCTCTCACTCCGCGGCTAGGACGAAGCCGCGAAAGGTGCCGTAGTCGCCGGGACGGTCGGGGGACTCGTGGCGCGGGACTCAGGGTTCCCCATGGGGAGGCCCCCAGGCTCAGGCCCCTGGGAACGGAAGGTTGAGCAAGCAGGCCCGGGCCCGGGCCCGGCTTTCTGGGCTGGCCCGGCCCCAGCTGCCGGCGCCAGGGAGGGGACCCCCGGAGGCTGAGTAGCGGGAGGCGTCGGCCTCCCCGGGGCCCGCCTCCCGGAGCTCCTCCTGGCGGTGCCGGAACGCGACGACACGCGATCCCGGACAGGGCCCCGGGGGGGCGGCCCCGCGGCCCTGTGGTGCCCGAAGTGTGTTCGCCGGGCGTTTTCCGGCCAATTCTCACGAGCGTTCTGCCCAAATCAGCATCGATTTGGGCAGAACGCTCGTGAGAATTGGCCGGCGTTGGGCAGCCCTGGTCAGCGCCCAGTTCCGCGTGGAGCAGGCCCCTTTCTCGCTCGGGGCATGTCGCGTCCACCCGGAAAACGAGCCGCGACTCTGGGGCTTGGTCGGCGGCCCTGGCGCCGGGGAGTTTCCCCGAGCAGAGTGGATGGAGGCGCCGTGGCCGGGCGTCCGCCTCCGCCGTGGCGGGCGGCCGGGGCGCCCGTGGAGGGGGCTGGCCTCTGTGGGGGAACGGAGTGATGTCTCACTCCACGGCTGGGACGAAGCCGCGAAAGGTGCCATTGACGCCGGGACGGTCGGGGGGACTCGTGGCGCGGGACTCAGGGTTCCCCATGCGGAGGCCCCCAGGCTCAGGCCCCTGGCAACGGAAGGCTGAGCAAGCAGGCCCGGGCCCGGGCCCGGCTTTCGAGACTGGCCCGGCCCCAGAGGCCGGCGCCAGGGAGGGGACCCCTGGAGGCTGAGGAGCGGGAGGCGTCGGCCTCCCTGGGGCCCGCCTCCCGGAGCTCCTCCTGGCGGTGCCGGAACGCGACGACACGCGATCCCGCACAAAGCCCCGGAGGGGCGGCCCTGCGGCCCTGTGGTGCCCGAAGTGTGTTCGCCGGGCGTTTTCCGGCCAACTCTCACGAGCGTTCTGCCCAAATCGGGATCGATTTGGGCAGAAAGCTCGTGAGAATTGGCCGGCGTTGGGCAGCCCTGGTCAGCGCCCAGTGCCGCGTGGAGCAGGGCACTTTCTCGCTCGGGGCATGGCGCGGCCACGTGGAAAACGAGCCGCGACGATGGGGCGCGGCCGGCGGCCCCGGCGCCGGGGAGTTTTCCCCGAGCAGTGTGGATGGAGGCGCCGTGGCCGGGCGTCCGCCTCCGCCGTGGCGGGTGGTCGGGGCGCCCCTGGAGGGGGCTGGCCTCTGTGGGGAAACGGACTGGTCTCTCACTCCGCGGCTAGGACGAAGCCGCGAAAGGTGCCGTTGTCGCCGGACGGTCGGGGGACTCGTGGCGCGGGACTCAGGGTTCCCCATGGGGAGGCCCACAGGCTCAGGCCCCTGGCAACGGAAGGCTGAGCAAGCAGGCCCGGGGCCGGGCCCGGGTTTCGGGGCTGGCCCGGCCCCAGCTGCCGGCGCCAGGGTGGGGACCCCCGGAGGCTGAGGAGCGGGAGGCGTCGGCCGCCCCGCGGCACGCCTCCCGGAGCTCCTCCTGGCGGTGCCGGAACGCGACGACACGCGATCCCGGACAGGGCCCGGGTGGGGCCGCCCTGCGGCCCTGTGATGCCCGAAGTGTGTTCGCCGGGCCTTTTCCAGCCAATTCTCACGAGCGTTCTGCCCAAATTGGGATCGATTTGGGCAGAACGCTCGTGAGAATTGGCCGGCGTTGGGCAGCCCAGGTCAGCGCCCAGTTCGCGTGGAGCAGGGCCCTTTCTCGCTCGGGGCATGTCGCGGCAACCCGGAAAACGAGCCGCGACGATGGGGCGCGGCCGGCAGCCGCGGCGCCGGGGAGTTTTCCCCGAGCAGAGTGGATGGAGGCGCCGTGGCCGGGCGTCCGCCTCCGCCGTGGCGGGCGGCCGGGGCGCCCCTGGAGGGGGCTGGCCTCTGTGGGGAAACGGACTGGTCTCTGACTCCGCGGCTAGGACGAAGCCGCGAAAGGTGCCGTTGTCGCCGGGACGGTCGGGGGACTCGTGGCGCGGGACACAGGGTTCCCCATGGGGAGGCCCCCAGGCTCAGGCCCCTGGCAACGGAAGGCTGAGCAAGCAGGCCCGGGCCCGGGCCCGGCATTCGGGGCTGGCCCGGCCCCAGGTGCCGGCGCCAGGGAGGGGATCCATCGGAGGCTGAGGAGCGGGAGGCGTCGGCCGCCCCGCGGCACGCCTCCCGGATCTCCTCCTGGCGGTGCCGGAACGCGACGACACGCGATCCCGGACAGGGCACCGGGGGGGGGCCGCCCTGCAGCCCTGTGGTGCCCGAAATGTGTTTGCCGGGCGTTTTCCGGCCAATTCTCACGAGCGTTCTGCCCAAATCGGGATCGATTTGGGCAGAACGCTCGTGAGAATTGGCCGGCGTTGGGCAGCCCTGGTCAGCGCCCAGTTCCGCGTCGAGCAGGGCCCTTTCTCGCTCAGGGCATGTCGCGGCCACCCGGAAAACGAGCCGCGACGATGGGGCGCGGCCGGCAGCCGCGGCGCCGGGGAGTTTTCCCCGAGCAGAGTGGATGGAGGCGCCGTGGCCGGGCGTCCGCCTCCGCCGTGGCGGGCGGCCGGGGCGCCCCTGGAGGGGGCTGGCCTCTGTGGGGAAACGGACTGGTCTCTCACTCCGCGGCTAGGACGAAGCCGCGAAAGGTGCCGTTGTCGCCGGGACGGTCGGGGGACTCGTGGCGCGGGACACAGGGTTCCCCATGGGGAGGCCCCCAGGCTCAGGCCCCTGGCAACGGAAGGCTGAGCAAGCAGGCCCGGGCCCGGGCCCGGCTTTTGGGGCTGGCCCGGCCCCAGGTGCCGGCGCCAGGGAGGGGACCCATCGGAGGCTGCGGAGCGGGAGGCGTCGGCCGCCCCACGGCACTCCTCCCGGAGCTCCTCCTGGCGGTGCCGGAACGCGACGACACGCGATCCCGGACAGGGCCCCGGGGGGGGCCGCCCTGCGGCCCTGTGGTGCCCGAAGTGTGTTCGCCGGGCGTTTTCCGGCCAATTCTCACGAGCGTTCTGCCCAAATCGGGATCGATTTGGGCAGAACGCTCGTGAGAATTGGCCGGCGTTGGGCAGCCCTGGTCAGCGCCCAGTTCCGCGTGGAGCAGGGCCCTTTCTCGCTCGGGGTATGTCGCGGCCACCCGGAAAACGAGCCGCGACGATGGGGCGCGGCCGGCAGCCGCGGCGCCGGGGAGTTTTCCCCGAGCAGAGTGGATGGAGGCGCCGTGGCCGGGCGTCCGCCACCGCCGTGGCGGGCGGCCGGGGCGCCCCTGGAGGGGGCTGGCCTCTGTGGGGAAACGGACTGGTCTCTCACTCCGCGGCTAGGACGAAGCCGCGAAAGGTGCCGTTGTCGCCGGGACGGTCGGGGGACTCGTGGCGCGGGACTCAGGGTTCCCCATGGGGAGGCCCCCAGGCTCATGCCCCTGGCAACGGAAGGCTGAGCAAGCAGGCCCGGGCCCGGGCCCGGCCCCAGCTGCCGGCGCCAGGGAGGGGACCCCCGGAGGCTGAGGAGCAGGAGGCGTCGGCCGCCCCGCGGCACGCCTCCCGGAGCTCCTCCTGGCGGTGCCGGAACGCGACGACACGCGATCCCGGACAGGGCCCCGGGGGGGGCCGCCCTGCGGCCCTGTGGTGCCCGAAGTGTGTTCGCCGGGCGTTTTCCGGCCAGTTCTCACGAGCGTTCTGCCCAAATCGGGATCGATTTGGGCAGAACGCTCGTGAGAATTGGCCGGCGTTGGGCAGCCCTGGTCAGCGCCCAGTTCCGCGTGGAGCAGGGCCCTTTCTCGCTCGGGGCATGTCGCGGCCACCCGGAAAACGAGCCGCGACGATGGGGCGCGGCCGGCAGCCGCGGCGCCGGGGAGTTTTCCCCGAGCAGAGTGGATGGAGGCGCCGTGGCCGGGCGTCCGCCTCCGCCGTGGCGGGCGGCCGGGGCGCCCCTGGAGGGGGCTGGCCTCTGTGGGGAAACGGACTGGTCTCTGACTCCGCGGCTAGGACAAAGCCGCGAAAGGTGCCGTTGTCGCCGGGACGGTCGGGGGACTCGTGGCGCGGGACTCAGGGTTCCCCATGGGGAGGCCCCCAGGCTCAGGCCCCTGGCAACGGAAGGCTGAGCAAGAAGGCCCGGGCCCGGGCCCGGCTTTCGGGGCTGGCCCGGCCCCAGCTGCCGGCGCCAGGGAGGGGACCCCCGGAGGCTGAGGAGCGGGAGGCGTCGGCCGCCCCGCGGCACGCCTCCCGGAGCTCCTCCTGGCGGTGCCGGAACGCGACGACACGCGATCCCGGACAGGGCCCCGGGGGGGGGCCGTCCTGCGGCCCTGTGGTGCCCGAAGTGTGTTCGCCGGGCGTTTTCCGGCCAATTCTCACGAGCGTTCTGCCCAAATCGGGATCGATTTGGGCAGAACGCTCGTGAGAATTGGCCGGCGTTGGGCAGCCCTGGTCAGCGCCCAGTTCCGCGTGGAGCAGGGCCCTTTCTCGCTCGGAGCATGTCGCGGCCACCCGGAAAATGAGCCGCGACGATGGGGCGCGGCCGGCAGCCGCGGCGCCGGGGAGTTTTCCCCGAGCAGAGTGGATGGAGGCACCGTGGCCGGGCGTCCGCCTCCGCCGTGGCGGGCGGCCGGGGCGCCACTGGAGGGGGCTGGCCTCTGTGGGGAAACGGACTGGTCTCTCACTCCGCGGCTAGGACGAAGCCGCGAAAGGTGCCGTTGTCGCTGGGACGGTCGGGGGACTCGTGGCGCGGGACTCAGGGTTCCCCATGGGGAGGCCCCCAGGCTCAGGCCCCTGGGAACGGAAGGTTGAGCAAGCAGGCCCGGGCCCGGGCCCGGCTTTCTGGGCTGGCCCGGCCCCAGCTGCCGGCGCCAGGGAGGGGACCCCCGGAGGGTGAGTAGCGGGAGGCGTCGGCCTCCCCGGGGCCCGCCTCCCGGAGCTCCTCCTGGCGGTGCCGGAACGCGACGACACGCGATCCCGGACAGGGCCCCGGGGGGGCGGCCCCGCGCCCTGTGGTGCCCGAAGTGTGTTCGCCGGGCGTTTTCCGGCCAATTCTCACGAGCGTTCTGCCGAAATCAGCATCGATTTGGGCAGAACGCTCGTGAGAATTGGCCGGCGTTGGGCAGCCCTGGTCAGCGCCCAGTGCCGCGTGGAGCAGGGCCCTTTCTCGCTCGGGGCATGTCGCGGCCACCCGGAAAACGAGCCGCGACTCTGGGGCTTGGTAGGCGGCCCTGGCGCCGGGGAGTTTCCCCGAGCAGAGTGGATGGAGGCGCCGTGGCCGGGCGTCCGCCTCCGCCGTGGCGGGCGGCCGGGGCGCCCGTGGAGGGGGCTGGCCTCTGTGGGGGAACGGAGTGATCTCTCACTCCACGGCTGGGACGAAGCCGCGAAAGGTGCCATTGACGCCGGGACGGTCGGGGGGACTCGTGGCGCGGGACTCAGGGTTCCCCATGCGGAGGCCCCCAGTCTCAGGCCCCTGGCAACGGAAGGCTGAGCAAGCAGGCCCGGGCCCGGGCCCGGCTTTCGGGGCTGGCACGGCCCCAGCGGCCGGCGCCAGGGAGGGGACCCCTGGAGGCTGAGGAGCGGGAGGCGTCGGCCTCCCTTGGGCCCGCCTCCCGGAGCTCCTCCTGGCGGTGCCGGAACGCGACGACACGCGATCCCGCACAAAGCCCCGGAGGGGCGGCCCTGCGGCCCTGTGGTGCCCGAAGTGTGTTCGCCGGGCGTTTTCCGGCCAATTCTCACGAGCGTTCTGCCCAAATCGGGATCGATTTGGGCAGAAATCTCGTGAGAATTGGCCGGCGTTGGGCAGCCCTGGTCAGCGCCCAGTGCCGCGTGGAGCAGGGCGCTTTCTCGCTCGGGGCATGGCGCGGCCACGCGGAAAACGAGCCGCGACGATGGGGCGCGGCCGGCGGCCCCGGCGCCGGGGAGTTTTCCCCGAGCAGAGTGGATGGAGGCGCCGTGGCCGGGCGTCCGACTCCGCCGTGGCGGGCAGCCGGGGCGCCCCTGGAGGGGGCTGCCATCTGTGGGGAAACGGACTGGTCTCTCAATCCGCGGCTCGGACGAAGCCGCGAAAGGTGCCGTTTTCGCCGGGACGGTCGGGGGACTCGTGGCGCGGGACTCAGGGTTCCCCATGGGGAGGCCCCCAGGCTCAGGCCCCTGGCAACGGAAGGCTGAGCAAGCAGGCCCGGGCCCGGGCCCGGCTTTCGGGGCTGGCCCGGCCCCAGCTGCCGGCGCCAGGGAGGGGACCCATCGGAGGCTGAGGAGCGGGAGGCGTCGGCCGCCCCACGGCACGCCTCCCGGAGCTCCTCCTGGCGGTGCAGGAACGCGACGACACGCGATCCCGGACAGGGCCCCGGGGGGGGCCGCCCTGCGGCCCTGTGGTGCCCGAAGTGTGTTCGCCGGGCGTTTTCCGGCCAATTCTCACGAGCGTTCTGCCCAAATCGGGATCGATTTGGGCAGAACGCTCGTGAGAATTGGCCGGCGTTGGGCAGCCCTGGTCAGCGCCCAGTTCCGCGTGGAGCAGGGCCCTTTCTCGCTCGGGGCATGTCGCGGCCACCCGGAAAACGAGCCGCGACAATGGGGCGCGGCCGGCAGCCGCGGCGCCGGGGAGTTTTCCCCGAGCAGAGTGGATGGAGGCACCGTGGCCGGGCGTCCGCCTCCGCCGTGGCGGGCGGCCAGGGCGCCCCTGGAGGGGGCTGGCCTCTGTGGGGAAACGGACTGGTCTCTCACTCCGCGGCTAGGACGAAGCCGCGAAAGGTGCCGTAGTCGCCGGGACGGTCGGGGGACTCGTGGCGCGGGACTCAGGGTTCCCCATGGGGAGGCCCCCAGGCTCAGGCCCCTGGGAACGGAAGGTTGAGCAAGCAGGCCCGGGCCCGGGCCCGGCTTTCTGGGCTGGCCCGGCCCCAGCTGCCGGCGCCAGGGAGGGGACCCCCGGAGGCTGAATAGCGGGAGGCGTCGGCCTCCCCGGGGCCCGCCTCCCGGAGCTCCTCCTGGCGGTGCCGGAACGCGACGACACGCGATCCCGGACAGGGCCCCGGGGGGGCGGCCCCGCGGCCCTGTGGTGCCCGAAGTGTGTTCGCCGGGCGTTTTCCGGCCAATTCTCACGAGCGTTCTGCCCAAATCAGCATCGATTTGGGCAGAACGCTCGTGAGAATTGGCCGGCGTTGGGCAGCCCTGGTCAGCGCCCAGTTCCGCGTGGAGCAGGCCCCTTTCTCGCTCGGGGCATGTCGCGTCCACCCGGAAAACGAGCCGCGACTCTGGGGCTTGGTCGGCGGCCCTGGCGCCGGGGAGTTTCCCCGAGCAGAGTGGATGGAGGCGCCGTGGCCGGGCGTCCGCCTCCGCCGTGGCGGGCGGCCGGTGCGCCCGTGGAGGGGGCTGGCCTCTGTGGGGGAACGGAGTGATGTCTCACTCCACGGCTGGGACGAAGCCGCGAAAGGTGCCATTGACGCCGGGACGGTCGGGGGGACTCGTGGCGCGGGACTCAGGGTTCCCCATGCGGAGGCCCCCAGGCTCAGGCCCCTGGCAACGGAAGGCTGAGCAAGCAGGCCCGGGCCCGGGCCCGGCTTTCGGGACTGGCCCGGCCCCAGAGGCCGGCGCCAGGGAGGGGACCCCTGGAGGCTGAGGAGCGGGAGGCGTCGGCCTCCCTGGGGCCCGCCTCACGGAGCTCCTCCTGGCGGTGCCGGAACGCGACGACACGCGATCCCGCACAAAGCCCCGGAGGGGCGGCCCTGCGGCCCTGTGGTGCCCGAAGTGTGTTCGCCGGGCGTTTTCCGGCCAACTCTCACGAGCGTTCTGCCCAAATCGGGATCGATTTGGGCAGAAAGCTCGTGAGAATTGGCCGGCGTTGGGCAGCCCTGGTCAGCGCCCAGTGCCGCGTGGAGCAGGGCACTTTCTCGCTCGGGGCATGGCGCGGCCACGTGGAAAACGAGCCGCGACGATGGGGCGCGGCCGGCGGCCCCGGCGCCGGGGAGTTTTCCCCGAGCAGTGTGGATGGAGGCGCCGTGGCCGGGCGTCCGCCTCCGCCGTGGCGGGTGGTCGGGGCGCCCCTGGAGGGGGCTGGCCTCTGTGGGGAAACGGACTGGTCTCTCACTCCGCGGCTAGGACGAAGCCGCGAAAGGTGCCGTTGTCGCCGGACGGTCGGGGGACTCGTGGCGCGGGACTCAGGGTTCCCCATGGGGAGGCCCCCAGGCTCAGGCCCCTGGCAACGGAAGGCTGAGCAAGCAGGCCCGGGGCCGGGCCCGGGTTTCGGGGCTGGCCCGGCCCCAGCTGCCGGCGCCAGGGTGGGGACCCCCGGAGGCTGAGGAGCGGGAGGCGTCGGCCGCCCCGCGGCACGCCTCCCGGAGCTCCTCCTGGCGGTGCCGGAACGCGACGACACGCGATCCCGGACAGGGCCCGGGTGGGGCCGCCCTGCGGCCCTGTGATGCCCGAAGTGTGTTCGCCGGGCCTTTTCCAGCCAATTCTCACGAGCGTTCTGCCCAAATTGGGATCGATTTGGGCAGAACGCTCGTGAGAATTGGCCGGCGTTGGGCAGCCCAGGTCAGCGCCCAGTTCGCGTGGAGCAGGGCCCTTTCTCGCTCGGGGCATGTCGCGGCAACCCGGAAAACGAGCCGCGACGATGGGGCGCGGCCGGCAGCCGCGGCGCCGGGGAGTTTTCCCCGAGCAGAGTGGATGGAGGCGCCGTGGCCGGGCGTCCGCCTCCGCCGTGGCGGGCGGCCGGGGCGCCCCTGGAGGGGGCTGGCCTCTGTGGGGAAACGGACTGGTCTCTGACTCCGCGGCTAGGACGAAGCCGCGAAAGGTGCCGTTGTCGCCGGGACGGTCGGGGGACTCGTGGCGCGGGACACAGGGTTCCCCATGGGGAGGCCCCCAGGCTCAGGCCCCTGGCAACGGAAGGCTGAGCAAGCAGGCCCGGGCCCGGGCCCGGCTTTCGGGGCTGGCCCGGCCCCAGGTGCCGGCGCCAGGGAGGGGACCCATCGGAGGCTGAGGAGCGGGAGGCGTCGGCCGCCCCGCGGCACGCCTCCCGGATCTCCTCCTGGCGGTGCCGGAACGCGACGACACGCGATCCCGGACAGGGCACCGGGGGGGGCCGCCCTGCAGCCCTGTGGTGCCCGAAATGTGTTTGCCGGGCGTTTTCCGGCCAATTCTCACGAGCGTTCTGCCCAAATCGGGATCGATTTGGGCAGAACGCTCGTGAGAATTGGCCGGCGTTGGGCAGCCCTGGTCAGCGCCCAGTTCCGCGTGGAGCAGGGCCCTTTCTCGCTCAGGGCATGTCGCGGCCACCCGGAAAACGAGCCGCGACGATGGGGCGCGGCCGGCAGCCGCGGCGCCGGGGAGTTTTCCCCGAGCAGAGTGGATGGAGGCGCCGTGGCCGGGCGTCCGCCTCCGCCGTGGCGGGCGGCCGGGGCGCCCCTGGAGGGGGCTGGCCTCTGTGGGGAAACGGACTGGTCTCTCACTCCGCGGCTAGGACGAAGCCGCGAAAGGTGCCGTTGTCGCCGGGACGGTCGGGGGACTCGTGGCGCGGGACAAAGGGTTCCCCATGGGGAGGCCCCCAGGCTCAGGCCCCTGGCAACGGAAGGCTGAGCAAGCAGGCCCGGGCCCGGGCCCGGCTTTTGGGGCTGGCCCGGCCCCAGGTGCCGGCGCCAGGGAGGGGACCCATCGGAGGCTGCGGAGCGGGAGGCGTCGGCCGCCCCACGGCACTCCTCCCGGAGCTCCTCCTGGCGGTGCCGGAACGCGACGACACGCGATCCCGGACAGGGCCCCGGGGGGGGCCGCCCTGCGGCCCTGTGGTGCCCGAAGTGTGTTCGCCGGGCGTTTTCCGGCCAATTCTCATGAGCGTTCTGCCCAAATCGGGATCGATTTGGGCAGAACGCTCGTGAGAATTGGCCGGCGTTGGGCAGCCCTGGTCAGCGCCCAGTTCCGCGTGGAGCAGGGCCCTTTCTCGCTCGGGGTATGTCGCGGCCACCCGGAAAACGAGCCGCGACGATGGGGCGCGGCCGGCAGCCGCGGCGCCGGGGAGTTTTCCCCGAGCAGAGTGGATGGAGGCGCCGTGGCCGGGCGTCCGCCACCGCCGTGGCGGGCGGCCGGGGCGCCCCTGGAGGGGGCTGGCCTCTGTGGGGAAACGGACTGGTCTCTCACTCCGCGGCTAGGACGAAGCCGCGAAAGGTGCCGTTGTCGCCGGGACGGTCGGGGGACTCGTGGCGCGGGACTCAGGGTTCCCCATGGGGAGGCCCCCAGGCTCATGCCCCTGGCAACGGAAGGCTGAGCAAGCAGGCCCGGGCCCGGGCCCGCTTTCGGGGCTGGCCCGGCCCCAGCTGCCGGCGCCAGGGAGGGGACCCCCGGAGGCTGAGGAGCAGGAGGCGTCGGCCGCCCCGCGGCACGCCTCCCGGAGCTCCTCCTGGCGGTGCCGGAACGCGACGACACGCGATCCCGGACAGGGCCCCGGGGGGGGCCGCCCTGCGGCCCTGTGGTGCCCGAAGTGTGTTCGCCGGGCGTTTTCCGGCCAGTTCTCACGAGCGTTCTGCCCAAATCGGGATCGATTTGGGCAGAACGCTCGTGAGAATTGGCCGGCGTTGGGCAGCCCTGGTCAGCGCCCAGTTCCGCGTGGAGCAGGGCCCTTTCTCGCTCGGGGCATGTCGCGGCCACCCGGAAAACGAGCCGCGACGAGGGGGCGCGGCCGGCAGCCGTGGCGCCGGGGAGTTTTCCCCGAGCAGAGTGGATGGAGGCGCCGTGGCCGGGCGTCCGCCACCGCCGCGGCGGGCGGCCGGGGCGCCCCTGGAGGGGGCTGGCCTCTGTGGGGAAACGGACTGGTCTCTCACTCCGCGGCTAGGACGAAGCCGCGAAAGGTGCCGTTGTCGCTGGGACGGTCGGGGGACTCGTGGCGCGGGACTCAGGGTTCCCCATGGGGAGGCCCCCAGTCTCAGGCCCCTGGCAACGGAAGGCTGAGCAAGCAGGCACGGGCCCGTACCCGGGTTTCGGGGCTGGCCCAGCCCCAGCTGCCGGCGCCAGGGAGGGGACCCCCGGAGTCTGAGGAGCGGGAGGCGTCGGCCGCCCCGCGGCACGCCTCCCGGAGCTCCTCCTGGCGGTGCCGGAACGCGACGACACGCGATCCCGGACAGGGCCCCGGGGGGGGCCGCCCTGCGGCCCTGTGGTGCCCGAAGTGTGTTCGCCGGGCGTTTTCCGGCCAATTCTCTCGAGCGTTCTGCCCAAATCGGGATCGATTTGGGCAGAACGCTCGTGAGAATTGGCCGGCGTTGGGCAGCCCTGGTCAGCGCCCAGTTCCGCGTGGAGCAGGGCCCTTTCTCGCTCGGAGCATGTCGCGGCCACCCGGAAAATGAGCCGCGACGATGGGGCGCGGCCGGCAGCCGCGGCGCCGGGGAGTTTTCCCCGAGCAGAGTGGATGGAGGCACCGTGGCCGGGCGTCCGCCTCCGCCGTGGCGGGCGGCCGGGGCGCCCCTGGAGGGGGCTGGCCTCTGTGGGGAAACGGACTGGTCTCTCACTCCGCGGCTAGGACGAAGCCGCGAAAGGTGCCGTTGTCGCCGGGACGGTCGGGGGACTCGTGGCGCGGGACTCAGGGTTCCCCATGGGGAGGCCCCCAGGCTCAGGCCCCTGGGAACGGAAGGTTGAGCAAGCAGGCCCGGGCCCGGGCCCGGCTTTCTGGGCTGGCCCGGCCCCAGCTGCCGGCGCCAGGGAGGGGACCCCCGGAGGGTGAGTAGCGGGAGGCGTCGGCCTCCCCGGGGCCCGCCTCCCGGAGCTCCTCCTGGCGGTGCCGGAACGCGACGACACGCGATCCCGGACAGGGCCCCGGGGGGCGGCCCCGCGGCCCTGTGGTGCCCGATGTGTGTTCGCCGGGCGTTTTCCGGCCAATTCTCACGAGCGTTCTGCCCAAATCAGCATCGATTTGGGCAGAACGCTCGTGAGAATTGGCCGGCGTTGGGCAGCCCTGGTCAGCGCCCAGTTCCGCGTGGAGCAGGGCCCTTTCTCGCTCGGGGCATGTCGCGGCCACCCGGAAAACGAGCCGCGACGATGGGGCGCGGCCGGCAGCCATGGCGCCGGGGAGTTTTCCCCGAGCAGAGTGGATGGAGGCGCCGTGGCCGGGCGTCAGCCACCGCCGCGGCGGGCGGCCGGGGCGCCCCTGGAGGGGGCTGGCCTCTGTGGGGAAACGGACTGGTCTCTCACTCCGCGGCTAGGACGAAGCCGCGAAAGGTGCCGTTGTCGCTGGGACGGTCGGGGGACTCGTGGCGCGGGACTCAGGGTTCCCCATGGGGAGGCCCCCAGTCTCAGGCCCCTGGCAACGGAAGGCTGAGCAAGCAGGCCCGGGCCCGGGCCCGGGTTTCGGGGCTGGCCCGGGCCCGGGTTTCGGGGCTGGCCCAGCCCCAGCTGCCGGCGCCAGGGAGGGGACCCCCGGAGGCTGAGGAGCGGGAGGCGTCGGCCGCCCCGCGGCACGCCTCCCGGAGCTCCTCCTGGCGGTGCCGGAACGCGACGACACGCGATCCCGGACAGGGCCCCGGGGGGGGCCGCCCTGCGGCCCTGTGGTGCCCGAAGTGTGTTCGCCGGGCCTTTTCCGGCCAATTCTCACGAGCGTTCTGCCCAAATCAGGATCGATTTGGGCAGAACGCTAGTGAGAATTGGCCGGCGTTGGGCAGCCCTGGTCAGCGCCCAGTTCCGCGTGGAGCAGGGCCCTTTCTCGCTCGGGGCATGTCGCGGCCACCCGGAAAACGAGCCGCGACAATGGGGCGCGGCCGGCAGCCGCGGCGCCGGGGAGTTTTCCCCGAGCAGAGTGGATGGAGGCACCGTGGCCGGGCGTCCGCCTCCGCCGTGGCGGGCGGCCAGGGCGCCCCTGGAGGGGGCTGGCCTCTCTGGGGAAACGGACTGGTCTCTCACTCCGCGGCTAGGACGAAGCCGCGAAAGGTGCCGTAGTCGCCGGGACGGTCGGGGGACTCGTGGCGCGGGACTCATGGTTCCCCATGGGGAGGCCCCCAGGCTCAGGCCCCTGGGAACGGAAGGTTGAGCAAGCAGGCCCGGGCCCGGGCCCGGCTTTCTGGGCTGGCCCGGCCCCAGCTGCCGGCGCCAGGGAGGGGACCCCCGGAGGCTGAGTAGCGGGAGGCGTCGGCCTCCCCGGGGCCCGCCTCCCGGAGCTCCTCCTGGCGGTGCCGGAACGCGACGACACGCGATCCCGGACAGGGCCCCGGGGGGGGCGGCCCCGCGGCCCTGTGGTGCCCGAAGTGTGTTCGCCGGGCGTTTTCCGGCCAATTCTCACGAGCGTTCTGCCCAAATCAGCATCGATTTGGGCAGAACGCTCGTGAGAATTGGCCGGCGTTGGGCAGCCCTGGTCAGCGCCCAGTTCCGCGTGGAGCAGGCCCCTTTCTCGCTCGGGGCATGTCGCGTCCACCCGGAAAACGAGCCGCGACTCTGGGGCTTGGTCGGCGGCCCTGGCGCCGGGGAGTTTCCCCGAGCAGAGTGGATGGAGGCGCCGTGGCCGGGCGTCCGCCTCCGCCGTGGCGGGCGGCCGGGGCTCCCGTGGAGGGGGCTGGCCTCTGTGGGGGAACGGAGTGATGTCTCACTCCACGGCTGGGACGAAGCCGCGAAAGGTGCCATTGACGCCGGGACGGTCGGGGGGACTCGTGGCGCGGGACACAGGGTTCCCCATGCGGAGGCCCCCAGGCTCAGGCCCCTGGCAACGGAAGGCTGAGCAAGCAGGCCCGGGCCCGGGCCCGGCTTTCGGGACTGGCCCGGCCCCAGAGGCCGGCGCCAGGGAGGGGACCCCTGGAGGCTGAGGAGCGGGAGGCGTCGGCCTCCCTGGGGCCCGCCTCCCGGAGCTCCTCCTGGCGGTGCCGGAACGCGACGACACGCGATCCCGCACAAAGCCCCGGAGGGGCGGCCCTGCGGCCCTGTGGTGCCCGAAGTGTGTTCGCCGGGCGTTTTCCGGCCAATTCTCACGAGCGTTCTGCCCAAATCGGGATCGATTTGGGCAGAACGCTCGTGAGAATTGGCCGGCGTTGGGCAGTCCTGGTCAGCGCCTAGTTCCGCGTGGAGCAGGGCCCTTTCTCGCTCGGGGCATGTCGCGGCCACCCGGAAAACGAGCCGCGACGATGGGGCGCGGCCGGCAGCCGCGGCGCCGGGGAGTTTTCCCCGAGCAGAGTGGATGGAGGCGCCATGGCCGGGCGTCCGACTCCGCCGTGGCGGGCGGCCGGGGCGCCCCTGGAGGTGGCTGCCCTCTGTGGGGAAACGGACTGGTCTCTCAATCCGCGGCTCGGACGAAGCCGCGAAAGGTGCCGTTTTCGCCGGGACGGTCGGGGGACTCGTGGCGCGGGACTCAGGGTTCCCCATGGGGAGGCCCCCAGGCTCAGGGCCCTGGCAACGGAAGGCTGAGCAAGCAGGACCGGGGCCGGGCTCAGCTTTCGGGGCTGGCCCGGCCCCAGGTTCCGGCGCCAGGGAGGGGACCCCCGGATGCTGAGGAGCGGGAGGCGTCGGCCGCCCCGCGGCACGCCTCCCGGAGCTCCTCCTGGCGGTGCCGGAACGCGACGACACGCGATCCCGGACAGGGCCCGGGGGGGGCCGCCCTGCGGCCCTGTGATGCCCGAAGTGTGTTCGCCGGGCCTTTTCCAGCCAATTCTCACGAGCGTACTGCCCAAATTGGGATCGATTTGGGCAGAACGCTCGTGAGAATTGGCCGGCGTTGGGCAGCCCTGGTCAGCGCCCAGTTCCGCGTGGAGCAGGGCCCTTTCTCGCTCGGGGCATGTCGCGGCCACCCGGAAAACGAGCCGCGACGATGGGGCGCGGCCGGCAGCCGCGGCGCCGGGGAGTTTTCCCCGAGCAGAGTGGATGGAGGCGCCGTGGCCGGGCGTCCGCCTCCGCCGTGGCGGGCGGCCGTGGCGCCGCTGGAGGGGGCTGGCCTCTGTGGGGAAACGGACTGGTCTCTCACTCCGCGGCTAGGACGAAGCCGCGAAAGGTGCCGTTGTCGCCGGGACGGTCGGGGGACTCGTGGCGCGGGACTCAGGGTTCCCCATGGGGAGGCCCCCAGGCTCAGGCCCCTGGCAACGGAAGGCTGTGCAAGCAGGCCCGGGGTCGGGCCCGGCTTTCGGGGCTGGCCCGGCCCCAGCTGCCAGCGCCAGGGAGGGGTCCCCCGGAGGCTGAGGAGCGGGAGGCGTCGGCCGCCCCGCGGCACGCCTCCCGGAGCTCCTCCTGGCGGTGCCGGAACGCGACGACACGCGATCCCGGACAGGGCCCCGGGGGGGGCCGCCCTGCGGCCCTGTGGTGCCCGAAGTGTGTTCGCCGGGCGTTTTCCGGCCAATTCTCACGAGCGTTCTGCCCAAATCGGGATCGATTTGGGCAGAACGCTCGTGAGAATTGGCCGGCGTTGGGCAGCCCTGGTCAGCGCCCAGTTCCGCGTGGAGCAGGGCCCTTTCTCGCTCGGGGCATGTCGCGGCCACCCGGAAAGCGAGCCGCGACGATGGGGCGCGGCCGGCAGCCGCGGCGCCGGGGACATTTCCCCGAGCAGAGTGGATGGAGGCGCCGTGGCCGGGCGTCCACCTCCGCCGTGGCTGGCGGCCGGGGCGCCCCTGGAGGGGCTGGCCTCTGTGGGGAAACGGACAGGTCTCTCACTCCGCGACTAGGACGAAGCCGCGAAAGGTGCCGTTGTCGCCGGGACGGTCGGGGGACTCGTGGCGCGGGACTCAGGGTTCCCCATGGGGAGGCCCCCAGGCTCAGGCCCCTGGCAACGGAAGGCTGAGCAAGCAGGCCCGGGCCCGTGCCCGGCTTTCGGGGCTGGCCCGCCCCCAGCTGCCGGCGCCAGGGAGGGGACCCCCGGAGGCTGAGGAGCGGGAGGCGTCGGCCGCCCCGCGGCACGCCTCCCGGAGCTCCTCCTGGCGGTGCCGGAACGCGACGACACGCGATCCCGTACAGGGCCCCGGGGGGGGCCGCCCTGCAGACCTGTGATGCCCGAAGTGTGTTCGCCGGGCCTTTTCCAGCCAATTTTCACGAGCGTTCTGCCCAAATCGGGATCGATTTGGGCAGAACGCTCGTGAGAATTGGCCGGCGTTGGGAAGCCCTGGTCAGCGCCTAGTTCCGCGTGGAGCAGGGCCCTTTCTCGCTCGGGGCATGTCGCGGCCACCCGGAAAACGAGCCGCGACGATGGGGCGCGGCCGGAAGCCGCGGCGCCGGGGAGTTTTCCCCGAGCAGAGTGGATGGAGGCGCCGTGGCCGGGCGTCCGCCTCCGCCGTGGCGGGCGGCCGGGGCGCCCTTGGAGGGGGCTGGCCTCTGTGGGGAAACGGACTGGTCTCTCACTCCGCGGCTAGGTGAAGCCGCGAAAGGTGCCGTTGTCGCCGGGACGGTCGGGGGACTCGTGGCGCGGGACTCAGGTTTCCCCATGGGGAGGCCCCCAGGCTCAGGCCCCTGGCAACGGAAGGCTGAGCAAGCAGGCCCGGGGTCGGGCCCGGCTTTCGGGGCTGGCCCGGCCCCAGCTGCCAGCGCCAGGGAGGGGTCCCCCGGAGGCTGAGGAGCGGGAGGCGTCGGCCGCCCCGCGGCACGCCTCCCGGAGCTCCTCCTGGCGATGCCGGTACGCGACGACACGCGATCACGGACAGGGCCCCGGGGGGGCGGCCCCGCGGCCCTGTGGTGCCCGAAGTGTGTTCGCCGGGCGTTTTCCGGCCAATTCTCACGAGCGTTCTGCCCAAATCGGGATCGATTTGGGCAGAACGCTCGTGAGAATTGGCCGGCGTTGGGCAGCCCTGGTCAGCGCCCAGTTCCGCGTGGAGCAGGCCCCTTTCTCGCTCGGGGCATGTCGCGTCCACCCGGAAAACGAGCCGCGACTCTGGGGCTTGGTCGGCGGCCCTGGCGCCGGGGAGTTTCCCCGAGCAGAGTGGATGGAGGCGCCGTGGCCGGGCGTCCGCCTCCGCCGTGGCGGGCGGCCGGGGCTCCCGTGGAGGGGGCTGGCCTCTGTGGGGGAACGGAGTGATGTCTCACTCCACGGCTGGGACGAAGCCGCGAAAGGTGCCATTGACGCCGGGACGGTCGGGGGGACTCGTGGCGCGGGACACAGGGTTCCCCATGCGGAGGCCCCCAGGCTCAGGCCCCTGGCAACGGAAGGCTGAGCAAGCAGGCCCGGGCCCGGGCCCGGCTTTCGGGACTGGCCCGGCCCCAGAGGCCGGCGCCAGGGAGGGGACCCCTGGAGGCTGAGGAGCGGGAGGCGTCGGCCTCCCTGGGGCCCGCCTCCCGGAGCTCCTCCTGGCGGTGCCGGAACGCGACGACACGCGATCCCGCACAAAGCCCCGGAGGGGCGGCCCTGCGGCCCTGTGGTGCCCGAAGTGTGTTCGCCGGGCGTTTTCCGGCCAATTCTCACGAGCGTTCTGCCCAAATCGGGATCGATTTGGGCAGAACGCTCGTGAGAATTGGCCGGCGTTGGGCAGCCCTGGTCAGCGCCCAGTTCCGCGTGGAGCAGGGCCCTTTCTCGCTCGGGGCATGTCGCGGCCACCCGGAAAACGAGCCGCGACGATGGGGCGCGGCCGGCAGCCGCGGCGCCGGCGAGTTTTCCCCGAGCAGAGTGGATGGAGGCGCCGTGGCCGGGCGTCCGACTCCGCCGTGGCGGGCGGCCGGGGCGCCCCTGGAGGGGGCTGCCCTCTGTGGGGAAACGGACTGGTCTCTCACTCCGCGGCTAGGACGAAGCCGCGAAAGGTGCCGTTGTCGCCGGGACGGTCGGGGGACTCGTGGCGCGGGACTCAGGTTTCCCCATGGGGAGGCCCCCAGGCTCAGGCCCCTGGCAACGGAAGGCTGATCAAGCAGGCCCGGGCCCAGGCTCGGCTTTCGGGGCTGGCCCGGCCCCAGCTTCCGGCGCCAGGGAGGGGACCCCAGGAGGCTGAGGAGCGGGAGGCGTCGGCCGCCCCGCGGCACGCCTCCCGGAGCTCCTCCTGGCGGTGCCGGAACGCGACGACACGCGATCCCGGACAGGGCCCCGGGGGGGGCCGCCCTGCGGCCCTGTGGTGCCCGAAGTGTGTTCGCCGGGCCTTTTCCAGCCAATTCTCACGAGCATTCTGCCCAAATCGGGATCGATTTGAGCAGAACGCTCGTGAGAATTGGCCGGCGTTGGGCAGCCCTGGTCAGCGCCCAGTTCCGCGTGGAGCAGGGCCCTTTCTCGCTCGGGGCATGTCGCGGCCACTCGGAAAACGAGCCGCGACGATGGGGCGCGGCCGGCAGCCGCGGCGCCGGGGAGTTTTCCCCGAGCAGAGTGGATGGAGGCGCCGTGGCCGGGCGTCCGCCTCCGCCGTGGCGGGCGGCCGGGGCGCCCCTGGAGGGGGCTGGCCTCTGTGGGGAAACGGACTGGTCTCTCACTCCGCGGCAAGGACGAAGCCGCGAAAGGTGCCGTTGTCGCCGGGACGGTCGGGGGACTCGTGGCGCGGGACTCAGGGTTCCCCATGGGGAGGCCCCCAGGCTCAGGCCCCTGGCAACGGAAGGCTGATCAAGCAGGCCCGGGCCCGGGCTCGGCTTTCGGGGCTGGCCCGGCCCCAGCTTCCGGCGCCAGGGAGGGGACCCCAGGAGGCTGAGGAGCGGGAGGCGTCAGCCACCCCGCGGCACGCCTCCCGGAGCTCCTCCTGGCGGTGCCGGAACGCGACGACACGCGATCCCTGACAGGGCCCCGGGGGGGGCCGCCCTGCGGCCCTGTAATGCCCGAAGTGTGTTCGCCGGGCCTTTTCCGGCCAATTCTCACGAGCGTTCTGCCCAAATCGATCCCGATTTGGGCAGAACGCTCGTGTGAATTGGCCGGCGTTGGGTAGCCCTGGTCAGCGCCCAGTTCCGCGTGGAGCAGGGCCCTTTCTCGCTCGGGGCATGTCGCGGCCACCCGGAAAACGAGCCCCGACGATGGGGCGCGGCCGGCAGCCGCGGCGCCGGGGAGTTCTCCCCGAGCAGAGTGGATGGAGGCGCCGTGGCCGGGCGCCCGCCTCCGCCGTGGCAGGCGGCCGGGGCGCCCCTGGAGGGGGCTGGCCTCTGTGGGGAAACGGACTGGTCTCTCACTCCGCGGCTAGGACGAAGCCGCGAAAGGTGCCGTTGTCGCCGGGACGGTCGGGGGACTCGTGGCGCGGGACTCAGGGTTCCCCATGGGGAGGCCCCCAGGCGCAGGCCCCTGGCAACGGAAGGCTGAGCATCAGGCCCGGGCCCGTGCCCGGCTTTCAGGGCTGGCCCGGCCCCAGCTGCCGGCGCCAGGGAGGGGACCCCCGGAGGCTGAGGAGCGGGAGGCGTCAGCCGCCCTGCGGCACGCCTCCTGGAGCTCCTCCTGGCGGTGCCGGAACGCGACGACACGCGATCCCGGACAGGGCCCCGGGGGGGGCCGCCCTGCGGCCCTGTGGTGCCCGAAGTGTGTTCGCCGGGCCTTTTCCGGCCAATTCTCACGAGCGCTCGTGAGAATTGGCCGGCGTTGGGCAGCCCTGGTCAGCGCCCAGTTCCGCGTGGAGCAGGGCCCTTTCTCGCTCGGGGCATGTCGCGGCCACCCGGAAAACGAGCCGCGACGATGGGGCGCGGCCGGCAGCCGCGGCGCCGGCGAGTTTTCCCCGAGCAGAGTGGATGGAGGCGCCGTGGCCGGGCGTCCGACTCCGCCGTGGCGGGCGGCCGGGGCGCCCCTGGAGGGGGCTGCCCTCTGTGGGGAAACGGACTGGTCTCTCACTCCGCGGCTAGGACGAAGCCGCGAAAGGTGCCGTTGTCGCCGGGACGGTCGGGGGACTCGTGGCGCGGGACTCAGGTTTCCCCATGGGGAGGCCCCCAGGCTCAGGCCCCTGGCAACGGAAGGCTGATCAAGCAGGCCCGGGCCCAGGCTCGGCTTTCGGGGCTGGCCCGGCCCCAGCTTCCGGCGCCAGGGAGGGGACCCCAGGAGGCTGAGGAGCGGGAGGCGTCGGCCGCCCCGCGGCACGCCTCCCGGAGCTCCTCCTGGCGGTGCCGGAACGCGACGACACGCGATCCCGGACAGGGCCCCGGGGGGGGCCGCCCTGCGGCCCTGTGGTGCCCGAAGTGTGTTCGCCGGGCCTTTTCCAGCCAATTCTCACGAGCATTCTGCCCAAATCGGGATCGATTTGAGCAGAACGCTCGTGAGAATTGGCCGGCGTTGGGCAGCCCTGGTCAGCGCCCAGTTCCGCGTGGAGCAGGGCCCTTTCTCGCTCGGGGCATGTCGCGGCCACTCGGAAAACGAGCCGCGACGATGGGGCGCGGCCGGCAGCCGCGGCGCCGGGGAGTTTTCCCCGAGCAGAGTGGATGGAGGCGCCGTGGCCGGGCGTCCGCCTCCGCCGTGGCGGGCGGCCGGGGCGCCCCTGGAGGGGGCTGGCCTCTGTGGGGAAACGGACTGGTCTCTCACTCCGCGGCAAGGACGAAGCCGCGAAAGGTGCCGTTGTCGCCGGGACGGTCGGGGGACTCGTGGCGCGGGACTCAGGGTTCCCCATGGGGAGGCCCCCAGGCTCAGGCCCCTGGCAACGGAAGGCTGATCAAGCAGGCCCGGGCCCGGGCTCGGCTTTCGGGGCTGGCCCGGCCCCAGCTTCCGGCGCCAGGGAGGGGACCCCAGGAGGCTGAGGAGCGGGAGGCGTCAGCCACCCCGCGGCACGCCTCCCGGAGCTCCTCCTGGCGGTGCCGGAACGCGACGACACGCGATCCCTGACAGGGCCCCGGGGGGGGCCGCCCTGCGGCCCTGTAATGCCCGAAGTGTGTTCGCCGGGCCTTTTCCGGCCAATTCTCACGAGCGTTCTGCCCAAATCGATCCCGATTTGGGCAGAACGCTCGTGTGAATTGGCCGGCGTTGGGTAGCCCTGGTCAGCGCCCAGTTCCGCGTGGAGCAGGGCCCTTTCTCGCTCGGGGCATGTCGCGGCCACCCGGAAAACGAGCCCCGACGATGGGGCGCGGCCGGCAGCCGCGGCGCCGGGGAGTTCTCCCCGAGCAGAGTGGATGGAGGCGCCGTGGCCGGGCGCCCGCCTCCGCCGTGGCAGGCGGCCGGGGCGCCCCTGGAGGGGGCTGGCCTCTGTGGGGAAACGGACTGGTCTCTCACTCCGCGGCTAGGACGAAGCCGCGAAAGGTGCCGTTGTCGCCGGGACGGTCGGGGGACTCGTGGCGCGGGACTCAGGGTTCCCCATGGGGAGGCCCCCAGGCTCAGGCCCCTGGCAACGGAAGGCTGAGCAAGCAGGCCCAGGGTAGGGCCCGGCTTTCGGGGCTGGCCCGGCCCCAGCTGCCAGCGCCAGGGAGGGGTCCCCCGGAGGCTGAGGAGCGGGAGGCGTCGGCCGCCCCGCGGCACGCCTCCCGGAGCTCCTCCTGGCGGTGCCGGAACGCGACGACACGCGATCCCGGACAGGGCCCCGGGGGGGGCCGCCCTGCGGCCCTGTGGTGCCCGAAGTGTGTTCGCCGGGCGTTTTCCGGCGAATTCTCACGAGCGTTCTGCCCAAATCGCGATCGATTTGGGCAGAACGCTCGTGAGAATTGGCCGGCGTTGGGCAGCCCTGGTCAGCGCCCAGGGCCGCGTGGAGCAGGGCCCTTTCTCGCTCGGGGCATGTCGCAGCCACCCGGAAAACGAGCCGCGACGATGGGGCGCGGCCGGCAGCCGCGGCGCCGGGGAGATTTCCCCGAGCAGAGTGCATGGAGGCGCCGTGGCCGGGCGTCCGCCTCTGCCGTGGCGGGCGGCCGGGGCGCCCCTGGAGGGGGCTGGCCTCTGTGGGGAAACGGACTGGTCTCTCACTCCGCGGCTAGGACGAAGCCGCGAAAGGTGCCGTTGTCGCCGGGACGGTCGGGGGACTCGTGGCGCGGGACTCAGGGTTCCCCATGGGGAGGCCCCCAGGCTCAGGCCCCTGGCAACGGAAGGCTGATCAAGCAGGCCCGGGCCCAGGCTCGGCTTTCGGGGCTGGCCCGGCCCCAGCTTCCGGCGCCAGGGAGGGGACCCCAGGAGGCTGAGGAGCGGGAGGCGTCGGCCGCCCCGCGGCACGCCTCCCGGAGCTCCTCCTGGCGGTGCCGGAACGCGACGACACGCGATCCCGGACAGGGCCCCGGGGGGGGCCGCCCTGCGGCCCTGTGGTGCCCGAAGTGTGTTCGCCGGGCCTTTTCCAGCCAATTCTCACGAGCGTTCTGCCCAAATCGGGATCGATTTGGGCAGAACGCTCGTGAGAATTGGCCGGCGTTGGGCAGCCCTGGTCAGCGCCCAGTTCCGCGTGGAGCAGGGCCCTTTCTCGCTCGGGGCATGTCGCGGCCACCCGGAAAACGAGCCGCGACGATGGGGCGCGGCCGGCAGCCGCGGCGCCGGGGAGTTTTCCCCGAGCAGAGTGGATGGAGGCGCCATGGCCGGGCGTCCGACTCCGCAGTGGCGGGCGGCCGGGGCGCCGCTGGAGGAGGCTGCCCTCTGTGGGGAAACGGACTGGTCTCTCAATCCGCGGCTCGGACGAAGCCGCGAAAGGTGCCGTTTTCGCCGGGACGGTCGGGGGACTCGTGGCGCGGGACTCAGGGTTCCCCATGGGGAGGCCCCCAGGCTCAGGGCCCTGGCAACGGAAGGCTGAGCAAGCAGGACCGGGGCCGGGCTCAGCTTTCGGGGCTGGCCCGGCCCCAGGTTCCGGCGCCAGGGAGGGGACCCCCGGATGCTGAGGAGCGGGAGGCGTCGGCCGCCCCGCGGCACGCCTCCCGGAGCTCCTCCTGGCGGTGCCGGAACGCGATGACACGCGATCCCGGACAGGGCCCGGGGGGGGGCCGCCCTGCGGCCCTGTGATGCCCGAAGTGTGTTCGCAGGGCCTTTTCCAGCCAATTCTCACGAGCGTACTGCCCAAATCGGGATCGATTTGGGCAGAACGCTCCTGAGAATTGGCCGGTTTGGGCAGCCCTGGTCAGCGCCCAGTTCCGCGGGGAGCAGGGCCCTTTCTCGCTCGGGGCATGTCGCGGCCACCCGGAAAACGAGCCGCGACGATGGGGCGCGGCCGGCAGCCGCGGCGCCGGGGAGTTCTCCCCGAGCAGAGTGGATGGAGGCGCCGTGGCCGGGCGTCCGCCTCCGCCGTGGCGTGCGGCCGGGGCGCCCCTGGAGGGGGCTGGCCTCTGTGGGGAAACGGACTGGTCTCTCACTCGGCGGATAGGACGAAGCCGCGAAAGGTGCCGTTGTCACCGGGACTGTCGGGGGACTCGTGGCGCGGGACTCAGGGTTCCCCATGGGGAGGCCCCCAGGCTCAGGCCCCTGGCAACGGAAGGCTGAGCAAGCAGGCCCGGGGTCGGGCCCGGCTTTCGGGGCTGGCCCGGCCCCAGCTGCCAGCGCCAGGGAGGGGTCCCCCGGAGGCTGAGGAGCGGGAGGCGTCGGCCGCCCCGCGGCACGCCTCCCGGAGCTCCTCCTGGCTGTGCCGGAACGCGACGACAAGCGATCCCGGACAGGGCCCCGGGGGGGGCCGCCCTGCGGCCCTGTGGTGCCCGAAGTGTGTTCGCCGGGCGTTTTCCGGCCAATTCTCACGAGCGTTCTGCCCAAATCGGAATCGATTTGGGCAGAACGCTCGTGAGAATTGGCCGGCGTTGGGCAGCCCTGGTCAGCGCCCAGTTCCGCGTGGAGCAGGGCCCTTTCTCGCTCGGGGCATGTCGCGGCCACCCGGAAAGCGAGCCGCGACGATGGGGCGCGGCCGGCAGCCGCGGCGCCGGGGAGATTTCCCCGAGCAGAGTGGATGGAGGCGCCGTGGCCGGGCGTCCGCCTCCGCCGTGGCGGGCGGCCGGGGCGCCCCTGGAGGGGGCTGGCCTCTGTGGGGAAACGGACAGGTCTCTCACTCCGCGACTAGGACGAAGCCGCGAAAGGTGCCGTTGTCGCCGGGACGGTCGAGGGACTCGTGGCGCGGGACTCAGGGTTCCCCATGGGGAGGCCCCCAGGCTCAGGCCCCTGGCAACGGAAGGCTGAGCAAGCAGGCCCGGGCCCGTGTCCGGCCTTCGGGGCTGGCCCGGCCCCTGCTGCCGGCGCCAGGGAGGGGACACCCGGAGCCTGAGGAGCGGGAGGCGTCGGCCGCCCCGCGGCACGCCTCCCAGAGCTCCTCCTGGCGGTGCCGGAACGCGACGACACGCGATCCCGGACACGGCCCCGGGGGGGGCCGCCCTGCGGCCCTGTGATGCCCGAAGTGTGTTCGCCGGGCCTTTTCCGGCCAATTCTCACGAGCGCTCGTGAGAATTGGCCGGCGTTGGGCAGCCCTGGTCAGCGCCCAGTTCCGCGTGGAGCAGGGCCCTTTCTCGCTCGGGGCATGTCGCGGCCACCCGGAAAACGAGCCGCGACGATGGGGCGCGGCCGGCAGCCGCGGCGCCGGCGAGTTTTCCCCGAGCAGAGTGGATGGAGGCGCTGTGGCCGGTCGTCCGACTCCGCCGTGGCGGGCGGCTGGGGCGCCCCTGGAGGGGGCTGCCCTCTGTGGGGAAACGGACTGGTCTCTCACTCCGCGGCTAGGACGAAGACGCGAAAGGTGCCGTTGTCGCCGGGACGGTCGGGGGACTCGTGGCGCGGGACTCAGGGTTCCCCATGGGGAGACCCCCAGGCTCAGGCCCCTGGCAACGGAAGGCTGATCAAGCAGGCCCGGGCCCAGGCTCGGCTTTCGGGGCTGGCCCGGCCCCAGCTGCCGGCGCCAGGGAGGGGACCCCCGGAGGCTGAGGAGCGGGAGGCGTCGGCCGCCCCGCGGCACGCCTCCCGGAGCTCCTCCTGGCGGTGCTGGAACGCGACGACACGCGATCCCGGACAGGGCCCCGGGGGGGGCTGCCCTGCGGCCCTGTGGTGCCCGAAGTGTGTTCGCCGGGCGTTTTCCGGCCAATTCTCACGAGCGTTCTGCCCAAATCGATCCCGATTTGGGCAGAACGCTCGTGTGAATTGGCCGGCGTTGGGTAGCCCTGGTCAGCGCCCAGTTCCGCGTGGAGCAGGGCCCTTTCTCGCTCGGGGCATGTCGCGGCCACCCGGAAAACGAGCCGCGACGATGGGGCGCGGCCGGCAGCCGCGGCGCCGGGGAGTTCTCCCCGAGCAGAGTGGATGGAGGCGCCGTGGCCGGGCGCCCGCCTCCGCCGTGGCAGGCGGCCGGGGCGCCCCTGGAGGGGGCTGGCCTCTGTGGGGAAACGGACTGGTCTCTCACTCCGCGGCTAGGACGAAGCCGCGAAAGGTGCCGTTGTCGCCGGGACGATCGGGGGACTCGTGGCGCGGGACTCAGGGTTCCCCATGGGGAGGCCCCCAGGCTCAGGCCCCTGGCAACGGAAGGCTGAGCAAGCAGGCCCGGGGTCGGGCCCGGCTTTCGGGGCTGGCCCGGCCCCAGCTGCCAGCGCCAGGGAGGGGTCCCCCGGAGGCTGAGGAGCGGGAGGCGTCGGCCGCCCCGCGGCACGCCTTCCGGAGCTCCTCCTGGCGGTGCCGGAACGCGACGACACGCGATCCCGGACAGGGCCCCGGGGGGGGCCGCCCTGCGGCCCTGTGGTGCCCGAAGTGTGTTCGCCGGGCTTTTTCCGGCCAATTCTCACGAGCGTTCTGCCCAAATCGGGATCGATTTGGGCAGAACGCTCGTGAGAATTGGCCGGCGTTGGGCAGCCCTGGTCAGCGCCCAGTTCCGCGTGGAGCAGGGCCCTTTCTCGCTCGGGGCATGTCGCGTCCACCCGGAAAACGAGCCGCGACTCTGGGGCTTGGTCGGCGGCCCTGGCGCCGGGGAGTTTCCCCGAGCAGAGTGGATGGAGGCGCCGTGGCCGGGCGTCCGCCTCCGCCGTGGCGGGCGGCCGGGGCGCCCGTGGAGGGGGCTGGCCTCTGTGGGGGAACGGAGTGATGTCTCACTCCACGGCTGGGACGAAGCCGCGAAAGGTGCCATTGACGCCGGGACGGTCGGGGGGACTCGTGGCGCGGGACTCAGGGTTCCCAATGCGGAGGCCCCCAGGCTCAGGCCCCAGGCAACGGAAGGCTGAGCAAGCAGGCCCGGGCCCGGGCCCGGCTTTCGGGACTGGCCCGGCCCCAGAGGCCGGCGCCAGGGAGGGGACCCCTGGAGGCTGAGGAGCGGGAGGCGTCGGCCTCCCTGGGGCCCGCCTCCCGGAGCTCCTCCTGGCGGTGCCGGAACGCGACGACACGCGATCCCGCACAAAGCCCCGGAGGGGCGGCCCTGCGGCCCTGTGGTGCCCGAAGTGTGTTCGCCGGGCGTTTCCGGCCAACTCTCACGAGCGTTCTGCCCAAATCGGGATCGATTTGGGCAGAACGCTCGTGAGAATTGGCCGGCGTTGGGCAGCCCTGGTCAGCACCCAGTTCCGCGTGGAGCAGGGCCCTTTCTCGCTCGGGGCATGTCGCGGCCACCCGGAAAACGAGCCGCGACGATGGGGCGCGGCCGGCAGCCGCGGCGCCGGGGAGATTTCCCCGAGCAGATTGCATGGAGGCGCCGTGGCCGGGCGTCCGCCTCCGCCGTGGCGGGCGGCCGGGGCGCCCCTGGAGGGGGCTGGCCTCTGTGGGGAAACGGACTGGTCTCTCAATCCGCGGCTCGGACGAAGCCGCGAAAGGTGCCGTTTTCGCCGGGACGGTCGGGGGACTCGTGGCGCGGGACTCAGGGTTCCCCATTGGGAGGCCCCCAGGCTCAGGGCCCTGGCAACGGAAGGCTGAGCAAGCAGGACCGGGGCCGGGCTCAGCTTTCGGGGCTGGCCCGGCCCCAGGTTCCGGCGCCAGGGAGGGGACCCCCGGATGCTGAGGAGCGGGAGGCGTCGGCCGCCCCGCGGCACGCCTCCCGGAGCTCCTCCTGGCGGTGCCGGAACGCGACGACACGCGATCCCGGACAGGGCCCGGGGGGGGCCGCCCTGCGGCCCTGTGATGCCCGAAGTGTGTTCGCCGGGCCTTTTCCAGCCAATTCTCACGAGCGTACTGCCCAAATCGGGATCGATTTGGGCAGAACGCTCCTGAGAATTGGCCGGCGTTGGGCAGCCCTGGTCAGCGCCCAGTTCCGCGTGGAGCAGGGCCCTTTCTCGCTCGGGGCATGTCGCGGCCACCCGGAAAACGAGCCGCGACGATGGGGCGCGGCCGGCCGCCGCGGCGCCGGCGAGTTTTCCCCGAGCAGAGTGGATGGAGGCGCCGTGGTCGGGCGTCCGACTCCGCCGTTGCGGGCGGCCGGGGCGCCCCTGGAGGGGGCTGCCCTCTGTGGGGAAACGGACTGGTCTCTCACTCCGCGGCTAGGACGAAGCCGCGAAAGGTGCCGTTGTCGCCGGGACGGTCGGGGGACTCGTGGCGCGGGACTCAGGGTTCCCCATGGGGAGGCCCCCAGGCTCAGGCCCCTGGCAACGGAAGGCTGATCAAGCAGGCCCGGGCCCAGGCTCGGCTTTCGGGGCTGGCCCGGCCCCAGCTTCCGGCGCCAGGGAGGGGACCCCAGGAGGCTGAGGAGCGGGAGGCGTCGGCCGCCCCGCGGCACGCCTCCCGGAGCTCCTCCTGGCGGTGCCGGAACGCGACGACACGCGATCCCGGACAGGGCCCCGGGGGGGGCCGCCCTGCGACCCTGTGGTGCCCGAAGTGTGTTCGCCGGGCCTTTTCCGGCCAATTCTCACGAGCGTTCTGCCCAAATCGATCCCGATTTGGGCAGAACGCTCGTGTGAATTGGCCGGCGTTGGGTAGCCCTGGTCAGCGCCCAGTTCCGCGTGGAGCAGGGCCCTTTCTCGCTCGGGGCATGTCGCGGCCACCCGGAAAACGAGCCGCGACGATGGGGCGCGGCCGGCAGCCGCGGCGCCGGGGAGTTCTCCCCGAGCAGAGTGGATGGAGGCGCCGTGGCCGGGCGCCCGCCTCCGCCGTGGCAGGCGGCCGGGGCGCCCCTGGAGGGGGCTGGCCTCTGTGGGGAAACGGACTGGTCTCTCACTCCGCGGCTAGGACGAAGCCGCGAAAGGTGCCGTTGTCGCCGGGACGGTCGGGGGGACTCGTGGCGCGGGACTCAGGGTTCCCCATGGGGAGGCCCCCAGGCTCAGGCCCCTGGCAACGGAAGGCTGATCAAGCAGGCCCGGGCCCAGGCTCGGCTTTCGGGGCTGGCCCGGCCCCAGCTTCCTGCGCCAGGGAGGGGACCCCAGGAGGCTGAGGAGCGGGAGGCGTCGGCCGCCCCGCGGCACGCCTCCCGGAGCTCCTCCTGGCGGTGCCGGAACGCGACGACACGCGATCCCGGACAGGGCCCCGGGGGGGGCCGCCCTGCGGCCCTGTGGTGCGCGAAGTGTGTTCGCCGGGCCTTTTCCAGCCAATTCTCACGAGCGTTCTGCCCAAATCGGGATCGATTTGGGCAGAACGCTCGTGAGAATTGGCCGGCGTTGGGCAGCCCTGGTCAGCGCCCAGTTCCGCGTGGAGCAGGGCCCTTTCTCGCTCGGGGCATGTCGCGGCCACTCGGAAAACGAGCCGCGACGATGGGGCGCGGCCGGCAGCCGCGGCGCCGGGGAGTTTTCCCCGAGCAGAGTGGATGGAGGCGCCGTGGCCGGGCGTCGGCCTCCGCCGTGGCGGGCGGCCGGGGCGCCCCTGAAGGGGGCTGGCCTCTGTGGGGAAACGGACTGGTCTCTCACTCCGCGGCTAGGACGAAGCCGCGAAAGGTGCCGTTGTCGCCGGGACGGTCGGGGGACTCGTGGCGCGGGACTCAGGGTTCCCCATGGGGAGGCCCCCAGGCTCAGGCCCCTGGCAACGGAAGGCTGAGCAAGCAGGCCCGGGGTCGGGCCCGGCTTTCGGGGCTGGCCCGGCCCCAGCTGCCAGCGCCAGGGAGGGGTCCCCCGGAGGCTGAGGAGCGGGAGGCGTCGGCCGCCCCGCGGCACGCCTCCCGGAGCTCCTCCTGGCTGTGCCGGAACGCGACGACAAGCGATCCCGGACAGGGCCCCGGGGGGGGCCGCCCTGCGGCCCTGTGGTGCCCGAAGTGTGTTCGCCGGGCGTTTTCCGGCCAATTCTCACGAGCGTTCTGCCCAAATCGGAATCGATTTGGGCAGAACGCTCGTGAGAATTGGCCGGCGTTGGGCAGCCCTGGTCAGCGCCCAGTTCCGCGTGGAGCAGGGCCCTTTCTCGCTCGGGGCATGTCGCGGCCACCCGGAAAGCGAGCCGCGACGATGGGGCGCGGCCGGCAGCCGCGGCGCCGGGGAGATTTCCCCGAGCAGAGTGGATGGAGGCGCCGTGGCCGGGCGTCCGCCTCCGCCGTGGCGGGCGGCCGGGGCGCCCCTGGAGGGGGCTGGCCTCTGTGGGGAAACGGACAGGTCTCTCACTCCGCGACTAGGACGAAGCCGCGAAAGGTGCCGTTGTCGCCGGGACGGTCGAGGGACTCGTGGCGCGGGACTCAGGGTTCCCCATGGGGAGGCCCCCAGGCTCAGGCCCCTGGCAACGGAAGGCTGAGCAAGCAGGCCCGGGCCCGTGCCCGGCTTTCGGGGCTGGCCCGGCCCCTGCTGCCGGCGCCAGGGAGGGGACACCCGGAGCCTGAGGAGAGGGAGGCGTCGGCCGCCCTGCGGCACGCCTCCCAGAGCTCCTCCTGGCGGTGCCGGAACGCGACGACACGCGATCCCGGACACGGCCCCGGGGGGGGCCGCCCTGCGGCCCTGTGATGCCCGAAGTGTGTTCGCCGGGCCTTTTCCGGCCAATTCTCACGAGCGCTCGTGAGAATTGGCCGGCGTTGGGCAGCCCTGGTCAGCGCCCAGTTCCGCGTGGAGCAGGGCCCTTTCTCGCTCGGGGCATGTCGCGGCCACCCGGAAAACGAGCCGCGACGATGGGGCGCGGCCGGCAGCCGCGGCGCCGGGGAGATTTCCCCGAGCAGATTGCATGGAGGCGCCGTGGCCGGGCGTCCGCCTCCGCCGTGGCGGGCGGCCGGGGCGCCCCTGGAGGGGGCTGGCCTCTGTGGGGAAACGGACTGGTCTCTCAATCCGCGGCTCGGACGAAGCCGCGAAAGGTGCCGTTTTCGCCGGGACGGTCGGGGGACTCGTGGCGCGGGACTCAGGGTTCCCCATTGGGAGGCCCCCAGGCTCAGGGCCCTGGCAACGGAAGGCTGAGCAAGCAGGACCGGGGCCGGGCTCAGCTTTCGGGGCTGGCCCGGCCCCAGGTTCCGGCGCCAGGGAGGGGACCCCCGGATGCTGAGGAGCGGGAGGCGTCGGCCGCCCCGCGGCACGCCTCCCGGAGCTCCTCCTGGCGGTGCCGGAACGCGACGACACGCGATCCCGGACAGGGCCCGGGGGGGGCCGCCCTGCGGCCCTGTGATGCCCGAAGTGTGTTCGCCGGGCCTTTTCCAGCCAATTCTCACGAGCGTACTGCCCAAATCGGGATCGATTTGGGCAGAACGCTCCTGAGAATTGGCCGGCGTTGGGCAGCCCTGGTCAGCGCCCAGTTCCGCGTGGAGCAGGGCCCTTTCTCGCTCGGGGCATGTCGCGGCCACCCGGAAAACGAGCCGCGACGATGGGGCGCGGCCGGCCGCCGCGGCGCCGGCGAGTTTTCCCCGAGCAGAGTGGATGGAGGCGCCGTGGCCGGGCGTCCGACTCCGCCGTTGCGGGCGGCCGGGGCGCCCCTGGAGGGGGCTGCCCTCTGTGGGGAAACGGACTGGTCTCTCACTCCGCGGCTAGGACGAAGCCGCGAAAGGTGCCGTTGTCGCTGGGACGGTCGGGGGACTCGTGGCGCGGGACTCAGGGTTCCCCATGGGGAGGCCCCCAGGCTCAGGCCCCTGGCAACGGAAGGCTGATCAAGCAGGCCCAGGCCCGGGCTCGGCTTTCGGGGCTGGCCCGGCCCCAGCTGCCGGCGCCAGGGAGGGGACCCCCGGAGGCTGAGGAGCGGGAGGCGTCGGCCGCCCCGCGGCACGCCTCCCGGAGCTCCTCCTGGCGGTGCTGGAACGCGACGACACGCGATCCCGGACAGGGCCCCGGGGGGGGCCGCCCTGCGGCCCTGTGGTGCCCGAAGTGTGTTCGCCGGGCGTTTTCCGGCCAATTCTCACGAGCGTTCTGCCCAAATCGATCCCGATTTGGGCAGAACGCTCGTGTGAATTGGCCGGCGTTGGGTAGCCCTGGTCAGCGCCCAGTTCCGCGTGGAGCAGGGCCCTTTCTCGCTCGGGGCATGTCGCGGCCACCCGGAAAACGAGCCGCGACGATGGGGCGCGGCCGGCAGCCGCGGCGCCGGGGAGTTCTCCCCGAGCAGAGTGGATGGAGGCGCCGTGGCCGGGCGCCCGCCTCCGCCGTGGCAGGCGGCCGGGGCGCCCCTGGAGGGGGCTGGCCTCTGTGGGGAAACGGACTGGTCTCTCACTCCGCGGCTAGGACGAAGCCGCGAAAGGTGCCTTTGTCGCCGGGACGATCGGGGGACTCGTGGCGCGGGACTCAGGGTTCCCCATGGGGAGGCCCCCAGGCTCAGGCCCCTGGCAACGGAAGGCTGAGCAAGCAGGCCCGGGGTCGGGCCCGGCTTTCGGGGCTGGCCCGGCCCCAGCTGCCAGCGCCAGGGAGGGGTCCCCCGGAGGCTGAGGAGCGGGAGGCGTCGGCCGCCCCGCGGCACGCCTTCCGGAGCTCCTCCTGGCGGTGCCGGAACGCGACGACACGCGATCCCGGACAGGGCCCCGGGGGGGGCCGCCCTGCGGCCCTGTGGTGCCCGAAGTGTGTTCGCCGGGCTTTTTCCGGCCAATTCTCACGAGCGTTCTGCCCAAATCGGGATCGATTTGGGCAGAACGCTCGTGAGAATTGGCCGGCGTTGGGCAGCCCTGGTCAGCGCCCAGTTCCGCGTGGAGCAGGGCCCTTTCTCGCTCGGGGCATGTCGCGTCCACCCGGAAAACGAGCCGCGACTCTGGGGCTTGGTCGGCGGCCCTGGCGCCGGGGAGTTTCCCCGAGCAGAGTGGATGGAGGCGCCGTGGCCGGGCGTCCGCCTCCGCCGTGGCGGGCGGCCGGGGCCCCCGTGGAGGGGGCTGGCCTCTGTGGGGGAACGGAGTGATGTCTCACTCCACGGCTGGGACGAAGCCGCGAAAGGTGCCATTGACGCCGGGACGGTCGGGGGGACTCGTGGCGCGGGACTCAGGGTTCCCAATGCGGAGGCCCCCAGGCTCAGGCCCCAGGCAACGGAAGGCTGAGCAAGCAGGCCCGGGCCCGGGCCCGGCTTTCGGGACTGGCCCGGCCCCAGAGGCCGGCGCCAGGGAGGGGACCCCTGGAGGCTGAGGAGCGGGAGGCGTCGGCCTCCCTGGGGCCCGCCTCCCGGAGCTCCTCCTGGCGGTGCCGGAACGCGACGACACGCGATCCCGCACAAAGCCCCGGAGGGGCGGCCCTGCGGCCCTGTGGTGCCCGAAGTGTGTTCGCCGGGCGTTTCCGGCCAACTCTCACGAGCGTTCTGCCCAAATCGGGATCGATTTGGGCAGAACGCTCGTGAGAATTGGCCGGCGTTGGGCAGCCCTGGTCAGCACCCAGTTCCGCGTGGAGCAGGGCCCTTTCTCGCTCGGGGCATGTCGCGGCCACCCGGAAAACGAGCCGCGACGATGGGGCGCGGCCGGCAGCCGCGGCGCCGGGGAGATTTCCCCGAGCAGATTGCATGGAGGCGCCGTGGCCGGGCGTCCGCCTCCGCCGTGGCGGGCGGCCGGGGCGCCCCTGGAGGGGGCTGGCCTCTGTGGGGAAACGGACTGGTCTCTCAATCCGCGGCTCGGACGAAGCCGCGAAAGGTGCCGTTTTCGCCGGGACGGTCGGGGGACTCGTGGCGCGGGACTCAGGGTTCCCCATTGGGAGGCCCCCAGGCTCAGGGCCCTGGCAACGGAAGGCTGAGCAAGCAGGACCGGGGCCGGGCTCAGCTTTCGGGGCTGGCCCGGCCCCAGGTTCCGGCGCCAGGGAGGGGACCCCCGGATGCTGAGGAGCGGGAGGCGTCGGCCGCCCCGCGGCACGCCTCCCGGAGCTCCTCCTGGCGGTGCCGGAACGCGACGACACGCGATCCCGGACAGGGCCCGGGGGGGGCCGCCCTGCGGCCCTGTGATGCCCGAAGTGTGTTCGCCGGGCCTTTTCCAGCCAATTCTCACGAGCGTACTGCCCAAATCGGGATCGATTTGGGCAGAACGCTCCTGAGAATTGGCCGGCGTTGGGCAGCCCTGGTCAGCGCCCAGTTCCGCGTGGAGCAGGGCCCTTTCTCGCTCGGGGCATGTCGCGGCCACCCGGAAAACGAGCCGCGACGATGGGGCGCGGCCGGCAGCCGCGGCGCCGGCGAGTTTTCCCCGAGCAGAGTGGATGGAGGCGCCGTGGCCGGGCGTCCGACTCCGCCGTTGCGGGCGGCCGGGGCGCCCCTGGAGGGGGCTGCCCTCTGTGGGGAAACGGACTGGTCTCTCACTCCGCGGCTAGGACGAAGCCGCGAAAGGTGCCGTTGTCGCCGGGACGGTCGGGGGACTCGTGGCGCGGGACTCAGGGTTCCCCATGGGGAGGCCCCCAGGCTCAGGCCCCTGTCAACGGAAGGCTGATCAAGCAGGCCCGGGCCCAGGCTCGGCTTTCGGGGCTGGCCCGGCCCCAGCTTCCGGCGCCAGGGAGGGGACCCCAGGAGGCTGAGGAGCGGGAGGCGTCGGCCGCCCCGCGGCACGCCTCCCGGAGCTGCTCCTGGCGGTGCCGGAACGCGACGACACGCGATCCCGGACAGGGCCCCGGGGGGGGCCGCCCTGCGGCCCTGTGGTGCCCGAAGTGTGTTCGCCGGGCCTTTTCCGGCCAATTCTCACGAGCGTTCTGCCCAAATCGATCCCGATTTGGGCAGAACGCTCGTGTGAATTGGCCGGCGTTGGGTAGCCCTGGTCAGCGCCCAGTTCCGCGTGGAGCAGGGCCCTTTCTCGCTCGGGGCATGTCGCGGCCACCCGGAAAACGAGCCGCGACGATGGGGCGCGGCCGGCAGCCGCGGCGCCGGGGAGTTCTCCCCGAGCAGAGTGGATGGAGGCGCCGTGGCCGGGCGCCCGCCTCCGCCGTGGCAGGCGGCCGGGGCGCCCCTGGAGGGGGCTGGCCTCTGTGGGGAAACGGACTGGTCTCTCACTCCGCGGCTAGGACGAAGCCGCGAAAGGTGCCGTTGTCGCCGGGACGGTCGGGGGACTCGTGGCGCGGGACTCAGGGTTCCCCATGGGGAGGCCCCCAGGCTCAGGCCCCTGGCAATGGAAGGCTGAGCAAGCAGGCCCGGGGTCGGGCCCGGCTTTCGGGGCTGGCCCGGCCCCAGCTGCCAGCGCCAGGGAGGGGTCCCCCGGAGGCTGAGGAGCGGGAGGCGTCAGCCGCCCCGCGGCACGCCTCCCGGAGCTCCTCCTGGCGGTGCCGGAACGCGACGACACGCGATCCAGGACAGGGCCCCGGGGGGGTCCGCCCTGCGGCCCTGTGGTGCCCGAAGTGTGTTCGCCGGGCGTTTTCCGGCCAATTCTCACGAGCGTTCTGCCCAAATCGGGATCGATTTGGGCAGAACGCTCGTGAGAATTGGCCGGCGTTGGGCAGCCCTGGTCAGCGCCCAGTTCCGCGTGGAGCAGGGCCCTTTCTCGCTCGGGGCATGTCGCGGCCACCCGGAAAACGAGCCGCGACGATGGGGCGCGGCCGGCAGCCGCGGCGCCGGGGAGATTTCCCCGAGCAGAGTGCATGGAGGCGCCGTGGCCGGGCGTCCGCCTCCGCCGTGGCGGGCGGCCGGGGCGCCCCTGGAGGGGGCTGGCCTCTGTGGGGAAACGGACTGGTCTCTCACTCCGCGGCTAGGACGAAGCCGCGAAAGGTGCCGTTGTGGCCGGGACGGTCGGGGGACTCGTGGCGCGGGACTCAGGGTTCCCCATGGGGAGGCCCCCAGGCTCAGGCCCCTGGCAACGGAAGGCTGATCAAGCAGGCCCGGGCCCGGGCTCGGCTTTCGGGGCTGGCCCGGCCCCAGCTTCCTGCGCCAGGGAGGGGACCCCAGGAGGCTGAGGAGCGGGAGGCGTCGGCCGCCCCGCGGCACGCCTCCCGGAGCTCCTCCTGGCGGTGCCGGAACGCGACGACACGCGATCCCGGAGAGGGCCCCGGGGGGGGCCGCCCTGCGGCCCTGTGGTGCGCGAAGTGTGTTCGCCGGGCCTTTTCCAGCCAATTCTCACGAGCGTTCTGCCCAAATCGGGATCGATTTGGGCAGAACGCTCGTGAGAATTGGCCGGCGTTGGGCAGCCCTGGTCAGCGCCCAGTTCCGCGTGGAGCAGGGCCCTTTCTCGCTCGGGGCATGTCGCGGCCACTCGGAAAACGAGCCGCGACGATGGGGCGCGGCCGGCAGCCGCGGCGCCGGGGAGTTTTCCCCGAGCAGAGTGGATGGAAGCGCCGTGGCCGGGCGTCCGCCTCCGCCGTGGCGGGCGGCCGGGGCGCCCCTGAAGGGGGCTGGCCTCTGTGGGGAAACGGACTGGTCTCTCACTCCGCGGCTAGGACGAAGCCACGAAAGGTGCCGTTGTCGCCGGGACGGTCGGGGGACTCGTGGCGCGGGACTCAGGGTTCCCCATGGGGAGGCCCCCAGGCTCAGGCCCCTGGCAACGGAAGGCTGAGCAAGCAGGCCCTGGCCCGGGCCCGGCTTTCGGGGCTGGCCCGGCCCCAGCTGCCGGCGCCAGGGAGGGGACCCCCGGAGGCTGAGGAGCGGGAGGCGTCGGCCGCCCCGCGGCAAGCCTCCCGGAGCTCCTCCTGGCGGTGCCGGAACGCGACGACACGCGATCCCGGACAGGGCCCCGGGGGGGGCCGCCCTGCGGCCCTGTGGTGCCCGAAGTGTGTTCGCCGGGCGTTTTCCGGCCAATTCTCACGAGCGTTCTGCCCAAATCGGGATCGATTTGGGCAGAACGCTCGTGAGAATTGGCCGGCGTTGGGCAGCCCTGGTCAGCGCCCAGTTCCGCGTGGAGCAGGGCCCTTTCTCGCTCGGGGCATGTCGCGGCCACCCGGAAAGCGAGCCGCGACCATGGGGCACGGCCGGCAGCCGCGGCGCCGGGGAGATTTCCCCGAGCAGAGTGGATGGAGGCGCCGTGGCCGGGCGTCCAGCTCCGCCGTGGCGGGCGGCCGGGGCGCCCCTGGAGGGGGCTGGACTCTGTGGGGAAACGGACTGGTCTCTCACTCCGCGGCTAGGACGAAGCCGCGAAAGGTGCCGTTGTCGCCGGGACGGTCGGGGGACTCGTGGCGCGGGACTCAGGGTTCCCCATGGGGTGGCCCCAAGGCTCAGGCCCCTGGCAACGGAAGGCTCAGCAAGCAGGCCCGGGCCCGGGCCCGGCTTTCGGGGCTGGCCCGGCCCCAGCTCCCGGCGCCAGGGAGGGGACCCCCGGAGGCTGAGAATCGGGAGGCGTCGGCCACCCCGCGGCACGCCTCCCGGAGCTCCTCCTGGCGGTGCCGGAACGCGACGACACGTGATCCCTGACAGGGCCCCGGGGGGGGCCGCCCTGCGGCCCTGTGGTGCCCGAAGTGTGTTCGCCGGGCGTTTTCCGGCCAATTCTCACGAGCGTTCTGCCCAAATCGGGATCGATTTGGGCAGAACGCTCGTGAGAATTGGCCGGCGTTGGGCAGCCCTGGTCAGCACCCAATTCCGCGTGGAGCAGGGCCCTTTCTCGCTCGGGGCATGTCGCGGCCACCCGGAAAACGAGCCGCGACGATGGGGCGCGGCCGGCAGCCGCGGCGCCGGGGAGTTCTCCCTGAGCAGAGTGGATGGAGGCGCCTTGGCCGGGCGCCCGCCTCCGCCGTGGCAGGCGGCCGGTGCGCCCCTGGAGGGGGCTGGCCTCTGTGGGGAAACGGACTGGTCTCTCACTCCGCGGCTAGGACGAAGCCGCGAAAGGTGCCGTTGTCGCAGGGACGATCGGGGGACTCGTGGCGCGGGACTCAGGTTTCCCCATGGGGAGGCCCCCAGGCTCAGGCCCCTGGCAACGGAAGGCTGAGCAAGCAGGCCCGGGGTCGGGCCCGGCTTTCGGGGCTGGCCCGGCCCCAGCTGCCAGCGCCAGGGAGGGGTCCCCCGGAGGCTGAGGAGCGGGAGGCGTCGGCCGCCCCGCGGCACGCCTCCCGGAGCTCCTCCTGGCGGTGCCGGAACGCGACGACACGCGATCCCGGACAGGGCCCCGGGGGGTGCCGCCCTGCGGCCCTGTGGTGCCCGAAGTGTGTTCGCCGGGCGTTTTCCGGCCAATTCTCACGAGCGTTCTGCCCAAATCGGGATCGATTTGGGCAGAACGCTCGTGAGAATTGGCCGGCGTTGGGCAGCCCTGGTCAGCGCCCAGTTCCGCGTGGAGCAGGGCCCTTTCTCGCTTGGGGCATGTCGCGGCCACCCGGAAAACGAGCCGCGACGATGGGGCGCGGCCGGCAGCCGCGGCGCCGGGGAGTTTTCCCCGAGCAGAGTGGATGGAGGCGCCGTGGCCGGGCGTCCGCCTCCGCCGTGGCGGGCGGCCGGGGCGCCCCTGGAGGGGGCTGGCCTCTGTGGGGAAACGGACTGGTCTCTCACTCCGCGGCTAGGACGAAGCCGCGAAAGGTGCCGTTGTCGCCGGGACGGTCGGGGGACTCGTGGCGCGGGACTCAGGGTTCCCCATGGGGAGGCCCCCAGGCTCAGGCCCCTGGCAACGGACGGCTGAGCAAGCAGGCCCGGGGCCGGGCCCGGCTTTCGGGGCTGGCCCGGCCCCACCTGCCAGCGCCAGGGAGGGGACCCCCGGAGGCTGAGGAGCGGGAGGCGTCGGCCGCCCCGTGGCACACCTCCCGGAGCTCCTCCTGGCGGTGCCGGAACGCGACGACACGCGATCCCGGACAGGGCCCCGGGGGGGGCCGCCCTGCGGCCCTGTGGTGCCCGAAGTGTGTTCGCCGGGCCTTTTCCGGCCAATTCTCACGAGCGTTCTGCCCAAATCGGGATCGATTTGGGCAGAACGCTCGTGAGAATTGGCCGGCGTTGGGCAGCCCTGGTCAGCGCCCAGTTCCGCGTGGAGCAGGGCCCTTTCTCGCTCGGGACATGTCGCGGCCACCCGGAAAACAAGCCGCGACGATGGGGCGCGGCCGGCAGCCGCGGCGCCGGGGAGTTTTCCCCGAGCAGAGTGGATGGAGGCGCCGTGGCCGGGCGTCCGCCTCCGCCGTGGCGGGCGGCCGGGGCGCCCCTGGAGGGGGCTGGCCTCTGTGGGGAAACGGACTGGTCTCTCACTCCGCGGCTAGGACGAAGCCGCGAAAGGTGCCGTTGTGGCCGGGACGGTCGGGGGACTCGTGGCGCGGGACTCAGGTTTCCCCATGGGGAGGCCCCCAGGCTCAGGCCCCTGGCAACGGAAGGCTGAGCAAGCAGGCCCGGGCCCGGGCCCGGCTTTCGGGGCTGGCCCGGCCCCAGCTGCCGGCGCCAGGGAGGGGACCCCCGGAGGCTGAGGAGCGGGAGGCGTCAGCCGCCCTGCGGCACACCTCCCGGAGCTCCTCCTGGCGGTGCCGGAACGCGACGACACGCGATCCCGGACAGGGCCCCGGGGGGGGGGCCGCCCTGCGGCCCTGTGGTGCCCGAAGTGTGTTCGCCGGGCCTTTTCCGGCCAATTCTCACGAGCGCTCGTGAGAATTGGCCGGCGTTGGGCAGCCCTGGTCAGCGCCCAGTTCCGCGTGGAGCAGGGCCCTTTCTCGCTCGGGGCATGTCGCGGCCACCCGGAAAACGAGCCGCGACGATGGGGCGCGGCCGGCAGCCGCGGCGCCGGGGAGTTTTCCCCGAGCAGAGTGGATGGAGGCGCCGTGGCCGGGCGTCCGCCTCCGCCGTGGCGGGCGGCCGGGGCGCCCCTGGAGGGGGCTGGCCTCTGTGGGGAAACGGACTGGTCTCTCACTCCGCGGCTAGGACGAAGCCGCGAAAGGTGCCGTTGTCGCCGGGACGGTCGGGGGACTCGTGGCGCGAGACTCAGGGTTCCCCATGGGGAGGCCCCCAGGCTCAGGCCCCTGGCAACGGAAGGCTGAGCAAGCAGGCCCGGGCCCGGGCCCGGCTTTCGGGGCTGGCCCGGCCCCAACTGCCGGCGCCAGGGAGGGGACCCCCGGAGGCTGAGGAGCGGGAGGCGTCGGCCGCCCCGCGGCACGCCTCCCGGAGCTCCTCCTGGCGGTGCCGGAACGCGACGACACGCGATCCCGGACAGGGCCCCGGGAGGGCGGCCCTGCGGCCCTGTGGTGCCCGAAGTGTGTTCGCCGGGCGTTTTCCGGCCAATTCTCACGAGCGTTCTGCCCAAATCGGGATCGATTTGGGCAGAACGCTCGTGAGAATTGGCCGGCGTTGGGCAGCCCTGGTCAGCGCCCAGTTCCGCGTGGAGCAGGGCCCTTTCTCGCTCGGGGCATGTCGCGGACACCCGGAAAACGAGCCGCGACGATGGGGCGCGGCCGGCAGCCGCGGCGCCGGGGAGTTTTCCCCGAGCAGAGTGGATGGAGGCGCCGTGGCCGGGCGTCCGCCTCCGCCGTGGCGGGCGGCCGGGGCGCCCCTGGAGGGGGCTGGCCTCTGTGGGGAAACGGACTGGTCTCTGACTCCGCGGCTAGGACAAAGCCGCGAAAGGTGCCGTTGTCGCCGGGACGGTCGGGGGACTCGTGGCGCGGGACTCAGGGTTCCCCATGGGGAGGCCCCCAGGCTCAGGCCCCTGGCAACGGAAGGCTGAGCAAGCAGGCCCGGGCCCGGGCCCGGCTTTCGGGGCTGGCCCGGCCCCAGCTGCCGGCGCCAGGGAGGGGACCCCCGGAGGCTGAGGAGCGGGAGGCGTCGGCCGCCCCGCGGCACGCCTCCCGGAGCTCCTCCTGGCGGTGCCGGAACGCGACGACACGCGATCCCGGACTGGGCCCCGGGGGGGGCCGCCCTGCGGCCCTGTGGTGCCCGAAGTGTGTTCGCCGGGCGTTTTCCGGCCAATTCTCACGAGCGTTCTGCCCAAATCGGGATCGATTTGGGCAGAACGCTCGTGAGAATTGGCCGGCGTTGGGCAGCCCTGGTCAGCGCCCAGTTCCGCGTGGAGCAGGGCCCTTTCTCGCTCGGAGCATGTCGCGGCCACCCGGAAAATGAGCCGCGACGATGGGGCGCGGCCGGCAGCCGCGGCGCCAGGGAGTTTTCCCCGAGCAGAGTGGATGGAGGCACCGTGGCCGGGCGTCCGCCTCCGCCGTGGCGGGCGGCCGGGGCGCCCCTGGAGGGGGCTGGCCTCTGTGGGGAAACGGACTGGTCTCTCACTCCGCGGCTAGGACGAAGCCGCGAAAGGTGCCGTTGTCGCCGGGACGGTCGGGGGACTCGTGGCGCGGGACTCAGGGTTCCCCATGGGGAGGCCCCCAGGCTCAGGCCCCTGGGAACGGAAGGTTGAGCAAGCAGGCCCGGGCCCGGGCCCGGCTTTCTGGGCTGGCCCGGCCCCAGCTGCCGGCGCCAGGGAGGGGACCCCCGGAGGCTGAGGAGCGGGAGGCGTCGGCCGCCCCGCGGCACGCCTCCCGGAGCTCCTCCTGGCGGTGCCGGAACGCGACGACACGCGATCCCGGACAGGGCCCCGGGAGGGCGGCCCTGCGGCCCTGTGGTGCCCGAAGTGTGTTCGCCGGGCGTTTTCCGGCCAATTCTCACGAGCGTTCTGCCCAAATCGGGATCGATTTGGGCAGAACGCTCGTGAGAATTGGCCGGCGTTGGGCAGCCCTGGTCAGCGCCCAGTTCCGCGTGGAGCAGGGCCCTTTCTCGCTCGGGGCATGTCGCGGACACCCGGAAAACGAGCCGCGACGATGGGGCGCGGCCGGCAGCCGCGGCGCCGGGGAGTTTTCCCCGAGCAGAGTGGATGGAGGCGCCGTGGCCGGGCGTCCGCCTCCGCCGTGGCGGGCGGCCGGGGCGCCCCTGGAGGGGGCTGGCCTCTGTGGGGAAACGGACTGGTCTCTGACTCCGCGGCTAGGACAAAGCCGCGAAAGGTGCCGTTGTCGCCGGGACGGTCGGGGGACTCGTGGCGCGGGACTCAGGGTTCCCCATGGGGAGGCCCCCAGGCTCAGGCCCCTGGCAACGGAAGGCTGAGCAAGCAGGCCCGGGCCCGGGCCCGGCTTTCGGGGCTGGCCCGGCCCCAGCTGCCGGCGCCAGGGAGGGGACCCCCGGAGGCTGAGGAGCGGGAGGCGTCGGCCGCCCCGCGGCACGCCTCCCGGAGCTCCTCCTGGCGGTGCCGGAACGCGACGACACGCGATCCCGGACTGGGCCCCGGGGGGGGCCGCCCTGCGGCCCTGTGGTGCCCGAAGTGTGTTCGCCGGGCGTTTTCCGGCCAATTCTCACGAGCGTTCTGCCCAAATCGGGATCGATTTGGGCAGAACGCTCGTGAGAATTGGCCGGCGTTGGGCAGCCCTGGTCAGCGCCCAGTTCCGCGTGGAGCAGGGCCCTTTCTCGCTCGGAGCATGTCGCGGCCACCCGGAAAATGAGCCGCGACGATGGGGCGCGGCCGGCAGCCGCGGCGCCAGGGAGTTTTCCCCGAGCAGAGTGGATGGAGGCACCGTGGCCGGGCGTCCGCCTCCGCCGTGGCGGGCGGCCGGGGCGCCCCTGGAGGGGGCTGGCCTCTGTGGGGAAACGGACTGGTCTCTCACTCCGCGGCTAGGACGAAGCCGCGAAAGGTGCCGTTGTCGCCGGGACGGTCGGGGGACTCGTGGCGCGGGACTCAGGGTTCCCCATGGGGAGGCCCCCAGGCTCAGGCCCCTGGGAACGGAAGGTTGAGCAAGCAGGCCCGGGCCCGGGCCCGGCTTTCTGGGCTGGCCCGGCCCCAGCTGCCGGCGCCAGGGAGGGGACCCCCGGAGGCTGAGGAGCGGGAGGCGTCGGCCGCCCCGCGGCACGCCTCCCGGAGCTCCTCCTGGCGGTGCCGGAACGCGACGACACGCGATCCCGGACAGGGCCCCGGGGGGGGCCGCCCTGCGGCCCTGTGGTGCCCGAAGTGTGTTCGCCGGGCGTTTTCCGGCCAATTCTCACGAGCGTTCTGCCCAAATCATGATCGATTTGGGCAGAACGCTAGTGAGAATTGGCCGGCGTTGGGCAGCCCTGGTCAGCGCCCAGTTCCGCGTGGAGCAGGGCCCTTTCTCGCTCGGGGCATGTCGCGGACACCCGGAAAACGAGCCGCGACGATGGGGCGCGGCCGGCAGCCGCGGCGCCGGGGAGTTTTCCCCGAGCAGAGTGGATGGAGGCGCCGTGGCCGGGCGTCCGCCTCCGCCGTGGCGGGCGGCCGGGGCGCCCCTGGAGGGGGCTGGCCTCTGTGGGGAAACGGACTGGTCTCTGACTCCGCGGCTAGGACAAAGCCGCGAAAGGTGCCGTTGTCGCCGGGACGGTCGGGGGACTCGTGGCGCGGGACTCAGGGTTCCCCATGGGGAGGCCCCCAGGCTCAGGCCCCTGGCAACGGAAGGCTGAGCAAGAAGGCCCGGGCCCGGGCCCGGCTTTCGGGGCTGGCCCGGCCCCAGCTGCCGGCGCCAGGGAGGGGACCCCCGGAGGCTGAGGAGCGGGAGGCGTCGGCCGCCCCGCGGCACGCCTCCCGGAGCTCCTCCTGGCGGTGCCGGAACGCGACGACACGCGATCCCGGACAGGGCCACGGGGGGGGCCGCCCTGCGGCCCTGTGGTGCCCGAAGTGTGTTCGCCGGGCGTTTTCCGGCCAATTCTCACGAGCGTTCTGCCCAAATCGGGATCGATTTGGGCAGAACGCTCGTGAGAATTGGCCGGCGTTGGGCAGCCCTGGTCAGCGCCCAGTTCCGCGTGGAGCAGGGCCCTTTCTCGCTCGGAGCATGTCGCGGCCACCCGGAAAATGAGCCGCGACGATGGGGCGCGGCCGGCAGCCGCGGCGCCGGGGAGTTTTCCCCGAGCAGAGTGGATGGAGGCACCGTGGCCGGGCGTCCGCCTCCGCCGTGGCGGGCGGCCGGGGCGCCCCTGGAGGGGGCTGGCCTCTGTGGGGAAACGGACTGGTCTCTAACTCCGCGGCTAGGACTAAGCCGCGAAAGGTGCCGTTGTCGCTGGGACGGTCGGGGGACTCGTGGCGCGGGACTCAGGGTTCCCCATGGGGAGGCCCCCAGGCTCAGGCCCCTGGGAACGGAAGGTTGAGCAAGCAGGCCCGGGCCCGGGCCCGGCTTTCTGGGCTGGCCCGGCCCCAGATGCCGGCGCCAGGGAGGGGACCCCCGGAGGGTGAGTAGCGGGAGGCGTCGACCTCCCCGGGGCCCGCCGCCCGGAGCTCCTCCTGGCGGTGCCGGAACGCGACGACACGCGATCCCGGACAGGGCCCCGGGGGGGCGGCCCCGCGCCCTGTGGTGCCCGAAGTGTGTTCGCCGGGCGTTTTCCGGCCAATTCTCACGAGCGTTCTGCCCAAATCAGCATCGATTTGGGCAGAACGCTCGTGAGAATTGGCCGGCGTTGGGCAGCCCTGGTCAGCGCCCAGTGCCGCGTGGAGCAGGGCCCTTTCTCGCTCGGGGCATGTCGCGGCCACCCGGAAAACGAGCCGCGACTCTGGGGCTTGGTCGGCGGCCCTGGCGCCGGGGAGTTTCCCCGAGCAGAGTGGATGGAGGCGCCGTGCCCGGGCGTCCGCCTCCGCCGTGGCGGGCGGCCGGGGCGCCCGTGGAGGGGGCTGGCCTCTGTGGGGGAACGGAGTGATCTCTCACTCCACGGCTGGGACGAAGCCGCGAAAGGTGCCATTGACGCCGGGACGGTCGGGGGGACTCGTGGCGCGGGACTCAGGGTTCCCCATGCGGAGGCCCCCAGTCTCAGGCCCCTGGCAACGGAAGGCTGAGCAAGCAGGCCCGGGCCCGGGCCCGGCTTTCGGGGCTGGCCCGGCCCCAGCGGCCGGCGCCAGGGAGGGGACCCCTGGAGGCTGAGGAGCGGGAGGCGTCGGCCTCCCTTGGGCCCGCCTCCCGGAGCTCCTCCTGGCGGTGCCGGAACGCGACGACACGCGATCCCGCACAAAGCCCCGGAGGGGCGGCCCTGCGGCCCTGTGGTGCCCGAAGTGTGTTCGCCGGGCGTTTTCCGGCCAATTCTCACGAGCGTTCTGCCCAAATCGGGATCGATTTGGGCAGAAATCTCGTGAGAATTGGCCGGCGTTGGGCAGCCCTGGTCAGCGCCCAGGGCCGCGTGGAGCAGGGCGCTTTCTCGCTCGGGGCATGGCGCGGCCACGCGGAAAACGAGCCGCGACGATGGGGCGCGGCCGGCGGCCCCGGCGCCGGGGAGTTTTCCCCGAGCAGAGTGGATGGAGGCGCCGTGGCCGGGCGTCCGACTCCGCCGTGGCGGGCGGCCGGGGCGCCCCTGGAGGGGGCTGCCCTCTGTGGGGAAACGGACTGGTCTCTCAATCCGCGGCTCGGACGAAGCCGCGAAAGGTGCCGTTTTCGCCGGGACGGTCGGGGGACTCGTGGCGCGGGACTCAGGGTTCCCCATGGGGAGGCCCCCAGGCTCAGGCCCCTGGCAACGGAAGGCTGAGCAAGCAGGCCCGGGCCCGGGCCCGGCTTTCGGGGCTGGCCCGGCCCCAGCTGCCGGCGCCAGGGAGGGGACCCATCGGAGGCTGAGGAGCGGGAGGCGTCGGCCGCCCCACGGCACGCCTCCCGGAGCTCCTCCTGGCGGTGCAGGAACGCGACGACACGCGATCCCGGACAGGGCCCCGGGGGGGGCCGCCCTGCGGCCCTGTGGTGCCCGAAGTGTGTTCGCCGGGCGTTTTCCGGCCAATTCTCACGAGCGTTCTGCCCAAATCGGGATCGATTTGGGCAGAACGCTCGTGAGAATTGGCCGGCGTTGGGCAGCCCTGGTCAGCGCCCAGTTCCGCGTGGAGCAGGGCCCTTTCTCGCTCGGGGCATGTCGCGGCCACCCGGAAAGCGAGCCGCGACGATGGGGCGCGGCCGGCAGCCGCGGCGCCGGGGAGATTTCCCCGAGCAGAGTGGATGGAGGCGCCGTGGCCGGGCGTCCGCCTCCGCCGTGGCGGGCGGCCGGGGCGCCCCTGGAGGGGGCTGGCCTCTGTGGGGAAACGGACAGGTCTCTCACTCCGCGACTAGGACGAAGCCGCGAAAGGTGCCGTTGTCGCCGGGACGGTCGAGGGACTCGTGGCGCGGGACTCAGGGTTCCCCATGGGGAGGCCCCCAGGCTCAGGCCCCTGGCAACGGAAGGCTGAGCAAGCAGGCCCGGGCCCGTGCCCGGCTTTCGGGGCTGGCCCGGACCCTGCTGCCGGCGCCAGGGAGGGGACACCCGGAGCCTGAGGAGCGGGAGGCGTCGGCCGCCCCGCGGCACGCCTCCCAGAGCTCCTCCTGGCGGTGCAGGAACGCGACGACACGCGATCCCGGACACGGCCCCGGGGGGGGCCGCCCTGCGGCCCTGTGATGCCCGAAGTGTGTTCGCCGGGCCTTTTCCGGCCAATTCTCACGAGCGCTCGTGAGAATTGGCCGGCGTTGGGCAGCCCTGGTCAGCGCCCAGTTCCGCGTGGAGCAGGGCCCTTTCTCGCTCGGGGCATGTCGCGTCCACCCGGAAAACGAGCCGCGACTCTGGGGCTTGGTCGGCGGCCCTGGCGCCGGGGAGTTTCCCCGAGCAGAGTGGATGGAGGCGCCGTGGCCGGGCGTCCGCCTCCGCCGTGGCGGGCGGCCGGGGCGCCCGTGGAGGGGGCTGGCCTCTGTGGGGGAACGGAGTGATGTCTCACTCCACGGCTGGGACGAAGCCGCGAAAGGTGCCATTGACGCCGGGACGGTCGGGGGGACTCGTGGCGCGGGACTCAGGGTTCCCAATGCGGAGGCCCCCAGGCTCAGGCCCCAGGCAACGGAAGGCTGAGCAAGCAGGCCCGGGCCCGGGCCCGGCTTTCGGGACTGGCCCGGCCCCAGAGGCCGGCGCCAGGGAGGGGACCCCTGGAGGCTGAGGAGCGGGAGGCGTCGGCCTCCCTGGGGCCCGCCTCCCGGAGCTCCTCCTGGCGGTGCCGGAACGCGACGACACGCGATCCCGCACAAAGCCCCGGAGGGGCGGCCCTGCGGCCCTGTGGTGCCCGAAGTGTGTTCGCCGGGCGTTTCCGGCCAACTCTCACGAGCGTTCTGCCCAAATCGGGATCGATTTGGGCAGAACGCTCGTGAGAATTGGCCGGCGTTGGGCAGCCCTGGTCAGCACCCAGTTCCGCGTGGAGCAGGGCCCTTTCTCGCTCGGGGCATGTCGCGGCCACCCGGAAAACGAGCCGCGACGATGGGGCGCGGCCGGCAGCCGCGGCGCCGGGGAGATTTCCCCGAGCAGATTGCATGGAGGCGCCGTGGCCGGGCGTCCGCCTCCGCCGTGGCGGGCGGCCGGGGCGCCCCTGGATGGGGCTGGCCTCTGTGGGGAAACGGACTGGTCTCTCAGTCCGCGGCTAGGACGAAGCCGCGAAAGGTGCCGTTGTCGCCGGGACGGTCGGGGGACTCGTGGCGCGGGACTCAGGGTTCCCCATGGGGAGGCCCCCAGGCTCAGGCCCCTGGCAACGGAAGGCTGAGCAAGCAGGCCCGGGGTCAGGCCCGGCTTTCGGGGCTGGCCCGGCCCCAGCTGCCAGCGCCAGGGAGGGGTCCCCCGGAGGCTGAGGAGCGGGAGGCGTCGGCCGCCCCGCGGCACGCCTCCCGGAGCTCCTCCTGGCGGTGCCGGAACGCGACGACACGCGATCCCGGACAGGGCCCCGGGGGGGGGCCGCCCTGCGGACCTGTGATGCCCGAAGTGTGTTCGCCGGGCATTTTCCAGCCAATTTTCACGAGCGTTCTGCCCAAATCGGGATCGATTTGGGCAGAACGCTCGTGAGAATTGGCCGGCGTTGGGAAGCCCTGGTCAGCGCCTAGTTCCGCGTGGAGCAGGGCCCTTTCTCGCTCGGGGCATGTTGCGGCCACCCGGAAAACGAGCCGCGAGGATGGGGCGCGGCCGGCAGCCGCGGCGCCGGGGAGTTTTCCCCGAGCAGAGTGGATGGAGGCGCCGTGGCCGGGCGTCCGCCTCCGCCGTGGCGGGCGGCCGGGGCGCCCCTGGAGGGGGCTGGCCTCTGTGGGGAAACGGACTGGTCTCTCACTCCGCGGCTAGGTGAAGCCGCGAAAGGTGCCGTTGTCGCCGGGACGGTCGGGGGACTCGTGGCGCGGGACTCAGGTTTCCCCATGGGGAGGCCCCCAGGCTCAGGCCCCTGGCAACGGAAGGCTGAGCAAGCAGGCCCGGGGTCGGGCCCGGCTTTCGGGGCTGGCCCGGCCCCAGCTGCCAGCGCCAGGGAGGGGTCCCCCGGAGGCTGAGGAGCGGGAGGCGTCGGCCGCCCCGCGGCACGCCTCCCGGAGCTCCTCCTGGCGGTGCCGGAACGCGACGACACGCGATCCCGGACAGGGCCCCGGGGGGGGCCGCCCTGCGGCCCTGTGGTGCCCGAAGTGTGTTCGCCGGGCGTTTTCCGGCCAATTCTCACGAGCGTTCTGCCCAAATCGGGATCGATTTGGGCAGAACGCTCGTGAGAATTGGCCGGCGTTGGGCAGCCCTGGTCAGCGCCCAGTTCCGCGTGGAGCAGGGCCCTTTCTCGCTCGGGGCATGTCGCGGCCACCCGGAAAGCGAGTCGCGACGATGGGGCGCGGCCGGCAGCCGCGGCGCCGGGGAGATTTCCCCGAGCAGAGTGGATGGAGGCGCCGTGGCCGGGCGTCCGCCTCCACCGTGGCGGGCGGCCGGGGCGCCCCTGGAGGGGGCTGGCCTCTGTGGGGAAACGGACAGGTCTCTCACTCCGCGACTAGGACGAAGCCGTGAAAGGTGCCGTTGTCGCCGGGACGGTCGGGGGACTCGTGGCGCGGGACTCAGGGTTCCCCATGGGGAGGCCCCCAGGCTCAGGCCCCTGGCAACGGAAGGCTGAGCAAGCAGGCCCGGGCCCGTGCCCGGCTTTCGGGCCTGGCCCGGCCCCAGCTGCCGGCGCCAGGGAGGGGACTCCCGGGGGCTGAGGAGCGGGAGGCGTCGGCCGCCCCGCGGCACGCCTCCCGGAGCTCCTCCTGGCGGTGCCGGAACGCGACGACACGCGATCCCGGACAGGGCCCCGGGGGGGGCCGCCCTGCGGACCTGTGGTGCCCGAAGTGTGTTCGCCGGGCCTTTTCCGGCCAATTCTCACGAGCGCTCGTGAGAATTGGCCGGCGTTGGGCAGCCCTGGTCAGCGCCCAGTTCCGCGTGGAGCAGGGCCCTTTCTCGCTCGGGGCATGTCGCGGCCACCCGGAAAACGAGCCGCGACGATGGGGCGCGGCCGGCAGCCGCGGCGCCGGCGAGTTTTCCCCGAGCAGAGTGGATGGAGGCGCCGTGGCCGGGCGTCCGACTCCGCCGTTGCGGGCGGCCGGGGCGCCCCTGGAGGGGGCTGCCCTCTGTGGGGAAACGGACTGGTCTCTCACTCCGCGGCTAGGACGAAGCCGCGAAAGGTGCCGTTGTCGCCGGGACGGTCGGGGGACTCGTGGCGCGGGACTCAGGGTTCCCCATGGGGAGACCCCCAGGCTCAGGCCCCTGGCAACGGAAGGCTGATCAAGCAGGCCCGGGCCCAGGCTCGGATTTCGGAGCTGGCCCGGCCCCAACTTCCGGCGCCAGGGAGGGGACCCCAGTAGGCTGAGGAGCGGGAGGCGTCGGCCGCCCCGCGGCACGCCTCCCGGAGCTCCTCCTGGCGGTGCCGGAACGCGACGACACGCGATCCCGGACAGGGCCCCGGGGGGGGCCGCCCTGCGGCCCTGTGGTGCCCGAAGTGTGTTCGCCGGGCCTTTTCCGGCCAATTCTCACGAGCGTTCTGCCCAAATCGATCCCGATTTGGGCAGAACGCTCGTGTGATTTGGCCGGCGTTGGGTAGCCCTGGTCAGCGCCCAGTTCCGCGTGGAGCAGGGCCCTTTCTCGCTCGGGGCATGTCGCGGCCACCCGGAAAACGAGCCGCGACGATGGGGCGCGGCCGGCAGCCGCGGCGCCGGGGAGTTTTCCCCGAGCAGAGTGGATGGAGGCGCCGTGGCCGGGCGTCCGCCTCCGCCGTGGCGGGCGGCCGGGGCGCCCCTGGAGGGGGCTGGCCTCTGTGGGGAAACGGACTGGTCTCTCACTCCGCGGCTAGGACGAAGCCGCGAAAGGTGCCGTTGTCGCCGGGACGGTCGGGGGACTCGTGGCGTGGGACTCAGGGTTCCCCATGGGGAGGCCCCCAGGCTCAGGCCCCTGGCAACGGAAGGCTGAGCAAGCAGGCCCGGGGTCAGGCCCGGCTTTCGGGGCTGGCCCGGCCCCAGCTGCCAGCGCCAGGGAGGGGTCCCCCGGAGGCTGAGGAGCGGGAGGCGTCGGCCGCCCCGCGGCACGCCTCCCGGAGCTCCTCCTGGCGGTGCCGGAACGCGACGACACGCGATCCCGGACAGGGCCCCGGGGGGGGCCGCCCTGCGGCCCTGTGGTGCCCGAAGTGTGTTCGCCGGGCGTTTTCCGGCCAATTCTCACGAGCGTTCTGCCCAAATCGGGATCGATTTGGGCAGAACGCTCGTGAGAATTGGCCGGCGTTGGGCACTCCTGGTCAGCGCCTAGTTCCGCGTGGAGCAGGGCCCTTTCTCGCTCGGGGCATGTCGCGGCCACCCGGAAAACGAGCCGCGACGATGGGGCGCGGCCGGCAGCCGCGGCGCCGGGGAGATTTCCCCGAGCAGAGTGGATGGAGGCGCCATGGCCGGGCGTCCGACTCCGCCGTGGCGGGCGGCCGGGGCGCCCCTGGAGGTGGCTGCCCTCTGTGGGGAAACGGACTGGTCTCTCAATCCGCGGCTCGGACGAAGCCGCGAAAGGTGCCGTTGTCGCCGTGACGGTCGGGGGACTCGTGGCGCGGGACTCAGGGTTCCCCATGGGGAGGCCCCCAGGCTCAGGGCCCTGGCAACGGAAGGCTGAGCAAGCAGGACCGGGGCCGGGCTCAGCTTTCGGGGCTGGCCCGGCCCCAGGTTCCGGCGCCAGGGAGGGGATCCCCGGATGCTGAGGAGCGGGAGGCGTCGGCCGCCCCGCGGCACGCCTCCCGGAGCTCCTCCTGGCGGTGCCGGAACGCGACGACACGCGATCCCGGACAGGGCCCCGGGGGGGGCCGCCCTGCGGACCTGTGATGCCCGAAGTGTGTTCGCCGGGCATTTTCCAGCCAATTTTCACGAGCGTTCTGCCCAAATCGGGATCGATTTGGGCAGAACGCTCGTGAGAATTGGCCGGCGTTGGGAAGCCCTGGTCAGCGCCTAGTTCCGCGTGGAGCAGGGCCCTTTCTCGCTCGGGGCATGTTGCAGCCACCCGGACAACGAGCCGCGAGGATGGGGCGCGGCCGGCAGCCGCGGCGCCGGGGAGTTTTCCCCGAGCAGAGTGGATGGAGGCGCCGTGGCCGGGCGTCCGCCTCCGCCGTGGCGGGCGGCCGGGGCGCCCCTGGAGGGGGCTGGCCTCTGTGGGGAAACGGACTTGTCTCTCACTCCGCGGCTAGGTGAAGCCGCGAAAGGTGCCGTTGTCGCCGGGACGGTCGGGGGACTCGTGGCGCGGGACTCAGGTTTCCCCATGGGGAGGCCCCCAGGCTCAGGCCCCTGGCAACGGAAGGCTGAGCAAGCAGGCCCGGGGTCGGGCCCGGCTTTCGGGGCTGGCCCGGCCCCAGCTGCCAGCGCCAGGGAGGGGTCCCCCGGAGGCTGAGGAGCGGGAGGCGTCGGCCGCCCCGCGGCACGCCTCCCGGAGCTCCTCCTGGCGATGCCGGAACGCGACGACACGCGATCCCGGACAGGGCCCCGGGGGGGGCCGCCCTGCGGCCCTGTGGTGCCCGAAGTGTGTTCGCCGGGCGTTTTCCGGCCAATTCTCACGAGCGTTCTGTCCAAATCGGGATCGATTTGGGCAGAACGCTCGTGAGAATTGGCCGGCGTTGGGCAGCCCTGGTCAGCGCCCAGTTCCGCGTGGAGCAGGGCCCTTTCTCGCTCGGGGCATGTCGCGGCCACCCGGAAAGCGAGCCGCGACGATGGGGCGCGGCCGGCAGCCGCGGCGCCGGGGAGATTTCCCCGAGCAGAGTGGATGGAGGCGCCGTGGCCGGGCGTCCGCCTCCGCCGTGGCGGGCGGCCGGGGCGCCCCTGGAGGGGGCTGGCCTCTGTGGGGAAACGGACTGGTCTCTCACTCCGCGACTAGGACGAAGCCGCGAAAGGTGCCGTTGTCGCCGGGACGGTCGGGGGACTCGTGGTGCGGGACTCAGGGTTCCCCATGGGGAGGCCCCCAGGCTCAGGCCCCTGGCAACGGAAGGCTGAGCAAGCAGGCCCGGGCCCGTGCCCGGCTTTCGGGGCTGGCCCGGCCCCAGCTGCCGGCGCCAGGGAGGGGACCCCCGGAGGCTGAGGAGCGGGAGGCGTCAGCCGCCCTGCGGCACGCCTCCTGGAGCTCCTCCTGGCGGTGCCGGAACGCGACGACACGCGATCCCGGACAGGGCCCCGGGGGGGGCCGCCCTGCGGCCCTGTGGTGCCCGAAGTGTGTTCGCCGGGCCTTTTCCGGCCAATTCTCACGAGCGCTCGTGAGAATTGGCCGGCGTTGGGCAGCTCTGGTCAGCGCCCAGTTCCGCGTGGAGCAGGGCCCTTTCTCGCTCGGGGCATGTCGCGGCCACCCGGAAAACGAGCCGCGACGATGGGGCGCGGCCGGCAGCCGCGGCGCCGGCGAGTTTTCCCCGAGCAGAGTGGATGGAGGCGCCGTGGCCGGGCGTCCGACTCCGCCGTGGCGGGCGGCCGGGGCGCCCCTGGAGGGGGCTGCCCTCTGTGGGGAAACGGACTGGTCTCTCACTCCGCGGCTAGGACGAAGCCGCGAAAGGTGCCGTTGTCGCCGGGACGGTCGGGGGACTCGTGGCGCGGGACTCAGGGTTCCCCATGGGGAGGCCCCCAGGCTCAGGCCCCTGGCAACGGAAGGCTGATCAAGCAGGCCCGGGCCCAGGCTCGGCTTTCGGGGCTGGCCCGGCCCCAGCTTCCGGCGCCAGGGAGGGGACCCCAGGAGGCTGAGGAGCGGGAGGCGTCGGCCGCCCCGCGGCACGCCTCCCGGAGCTCCTCCTGGCGGTGCCGGAACGCGACGACACGCGATCCCGGACAGGGCCCCGGGGGGGGCCGCCCTGCGGCCCTGTGGTGCCCGAAGTGTGTTCGCCGGGCCTTTTCCAGCCAATTCTCACGAGCGTTCTGCCCAAATCGGGATCGATTTGAGCAGAACGCTCGTGAGAATTGGCCGGCGTTGGGCAGCCCTGGTCAGCGCCCAGTTCCGCGTGGAGCAGGGCCCTTTCTCGCTCGGGGCATGTCGCGGCCACTCGGAAAACGAGCCGCGACGATGGGGCGCGGCCGGCAGCCGCGACGCCGGGGAGTTTTCCCCGAGCAGAGTGGATGGAGGCGCCGTGGCCGGGCGTCCGCCTCCGCCGTGGCGGGCGGCCGGGGCGCCCCTGGAGGGGGCTGGCCTCTGTGGGGAAACGGACTGGTCTCTCACTCCGCGGCAAGGACGAAGCCGCGAAAGGTGCCGTTGTCGCCGGGACGGTCGGGGGACTCGTGGCGCGGGACTCAGGGTTCCCCATGGGGAGGCCCCCAGGCTCAGGCCCCTGGCAACTGAAGGCTGATCAAGCAGGCCCGGGCCCGGGCTCGGCTTTCGGGGCTGGCCCGGCCCCAGCTTCCGGCGCCAGGGAGGGGACCCCAGGAGGCTGAGGAGCGGGAGGCGTCAGCCACCCCGCGGCACGCCTCCCGGAGCTCCTCCTGGCGGTGCCGGAACGCGACGACACGCGATCCCTGACAGGGCCCCGGGGGGGGCCGCCCTGCGGCCCTGTAATGCCCGAAGTGTGTTCGCCGGGCCTTTTCCGGCCAATTCTCACGAGCGTTCTGCCCAAATCGATCCCGATTTGGGCAGAACGCTCGTGTGAATTGGCCGGCGTTGGGTAGCCCTGGTCAGCGCCCAGTTCCGCGTGGAGCAGGGCCCTTTCTCGCTCGGGGCATGTCGCGGCCACCCGGAAAACGAGCCGCGACGATGGGGCGCGGCCGGCAGCCGCGGCGCCGGGGAGTTCTCCCCGAGCAGAGTGGATGGAGGCGCCGTGGCCGGGCGCCCGCCTCCGCCGTGGCAGGCGGCCGGGGCGCCCCTGGAGGGGGCTGGCCTCTGTGGGGAAACGGACTGGTCTCTCACTCCGCGGCTAGGACGAAGCCGCGAAAGGTGCCGTTGTCGCCGGGACGGTCGGGGGACTCGTGGCGCGGGACTCAGGGTTCCCCATGGGGAGGCCCCCAGGCTCAGGCCCCTGGCAACGGAAGGCTGAGCAAGCAGGCCCAGGGTAGGGCCCGGCTTTCGGGGCTGGCCCGGCCCCAGCTGCCAGCGCCAGGGAGGGGTCCCCCGGAGGCTGAGGAGCGGGAGGCGTCGGCCGCCCCGCGGCACGCCTCCCGGAGCTCCTCCTGGCGGTGCCGGAACGCGACGACACGCGATCCCGGACAGGGCCCCGGGGGGGGCCGCCCTGCGGCCCTGGGGTGCCCGAAGTGTGTTCGCCGGGCCTTTTCCAGCCAATTCTCACGAGCGTTCTGCCCAAATCGGGATCGATTTGGGCAGAACGCTCGTGAGAATTGGCCGGCGTTGGGCAGCCCTGGTCATCGCCCAGTTCCGCGTGGAGCAGGGCCCTTTCTCGCTCGGGGCATGTCGTGGCCACCCGGAAAACGAGCCGCGACGATGGGGCGCGGCCGGCAGCTGCGGCGCCGGGGAGTTTTCCCCGAGCAGAGTGGATGGAGGCGCCATGGCCGGGCGTCCGACTCCGCAGTGGCGGGCGGCCGGGGCGCCGCTGGAGGAGGCTGCCCTCTGTGGGGAAACGGACTGGTCTCTCAATCCGCGGCTCGGACGAAGCCGCGAAAGGTGCCGTTTTCGCCGGGACGGTCGGGGGACTCGTGGCGCGGGACTCAGGGTTCCCCATGGGGCGGCCCCCAGGCTCAGGGCCCTGGCAACGGAAGGCTGAGCAAGCAGGACCGGGGCCGGGCTCAGCTTTCGGGGCTGGCCCGGCCCCAGGTTCCGGCGCCAGGGAGGGGACCCCCGGATGCTGAGGAGCGGGAGGCGTCGGCCGCCCCGCGGCACGCCTCCCGGAGCTCCTCCTGGCGGTGCCGGAACGCGATGACACGCGATCCCGGACAGGGCCCGGGGGGGGCCGCCCTGCGGCCCTGTGATGCCCGAAGTGTGTTCGCCGGGCCTTTTCCAGCCAATTCTCACGAGCGTACTGCCCAAATCGGGATCGATTTGGGCAGAACGCTCCTGAGAATTGGCCGGCGTTGGGCAGCCCTGGTCAGCGCCCAGTTCCGCGGGGAGCAGGGCCCTTTCTCGCTCGGGGCATGTCGCGGCCACCCGGAAAACGAGCCGCGACGATGGGGCGCGGCCGGCAGCCGCGGCGCCGGGGAGTTTTCCCCGAGCAGAGTGGATGGAGGCGCCGTGGCCGGGCGTCCGCCTCCGCCGTGGCGGGCGGCCGGGGCGCCCCTGGAGGGGGCTGGCCTCTGTGGGGAAACGGACAGGTCTCTCACTCCGCGACTAGGACGAAGCCGCGAAAGGTGCCGTTGTCGCCGGGACGGTCGAGGGACTCGTGGCGCGGGACTCAGGGTTCCCCATGGGGAGGCCCCCAGGCTCAGGCCCCTGGCAACGGAAGGCTGAGCAAGCAGGCCCGGGCCCGTGCCCGGCTTTCGGGGCTGGCCCGGCCCCTGCTGCCGGCGCCAGGGAGGGGACACCCGGAGCCTGAGGAGCGGGAGGCGTCGGCCGCCCCGCGGCACGCCTCCCAGAGCTCCTCCTGGCGGTGCCGGAACGCGACGACACGCGATCCCGGACACGGTCCCGGGGGGGGCCGCCCTGCGGCCCTGTGATGCCCGAAGTGTGTTCGCCGGGCCTTTTCCGGCCAATTCTCACGAGCGCTCGTGAGAATTGGCCGGCGTTGGGCAGCCCTGGTCAGCGCCCAGTTCCGCGTGGAGCAGGGCCCTTTCTCGCTCGGGGCATGTCGCGGCCACCCGGAAAACGAGCCGCGACGATGGGGCGCGGCCGGCAGCCGCGGCGCCGGCGAGTTTTCCCCGAGCAGAGTGGATGGAGGCGCTGTGGCCGGTCGTCCGACTCCGCCGTGGCGGGCGGCTGGGGCGCCCCTGGAGGGGGCTGCCCTCTGTGGGGAAACGGACTGGTCTCTCACTCCGCGGCTAGGACGAAGACGCGAAAGGTGCCGTTGTCGCCGGGACGGTCGGGGGACTCGTGGCGCGGGACTCAGGGTTCCCCATGGGGAGACCCCCAGGCTCAGGCCCCTGGCAACGGAAGGCTGATCAAGCAGGCCCGGGCCCAGGCTCGGCTTTCGGGGCTGGCCCGGCCCCAGCTGCCGGCGCCAGGGAGGGGACCCACGGAGGCTGAGGAGCGGGAGGCGTCGGCCGCCCCGCGGCACGCCTCCCGGAGCTCCTCCTGGCGGTGCTGGAACGCGACGACACGCGATCCCGGACAGGGCCCCGGGGGGGGCCGACCTGCGGCCCTGTGGTGCCCGAAGTGTGTTCGCCGGGCGTTTTCCGGCCAATTCTCACGAGCGTTCTGCCCAAATCGATCCCGATTTGGGCAGAACGCTCGTGTGAATTGGCCGGCGTTGGGTAGCCCTGGTCAGCGCCCAGTTCCGCGTGGAGCAGGGCCCTTTCTCGCTCGGGGCATGTCGCGGCCACCCGGAAAACGAGCCGCGACGATGGGGCGCGGCCGGCAGCCGCGGCGCCGGGGAGTTCTCCCCGAGCAGAGTGGATGGAGGCGCCGTGGCCGGGCGCCCGCCTCCGCCGTGGCAGGCGGCCGGGGCGGCCCTGGAGGGGGCTGGCCTCTGTGGGGAAACGGACTGGTCTCTCACTCCGCGGCTAGGACGAAGCCGCGAAAGGTGCCGTTGTCGCCGGGACGATCGGGGGACTCGTGGCGCGGGACTCAGGGTTCCCCATGGGGAGGCCCCCAGGCTCAGGCCCCTGGCAACGGAAGGCTGAGCAAGCAGGCCCGGGGTCGGGCCCGGCTTTCGGGGCTGGCCCGGCCCCAGCTGCCAGCGCCAGGGAGGGGTCCCCCGGAGGCTGAGGAGCGGGAGGCGTCGGCCGCCCCGCGGCACGCCTTCCGGAGCTCCTCCTGGCGGTGCCGGAACGCGACGACACGCGATCCCGGACAGGGCCCCGGGGGGGGCCGCCCTGCGGCCCTGTGGTGCCCGAAGTGTGTTCGCCGGGCTTTTTCCGGCCAATTCTCACGAGCGTTCTGCCCAAATTGGCCGGCGTTGGGCAGCCCTGGTCAGCGCCCAGTTCCGCGTGGAGCAGGGCCCTTTCTCGCTCGGGGCATGTCGCGTCCACCCGGAAAACGAGCCGCGACTCTGGGGCTTGGTCGGCGGCCCTGGCGCCGGGGAGTTTCCCCGAGCAGAGTGGATGGAGGCGCCGTGGCCGGGCGTCCGCCTCCGCCGTGGCGGGCGGCCGGGGCGCCCGTGGAGGGGGCTGGCCTCTGTGGGGGAACGGAGTGATGTCTCACTCCACGGCTGGGACGAAGCCGCGAAAGGTGCCATTGACGCCGGGACGGTCGGGGGGACTCGTGGCACGGGACACAGGGTTCCCAATGCGGAGGCCCCCAGGCTCAGGCCCCAGGCAACGGAAGGCTGAGCAAGCAGGCCCGGGCCCGGGCCCGGCTTTCGGGACTGGCCCGGCCCCAGAGGCCGGCGCCAGGGAGGGGACCCCTGGAGGCTGAGGAGCGGGAGGCGTCGGCCTCCCTGGGGCCCGCCTCCCGGAGCTCCTCCTGGCGGTGCCGGAACGCGACGACACGCGATCCCGCACAAAGCCCCGGAGGGGCGGCCCTGCGGCCCTGTGGTGCCCGAAGTGTGTTCGCCGGGCGTTTCCGGCCAACTCTCACGAGCGTTCTGCCCAAATCGGGATCGATTTGGGCAGAACGCTCGTGAGAATTGGCCGGCGTTGGGCAGCCCTGGTCAGCACCCAGTTCCGCGTGGAGCAGGGCCCTTTCTCGCTCGGGGCATGTCGCGGCCACCCGGAAAACGAGCCGCGACGATGTGGCGCGGCCGGCAGCCGCGGCGCCGGGGAGATTTCCCCGAGCAGATTGCATGGAGGCGCCGTGGCCGGGCGTCCGCCTCCGCCGTGGCGGGCGGCCGGGGCGCCCCTGGAGGGGGCTGGCCTCTGTGGGGAAACGGACTGGTCTCTCAATCCGCGGCTCGGACGAAGCCGCGAAAGGTGCCGTTTTCGCCGGGACGGTCGGGGGACTCGTGGCGCGGGACTCAGGGTTCCCCATTGGGAGGCCCCCAGGCTCAGGGCCCTGGCAACGGAAGGCTGAGCAAGCAGGACCGGGGCCGGGCTCAGCTTTCGGGGCTGGCCCGGCCCCAGGTTCCGGCGCCAGGGAGGGGACCCCCGGATGCTGAGGAGCGGGAGGCGTCGGCCGCCCCGCGGCACGCCTCCCGGAGCTCCTCCTGGCGGTGCCGGAACGCGACGACACGCGATCCCGGACAGGGCCCGGGGGGGGCCGCCCTGCGGCCCTGTGATGCCCGAAGTGTGTTCGCCGGGCCTTTTCCAGCCAATTCTCACGAGCGTACTGCCCAAATCGGGATCGATTTGGGCAGAACGCTCCTGAGAATTGGCCGGCGTTGGGCAGCCCTGGTCAGCGCCCAGTTCCGCGTGGAGCAGGGCCCTTTCTCGCTCGGGGCATGTCGCGGCCACCCGGAAAACGAGCCGCGACGATGGGGCGCGGCCGGCAGCCGCGGCGCCGGCGAGTTTTCCCCGAGCAGAGTGGATGGAGGCGCCGTGGCCGGGCGTCCGACTCCGCCGTTGCGGGCGGCCGGGGCGCCCCTGGAGGGGGCTGCCCTCTGTGGGGAAACGGACTGGTCTCTCACTCCGCGGCTAGGACGAAGCCGCGAAAGGTGCCGTTGTCGCCGGGACGGTCGGGGGACTCGTGGCGCGGGACTCAGGGTTCCCCATGGGGAGGCCCCCAGGCTCAGGCCCCTGGCAACGGAAGGCTGATCAAGCAGGCCCGGGCCCAGGCTCGGCTTTCGGGGCTGGCCCGGCCCCAGCTTCCGGCGCCAGGGAGGGGACCCCAGGAGGCTGAGGAGCGGGAGGCGTCGGCCGCCCCGCGGCACGCCTCCCGGAGCTCCTCCTGGCGGTGCCGGAACGCGACGACACGCGATCCCGGACAGGGCCCCGGGGGGGGCCGCCCTGCGGCCCTGTGGTGCCCGAAGTGTGTTCGCCGGGCCTTTTCTGGCCAATTCTCACGAGCGTTCTGCCCAAATCGATCCCGATTTGGGCAGAACGCTCGTGTGAATTGGCCGGCGTTGGGTAGCCCTGGTCAGCGCCCAGTTCCGCGTGGAGCAGGGCCCTTTCTCGCTCGGGGCATGTCGCGGCCACCCGGAAAACGAGCCGCGACGATGGGGCGCGGCCGGCAGCCGCTGCGCCGGGGAGTTCTCCCCGAGCAGAGTGGATGGAGGCGCCGTGGCCGGGCGCCCGCCTCCGCCGTGGCAGGCGGCCGGGGCGCCCCTGGAGGGGGCTGGCCTCTGTGGGGAAACGGACTGGTCTCTCACTCCGCGGCTAGGACGAAGCCGCGAAAGGTGCCGTTGTCGCCGGGACGGTCGGGGGACTCGTGGCGCGGGACTCAGGGTTCCCCATGGGGAGGCCCCCAGGCTCAGGCCCCTGGCAATGGAAGGCTGAGCAAGCAGGCCCGGGGTCGGGCCCGGCTTTCGGGGCTGGCCCGGCCCCAGCTGCCAGCGCCAGGGAGGGGTCCCCCGGAGGCTGAGGAGCGGGAGGCGTCAGCCGCCCCGCGGCACGCCTCCCGGAGCTCCTCCTGGCGGTGCCGGAACGCGACGACACGCGATCCCGGACAGGGCCCCGGGGGGGGCCGCCCTGCGGCCCTGTGGTGCCCGAAGTGTGTTCGCCGGGCGTTTTCCGGCCAATTCTCACGAGCGTTCTGCCCAAATCGGGATCGATTTGGGCAGAACGCTCGTGAGAATTGGCCGGCGTTGGGCAGCCCTGGTCAGCGCCCAGTTCCGCGTGGAGCAGGGCCCTTTCTCGCTCGGTGCATGTCGCGGCCACCCGGAAAACGAGCCGCGACGATGGGGCGCGGCCGGCAGCCGTGGCGCCGGGGAGATTTCCCCGAGCAGAGTGCATGGAGGCGACGTGGCCGGGCGTCCGCCTCTGCCGTGGCGGGCGGCCGGGGCGCCCCTGGAGGGGGCTGGCCTCTGTGGGGAAACGGACTGGTCTCTCACTCCGCGGCTAGGACGAAGCCGCGAAAGGTGCCGTTGTCGCCGGGACGGTCGGGGGACTCGTGGCGCGGGACTCAGGGTTCCCCATGGGGAGGCCCCCAGGCTCAGGCCCCTGGCAACGGAAGGCTGATCAAGCAGGCCCGGGCCCAGGCTCGGCTTTCGGGGCTGGCCCGGCCCCAGCTTCCTGCGCCAGGGAGGGGACCCCAGGAGGCTGAGGAGCGGGAGGCGTCGGCCGCCCCGCGGCACGCCTCCCGGAGCTCCTCCTGGCGGTGCCGGAACGCGACGACACGCGATCCCGGACAGGGCCCCGGGGGGGGGCCGCCCTGCGGCCCTGTGGTGCGCGAAGTGTGTTCGCCGGGCCTTTTCCAGCCAATTCTCACGAGCGTTCTGCCCAAATCGGGATCGATTTGGGCAGAACGCTCGTGAGAATTGGCCGGCGTTGGGCAGCCCTGGTCAGCGCCCAGTTCCGCGTGGAGCAGGGCCCTTTCTCGCTCGGGGCATGTCGCGGCCACTCGGAAAACGAGCCGCGACGATGGGACGCGGCCGGCAGCCGCGGCGCCGGGGAGTTTTCCCCGAGCAGAGTGGATGGAGGCGCCGTGGCCGGGCGTCCGCCTCCGCCGTGGCGGGCGGCCGGGGCGCCCCTGAAGGGGGCTGGCCTCTGTGGGGAAACGGACTGGTCTCTCACTCCGCGGCTAGGACGAAGCCGCGAAAGGTGCCGTTGTCGCCGGGACGGTCGGGGGACTCGTGGCGCGGGACTCAGGGTTCCCCATGGGGAGGCCCCCAGGCTCAGGCCCCTGGCAACGGAAGGCTGAGCAAGCAGGCCCGGGGTCGGGCCCGGCTTTCGGGGCTGGCCCGTCCCCAGCTGCCAGCGCCAGGGAGGGGTCCCCCGGAGGCTGAGGAGCGGGAGGCGTCGGCCGCCCCGCGGCACGCCTCCCGGAGCTCCTCCTGGCTGTGCCGGAACGCGACGACAAGCGATCCCGGACAGGGCCCCGGGGGGGGCCGCCCTGCGGCCCTGTGGTGCCCGAAGTGTGTTCGCCGGGCGTTTTCCGGCCAATTCTCACGAGCGTTCTGCCCAAATCGGAATCGATTTGGGCAGAACGCTCGTGAGAATTGGCCGGCGTTGGGCAGCCCTGGTCAGCGCCCAGTTCCGCGTGGAGCAGGGCCCTTTCTCGCTCGGGGCATGTCGCGGCCACCCGGAAAGCGAGCCGCGACGATGGGGCGCGGCCGGCAGCCGCGGCGCCGGGGAGATTTCCCCGAGCAGAGTGGATGGAGGCGCCGTGGCCGGGCGTCCGCCTCCGCCGTGGCGGGCGGCCGGGGCGCCCCTGGAGGGGGCTGGCCTCTGTGGGGAAACGGACAGGTCTCTCACTCCGCGACTAGGACGAAGCCGCGAAAGGTGCCGTTGTCGCCGGGACGGTCGAGGGACTCGTGGCGCGGGACTCAGGGTTCCCCATGGGGAGGCCCCCAGGCTCAGGCCCCTGGCAACGGAAGGCTGAGCAAGCAGGCCCGGGCCCGTGCCCGGCTTTCGGGGCTGGCCCGGCCCCTGCTGCCGGCGCCAGGGAGGGGACACCCGGAGCCTGAGGAGCGGGAGGCGTCGGCCGCCCCGCGGCACGCCTCCCAGAGCTCCTCCTGGCGGTGCCGGAACGCGACGACACGCGATCCCGGACACGGCCCCGGGGGGGGCCGCCCTGCGGCCCTGTGATGCCCGAAGTGTGTTCGCCGGGCCTTTTCCGGCCAATTCTCACGAGCGCTCGTGAGAATTGGCCGGCGTTGGGCAGCCCTGGTCAGCGCCCAGTTCCGCGTGGAGCAGGGCCCTTTCTCGCTCGGGGCATGTCGCGGCCACCCGGAAAACGAGCCGCGACGATGGGGCGCGGCCGGCAGCCGCGGCGCCGGCGAGTTTTCCCCGAGCAGAGTGGATGGAGGCGCTGTGGCCGGTCGTCCGACTCCGCCGTGGCGGGCGGCCGGGGCGCCCCTGGAGGGGGCTGCCCTCTGTGGGGAAACGGACTGGTCTCTCACTCCGCGGCTAGGACGAAGACGCGAAAGGTGCCGTTGTCGCCGGGACGGTCGGGGGACTCGTGGCGCGGGACTCAGGGTTCCCCATGGGGAGGCCCCCAGGCTCAGGCCCCTGGCAACGGAAGGCTGATCAAGCAGGCCCGGGCCCAGGCTCGGCTTTCGGGGCTGGCCCGGCCCCAGCTTCCGGCGCCAGGGAGGGGACCCCAGGAGGCTGAGGAGCGGGAGGCGTCGGCCGCCCCGCGGCATGCCTCCCGGAGCTCCTCCTGGCGGTGCCGGAACGCGACGACACGCGATCCCGGACAGGGCCCCGGGGGGGGCCGCCCTGCGGCCCTGTGGTGCCCGAAGTGTGTTCGCCGGGCCTTTTCCGGCCAATTCTCACGAGCGTTCTGCCCAAATCGATCCCGATTTGGGCAGAACGCTCGTGTGAATTGGCCGGCGTTGGGTAGCCCTGGTCAGCGCCCAGTTCCGCGTGGAGCAGGGCCCTTTCTCGCTCGGGGCATGTCGCGGCCACCCGGAAAACGAGCCGCGACGATGGGGCGCGGCCGGCAGCCGCGGCGCCGGGGAGTTCTCCCCGAGCAGAGTGGATGGAGGCGCCGTGGCCGGGCGCCCGCCTCCGCCGTGGCAGGCGGCCGGGGCGCCCCTGGAGGGGGCTGGCCTCTGTGGGGAAACGGACTGGTCTCTCACTCCGCGGCTAGGACGAAGCCGCGAAAGGTGCCGTTGTCGCCGGGACGGTCGGGGGACTCGTGGCGCGGGACTCAGGGTTCCCCATGGGGAGGCCCCCAGGCTCAGGCCCCTGGCAATGGAAGGCTGAGCAAGCAGGCCCGGGGTCGGGCCCGGCTTTCGGGGCTGGCCCGGCCCCAGCTGCCAGCGCCAGGGAGGGGTCCCCCGGAGGCTGAGGAGCGGGAGGCGTCAGCCGCCCCGCGGCACGCCTCCCGGAGCTCCTCCTGGCGGTGCCGGAACGCGACGACACGCGATCCCGGACAGGGCCCCGGGGGGGTCCGCCCTGCGGCCCTGTGGTGCCCGAAGTGTGTTCGCCGGGCGTTTTCCGGCCAATTCTCACGAGCGTTCTGCCCAAATCGGGATCGATTTGGGCAGAACGCTCGTGAGAATTGGCCGGCGTTGGGCAGCCCTGGTCAGCGCCCAGTTCCGCGTGGAGCAGGGCCCTTTCTCGCTCGGGGCATGTCGCGGCCACCCGGAAAACGAGCCGCGACGATGGGGCGCGGCCGGCAGCCGCGGCGCCGGGGAGATTTCCCCGAGCAGAGTGCATGGAGGCGCCGTGGCCGGGCGTCCGCCTCCGCCGTGGCGGGCGGCCGGGGCGCCCCTGGAGGGGGCTGGCCTCTGTGGGGAAACGGACTGGTCTCTCACTCCGCGGCTAGGACGAAGCCGCGAAAGGTGCCGTTGTGGCCGGGACGGTCGGGGGACTCGTGGCGCGGGACTCAGGGTTCCCCATGGGGAGGCCCCCAGGCTCAGGCCCCTGGCAACGGAAGGCTGATCAAGCAGGCCCGGGCCCAGGCTCGGCTTTCGGGGCTGGCCCGGCCCCAGCTTCCTGCGCCAGGGAGGGGACCCCAGGAGGCTGAGGAGCGGGAGGCGTCGGCCGCCCCGCGGCACGCCTCCCGGAGCTCCTCCTGGCGGTGCCGGAACGCGACGACACGCGATCCCGGAGAGGGCCCCGGGGGGGGCCGCCCTACGGCCCTGTGGTGCGCGAAGTGTGTTCGCCGGGCCTTTTCCAGCCAATTCTCACGAGCGTTCTGCCCAAATCGGGATCGATTTGGGCAGAACGCTCGTGAGAATTGGCCGGCGTTGGGCAGCCCTGGTCAGCGCCCAGTTCCGCGTGGAGCAGGGCCCTTTCTCGCTCGGGGCATGTCGCGGCCACTCGGAAAACGAGCCGCGACGATGGGGCGCGGCCGGCAGCCGCGGCGCCGGGGAGTTTTCCCCGAGCAGAGTGGATGGAGGCGCCGTGGCCGGGCGTCCGCCTCCGCCGTGGCGGGCGGCCGGGGCGCCCCTGAAGGGGGCTGGCCTCTGTGGGGAAACGGACTGGTCTCTCACTCCGCAGCTAGGACGAAGCCGCGAAAGGTGCCGTTGTCGCCGGGACGGTCGGGGGACTCGTGGCGCGGGACTCAGGGTTCCCCATGGGGAGGCCTCCAGGCTCAGGCCCCTGGCAACGGAAGGCTGAGCAAGCAGGCCCTGGCCCGGGCCCGGCTTTCGGGGCTGGCCCGGCCCCAGCTGCCGGCGCCAGGGAGGGGACCCCCGGAGGCTGAGGAGCGGGAGGCGTCGGCCGCCCCGCGGCAAGCCTCCCGGAGCTCCTCCTGGCGGTGCCGGAACGCGACGACACGCGATCCCGGACAGGGCCCCGGGGGGGGCCGCCCTGCGGCCCTGTGGTGCCCGAAGTGTGTTCGCCGGGCGTTTTCCGGCCAATTCTCACGAGCGTTCTGCCCAAATCGGGATCGATTTGGGCAGAACGCTCGTGAGAATTGGCCGGCGTTGGGCAGCCCTGGTCAGCGCCCAGTTCCGCGTGGAGCAGGGCCCTTTCTCGCTCGGGGCATGTCGCGGCCACCCGGAAAGCGAGCCGCGACCATGGGGCGCGGCCGGCAGCCGCGGCGCCGGGGAGATTTCCCCGAGCAGAGTGGATGGAGGCGCCGTGGCCGGGCGTCCAGCTCCGCCGTGGCGGGCGGCCGGGGCGCCCCTGGAGGGGGCTGGCCTCTGTGGGGAAACGGACTGGTCTCTCACTCCGCGGCTAGGACGAAGCCGCGAAAGGTGCCGTTGTCGCCGGGACGGTCGGGGGACTCGTGGCGCGGGACTCAGGGTTCCCCATGGGGTGGCCCCAAGGCTCAGGCCCCTGGCAACGGAAGGCTCAACAAGCAGGCCCGGGCCCGGGCCCGGCTTTCGGGGCTGGCCCGGCCCCAGCTCCCGGCGCCAGGGAGGGGACCCCCGGAGGCTGAGGATCGGGAGGCGTCGGCCACCCCGCGGCACGCCTCCCGGAGCTCCTCCTGGCGGTGCCGGAACGCGACGACACGTGATCCCTGACAGGGCCCCGGGGGGGGCCGCCCTGCGGCCCTGTGGTGCCCGAAGTGTGTTCGCCGGGCCTTTTCCGGCCAATTCTCACGAGCGTTCTGCCCAAATCGATCCCGATTTGGGCAGAACGCTCGTGTGAATTGGCCGGCGTTGGGTAGCCCTGGTCAGTGCCAAGTTCCGCGTGGAGCAGGGCCCTTTCTCGCTCGGGGCATGTCACGGCCACCCGGAAAACGAGCCGCGACGATGGGGCGCGGCCGGCAGCCGCGGCGCCGGTGAGTTCTCCCCGAGCAGAGTGGATGGCGGCGCCGTGGCCGGGCGCCCGCCTCCGCCGTGGCAGGCGGCCGGGACGCCCCTGGAGGGGGCTGGCCTCTGTGGGGAAACGGACTGGTCTCTCACTCCGCGGCTAGGACGAAGCCGCGAAAGGTGCCGTTGTCGCCGGGACGGTCGGGGGACTCGTGGCGCGGGACTCAGGGTTCCCCATGGGGAGGCCCCCAGGCTCAGGCCCCTGACAACGGAAGGCTGAGCAAGCAGGCCCCGGGTCGGGCCCGGCTTTCGGGGCCGGCCCGCCGCAGCTGCCAGCGCCAGGGAGGGGTCCCCCGGAGGCTGAGGAGCGGGAGGCGTCGGCCGCCCCGCGGCACGCCTCCCGGAGCTCCTCCTGGCGGTGCCGGAACGCGACGACACGCGATCCCGGACAGGGCCCCGGGGGGGGCCGCCCTGCGGCCCTGTGGTGCCCGAAGTGTGTTCGCCGGGCGTTTTCCGGCCAATTCTCACGAGCGTTCTGCCCAAATCGGGATCGATTTGGGCAGAACGCTCGTGAGAATTGGCCAGCGTTGGGCAGCCCTGGTCAGCGCCCAGTTCCGCGTGGAGCAGGGCCCTTTCTCGCTCGGGGCATGTCGCGGCCACCCGGAAAGCGAGCCGCGACGATGGGGCGCGGCCGGCAGCCGCGGCGCCGGGGAGATTTCCCCGAGCAGAGTGGATGGAGGCGCAGTGGCCGGGCGTCCGCCTCCGCCGTGGCGGGCGGCCGGGGCGCCCCTGGAGGGGGCTGGCCTCTGTGGGGAAACGGACTGGTCTCTCACTCCGCGACTAGGACGAAGCCGCGAAAGGTGCCGTTGTCGCCGGGACGGTCGGGGGACTCGTGGCGCAGGACTCAGGGTTCCCCATGGGGAGGCCCCCAGGCTCAGGCCCCTGGCAACGGAAGGCTGAGAAAGCAGGCCCGGGCCCGGGCCCGGCTTTCGGGGCTGGCCCGGTCCCCGCTGCCGGCGCCAGGGAGGGGACCCCCGGAGGCTGAGGAGCGGGAGGCGTCGGCCGCCCCGCGGCACGCCTCCCGGAGCTCCTCCTGGCGGTGCCGGAACGCGACGACACGCGATCCCGGACAGGGCCCCGGGGGGGGCCGCCCTGCGGCCCTGTGGTGCCCAAAGTGTGTTCGCCGGGCGTTTCCGGCCAATTCTCACGAGCGTTCTGCCCAAATTGGGATCGATTTGGGCAGAACGCTCGTGAGAATTGGCCAGCGTTGGGCAGCCCTAGTCAGCGCCCAGTTCCGCGTGGAGCAGGGCCCTTTCTCGCTCGGGGCATGTCGCGGCCACCCGGAAAGCGAGCCGCGACAATGGGGCGCGGCCGGCAGCCGTGGCGCCGGGGAGATTTCCCCGAGCAGAGTGGATGGAGGCGCCGTGGCCGGGCGTCTGCCTACGCCGTGGCGGGCGGCCGGGGCGCCCCTGGAGGGGGCTGGCCTCTGTGGGGAAACGGACTGGTCTCTCACTCCGCGGCTAGGACGAAGCCGCGAAAGATGCCGTTGTCTCCGGGACGGTCGGGGGACTCGTGGCACGGGACTCAGGGTTCCCCATGGGGAGGCCCCCAGGCTCAGGCCCCTGGCAACGGAAGGCTGAGCAAGCAGGCCCGGGCCCGGGCCCGGCTTTCGGGGCTGGCCCGGCCCCAGCTGCCGGCGCCAGGGAGGGGACACCCGGAGGCTGAGGAGCGGGAGGCGTCGGCCGCCCCGCGGAACGCCTCCCGGAGCTCCTCCTGGCGGTGCTAGAACGCGACGACACGCGATCCCGGACAGGACCCCGGGGGGGGCCGCCCTGCGGCCCTGTGGTGCCCGAAGTGTGTTCGCCGGGCGTTTTCCGGCCAATTCTCACGAGCGTTCTGCCCAAATCGGGATCGATTTGGGCAGAACGCTCGTGAGAATTGGCCGGCGTTGGGTAGCCCTGGTCAGCGCCCAGTTCCGCGTGGAGCAGGGCCCTTTCTCGCTCGGGGCATGTCGCGGCCACCCGGAAAGCGAGCCGCGACGATGGGGCGCGGCCGGCAGCCGCGGCGCCGGGGAGATTTCCCCGAGCAGAGTGGATGGAGGCGCCGTGGCCGGGCGTCCGCCTCCGCCGTGGCGGGCGGCCGGGGCGCCCCTGGAGGGGGCTGGCCTCTGTGGGGAAACGGACTGGTCTCTCACTCCGCGGCTAGGACGAAGCCGCGAAAGGTGCCGTTGTCGCCGGGACGGTCGGGGGACTCGTGGCGCGGAACTCAGGGTTCCCCATGGGGTGGCCCCAAGGCTCAGGCCCCTGGCAACGGAAGGCTCAGCAAGCAGGCCCGGGCCCGGGCCCGGCTTTCGGGGCTGGCCCGGCCCCAGCTCCCGGCGCCAGGGAGGGGACCCCCGGAGGCTGAGGATCGGGAGGCGTCGGCCACCCCGCGGCACGCCTCCCGGAGCTCCTCCTGGCGGTGCCGGAACGCGACGACACGTGATCCCTGACAGGGCCCCGGGGGGGGCCGCCCTGCGGCCCTGTGGTGCCCGAAGTGTGTTCGCCGGGCCTTTTCCGGCCAATTCTCACGAGCGTTCTGCCCAAATCGATCCCGATTTGGGCAGAACGCTCGTGTGAATTGGCCGGCGTTGGGTAGCCCTGGTCAGTGCCAAGTTCCGCGTGGAGCAGGGCCCTTTCTCGCTCGGGGCATGTCACGGCCACCCGGAAAACGAGCCGCGACGATGGGGCGCGGCCGGCAGCCGCGGCGCCGGTGAGTTCTCCCCGAGCAGAGTGGATGGCGGCGCCGTGGCCGGGCGCCCGCCTCCGCCGTGGCAGGCGGCCGGGACGCCCCTGGAGGGGGCTGGCCTCTGTGGGGAAACGGACTGGTCTCTCACTCCGCGGCTAGGACGAAGCCGCGAAAGGTGCCGTTGTCGCCGGGACGGTCAGGGGACTCGTGGCGCGGGACTCAGGGTTCCCCATGGGGAGGCCCCCAGGCTCAGGCCCCTGACAACGGAAGGCTGAGCAAGCAGGCCCCGGGTCGGGCCCGGCTTTCGGGGCTGGCCCGGCCGCAGCTGCCAGCGCCAGGGAGGGGTCCCCCGGAGGCTGAGGAGCGGGAGGCGTCGGCCGCCCCGCGGCACGCCTCCCGGAGTTCCTCCTGGCGGTGCCGGAACGCGACGACACGCGATCCCGGACAGGGCCCCGGGGGGGGCCGCCCTGCGGCCCTGTGGTGCCCGAAGTGTGTTCGCCGGGCGTTTTCCGGCCAATTCTCACGAGCGTTCTGCCCAAATCGGGATCGATTTGGGCAGAACGCTCGTGAGAATTGGCCGGCGTTGGGCAGCCCTGGTCAGCGCCCAGTTCCGCGTGGAGCAGGGCATTTTCTCGCTCGGGGCATGTCGCGGCCACCCGGAAAGTGAGCCGCGACGATGGGGCGCGGCCGGCAGCCGCGGCGCCGGGGAGATTTCCCCGAGCAGAGTGGATGGAGGCGCAGTGGCCGGGCGTCCGCCTCCGCCGTGGCGGGCGGCCGGGGCGCCCCTGGAGGGGGCTGGCCTCTGTGGGGAAACGGACTGGTCTCTCACTCCGCGACTAGGACGAAGCCGCGAAAGGTGCCGTTGTCGCCGGGACGGTCGGGGGACTCGTGGCGCGGGACTCAGGGTTCCCCATGGGGAGGCCCCCAGGCTCAGGCCCCTGGCAACGGAAGGCTGAGCAAGCAGGCCCGGGGCCGGGCCCGGCTTTCGGGGCTGGCCCGGCCCCACCTACCAGCGCCAGGGAGGGGACCCCCGGAGGCTGAGGAGCGGGAGGCGTCGGCCGCCCCGTGGCACACCTCCCGGAGCTCCTCCTGGCGGTGCCGGAACGCGACGACACGCGATCCCGGACAGGGCCCCGGGGGGGGCCGCCCTGCGGCCCTGTGGTGCCCGAAGTGTGTTCGCCGGGCCTTTTCCGGCCAATTCTCACGAGCGTTCTGCCCAAATCGGGATCGATTTGGGCAGAACGCTCGTGAGAATTGGCCGGCGTTGGGCAGCCCTGGTCAGCGCCCAGTTCCGCGTGGAGCAGGGCCCTTTTTCGCTCGGGACATGTCGCGGCCACCCGGAAAACAAGCCGCGACGATGGGGCGCGGCCGGCAGCCGCGGCGCCGGGGAGTTTTCCCCGAGCAGAGTGGATGGAGGCGCCGTGGCCGGGCGTCCGCCTCCGCCGTGGCGGGCGGCCGGGGCGCCCCTGGAGGGGGCTGGCCTCTGTGGGGAAACGGACTGGTCTCTCACTCCGCGGCTAGGACGAAGCCGCGAAAGGTGCCGTTGTGGCCGGGACGGTCGGGGGACTCGTGGCGCGGGACTCAGGTTTCCCCATGGGGAGGCCCCCAGGCTCAGGCCCCTGGCAACGGAAGGCTGAGCAAGCAGGCCCGGGCCCGGGCCCGGCTTTTGGGGCTGGCCCGGCCCCAGCTGCCAGCGCCAGGAAGGGGACCCCCGGAGGCTGAGGAGCGGGAGGCGTCAGCCGCCCTGCGGCACGCCTCCCGGAGCTCCTCCTGGCGGTGCCGGAACGCGACGACACGCGATCCCGGACAGGGCCCCGGGGGGGGGGCCGCCCTGCGGCCCTGTGGTGCCCGAAGTGTGTTCGCCGGGCCTTTTCCGGCCAATTCTCACGAGCGCTCGTGAGAATTGGCCGGCGTTGGGCAGCCCTGGTCAGCGCCCAGTTCCGCGTGGAGCAGGGCCCTTTCTCGCTCGGGGCATGTCGCGGCCACCCGGAAAACGAGCCGCGACGATGGGGCGCGGCCGGCAGCCGCGGCGCCGGGGAGTTTTCCCCGAGCAGAGTGGATGGAGGCGCCGTGGCCGGGCGTCCGCCTCCGCCGTGGCGGGCGGCCGGGGCGCCCCTGGAGGGGGCTGGCCTCTGTGGGGAAACGGACTGGTCTCTCACTCCGCGGCTAGGACGAAGCCGCGAAAGGTGCCGTTGTCGCCGGGACGGTCGGGGGACTCGTGGCGCGAGACTCAGGGTTCCCCATGGGGAGGCCCCCAGGCTCAGGCCCCTGGCAACGGAAGGCTGAGCAAGCAGGCCCGGGCCCGGGCCCGGGTTTCGGGGCTGGCCCGGCCCCAACTGCCGGCGCCAGGGAGGGGACCCCCGGAGGCTGAGGAGCGGGAGGCGTCGGCCGCCCCGCGGCACGCCTCCCGGAGCTCCTCCTGGCGGTGCCGGAACGCGACGACACGCGATCCCGGACAGGGCCCCGGGAGGGCGGCCCTGCGGCCCTGTGGTGCCCGAAGTGTGTTCGCCGGGCGTTTTCCGGCCAATTCTCACGAGCGTTCTGCCCAAATCGAGATCGATTTGGGCAGAACGCTCGTGAGAATTGGCCGGCGTTGGGCAGCCCTGGTCAGCGCCCAGTTCCGCGTGGAGCAGGGCCCTTTCTCGCTCGGGGCATGTCGCGGCCACCCGGAAAGCGAGCCGCGACGATGGGGCGCGGCCAGCAGCCGTGGCGCCGGGGAGATTTCCCCGAGCAGAGTGGATGGAGGCGCCGTGGCCGGGCGTCCGCCTCCGCCGTGGCGGGCGGCCGGGGCGCCCCTGGAGGGGGATGGCCTCTGTGGGGAAACGGACTGGTCTCTCACTCCCTGGCTAGGACGAAGCCGCGAATGGTGCCGTTGTCGCCGGGACGGTCGGGGGACTCGTGGCACGGGACTCAGGGTTCCCCATGGGGAGGCCCCCAGGCTCAGGCCCCTGGCAACGGAAGGCTGAGCAAGCAGGCCCGGGCCCGGGCCCGGCTTTCGGGGCTGGCCCGGCCCCAGCTGCCGGCGCCAGGGAGGGGACCCCCGGAGGCTGAGGAGCGGGAGGCGTCGGCCGCCCCGCGGCACGCCTCCCGGAGCTCCTCCTGGCGGTGCTGGAACGCGACGACACGCGATCCCGCACAGGGCCCCGGGGGGGGCCGCCCTGCGGCCCTGTGGTGCCCGAAGTGTGTTCGCCGGGCGTTTTCCGGCCAATTCTCACGAGCGTTCTGCCCAAATCGGGATCGATTTGGGCAGAAAGCTCGTGAGAATTGGCCGGCGTTGGGCAGCCCTGGTCAGCACCCAGTTCCGCGTGGAGCAGGGCCGTTTCTCGCTCGGGGCATGTCGCGGCCACCCGGAAAATGAGCCGCGACGATGGGGCGCGGCCGGCAGCCGCGGCGCCGGGGAGATTTCCCCGAGCAGATTGCATGGAGGCGCCGTGGCCGGGCGTCCGCCTCCGCCGTGGCGGGCGGCCGGGGCGCCCCTGGAGGGGGCTGGCCTCTGTGGGGAAACGGACTGGTCTCTCACTCCGCGGCTAGGACGAAGCCGCGAAAGGTGCCGTTGTCGCCGGGACGGTCGGGGGACTCGTGGCGCGGGACTCAGGGTTCCCCATGGGGTGGCCCCAAGGCTCAGGCCCCTGGCAACGGAAGGCTCAGCAAGCAGGCCCGGGTCGGGCCCGGCTTTCGGGGCTGGCCCGGCCCCAGCTCCCGGCGCCAGGGAGGGGAACCCCGGAGGCTGAGGATCGGGAGGCGTCGGCCACCCCGCGGCACGCCTCCCGGAGCTCCTCCTGGCGGTGCCGGAACGCGACGACACGCGATCCCTGACAGGGCCCCGGGGGGGGCCGCCCTGCGGCCCTGTGGTGCCCGAAGTGTGTTCGCCGGACCTTTTCCGGCCAATTCTCACGAGCGTTCTGCCCAAATCGATCCCGATTTGGGCAGAACGCTCGTGTGAATTGGCCGGCGTTGGGTAGCCCTGGTCAGTGCCAAGTTCCGCGTGGAGCAGGGCCCTTTCTCGCTCGGGGCATGTCACGGCCACCCGGAAAACGAGCCGCGACGATGGGGCGCGGCCGGCAGCCGCGGCGCCGGTGAGTTCTCCCCGAGCAGAGTGGATGGCGGCGCCGTGGCCGGGCGCCCGCCTCCGCCGTGGCAGGCGGCCGGGACGCCCCTGGAGGGGGCTGGCCTCTGTGGGGAAACGGACTGGTCTCTCACTCCGCGGCTAGGACGAAGCCGCGAAAGGTGCCGTTGTCGCCGGGACGATCGGGGGACTCGTGGCGCGGGACTCAGGGTTCCCCATGGGGAGGCCCCCAGGCTCAGGCCCCTGGCAACGGAAGGCTGAGCAAGCAGGCCCGGGGTCGGGCCCGGCTTTCGGGGCTGGCCCGGCCCCAGCTGCCAGCGCCAGGGAGGGGTCCCCCGGAGGCTGAGGAGCGGGAGGCGTCGGCCGCCCCGCGGCACGCCTCCCGGAGCTCCTCCTGGCGGTGCCGGAACGCGACGACACGCGATCCCGGACAGGGCCCCGGGGGGGGCCGCCCTGCGGCCCTGTGGTGCCCGAAGTGTGTTCGCCGGGCGTTTTCCGGCCAATTCTCACGAGCGTTCTGCCCAAATCGGGATCGATTTGGGCAGAACGCTCGTGAGAATTGGCCGGCGTTGGGCAGCCCTGGTCAGCGCCCAGTTCCGCGTGGAGCAGGGCCCTTTCTCGCTCGGGACATGTCGCGGCCACCCGGAAAACAAGCCGGGACGATGGGGCGCGGCCGGCAGCCGCGGCGCCGGGGAGTTTTCCCCGAGCAGAGTGGATGGAGGCGCCGTGGCCGGGCGTCCGCCTCCGCCGTGGCGGGCGGCCGGGGCGCCCCTGGAGGGGGCTGGCCTCTGTGGGGAAACGGACTGGTCTCTCACTCCGCGGCTAGGATGAAGCCGCGAAAGGTGCCGTTGTGGCCGGGACGGTCGGGGGACTCGTGGCGCGGGACTCAGGGTTCCCCATGGGGAGGCCCCCAGGCTCAGGCCCCTGGCAACGGAAGGCTGAGCAAGCAGGCCCGGGCCCGGGCCCGGCTTTCGGGCCTGGCCCGGCCCCAAATGCCGGCGCCAGGGAGGGGACCCCCGGAGGCTGAGGAGCGGGAGGCGTCGGCCACCCCGCGGCACACCTCCCGGAGCTCCTCCTGGCGGTGCCGGAACGCGACGACACGCGATCCCGGACAGGGCCCCGGGAGGGCGGCCCTGCGGCCCTGTGGTGCCCGAAGTGTGTTCGCCGGGCGTTTTCCGGCCAATTCTCACGAGCGTTCTGCCCAAATCGGGATCGATTTGGGCAGAACGCTCGTGAGAATTGGCCGGCGTTGGGCAGCCCTGGTCAGCGCCCAGTTCCGCGTGGAGCAGGGCCCTTTCTCGCTCGGGGCATGTCGCGGCCACCCGGAAAACGAGCCGCGACGATGGGGCGCGGCCGGCAGCCGCGGCGCCGGGGAGTTTTCCCCGAGCAGAGTGGATGGAGGCGCCGTGGCCGGGCGCCCGCCTCCGCCGTGGCAGGCGGCCGGGGCGCCCCTGGAGGGGGCTGGCCTCTGTGGGGAAACGGACTGGTCTCTCACTCCGCGGCTAGGACGAAGCCGCGAAAGGTGCCGTTGTCGCCGGGACGGTCGGGGGACTCGTGGCGCGGGACTCAGGGTTCCCCATGGGGAGGCCCCCAGGCTCAGGCCCCTGGCAACGGAAGGCTGAGAAAGCAGGCCCGGGCCCGGGCCCGGCTTTCGGGGCTGGCCCGGCCCCCGCTGCCGGCGCCAGGGAGGGGACCCCCGGAGGCTGAGGAGCGGGAGGCGTCGGCCGCCCCGCGGCACGCCTCCCGGAGCTCCTCCTGGCGGTGCCGGAACGCGACGACACGCGATCCCGGACAGGGCCCCGGGGGGGCCGCCCTGCGGCCCTGTGGTGCCCGAAGTGTGTTCGCCGGGCCTTTTCCGGCCAATTCTCACGAGTGCTCGTGAGAATTGGCCGGCGTTGGGCAGCCCTGGTCAGCGCCCAGTTCCGCGTGGAGCAGGGCCCTTTCTCGCTCGGGGCATGTCGCGGCCACTCGGAAAACGAGCCGCGACGATGGGGCGCGGCCGGCAGCCGCGGCGCCGGGGAGATTTCCCCGAGCAGAGTGGATGGAGGCGCCGTGGCCGGGCGTCCGCCTCCGCCGTGGCGGGCGGCCGGGGCGCCCCTGGAGGGGGCTGGCCTCTGTGGGGAAACGGACTGGTCTCTCACTCCGCGACTAGGACGAAGCCGCGAAAGGTGCCGTTGTCGCCGGGACGGTCGGGGGACTCGTGGCGCGGGACTCAGGGTTCCCCATGGGGAGGCCCCCAGGCTCAGGCCCCTGGCAACGGAAGGCTGAGAAAGCAGGCCCGGGCCCGGGCCCGGCTTTCGGGGCTGGCCGGCCCCCGCTGCCGGCGCCAGGGAGGGGACCCCCGGAGGCTGAGGAGCGGGAGGCGTCGGCCGCCCCGCGGCACGCCTCCCGGAGCTCCTCCTGGCGGTGCCGGAACGCGACGACACGCGATCCCGGACAGGGCCCCGGGGGGGGCCGCCCTGCGGCCCTGTGGTGCCCGAAGTGTGTTCGCCGGGCGTTTTCCGGCCAATTCTCACGAGCGTTCTGCCCAAATCGGGATCGATTTGGGCAGAACGCTCGTGAGAATTGGCCAGCGTTGGGCAGCCCTGGTCAGCGCCCAGTTCCGCGTGGAGCAGGGCCCTTTCTCGCTCGGGGCATGTCGCGGCCACCCGGAAAGCGAGCCGCGACGATGGGGCGCGGCCGGCAGCCGCGGCGCCGGGGAGATTTCCCCGAGCAGAGTGGATGGAGGCGCAGTGGCCGGGCGTCCGCCTCCGCCGTGGCGGGCGGCCGGGGCGCCCCTGGAGGGGGCTGGCCTCTGTGGGGAAACGGACTGGTCTCTCACTCCGCGACTAGGACGAAGCCGCGAAAGGTGCCGTTGTCGCCGGGACGGTCGGGGGACTCGTGGCGCAGGACTCAGGGTTCCCCATGGGGAGGCCCCCAGGCTCAGGCCCCTGGCAACGGAAGGCTGAGAAAGCAGGCCCGGGCCCGGGCCCGGCTTTCGGGGCTGGCCCGGTCCCCGCTGCCGGCGCCAGGGAGGGGACCCCCGGAGGCTGAGGAGCGGGAGGCGTCGGCCGCCCCGCGGCACGCCTCCCGGAGCTCCTCCTGGCGGTGCCGGAACGCGACGACACGCGATCCCGGACAGGGCCCCGGGGGGGGCCGCCCTGCGGCCCTGTGGTGCCCAAAGTGTGTTCGCCGGGCGTTTCCGGCCAATTCTCACGAGCGTTCTGCCCAAATTGGGATCGATTTGGGCAGAACGCTCGTGAGAATTGGCCAGCGTTGGGCAGCCCTAGTCAGCGCCCAGTTCCGCGTGGAGCAGGGCCCTTTCTCGCTCGGGGCATGTCGCGGCCACCCGGAAAGCGAGCCGCGACAATGGGGCGCGGCCGGCAGCCGTGGCGCCGGGGAGATTTCCCCGAGCAGAGTGGATGGAGGCGCCGTGGCCGGGCGTCTGCCTACGCCGTGGCGGGCGGCCGGGGCGCCCCTGGAGGGGGCTGGCCTCTGTGGGGAAACGGACTGGTCTCTCACTCCGCGGCTAGGACGAAGCCGCGAAAGATGCCGTTGTCTCCGGGACGGTCGGGGGACTCGTGGCACGGGACTCAGGGTTCCCCATGGGGAGGCCCCCAGGCTCAGGCCCCTGGCAACGGAAGGCTGAGCAAGCAGGCCCGGGCCCGGGCCCGGCTTTCGGGGCTGGCCCGGCCCCAGCTGCCGGCGCCAGGGAGGGGACACCCGGAGGCTGAGGAGCGGGAGGCGTCGGCCGCCCCGCGGAACGCCTCCCGGAGCTCCTCCTGGCGGTGCTAGAACGCGACGACACGCGATCCCGGACAGGACCCCGGGGGGGGCCGCCCTGCGGCCCTGTGGTGCCCGAAGTGTGTTCGCCGGGCGTTTTCCGGCCAATTCTCACGAGCGTTCTGCCCAAATCGGGATCGATTTGGGCAGAACGCTCGTGAGAATTGGCCGGCGTTGGGTAGCCCTGGTCAGCGCCCAGTTCCGCGTGGAGCAGGGCCCTTTCTCGCTCGGGGCATGTCGCGGCCACCCGGAAAGCGAGCCGCGACGATGGGGCGCGGCCGGCAGCCGCGGCGCCGGGGAGATTTCCCCGAGCAGAGTGGATGGAGGCGCCGTGGCCGGGCGTCCGCCTCCGCCGTGGCGGGCGGCCGGGGCGCCCCTGGAGGGGGCTGGCCTCTGTGGGGAAACGGACTGGTCTCTCACTCCGCGGCTAGGACGAAGCCGCGAAAGGTGCCGTTGTCGCCGGGACGGTCGGGGGACTCGTGGCGCGGAACTCAGGGTTCCCCATGGGGTGGCCCCAAGGCTCAGGCCCCTGGCAACGGAAGGCTCAGCAAGCAGGCCCGGGCCCGGGCCCGGCTTTCGGGGCTGGCCCGGCCCCAGCTCCCGGCGCCAGGGAGGGGACCCCCGGAGGCTGAGGATCGGGAGGCGTCGGCCACCCCGCGGCACGCCTCCCGGAGCTCCTCCTGGCGGTGCCGGAACGCGACGACACGTGATCCCTGACAGGGCCCCGGGGGGGGCCGCCCTGCGGCCCTGTGGTGCCCGAAGTGTGTTCGCCGGGCCTTTTCCGGCCAATTCTCACGAGCGTTCTGCCCAAATCGATCCCGATTTGGGCAGAACGCTCGTGTGAATTGGCCGGCGTTGGGTAGCCCTGGTCAGTGCCAAGTTCCGCGTGGAGCAGGGCCCTTTCTCGCTCGGGGCATGTCACGGCCACCCGGAAAACGAGCCGCGACGATGGGGCGCGGCCGGCAGCCGCGGCGCCGGTGAGTTCTCCCCGAGCAGAGTGGATGGCGGCGCCGTGGCCGGGCGCCCGCCTCCGCCGTGGCAGGCGGCCGGGACGCCCCTGGAGGGGGCTGGCCTCTGTGGGGAAACGGACTGGTCTCTCACTCCGCGGCTAGGACGAAGCCGCGAAAGGTGCCGTTGTCGCCGGGACGGTCAGGGGACTCGTGGCGCGGGACTCAGGGTTCCCCATGGGGAGGCCCCCAGGCTCAGGCCCCTGACAACGGAAGGCTGAGCAAGCAGGCCCCGGGTCGGGCCCGGCTTTCGGGGCTGGCCCGGCCGCAGCTGCCAGCGCCAGGGAGGGGTCCCCCGGAGGCTGAGGAGCGGGAGGCGTCGGCCGCCCCGCGGCACGCCTCCCGGAGTTCCTCCTGGCGGTGCCGGAACGCGACGACACGCGATCCCGGACAGGGCCCCGGGGGGGGCCGCCCTGCGGCCCTGTGGTGCCCGAAGTGTGTTCGCCGGGCGTTTTCCGGCCAATTCTCACGAGCGTTCTGCCCAAATCGGGATCGATTTGGGCAGAACGCTCGTGAGAATTGGCCGGCGTTGGGCAGCCCTGGTCAGCGCCCAGTTCCGCGTGGAGCAGGGCATTTTCTCGCTCGGGGCATGTCGCGGCCACCCGGAAAGTGAGCCGCGACGATGGGGCGCGGCCGGCAGCCGCGGCGCCGGGGAGATTTCCCCGAGCAGAGTGGATGGAGGCGCAGTGGCCGGGCGTCCGCCTCCGCCGTGGCGGGCGGCCGGGGCGCCCCTGGAGGGGGCTGGCCTCTGTGGGGAAACGGACTGGTCTCTCACTCCGCGACTAGGACGAAGCCGCGAAAGGTGCCGTTGTCGCCGGGACGGTCGGGGGACTCGTGGCGCGGGACTCAGGGTTCCCCATGGGGAGGCCCCCAGGCTCAGGCCCCTGGCAACGGAAGGCTGAGCAAGCAGGCCCGGGGCCGGGCCCGGCTTTCGGGGCTGGCCCGGCCCCACCTACCAGCGCCAGGGAGGGGACCCCCGGAGGCTGAGGAGCGGGAGGCGTCGGCCGCCCCGTGGCACACCTCCCGGAGCTCCTCCTGGCGGTGCCGGAACGCGACGACACGCGATCCCGGACAGGGCCCCGGGGGGGGCCGCCCTGCGGCCCTGTGGTGCCCGAAGTGTGTTCGCCGGGCCTTTTCCGGCCAATTCTCACGAGCGTTCTGCCCAAATCGGGATCGATTTGGGCAGAACGCTCGTGAGAATTGGCCGGCGTTGGGCAGCCCTGGTCAGCGCCCAGTTCCGCGTGGAGCAGGGCCCTTTTTCGCTCGGGACATGTCGCGGCCACCCGGAAAACAAGCCGCGACGATGGGGCGCGGCCGGCAGCCGCGGCGCCGGGGAGTTTTCCCCGAGCAGAGTGGATGGAGGCGCCGTGGCCGGGCGTCCGCCTCCGCCGTGGCGGGCGGCCGGGGCGCCCCTGGAGGGGGCTGGCCTCTGTGGGGAAACGGACTGGTCTCTCACTCCGCGGCTAGGACGAAGCCGCGAAAGGTGCCGTTGTGGCCGGGACGGTCGGGGGACTCGTGGCGCGGGACTCAGGTTTCCCCATGGGGAGGCCCCCAGGCTCAGGCCCCTGGCAACGGAAGGCTGAGCAAGCAGGCCCGGGCCCGGGCCCGGCTTTTGGGGCTGGCCCGGCCCCAGCTGCCAGCGCCAGGGAGGGGACCCCCGGAGGCTGAGGAGCGGGAGGCGTCAGCCGCCCTGCGGCACGCCCCCCGGAGCTCCTCCTGGCGGTGCCGGAACGCGACGACACGCGATCCCGGACAGGGCCCCGGGGGGGGGGCCGCCCTGCGGCCCTGTGGTGCCCGAAGTGTGTTCGCCGGGCCTTTTCCGGCCAATTCTCACGAGCGCTCGTGAGAATTGGCCGGCGTTGGGCAGCCCTGGTCAGCGCCCAGTTCCGCGTGGAGCAGGGCCCTTTCTCGCTCGGGGCATGTCGCGGCCACCCGGAAAACGAGCCGCGACGATGGGGCGCGGCCGGCAGCCGCGGCGCCGGGGAGTTTTCCCCGAGCAGAGTGGATGGAGGCGCCGTGGCCGGGCGTCCGCCTCCGCCGTGGCGGGCGGCCGGGGCGCCCCTGGAGGGGGCTGGCCTCTGTGGGGAAACGGACTGGTCTCTCACTCCGCGGCTAGGACGAAGCCGCGAAAGGTGCCGTTGTCGCCGGGACGGTCGGGGGACTCGTGGCGCGAGACTCAGGGTTCCCCATGGGGAGGCCCCCAGGCTCAGGCCCCTGGCAACGGAAGGCTGAGCAAGCAGGCCCGGGCCCGGGCCCGGGTTTCGGGGCTGGCCCGGCCCCAACTGCCGGCGCCAGGGAGGGGACCCCCGGAGGCTGAGGAGCGGGAGGCGTCGGCCGCCCCGCGGCACGCCTCCCGGAGCTCCTCCTGGCGGTGCCGGAACGCGACGACACGCGATCCCGGACAGGGCCCCGGGAGGGCGGCCCTGCGGCCCTGTGGTGCCCGAAGTGTGTTCGCCGGGCGTTTTCCGGCCAATTCTCACGAGCGTTCTGCCCAAATCGAGATCGATTTGGGCAGAACGCTCGTGAGAATTGGCCGGCGTTGGGCAGCCCTGGTCAGCGCCCAGTTCCGCGTGGAGCAGGGCCCTTTCTCGCTCGGGGCATGTCGCGGCCACCCGGAAAGCGAGCCGCGACGATGGGGCGCGGCCAGCAGCCGTGGCGCCGGGGAGATTTCCCCGAGCAGAGTGGATGGAGGCGCCGTGGCCGGGCGTCCGCCTCCGCCGTGGCGGGCGGCCGGGGCGCCCCTGGAGGGGGATGGCCTCTGTGGGGAAACGGACTGGTCTCTCACTCCCTGGCTAGGACGAAGCCGCGAATGGTGCCGTTGTCGCCGGGACGGTCGGGGGACTCGTGGCACGGGACTCAGGGTTCCCCATGGGGAGGCCCCCAGGCTCAGGCCCCTGGCAACGGAAGGCTGAGCAAGCAGGCCCGGGCCCGGGCCCGGCTTTCGGGGCTGGCCCGGCCCCAGCTGCCGGCGCCAGGGAGGGGACCCCCGGAGGCTGAGGAGCGGGAGGCGTCGGCCGCCCCGCGGCACGCCTCCCGGAGCTCCTCCTGGCGGTGCTGGAACGCGACGACACGCGATCCCGCACAGGGCCCCGGGGGGGGGCCGCCCTGCGGCCCTGTGGTGCCCGAAGTGTGTTCGCCGGGCGTTTTCCGGCCAATTCTCACGAGCGTTCTGCCCAAATCGGGATCGATTTGGGCAGAAAGCTCGTGAGAATTGGCCGGCGTTGGGCAGCCCTGGTCAGCACCCAGTTCCGCGTGGAGCAGGGCCGTTTCTCGCTCGGGGCATGTCGCGGCCACCCGGAAAATGAGCCGCGACGATGGGGCGCGGCCGGCAGCCGCGGCGCCGGGGAGATTTCCCCGAGCAGATTGCATGGAGGCGCCGTGGCCGGGCGTCCGCCTCCGCCGTGGCGGGCGGCCGGGGCGCCCCTGGAGGGGGCTGGCCTCTGTGGGGAAACGGACTGGTCTCTCACTCCGCGGCTAGGACGAAGCCGCGAAAGGTGCCGTTGTCGCCGGGACGGTCGGGGGACTCGTGGCGCGGGACTCAGGGTTCCCCATGGGGTGGCCCCAAGGCTCAGGCCCCTGGCAACGGAAGGCTCAGCAAGCAGGCCCGGGCCCGGGCCCGGCTTTCGGGGCTGGCCCGGCCCCAGCTCCCGGCGCCAGGGAGGGGAACCCCGGAGGCTGAGGATCGGGAGGCGTCGGCCACCCCGCGGCACGCCTCCCGGAGCTCCTCCTGGCGGTGCCGGAACGCGACGACACGCGATCCCTGACAGGGCCCCGGGGGGGGGCCGCCCTGCGGCCCTGTGGTGCCCGAAGTGTGTTCGCCGGGCCTTTTCCGGCCAATTCTCACGAGCGTTCTGCCCAAATCGATCCCGATTTGGGCAGAACGCTCGTGTGAATTGGCCGGCGTTGGGTAGCCCTGGTCAGTGCCAAGTTCCGCGTGGAGCAGGGCCCTTTCTCGCTCGGGGCATGTCACGGCCACCCGGAAAACGAGCCGCGACGATGGGGCGCGGCCGGCAGCCGCGGCGCCGGTGAGTTCTCCCCGAGCAGAGTGGATGGCGGCGCCGTGGCCGGGCGCCCGCCTCCGCCGTGGCAGGCGGCCGGGACGCCCCTGGAGGGGGCTGGCCTCTGTGGGGAAACGGACTGGTCTCTCACTCCGCGGCTAGGACGAAGCCGCGAAAGGTGCCGTTGTCGCCGGGACGATCGGGGGACTCGTGGCGCGGGACTCAGGGTTCCCCATGGGGAGGCCCCCAGGCTCAGGCCCCTGGCAACGGAAGGCTGAGCAAGCAGGCCCGGGGTCGGGCCCGGCTTTCGGGGCTGGCCCGGCCCCAGCTGCCAGCGCCAGGGAGGGGTCCCCCGGAGGCTGAGGAGCGGGAGGCGTCGGCCGCCCCGCGGCACGCCTCCCGGAGCTCCTCCTGGCGGTGCCGGAACGCGACGACACGCGATCCCGGACAGGGCCCCGGGGGGGGCCGCCCTGCGGCCCTGTGGTGCCCGAAGTGTGTTCGCCGGGCGTTTTCCGGCCAATTCTCACGAGCGTTCTGCCCAAATCGGGATCGATTTGGGCAGAACGCTCGTGAGAATTGGCCAGCGTTGGGCAGCCCTGGTCAGCGCCCAGTTCCGCGTGGAGCAGGGCCCTTTCTCGCTCGGGACATGTCGCGGCCACCCGGAAAACAAGCCGGGACGATGGGGCGCGGCCGGCAGCCGCGGCGCCGGGGAGTTTTCCCCGAGCAGAGTGGATGGAGGCGCCGTGGCCGGGCGTCCGCCTCCGCCGTGGCGGGCGGCCGGGGCGCCCCTGGAGGGGGCTGGCCTCTGTGGGGAAACGGACTGGTCTCTCACTCCGCGGCTAGGATGAAGCCGCGAAATGTGCCGTTGTGGCCGGGACGGTCGGGGGACTCGTGGCGCGGGACTCAGGGTTCCCCATGGGGAGGCCCCCAGGCTCAGGCCCCTGGCAACGGAAGGCTGAGCAAGCAGGCCCGGGCCCGGGCCCGGCTTTCGGGCCTGGCCCGGCCCCAAATGCCGGCGCCAGGGAGGGGACCCCCGGAGGCTGAGGAGCGGGAGGCGTCGGCCACCCCGCGGCACACCTCCCGGAGCTCCTCCTGGCGGTGCCGGAACGCGACGACACGCGATCCCGGACAGGGCCCCGGGAGGGCGGCCCTGCGGCCCTGTGGTGCCCGAAGTGTGTTCGCCGGGCGTTTTCCGGCCAATTCTCACGAGCGTTCTGCCCAAATCGGGATCGATTTGGGCAGAACGCTCGTGAGAATTGGCCGGCGTTGGGCAGCCCTGGTCAGCGCCCAGTTCCGCGTGGAGCAGGGCCCTTTCTCGCTCGGGGCATGTCGCGGCCACCCGGAAAACGAGCCGCGACGATGGGGCGCGGCCGGCAGCCGCGGCGCCGGGGAGTTTTCCCCGAGCAGAGTGGATGGAGGCGCCGTGGCCGGGCGCCCGCCTCCGCCGTGGCAGGCGGCCGGGGCGCCCCTGGAGGGGGCTGGCCTCTGTGGGGAAACGGACTGGTCTCTCACTCCGCGGCTAGGACGAAGCCGCGAAAGGTGCCGTTGTCGCCGGGACGGTCGGGGGACTCGTGGCGCGGGACTCAGGGTTCCCCATGGGGAGGCCCCCAGGCTCAGGCCCCTGGCAACGGAAGGCTGAGAAAGCAGGCCCGGGCCCGCGCCCGGCTTTCGGGGCTGGCCCGGCCCCCGCTGCCGGCGCCAGGGAGGGGACCCCCGGAGGCTGAGGAGCGGGAGGCGTCGGCCGCCCCGCGGCACGCCTCCCGGAGCTCCTCCTGGCGGTGCCGGAACGCGACGACACGCGATCCCGGACAGGGCCCCGGGGGGGCCGCCCTGCGGCCCTGTGGTGCCCGAAGTGTGTTCGCCGGGCCTTTTCCGGCCAATTCTCACGAGTGCTCGTGAGAATTGGCCGGCGTTGGGCAGCCCTGGTCAGCGCCCAGTTCCGCGTGGAGCAGGGCCCTTTCTCGCTCGGGGCATGTCGCGGCCACTCGGAAAACGAGCCGCGACGATGGGGCGCGGCCGGCAGCCGCGGCGCCGGGGAGATTTCCCCGAGCAGAGTGGATGGAGGCGCCGTGGCCGGGCGTCCGCCTCCGCCGTGGCGGGCGGCCGGGGCGCCCCTGGAGGGGGCTGGCCTCTGTGGGGAAACGGACTGGTCTCTCACTCCGCGACTAGGACGAAGCCGCGAAAGGTGCCGTTGTCGCCGGGACGGTCGGGGGACTCGTGGCGCGGGACTCAGGGTTCCCCATGGGGAGGCCCCCAGGCTCAGGCCCCTGGCAACGGAAGGCTGAGAAAGCAGGCCCGGGCCCGGGCCCGGCTTTCGGGGCTGGCCGGCCCCCGCTGCCGGCGCCAGGGAGGGGACCCCCGGAGGCTGAGGAGCGGGAGGCGTCGGCCGCCCCGCGGCACGCCTCCCGGAGCTCCTCCTGGCGGAGCCGGAACGCGCCGACACGCGATCCCGGACTGGGCCCCGGGGGGGGCCGCCCTGCGGCCCTGTGGTGCCCGAAGTGTTTTCGCCGGGCGTTTTCCGGCCAATTCTCACGAGCGTTCTGCACAAATTGGGATCGATTTGGGCAGAACGCTCGTGAGAATTGGCCGGCGTTGGGCAGCCCTGGTCAGCGCCCAGTTCCGCGTGGAGCAGGGCCCTTTCTCGCTCGGGGCATGTCGCGGCCACCCGGAAAGCGAGCCGCGACGATGGGGCGCGGCCGGCAGCCGTGGCGCCGGGGAGATTTCCCCGAGCAGAGTGGATGGAGGCGCCGTGGCCGGGCGTCTGCCACCGCCGTGGCGGGCGGCCGGGGCGCCCCTGGAGGGGGCTGGCCTCTGTGGGGAAACGGACTGGTCTCTCACTCCGCGGCTAGGACGAAGCCGCGAAAGGTGCCGTTGTCGCCGGGACGGTCGGGGGACTCGTGGCACGGGACTCACGGTTCCCCATGGGGAGGCCCCCAGGCTCAGGCCCCTGGCAACGGAAGGCTGAGCAAGCAGGGTCGGGCCCGGGCCCGGCTTTCGGGGCTGGCCCGGCCCCAGCTGCCGGCGCCAGGGAGGGGACCCCCGGAGGCTGAGGAGCGGGAGGGGTCGGCCGCCCCGCGGCACGCCTCCCGGAGCTCCGCCTGGCGGTGCCGGAACGCGACGACACGCGATCCCGGACAGGGCCCCGGGGGGGGCCGCCCTGCGGCCCTGTGGTGCCCGAAGTGTGTTCGCCGGGCGTTTTCCGGCCAATTCTCACGAGCGTTCTGCCCAAATCGATCCCGATTTGGGCAGAACGCTCGTGTGAATTGGCCGGCGTTGGCTAGCCCTGGTCAGCGCCCAATTCCGCGTGGAGCAGGGCCCTTTCTCGCTTGGGGCATGTCGCGGCCACCCGGAAAACGAGCCGCGACGATGGGGCGCGGCCGGCAGCCGCGGCGCCGGGGAGTTTTCCCCGAGCAGAGTGGATGGAGGCGCCGTGGCCGGGCGTCCGCCTCCTCCGTGGCGGGAGGCCGGGGCGCCCCTGGAGGGGGCTGGCCTCTGTGGGGAAACGGACTGGTCTCTCACTCCGCGGCTAGGACGAAGCCGCGAAAGGTGCCGTTGTCGCCGGGACGGTCGGGGGACTCGTGGCGCGGGACTCAGGGTTCCCCATGGGGAGGCCCCCAGGCTCAGGCCCCTGGCAACGGAAGGCTGAGCAAGCAGGCCCGGGGCCGGGCCCGGCTTTCGGGGCTGGCCCGGCCCCACCTGCCAGCGCCAGGGAGGGGACCCCCGGAGGCTGAGGAGCGGGAGGCGTCGGCCGCCCCGTGGCACACCTCTCGGAGCTCCTCCTGGCGGTGCCGGAACGCGACGACACGCGATCCCGGACAGGGCCCCGGGGGGGGGCCGCCCTGCGGCCCTGTGGTGCCCGAAGTGTGTTCGCCGGGCCTTTTCCGGCCAATTCTCACGAGCGCTCGTGAGAATTGGCCGGCGTTGGGCAGCCCTGGTCAGCGCCCAGTTCCGCGTGGAGCAGGGCCCTTTCTCGCTCGGGGCATGTCGCGGCCACCCGGAAAACGAGCCGCGACGATGGGGCGCGGCCGGCAGCCACGGCGCCGGGGAGTTTTCCCCGAGCAGCGTGGATGGAGGCGCCGTGGCCGGGCGTCCGCCTCCGCCTTGGCGGGCGGCCGGGGCGCCCCTGGAGGGGGCTGGCCTCTGTGGGGAAACGGACTGGTCTCTCAGTCCGCAGCTAAGACGAAGCCGTGAAAGGTGCCGTTGTCGCCAGGACGGTCGGGGGACTCGTGGCGCGGGACTCAGGGTTCCCCATGGGGAGGCACCCAGGCTCAGGCCCCTGGCAACGGAAGGCTGAGCAAGCAGGCCCGTGCCCGGGCCCGGCTTTCGGGGCTGGCCCGGCCCCACCTACCAGCGCCAGGGAGGGGACCCCCGGAGGCTGAGGAGCGGGAGGCGTCGACCTCCCCATGGCACGCCTCCCGGAGCTCCTCCTGGCGGTGCCGGAACGCGACGACACGCGGTCCCAGACAGGGCCCCGGGGGGGGCCGCCCTGCGGCCCTGTGGTGCCCGAAGTGTGTTCGCCGGGCGTTTTCCGGCCAATTCTCACGAGCGTTCTGCCCAAATCGGGATCGATTTGGGCAGAACGTTCGTGAGAATTGGCCGGCGTTGGGCAGCCCTGGTCAGCGCCCAGTTCCCCGTGGAGCAGGGCCCTTTCTCGCTCGGGGCATCTCGCGGCCACCCGGAAAACGAGCCGCGACGATGGGGCGCGGCCGGCAGCCGCGGCGCCGGGGTGTTTTACCCGAGCAGAGTGGATGGTGGCGCCGTGGCCGGGCGTCCGCCTCCGCCGTGGCGGGCGGCCGGGGCGCCCCTGGAGGGGGCTTGCCTCTGTGGGGAAACGGACTGGCCTCTCACTCCGCGGCTAGGACGAAGCCGCGAAAGGTGCCGTTGTCGCCGGGACGGTCGGGGGACTCATGGCGCGGGACTCAGGGTTCCCCATGGGGAGAACCCAAGGCTCAGGACCCTGGCAATGGAAGGCTGAGCAAGCAGGCCAGGGCCAGGGCCCGGCTTTTGGGGCTGGCCCGGCCCCAGCTGCCGGCACCAGGGAGGGGACCCCCGGAGGCTGAGGAGCGGGAGGCGTCGGCCTCCCCGCGGCACGCCTCCCGGAGCTCCTCCTGGCGGTGCCGGAACGGGCCGACACCGATCCCGGACAGGGCCCCGGGGGGGGCCGCCCTGCGGCCCTGTGGTGCCCGAAGTGTGTTCGCCGGGCCTTTTCCGGCCAATTCTCACGAGCGTTCTGCCCAAATCGGGATCGATTTGGGCAGAACGCTCGTGAGAATTGGCCGGCGTTGGGCAGCCCTGGACAGCGCCCAGTTCCGCGTGGAGCAGGGCCCTTTCTCACTCGGGACATGTCGCTGCCACCCGGAAAACGAGCCGCGACGATGGGGCGCGGCCGGCAGCCGCGGCGCCGGGGAGTTTTCCCCGAGCAGAGTGGATGGAGGCGCCGTGGCCGGGCGTCGGCCTCCGCCGTGGCGGGCGGCCGGGGCGCCCCTGGAGGGGGCTGGCCTCTGTGGGGAAACGGACTGGTCTCTCACTCCGCGGATAGGAAGAAGCCGCGAAAGGTGCCGTTGTGGCCGGGACGGTCGGGGGACTCGTGGCGCGGGACTCAGGTTTCCCCATGGGGAGGCCCCAAGGCTCAGGCCCCTGGCAACGGAAGGCTGAGCAAGCAGGCCCGGGCCCGGGCCCGGCTTTCGGGGCTGGCCCGGCCCCAGCTGCCGGCGCCAGGGAGGGGACCCCCGGAGGCTGAGGAGCGGTAGGCGTCAGCCGCCCTGCGGCACGCTTCCCGGAGCTCCTCCTGGCGGTGCCGGAACGCGACGACACGCGATCCCGGACAGGGCCCCGGGGGGGGCCGCCCTGCGGCCCTGTGGTGCCCGAAGTGTGTTCGCCGGGCCTTTTCCGGCCAATTCTCACGAGTGCTCGTGAGAATTGGCCGGCGTTGGGCAGCCCTGGTCAGCGCCCAGTTCCGCGTGGAGCAGGGCCCTTTCTCGCTCGGGGCATGTCGCGGCCACCTGGAAAACGAGCCGCGACGAAGGGGCGCGGCTGGCAGCCGCGGCGCCGGGGAGATTTCCCCGAGCAGATTGCATGGAGGCGCCTTGGCCGGGCGTCCGCCTCCGCCGTGGCGGGCGGCCGGGGCGCCCCTGGAGGGGGCTGGCCTCTGTGGGGAAACGGACTGGTCTCTCACTCCGCGGCTAGGACGAAGCCGCGAAAGGTGCCGTTGTCGCCGGGACGGTCGGGGGACTCGTGGCTCGGGACTCAGGGTTCCCCATGGGGAGGACCCAAGGCTCAGGCCCCTGGCAACGGAAGGCTAAGCAAGCAGGCCCGTGCCCGGGCCCGGCTTTCGGGGCTGACCCGGCCCCAGCTGCTGGCGCCAGGGAGGGGACCCCCGGAGGCTGAGGAGCGGGAGGCGTCGGCCACCCCGCGGCACGCCTCCCGGAGCTCCTCCTGGCGGTGCCGGAACGCGACGACACGCGATCACTGACAGGGCCCCGGGGGGGGGCCGCCCTGCGGCCCTGTGGTGCCCGAAGTGTGTTCGCCGGGCCTTTTCCGGCCAATTCTCACGAGCGTTCTGCCCAAATCGATCCCGATTTGGCCAGAACGCTCGTGTGAATTGGCCGGCGTTGGCTAGCCCTGGTCAGCGCCCAGTTCCGCGTGGAGCAGGGCCCTTTCTCGCTCGGAGCATGTCGCGGCCACCCGGAAAACGAGCCGCGACATTGGGGCGCGGCCGGCAGCCGCGGCGCCGGGGAGTTCTCCCCGAGCAGAGTGGATGGAGGCGCCGTGGCCGGGCGCCCGCCTCCGCCGTGGCAGGCGGCCGGGGCGCCCCTGGAGGGGGCTGGCCTCTGTGGGGAAACGGACTGGTCTCTCACTCAGCGGCTAGGACGAAGCCGCGAAAGGTGCCGTTGTCGCCGGGACGGTCGGGGGACTCGTGGCGCGGGACTCATGGTTCCCCATGGGGAGGCCCCCAGGCTCAGGCCCCTGGCAACGGAAGGCTGAGCAAGCAGGCCCGGGGTCGGGCCCGGCTTTCGGGGCTGGCCCGGCCCCAGCTGCCGGCGCCAGGGAGGGGACCCCCGGAGGCTGAGGAGCGGGAGGCGTCGGCCTCCCCGCGGCACGCCTCCCGGAGCTCCTCCTGGCAGTGCCGGAACGCGACGACACGCGATCCCAGACAGGGCCCCGGGGGGGGCGGCCCTGCGGCCCTGTGGTGCCCGAAGTGTGTTCGCCGGGCGTTTTCCGGCCAATTCTCACGAGCGTTCTGCCCAAATCCGGATCGATTTGGGCAGAACGCTCGTGAGAATTGGCCGGCGTTGGGCAGCCCTGGTCAGCGCCCAGTTCCGCGTGGAGCAGGGCCCTTTCTCGCTCAGGGCATGACGCGGCCACCCGCAAAACGAGCCGCGACGATGGGGCGCGGCCGGAAGCCGCGGCACCGGGGAGTTTTCCCCGAGCAGAGTGGATGGAGGCGCCGTGGCCGGGCGTCCGCCTCCGCCGTGGCAGGCGGCCGGGGCGCCCCTGGAGGGGGCTGGCCTCTGTGGGGAAACGGACTGGTCTCTCACTCCGCGGCTAGGACGAAGCCGCGAAAGGTGCCGTTGTCGCCGGGACGGTCGGCGGACTCGTGGCGCGGGACTCAGGGTTCCCCATGGGGAGGCCCCCAGGCTCAGGCCCCTGGCAACGGAAGGCTGAGCAAGCAGGCCCGGGCCCGGGCCCGGCTTTCGGGGCTGGCCCGGCCTCAGCTGCCGGCGCCAGGGAGGGGAACCCCGGAGGCTGAGGAGCGGGAGGCTTCGGCCTCCCCGCGGCACGGCTCCCGGAGCTCCTCCTGGCGGTGCCGGAACGCGACGACACGCGTTCCCGGACAGGGTCCCGGGGGGGGCCGCCATACGGCCCTGTGGTGCCCGAAGTGTGTTCGCCGGGAGTTTTCCGGCCAATTCTCACGAGCGTTCTGCCCAAATCGGGATCGATTAGGGCAGAACGCTCGTGAGAATTGGCCGGCGTTGGGCAGCCCTGGTCAGCGCCCAGTTCCGCGTGGAGCAGGGCCCTTTCTCGCTCGGGGCATGTCGCGGCCACCCGGAAAACGAGCCGCGACGCCGGGGAGTTTTCACCGAGCAGAGTGGATGGAGGCGCCGTGGCCGGGCGTCCGCCTCCGACGTGGCGGGCGGCCGGGGCGCCCCTGGAGGGGGCTGGCCTCTGTGGGGAAACGGACTGGTCTCTCACTCCGCGGCTAGGACGAAGCCGCGAAAGGTGCCGTTGTCGCCGGGACGGTCGGGGGACTCGTGGCGCGGGACTCAGGGTTCCCCATGGGGAGGCCCCCAGGCTCAGGCCCCTGGCAACGGAAGGCTGAGCAAGCAGGCCCGGGCCCGGGCCCGGCTTTCGGGGCTGGCCCGGCCCCTGCTGCCGGCGCCAGGGAGGGGACCCCCGGAGGCTGAGGAGAGGGAGGCGTCGGCCTCCCCGAGGCACGCCTCCCGGAGCTCCTCCTGGCGGTGCCGGAACGCGACGACACGCGGTCCCGGACAGGGCCCAGGGGGGGGCCGCCCTGCGGCCCTGTGGTGCCCGAAGTGTGTTCGCCGGGCGTTTTCCGGCCAATTCTCACGACCGTTCTGCCCAAATCGATTTGGGCAGAACGCTCGTGAGAATTGGCCGGCGTTGGGCAGCCCTGGTCAGCGCTCAGTTCCGCGTGGAGCAGGGCCCTTTCTCGCTCGGGGCATGTCGCGGCCACACGGAAAACGAGCCGCGACGATGGGGCGCGGCCGGCAGCCGCGGCGCCGGGGAGTTTTCCCCGAGCAGAGTGGATGGAGGCGCCGTGGCCGGCGTCCGCCTCCGCCGAGCCGGGCGGCCGGGGCGCCCCTGGAGGGGGCTGGCCTCTGTGGGGAAACGGACTGGTCTCTCACTCCGCGGCTAGGACGAAGCAGCGAAAGGTGCCGTTGTGGCCGGGACGGTCGGGGGACTCGTGGCGCGGGACTCAGGGTTCCCCATGGTTAGGCCCCCAGGCTCAGGCCCCTGGCAACGGAAGGCTGAGCAAGCAGGCCCGGGCCCGGGCCAGGCTTTCGGGGCTGGCCCGGCCCCAGCTGCCGGCGCCAGGGAGGGGACCCCTGGAGGCTGAGGAGCGGGAGGCGTCGGCCTCCCCGCGGCACGACTCCCGGAGTTCCTCCTGGCGGTGCCGGAACGCGGCGACACGCGATCCCGGACAGGGCCCCGGGGGGGCCCGCCCTGCGGCCTTGTGGTGCCCGAAGTGTGTTCGCCGGGCGTTTTCCGGCCAATTCTCACGAGCGTTCTGCCCAAATCGGGATCGATTTGGGCAGAACGCTCGTGAGAATTGGCCGGCGTTGGGCAGCCCTGGTCAGCGCCCAGTTCCGCGTGGAGCAGGGCCCTTTCTCGCTCGGGGCATGTCGCGGCCACCCGGAAAACGAGCCGTGACGATGGGGCGCGTCCGGCAGCCGCGGCCCCGGGGAGTTTTCCCCGAGCAGAGTGGATGGAGGCGCCGTGGCCGGGCGTCCGCCTCCGCCGTGGCGGGCGGCCGGGGCGCCCCTGGAGGGGGCTGGCCTCTGTGGGGAAACGGTCTGGTCTCTCACTCCGCGGCTAGGACGAAGCCGCGAAAGGTGCCGTTGTGGCCGGGACGGTCGGGGGACTCGTGGCGCGGGACTCAGGGTTCCCCATGAGGAGGCCCCCAGGCTCAGGCCCCTGGCAACGGAAGGCTGAGCAAGCAGGCCCGGGCCCGGTCCCGGCTTTCGGGGCTGGCCCGGCCCCAGCTGCCGGCGCCAGGGAGGGGACCCCCGGAGGCTGAGGAGCGGGAGGCGTCGGCCTCCCCGCGGCACGCCTCCCGGTGCTCCTCCTGGCGGTGCCGGAACGCGACGACACGCGATCCCGGACAGGGCCCCGGGGGGGGGGCCGCCCTGCGGCCCTGTGTTGCCCAAAGTGTGTTCGCCGGGCGTTTTCCGGCCAATTCTCACGAGCGTTCTGCCAAATCGGGATCGATTTGGGCAGAACGCTCGTGAGAATTGGCCGGCGTTGGGCAGCCCTGGTCAGCGCCCAGTTCCGCGTGGAGCAGGGCCCTTTCTCGCTCGGGGCATGTCGCGGCCACCGGGAAAACGAGCCACGACGATGGAACCAGATGGGCCTTCATATTTATACTGACCTATATACTTACTGGAGTCCATTATGGAAAGATTTCCATCTGGGTGTGAGGCTGAGTCCTGTGGTATTGCTCAGGCATCCCCAAATCCTAGGGCTTTGGAGCCCACCCTTAGGGGACGGAGACATGAGAACCCAAGCTAGGGATAGAGTTAGGGCCGAAGGACATTGCAGGCCCAAACAGCTGACAGTGTGTGTGGTTCCTAGAGGCTGGAATTAAGGATGAGTGTTCTGTTTCTGGTCAGGCACAGGGTTTGTGACCTAGAGGCCACTGAAATTGGGGGTTTGCTGGTATAGGCTCAGATGGGCAGGCATTTTAATCCTGCTTTGAATACTTTCTAGAGGTCTACATGGCACGCTTTCCTCCTATCTGTTAGGATGAGTCCTGTGGTATGGCTAAGGTGACCCCAGTCCGTGGGGTAGGGAGCCAGACCCCTAGGAATTGAATGCTCAGAACACAAACTAAGCTTCAGTTAGGGGTTAGGAGCATGGCAGGCCCAATCTGATGGTGGTGTGGCAAGCTATCCAGAGGGCTGAGTACAGAGGGATGGATAGAGTAAGTGTCAGGTTCAGGTTTGTGTCCAGCTGCTGACTCTGGGTGAACTCAGTGGTGCGTGGCAGATTTCTCCTGCTCAGAATCCTTTGCAGAGTCCCAAATGGTATGGTTTCCTTCTGGGTGGCAGGCAGAGATCTCAAATATTGCTCAGGGGTCCCCATCCGTGGGACTTGGGTGCCAGTCCTCTGGGGACAGAGCATGAAACCCCAACCTAGGGTTGGGGCTAGGTCCCAGCAACATGACAGGCCTGATTTGCTGGTGCTGTGCAGAGCTCTCACGGGGACTGAGTAGAGAACATGGGTCAGTCTGAGTCAGGCTCCGGGTTGGTGGCCATGGGGGGAAAGGCAGATTTCTCCTGCTCTCAGTCCTTGGCAGAGTTCCAATTCTACTGTTTCCTTCTGGGTTGAAGACAGAGTCCTCTGGCATTTCTCAGGGGTCCCACATATGTGGGGCTTTGGTACCTGTATTCTTGGGACACAAGACAGAAAATGTACCTAAGTTTTGGTTAGGGCTGAGGGTCATGTCAGTCTCAATAGGCCACCCTGAGAGGAGTGACCTGGGGAGCAGAGTTGAGGACGTGGGTCAGTGTGAGTGTTAAGATCCAGGTGTGAACGGGGGGTGCTGAAAGTGGGATAGCCTCAGGGGGCCAAGAAATATTCTGGTATAGTTCAGGTGTAACCCATCAGCGGAGCTTTGGTGTCAATCATCAGAGGACAGAAGACTGAAAACACAACCTAGGGCTTGGAAAAGAGCACAGGGGCATGGCTGGCCTGATCTGCTGGTGCCGAGGCTAGATGTCTGGGGTACTGAGTTGAGGGCCATGGTCAGGTGGTGCATTACGATCTGGGTTTGTGCCTGGGGGGTGGCCGAAGGTGGAGGTGGCTTCAGGGAGCATGAAGATTTCTCCCATTCCGATGGTTCTGTGCAGCTCCAAACAGAACGGTTTCCTCCCGGGTGGCAGACAGAGCACTGGGTTGTGGCTCAGGGGTCCAAATATGGAGGAATTGGGGGACCAGCCTCTGGGGATGAAGACTGAAAATGCAACCTAGGCTTAAGGTTAGGGTCAGGGGCATGGCAGGCCCAATTTGCTGGCACTGAGAAGGGATCCCAGGGGGATGAATTGAGGGCAGAGGTCCGGTGGCATGAGAGGGTCCAGGTTTGTGGTCAGGGGACCGCTGAAGGAGGGGGTTGTGCTCAGGGAGGCATGCAGTTTCTCCCACTCTGAGTGTTCTACTCAGTTTCAAATGGCACGGTTTCCTCCTGGGTGGTAGGCAGGCTGAGTGCCAGCCTCCACATTTGTGGCCCAATAGTGCGCAGAGGGTGGGGGATAGCCTCGGGTGAACCGTGCAGGTTTCTCCCCAGGTTTCTCCCGCTCTGAGGATTCGACACAGCTCCAAACAGCATGGTTTCCTCCTGCATGGTGGACAGAGTCCTGAGGTGTCACTCAGGATTCTTTAATCTTGGGGTCTTGGGGTCAGGACTCTTGGGGATGATACCTGAAAACCAAAATTAGGGATAGGGTTAAGGCCTAGGGCCATGGTAGACCTGATATGCCAGTGCAGAGGCAGGTGCCCTGGTGCGCTGAGTTGAGCTCGGGTGTCAGACGGGGCCTTAGCCTCTAGGTGTGTGTCCAGACGTTCGCATAACCTGGGGGTGACTTCAGGGTGCATGGAAGTTTCTCCAGCTCTGAGGGTTCAGCGCAGCTCCAAACAGCACAGCGGTGCCCTGCGTGGCAGGCAGATTCCCAGCATGAGTATCAGGCATCCTCAATCCTTGTGACGCAGTATGTGGTCTATTCTGGAGAAGGTTCCATGTGCACTTGAGAAGAATGAGTATTCTGTTGTTTTAGGGTGGAATGTTCTGTATATGTCTATGAGGTCCATCTGGTCCAATGTTTCATTCAATGCTCTTATTTCTTTTTTAATTTTCTGCTTCGATGATCTGTCTATTTCTGAGAGAGGCGTATGAAGATCTCCTACTATTATTGTATTCATATCAATATGACTCTTTATCTTGATTAATAGTTTTCTTATGGAATTGGGTGCTCCCATATTGGGGGCATAGATATTCACAATTGTTAGATCATCTTGGCGGATAGTCCCTTTAAGAATTATGGAGTGTCCTTCTGTATCTCTGACTACAGTCTTTAGTTTAAAATCTAATTTATCTGATATGAAAATCGCTACCCCGGCCTTCTTTTGAGGCCCATTGGCATGAAAGATGCTTCTCCATCCGTTCACTTTCAGTCTGGGTGTATCCTTAGGTTCAAAATGGGTCTCTTGTAGACAACATATGGATGGGTCCTGTCGTTTTATCCAATCTGCAACCCTGTGTCGTTTTATGGGCGCATTTAGGCCATTCACATTGAGAGTGGTTATTGAGAGATAGGTTTTGATTCATGTCATGTTGCCTTTGAAGTCTTTCTGTCTGTAGATTGTTTCTATATTTCTGTTCAATGATATTCTTGGGATTTTTTCTCTTTTATAGGACCCCCCCCCTTAATATTTCCTGCAGTGTCGGCTTGCTGGTTGCATAGTCTTTTAAGCCTTGCTGGTCTTGGAAACTCTTTATCTCTCCATCCATTTTAAATGTCAGTCTTGCCGGATAGAGTATTCTTGGCTGCATGTTCTTCTCATTTAGTACTCTGAATATATTTTGCCAGCCCTTCCTGGCTTGCCAGGTCTCTGTGAAAAGGTCTGACGTTATTCTAATGGGCTTGGATGCCCACTCTCACCACTCTTGTTCAACATAGTATTAGAAGTCCTAGCAACGGCAATCAGACAACAAAGAGAAATAAAAGGTATCCAAATTGGCAAGGAAGAAGTCAAACTCTCTCTCTTCGCAGATGACATGATTTTTTATATGGAAAACCCCAAAGACTCCACCCCCAAACTACTAGACTCATACAGCAATTCAGTAACGTGGCAGGATACAAAGTCAATGTACAGAAATCAGTGGCTTTCTTATACACTAACAGTGAAAATACAGAAAGGGAAATTAGAGAATCGATTCCATTTACTATAGCACCAAGAACCATAAGATACCTGGGAATAAACCTAACCAAAGAGGTAAAGGATCTGTACTCGAGGAACTACAGAACACTCATGAAAGAAATTGAAGAAGACCCAAAAAGATGGAAGACAATTCCATGCTCTTGGATTGGAAGAATAAACATTGTTAAAATGTTTATACTGCCTAGAGCAATCTATGCTTTTAATGCCATTCCGATCAAAATTCCACCGGTAGTTTTCAAAGAGCTGGAGCCAATAATCCTAAAATTTGTATGGAATCAGAAGAGACCCCGAATTGCTAAGGCAATGTTGAAAAACAAAAACAAAACTGGCGGCATCACGTTACCCGATTTTAAGCTTTACTACAAAGCTGCGATCACCAAGACAGCGTGGCCCTGGCATAAAAACAGACACATAGACCAGTGGAACAGAGTGGAGAGCCCAGATATGGACCCTCAACTCCACGGTGAAATAATGTTCGACAAAACAGGAAAAAATATTCAATGGAAAAAAAGACAGTCTCTTCAATCAATGGTGCTGGGAAAACTGGACAGCTATATGTAGAATAATGAAACTCAACCATTCTCTTACACTCGAAATGGATAAAAGACCTCATCATGAGACAGGAATCCATCAGAATCCTAGAGGAGAACATAGGCAGTAACCTCTTCGATATCAGCCACAGCAACTTCTTTCAAGATATGTCTCCAAAGGCCAAGGAAACAAAAGCGAAAATAAACTTTTGGCACTTCATCAAGATCAAAAGCTTCTGCACAGCAAAGGAAACAGTCCACCAAACAAAAAGGCAACCCACGGAATGGGAGAAGATATTTGCAAATGACAGTACAGACAAAAGGTTGATATCCAGGATCTATAAAGAACTTCTCAAACTCAACACACACAAAACAGAGAATCATATCCAAAAATGGGCAGAAGATATGAACAGACACTTCTCCAACGAAGACATACAAATGGCTATCAGACACATGAAAAAATGTTCATCATCACTAGCCATCAGGGAGATTCAAATGAAAACCACATTGAGATACCACCTGACACCAGTTAGAATGGCCAAAATGAGCAAGACAGGAAACAACGTGTGTTGGAGAGGATGTGGAGAAAGGGGAACCCTCTTACACTGTTGGTGGGAATGCAAGTTGGTGCAGCCACTTTGGAGAACAGTGTGGAGATTCCTCCAGAAATTAAGAATAGAGCTTCCCTATGACCCTGCAATTGCACTGCTGGGTATTTACCCCAAAGATACAGATGTAGTGAAAAGAAGAGCCATCTGTACCCCAATGCTTATTGTAGCAATGGCTATGCTCACCAAACTGTGGAAAGAACCAAGATGCCCTTCAACGGATGAATGGATAAGGAAGATGTGGTCCATATACGCAATGGAGTATTATGCCTCCATCAGAAAGGATGAATACCCAACTTTTGTAGCAACATGGACGGGACTGGAAGAAATTATGCTGAGCGAAATAAGTCAAGCAGAGAGAGAGTCATGTATCATATGGTCTCCCTTATTTGTGGAGCATAGCAAATAACACGGAGGACATAGGGAGATGGAGAGGAGAGGGAGTTGAGAGAAACTGGAAGGGGAGATGAACCATGAGAGACTATGGACTCTGAAAAACAACCAGAGGGTTTTGGAGGGGCAGGGTGGGGTGGGAGTTTGAGGAATCAGGTGGTGGTTAATAGGGAGGGCACGTACTGCATGGAGCACTGGGTGTGATGCCAAAACAATGAACACTGTTATGCTGTAAATAAACAAATAAAAAAAAAAATGAGTCTATGGAAGGCCCGGCAGTGCCAGTTCACTCCACTGGAGGGAGTGGTGAGCCGTGGTGTGAGATACCCTGGAAGGCATGGCGATGCTGCTTGCCACCACTGGAGGCAGCGGCGAGCTGCCATGGGAAACACACCTGAAGAGGAGTCAGTGCAGCTTGCTGGCTCTGAAGGCAGGGCGGAGGTGCCCGGTGAGAGACCCTGAAACGTGAGGCACTACAGCTTATTTTTACAGGATGGAGTGGTGAGCTGTATAGTCTCTGTTTCTCCAGGCTCAAGGGTGGTGGTAAGAATTGATGGAGCCTGTCCCCCACTCAGCATTGTGCCCTCTTTCCCCAGGTTTGCTGGTAATGTGCTGTCAGGATGGTTCAGGAGGGTCCTCCCAGTTGGGCTCTGGAGCCAGGGGAACCAAACCCGACTCATGGTGCATTTGGAACCGAGGAGCTGAGTGTTTGTTTGGAAAAGTATGTTTGTTTCTCCAAAAAGGACAAGGGCATTGACCAGCTTGAGAGGGAAGTGAATGACCAGTTAAGAAACAAGCCTGTGTCTCTCCTTCTCCCAGGAATCAGAGCAGATGTGCAGGCTTTAGGTGGGAGACGCCTGCTTATCTGCACCTGACAACCCTTCTTCACTCTGGCTCCATGAGACCTGAAGTTTGGAAGTCAGCGTCTGAGTCAGTCATGCAGCTTGTCCCAGGACGTCAGTGTTCAGAGAAAACAGCAGGCCTGTGGGTGGCAATGTCACATCCATGCCAGGATGGCAGGTAAAAATTCCCTTTCACCCCAAATTTCCTGGGCTTTTCTCTTGTCTCCAGTGGAGCTCACAAATGGCACCCTGAACCAGCTGTAAGCAATCTCGTGTGGGTGCCAGAGCTCCTGAGTTTCTCTGCAGGGAGCACCTGGCAGGGATCTCATTTTCTGTTTATTTCTGGCTTACAAAGGTATTTGGAACATCTCTTTCCTAGGAAATCCCTTGGATTCGAAAGGGAAGGTGAGATTGACTTGGTGTGCCTTTTGAACATAGAAAGTATTCCTTCACCGAACAGTGTTTACTCCACTGGGCCTAGACTCTGGTGGAACGGCTGGCATCTAGAGTGAGGTGGCTGTTTGTGGTCAGATAGAGACTTGGATGATGGCTTCTTCTTTGTCCAAGGTGATGTATCCTAATGGATTCGTCTTTGAATCCAAAGAGTTCCAATGAGGGCAGAGGGAAAATTCAAAATGATTCCAAGGAGTCTTGGACAATTTAAAAGGGATGCTTGTCTTCCTAGGTTCACTCAAACGGCTATATATGGTTGGACATGCTGTATTTTCTCTGCAGTTTCATGGGTAGTGAAGTCAGAAGGAGAGTCTTTGGGAATTTCCCTGGATAAAGGCACTCTGTTGGCTTCAAGGGACTTGGTGTCAGGAACCCTGGGCTGAATTTCTGTGGCTGCTTTCCTGATGCTCAGTGAGTCAGGGTTTCCCACAGGTTTTATATTTCCTCCTTAGGAAATTGCTGGCAGGGAATGTTCTGTTTAAAGTGGAACCCTCGGGGGCACCTGTGTGGCTCAGTGGGTTAAGCCACTGCCTTCGGCTCAGGTCATGGTCTCAGGGTCCTGAGATCGAGCCCCGCATTGGGCTCTCTGCTCAGCGGGGAGTCTGCTTCGTCCTCTCTCTCTGCCTGCCTCTCTGCCTACTTGTGACCTCTGTCAAATAAATAAATAAAATCTAAAAAAAAAAAAAAAACAAAACCCAAAACCGGGACCCTCCTACATTGTTGGTGGGCCTGCGTGTTGTTGCAGCCACTCTTGGAAAGAATACAGTCTGTCCTCCAAAAGCTAAGAACTGAACAACAGTAGGATCCAGCAATTGTCCTCCTAGTTATTTCCCTAAAGGGCACAAAAATGCACATTCAGTGGGGTATAAGCACCGTGATATTTACAGCAGCATTTTCAACCATTGTAAAACAATGGAGGGAGACCAAATGTCCATTCACTGATGAGTGATATATATATATATATATACATATATATATATATATCACTCGTATATATCATATGTGTGTGTGTGTGTGTGTATGTGTATTCATTCTCCCACATCTTCTTAATGGAATAGGATCCAGGTTCAAAAAGGATGAAATCTTACCATCTGCAAGGATGTGGATGGATCTACAGTGGATTTAGCTAAGTAAAATCAGTAAGAAAAGACCAATAGCCTATATCTTGACCTCTATGGAATTTCAGAAAGAAAACAGATGAACATAGTGAGGGGAGAAAGGCCAATGAGGAAACAGACTCTAACCTAGAGCAAAATCGAGGGTTGCTAGGGGGCAGGGGTGTGGGGCGAAGGGTTAAGTGGGTGACAGCTATTAGGGAGAGTACTTGTTGTGATGAGCTCTGGGTGTTCTATGCAGGTGAGCAGCCTCCCGGAGCTCCTCCTGGCGGTGCCGGAACGCGACGACACGCGATCCCGGACAGGGCCCCGGGGGGGGCCGCCCTGCGGCCCTGTGGTGCCCGAAGTGTGTTCGCCGGGCGTTTTCCGGCCAATTCTCACGAGCGTTCTGCCCAAATCGGGATCGATTTGGGCAGAACGCTCGTGAGAATTGGCCGGCGTTGGGCAGCCCTGGTCAGCGCCCAGTTCCGCGTGGAGCAGGGCCCTTTCTCGCTCGGGGCATGTCGCGGCCACCCGGAAAACGAGCCGTGACGATGGGGCGCGTCCGGCAGCCGCGGCCCCGGGGAGTTTTCCCCGAGCAGAGTGGATGGAGGCGCCGTGGCCGGGCGTCCGCCTCCGCCGTGGCGGGCGGCCGGGGCGCCCCTGGAGGGGGCTGGCCTCTGTGGGGAAACGGTCTGGTCTCTCACTCCGCGGCTAGGACGAAGCCGCGAAAGGTGCCGTTGTGGCCGGGACGGTCGGGGGACTCGTGGCGCGGGACTCAGGGTTCCCCATGAGGAGGCCCCCAGGCTCAGGCCCCTGGCAACGGAAGGCTGAGCAAGCAGGCCCGGGCCCGGTCCCGGCTTTCGGGGCTGGCCCGGCCCCAGCTGCCGGCGCCAGGGAGGGGACCCCCGGAGGCTGAGGAGCGGGAGGCGTCGGCCTCCCCGCGGCACGCCTCCCGGTGCTCCTCCTGGCGGTGCCGGAACGCGACGACACGCGATCCCGGACAGGGCCCCGGGGGGGGGGGGCCGCCCTGCGGCCCTGTGTTGCCCAAAGTGTGTTCGCCGGGCGTTTTCCGGCCAATTCTCACGAGCGTTCTGCCCAAATCGGGATCGATTTGGGCAGAACGCTCGTGAGAATTGGCCGGCGTTGGGCAGCCCTGGTCAGCGCCCAGTTCCGCGTGGAGCAGGGCCCTTTCTCGCTCGGGGCATGTCGCGGCCACCCGGAAAACGAGCCACGACGATGGAACCAGATGGGCCTTCATATTTATACTGACCTATATACTTACTGGAGTCCATTATGGAAAGATTTCCATCTGGGTGTGAGGCTGAGTCCTGTGGTATTGCTCAGGCATCCCCAAATCCTAGGGCTTTGGAGCCCACCCTTAGGGGACGGAGACATGAGAACCCAAGCTAGGGATAGAGTTAGGGCCGAAGGACATTGCAGGCCCAAACAGCTGACAGTGTGTGTGGTTCCTAGAGGCTGGAATTAAGGATGAGTGTTCTGTTTCTGGTCAGGCACAGGGTTTGTGACCTAGAGGCCACTGAAATTGGGGGTTTGCTGGTATAGGCTCAGATGGGCAGGCATTTTAATCCTGCTTTGAATACTTTCTAGAGGTCTACATGGCACGCTTTCCTCCTGTCTGTTAGGATGAGTCCTGTGGTATGGCTAAGGTGACCCCAGTCCGTGGGGTAGGGAGCCAGACCCCTAGGAATTGAATGCTCAGAACACAAACTAAGCTTCAGTTAGGGGTTAGGAGCATGGCAGGCCCAATCTGATGGTGGTGTGGCAAGCTATCCAGAGGGCTGAGTACAGAGGGATGGATAGAGTAAGTGTCAGGTTCAGGTTTGTGTCCAGCTGCTGACTCTGGGTGAACTCAGTGGTGCGTGGCAGATTTCTCCTGCTCAGAATCCTTTGCAGAGTCCCAAATGGTATGGTTTCCTTCTGGGTGGCAGGCAGAGATCTCAAATCTTGCTCAGGGGTCCCCATCCGTGGGACTTGGGTGCCAGTCCTCTGGGGACAGAGCATGAAACCCCAACCTAGGGTTGGGGCTAGGTCCCAGCAACATGACAGGCCTGATTTGCTGGTGCTGTGCAGAGCTCTCACGGGGACTGAGTAGAGAACATGGGTCAGTCTGAGTCAGGCTCCGGGTTGGTGGCCATGGGGGGAAAGGCAGATTTCTCCTGCTCTCAGTCCTTGGCAGAGTTCCAATTCTACTGTTTCCTTCTGGGTTGAAGACAGAGTCCTCTGGCATTTCTCAGGGGTCCCACATATGTGGGGCTTTGGTACCTGTATTCTTGGGACACAAGACAGAAAATGTACCTAAGTTTTGGTTAGGGCTGAGGGTCATGTCAGTCTCAATAGGCCACCCTGAGAGGAGTGACCTGGGGAGCAGAGTTGAGGACGTGGGTCAGTGTGAGTGTTAAGATCCAGGTGTGAACGGGGGGTGCTGAAAGTGGGATAGCCTCAGGGGGCCAAGAAATATTCTGGTATAGTTCAGGTGTAACCCATCAGCGGAGCTTTGGTGTCAATCATCAGAGGACAGAAGACTGAAAACACAACCTAGGGCTTGGAAAAGAGCACAGGGGCATGGCTGGCCTGATCTGCTGGTGCCGAGGCTAGATGTCTGGGGTACTGAGTTGAGGGCCATGGTCAGGTGGTGCATTACGATCTGGGTTTGTGCCTGGGGGGTGGCCGAAGGTGGAGGTGGCTTCAGGGAGCATGAAGATTTCTCCCATTCCGATGGTTCTGTGCAGCTCCAAACAGAACGGTTTCCTCCCGGGTGGCAGACAGAGCACTGGGTTGTGGCTCAGGGGTCCAAATATGGAGGAATTGGGGGACCAGCCTCTGGGGATGAAGACTGAAAATGCAACCTAGGCTTAAGGTTAGGGTCAGGGGCATGGCAGGCCCAATTTGCTGGCACTGAGAAGGGATCCCAGGGGGATGAATTGAGGGCAGAGGTCCGGTGGCATGAGAGGGTCCAGGTTTGTGGTCAGGGGACCGCTGAAGGAGGGGGTTGTGCTCAGGGAGGCATGCAGTTTCTCCCACTCTGAGTGTTCTACTCAGTTTCAAATGGCACGGTTTCCTCCTGGGTGGTAGGCAGGCTGAGTGCCAGCCTCCACATTTGTGGCCCAATAGTGCGCAGAGGGTGGGGGATAGCCTCGGGTGAACCGTGCAGGTTTCTCCCGCTCTGAGGATTCGACACAGCTCCAAACAGCATGGTTTCCTCCTGCATGGTGGACAGAGTCCTGAGGTGTCACTCAGGATTCTTTAATCTTGGGGTCTTGGGGTCAGGACTCTTGGGGATGATACCTGAAAACCAAAATTAGGGATAGGGTTAAGGCCTAGGGCCATGGTAGACCTGATATGCCAGTGCAGAGGCAGGTGCCCTGGTGCGCTGAGTTGAGCTCGGGTGTCAGACGGGGCCTTAGCCTCTAGGTGTGTGTCCAGACGTTCGCATAACCTGGGGGTGACTTCAGGGGTGCATGGAAGTTTCTCCAGCTCTGAGGGTTCAGCGCAGCTCCAAACAGCACAGCGGTGCCCTGCGTGGCAGGCAGATTCCCAGCATGAGTATCAGGCATCCTCAATCCTTGTGACGCAGTATGTGGTCTATTCTGGAGAAGGTTCCATGTGCACTTGAGAAGAATGAGTATTCTGTTGTTTTAGGGTGGAATGTTCTGTATATGTCTATGAGGTCCATCTGGTCCAATGTTTCATTCAATGCTCTTATTTCTTTTTTAATTTTCTGCTTCGATGATCTGTCTATTTCTGAGAGAGGCGTATGAAGATCTCCTACTATTATTGTATTCATATCAATATGACTCTTTATCTTGATTAATAGTTTTCTTATGGAATTGGGTGCTCCCATATTGGGGGCATAGATATTCACAATTGTTAGATCATCTTGGCGGATAGTCCCTTTAAGAATTATGGAGTGTCCTTCTGTATCTCTGACTACAGTCTTTAGTTTAAAATCTAATTTATCTGATATGAAAATCGCTACCCCGGCCTTCTTTTGAGGCCCATTGGCATGAAAGATGCTTCTCCATCCGTTCACTTTCAGTCTGGGTGTATCCTTAGGTTCAAAATGGGTCTCTTGTAGACAACATATGGATGGGTCCTGTCGTTTTATCCAATCTGCAACCCTGTGTCGTTTTATGGGCGCATTTAGGCCATTCACATTGAGAGTGGTTATTGAGAGATAGGTTTTGATTCATGTCATGTTGCCTTTGAAGTCTTTCTGTCTGTAGATTGTTTCTATATTTCTGTTCAATGATATTCTTGGGATTTTTTCTCTTTTATAGGACCCCCCCCCTTAATATTTCCTGCAGTGTCGGCTTGCTGGTTGCATAGTCTTTTAAGCCTTGCTGGTCTTGGAAACTCTTTATCTCTCCATCCATTTTAAATGTCAGTCTTGCCGGATAGAGTATTCTTGGTTGCATGTTCTTCTCATTTAGTACTCTGAATATATTTTGCCAGCCCTTCCTGGCTTGCCAGGTCTCTGTGAAAAGGTCTGACGTTATTCTAATGGGCTTGGATGCCCACTCTCACCACTCTTGTTCAACATAGTATTAGAAGTCCTAGCAACGGCAATCAGACAACAAAGAGAAATAAAAGGTATCCAAATTGGCAAGGAAGAAGTCAAACTCTCTCTCTTCGCAGATGACATGATTTTTTATATGGAAAACCCCAAAGACTCCACCCCCAAACTACTAGACTCATACAGCAATTCAGTAACGTGGCAGGATACAAAGTCAATGTACAGAAATCAGTGGCTTTCTTATACACTAACAGTGAAAATACAGAAAGGGAAATTAGAGAATCGATTCCATTTACTAGAGCACCAAGAACCATAAGATACCTGGGAATAAACCTAACCAAAGAGGTAAAGGATCTGTACTCGAGGAACTACAGAACACTCATGAAAGAAATTGAAGAAGACCCAAAAAGATGGAAGACAATTCCATGCTCTTGGATTGGAAGAATAAACATTGTTAAAATGTTTATACTGCCTAGAGCAATCTATGCTTTTAATGCCATTCCGATCAAAATTCCACCGGTAGTTTTCAAAGAGCTGGAGCCAATAATCCTAAAATTTGTATGGAATCAGAAGAGACCCCGAATTGCTAAGGCAATGTTGAAAAACAAAAACAAAACTGGCGGCATCACGTTACCCGATTTTAAGCTTTACTACAAAGCTGCGATCACCAAGACAGCGTGGCCCTGGCATAAAAACAGACACATAGACCAGTGGAACAGAGTGGAGAGCCCAGATATGGACCCTCAACTCCACGGTGAAATAATGTTCGACAAAACAGGAAAAAATATTCAATGGAAAAAAAGACAGTCTCTTCAATCAATGGTGCTGGGAAAACTGGACAGCTATATGTAGAATAATGAAACTCAACCATTCTCTTACACTCGAAATGGATAAAAGACCTCATCATGAGACAGGAATCCATCAGAATCCTAGAGGAGAACATAGGCAGTAACCTCTTCGATATCAGCCACAGCAACTTCTTTCAAGATATGTCTCCAAAGGCCAAGGAAACAAAAGCGAAAATAAACTTTTGGCACTTCATCAAGATCAAAAGCTTCTGCACAGCAAAGGAAACAGTCCACCAAACAAAAAGGCAACCCACGGAATGGGAGAAGATATTTGCAAATGACAGTACAGACAAAAGGTTGATATCCAGGATCTATAAAGAACTTCTCAAACTCAACACACACAAAACAGAGAATCATATCCAAAAATGGGCAGAAGATATGAACAGACACTTCTCCAACGAAGACATACAAATGGCTATCAGACACATGAAAAAATGTTCATCATCACTAGCCATCAGGGAGATTCAAATGAAAACCACATTGAGATACCACCTGACACCAGTTAGAATGGCCAAAATGAGCAAGACAGGAAACAACGTGTGTTGGAGAGGATGTGGAGAAAGGGGAACCCTCTTACACTGTTGGTGGGAATGCAAGTTGGTGCAGCCACTTTGGAGAACAGTGTGGAGATTCCTCCAGAAATTAAGAATAGAGCTTCCCTATGACCCTGCAATTGCACTGCTGGGTATTTACCCCAAAGATACAGATGTAGTGAAAAGAAGAGCCATCTGTACCCCAATGCTTATTGTAGCAATGGCTATGCTCACCAAACTGTGGAAAGAACCAAGATGCCCTTCAACGGATGAATGGATAAGGAAGATGTGGTCCATATACGCAATGGAGTATTATGCCTCCATCAGAAAGGATGAATACCCAACTTTTGTAGCAACATGGACGGGACTGGAAGAAATTATGCTGAGCGAAATAAGTCAAGCAGAGAGAGAGTCATGTATCATATGGTCTCCCTTATTTGTGGAGCATAGCAAATAACACGGAGGACATAGGGAGATGGAGAGGAGAGGGAGTTGAGAGAAACTGGAAGGGGAGATGAACCATGAGAGACTATGGACTCTGAAAAACAACCAGAGGGTTTTGGAGGGGCAGGGTGGGGTGGGAGTTTGAGGAATCAGGTGGTGGTTAATAGGGAGGGCACGTACTGCATGGAGCACTGGGTGTGATGCCAAAACAATGAACACTGTTATGCTGTAAATAAACAAATAAAAAAAAAAATGAGTCTATGGAAGGCCCGGCAGTGCCAGTTCACTCCACTGGAGGGAGTGGTGAGCCGTGGTGTGAGATACCCTGGAAGGCATGGCGATGCTGCTTGCCACCACTGGAGGCAGCGGCGAGCTGCCATGGGAAACACACCTGAAGAGGAGTCAGTGCAGCTTGCTGGCTCTGAAGGCAGGGCGGAGGTGCCCGGTGAGAGACCCTGAAACGTGAGGCACTACAGCTTATTTTTACAGGATGGAGTGGTGAGCTGTATAGTCTCTGTTTCTCCAGGCTCAAGGGTGGTGGTAAGAATTGATGGAGCCTGTCCCCCACTCAGCATTGTGCCCTCTTTCCCCAGGTTTGCTGGTAATGTGCTGTCAGGATGGTTCAGGAGGGTCCTCCCAGTTGGGCTCTGGAGCCAGGGGAACCAAACCCGACTCATGGTGCATTTGGAACCGAGGAGCTGAGTGTTTGTTTGGAAAAGTATGTTTGTTTCTCCAAAAAGGACAAGGGCATTGACCAGCTTGAGAGGGAAGTGAATGACCAGTTAAGAAACAAGCCTGTGTCTCTCCTTCTCCCAGGAATCAGAGCAGATGTGCAGGCTTTAGGTGGGAGACGCCTGCTTATCTGCACCTGACAACCCTTCTTCACTCTGGCTCCATGAGACCTGAAGTTTGGAAGTCAGCGTCTGAGTCAGTCATGCAGCTTGTCCCAGGACGTCAGTGTTCAGAGAAAACAGCAGGCCTGTGGGTGGCAATGTCACATCCATGCCAGGATGGCAGGTAAAAATTCCCTTTCACCCCAAATTTCCTGGGCTTTTCTCTTGTCTCCAGTGGAGCTCACAAATGGCACCCTGAACCAGCTGTAAGCAATCTCGTGTGGGTGCCAGAGCTCCTGAGTTTCTCTGCAGGGAGCACCTGGCAGGGATCTCATTTTCTGTTTATTTCTGGCTTACAAAGGTATTTGGAACATCTCTTTCCTAGGAAATCCCTTGGATTCGAAAGGGAAGGTGAGATTGACTTGGTGTGCCTTTTGAACATAGAAAGTATTCCTTCACCGAACAGTGTTTACTCCACTGGGCCTAGACTCTGGTGGAACGGCTGGCATCTAGAGTGAGGTGGCTGTTTGTGGTCAGATAGAGACTTGGATGATGGCTTCTTCTTTGTCCAAGGTGATGTATCCTAATGGATTCGTCTTTGAATCCAAAGAGTTCCAATGAGGGCAGAGGGAAAATTCAAAATGATTCCAAGGAGTCTTGGACAATTTAAAAGGGATGCTTGTCTTCCTAGGTTCACTCAAACGGCTATATATGGTTGGACATGCTGTATTTTCTCTGCAGTTTCATGGGTAGTGAAGTCAGAAGGAGAGTCTTTGGGAATTTCCCTGGATAAAGGCACTCTGTTGGCTTCAAGGGACTTGGTGTCAGGAACCCTGGGCTGAATTTCTGTGGCTGCTTTCCTGATGCTCAGTGAGTCAGGGTTTCCCACAGGTTTTATATTTCCTCCTTAGGAAATTGCTGGCAGGGAATGTTCTGTTTAAAGTGGAACCCTCGGGGGCACCTGTGTGGCTCAGTGGGTTAAGCCACTGCCTTCGGCTCAGGTCATGGTCTCAGGGTCCTGAGATCGAGCCCCGCATTGGGCTCTCTGCTCAGCGGGGAGTCTGCTTCGTCCTCTCTCTCTGCCTGCCTCTCTGCCTACTTGTGACCTCTGTCAAATAAATAAATAAAATCTAAAAAAAAAAAAAAACAAAACCCAAAACCGGGACCCTCCTACATTGTTGGTGGGCCTGCGTGTTGTTGCAGCCACTCTTGGAAAGAATACAGTCTGTCCTCCAAAAGCTAAGAACTGAACAACAGTAGGATCCAGCAATTGTCCTCCTAGTTATTTCCCTAAAGGGCACAAAAATGCACATTCAGTGGGGTATAAGCACCGTGATATTTACAGCAGCATTTTCAACCATTGTAAAACAATGGAGGGAGACCAAATGTCCATTCACTGATGAGTGATATATATATATATATATACATATATATATATATATCACTCGTATATATCATATGTGTGTGTGTGTGTGTGTATGTGTATTCATTCTCCCACATCTTCTTAATGGAATAGGATCCAGGTTCAAAAAGGATGAAATCTTACCATCTGCAAGGATGTGGATGGATCTACAGTGGATTTAGCTAAGTAAAATCAGTAAGAAAAGACCAATAGCCTATATCTTGACCTCTATGGAATTTCAGAAAGAAAACAGATGAACATAGTGAGGGGAGAAAGGCCAATGAGGAAACAGACTCTAACCTAGAGCAAAATCGAGGGTTGCTAGGGGGCAGGGGTGTGGGGCGAAGGGTTAAGTGGGTGACAGCTATTAGGGAGAGTACTTGTTGTGATGAGCTCTGGGTGTTCTATGCAGGTGAGCAGCCTCCCGGAGCTCCTCCTGGCGGTGCCGGAACGCGACGACACGCGATCCCGGACAGGGCCCCGGGGGGGGCCGCCCTGCGGCCCTGTGGTGCCCGAAGTGTGTTCGCCGGGCGTTTTCCGGCCAATTCTCACGAGCGTTCTGCCCAAATCGGGATCGATTTGGGCAGAACGCTCGTGAGAATTGGCCGGCGTTGGGCAGCCCTGGTCAGCGCCCAGTTCCGCGTGGAGCAGGGCCCTTTCTCGCTCGGGGCATGTCGCGGCCACCCGGAAAACGAGCCGTGACGATGGGGCGCGTCCGGCAGCCGCGGCCCCGGGGAGTTTTCCCCGAGCAGAGTGGATGGAGGCGCCGTGGCCGGGCGTCCGCCTCCGCCGTGGCGGGCGGCCGGGGCGCCCCTGGAGGGGGCTGGCCTCTGTGGGGAAACGGTCTGGTCTCTCACTCCGCGGCTAGGACGAAGCCGCAAAAGGTGCCGTTGTGGCCGGGACGGTCGGGGGACTCGTGGCGCGGGACTCAGGGTTCCCCATGAGGAGGCCCCCAGGCTCAGGCCCCTGGCAACGGAAGGCTGAGCAAGCAGGCCCGGGCCCGGTCCCGGCTTTCGGGGCTGGCCCGGCCCCAGCTGCCGGCGCCAGGGAGGGGACCCCCGGAGGCTGAGGAGCGGGAGGCGTCGGCCTCCCCGCGGCACGCCTCCCGGTGCTCCTCCTGGCGGTGCCGGAACGCGACGACACGCGATCCCGGACAGGGCCCCGGGGGGGGGCCGCCCTGCGGCCCTGTGTTGCCCAAAGTGTGTTCGCCGGGCGTTTTCCGGCCAATTCTCACGAGCGTTCTGCCAAATCGGGATCGATTTGGGCAGAACGCTCGTGAGAATTGGCCGGCGTTGGGCAGCCCTGGTCAGCGCCCAGTTCCGCGTGGAGCAGGGCCCTTTCTCGCTCGGGGCATGTCGCGGCCACCCGGAAAACGAGCCACGACGATGGAACCAGATGGGCCTTCATATTTATACTGACCTATATACTTACTGGAGTCCATTATGGAAAGATTTCCATCTGGGTGTGAGGCTGAGTCCTGTGGTATTGCTCAGGCATCCCCAAATCCTAGGGCTTTGGAGCCCACCCTTAGGGGACGGAGACATGAGAACCCAAGCTAGGGATAGAGTTAGGGCCGAAGGACATTGCAGGCCCAAACAGCTGACAGTGTGTGTGGTTCCTAGAGGCTGGAATTAAGGATGAGTGTTCTGTTTCTGGTCAGGCACAGGGTTTGTGACCTAGAGGCCACTGAAATTGGGGGTTTGCTGGTATAGGCTCAGATGGGCAGGCATTTTAATCCTGCTTTGAATACTTTCTAGAGGTCTACATGGCACGCTTTCCTCCTGTCTGTTAGGATGAGTCCTGTGGTATGGCTAAGGTGACCCCAGTCCGTGGGGTAGGGAGCCAGACCCCTAGGAATTGAATGCTCAGAACACAAACTAAGCTTCAGTTAGGGGTTAGGAGCATGGCAGGCCCAATCTGATGGTGGTGTGGCAAGCTATCCAGAGGGCTGAGTACAGAGGGATGGATAGAGTAAGTGTCAGGTTCAGGTTTGTGTCCAGCTGCTGACTCTGGGTGAACTCAGTGGTGCGTGGCAGATTTCTCCTGCTCAGAATCCTTTGCAGAGTCCCAAATGGTATGGTTTCCTTCTGGGTGGCAGGCAGAGATCTCAAATATTGCTCAGGGGTCCCCATCCGTGGGACTTGGGTGCCAGTCCTCTGGGGACAGAGCATGAAACCCCAACCTAGGGTTGGGGCTAGGTCCCAGCAACATGACAGGCCTGATTTGCTGGTGCTGTGCAGAGCTCTCACGGGGACTGAGTAGAGAACATGGGTCAGTCTGAGTCAGGCTCCGGGTTGGTGGCCATGGGGGGAAAGGCAGATTTCTCCTGCTCTCAGTCCTTGGCAGAGTTCCAATTCTACTGTTTCCTTCTGGGTTGAAGACAGAGTCCTCTGGCATTTCTCAGGGGTCCCACATATGTGGGGCTTTGGTACCTGTATTCTTGGGACACAAGACAGAAAATGTACCTAAGTTTTGGTTAGGGCTGAGGGTCATGTCAGTCTCAATAGGCCACCCTGAGAGGAGTGACCTGGGGAGCAGAGTTGAGGACGTGGGTCAGTGTGAGTGTTAAGATCCAGGTGTGAACGGGGGGTGCTGAAAGTGGGATAGCCTCAGGGGGCCAAGAAATATTCTGGTATAGTTCAGGTGTAACCCATCAGCGGAGCTTTGGTGTCAATCATCAGAGGACAGAAGACTGAAAACACAACCTAGGGCTTGGAAAAGAGCACAGGGGCATGGCTGGCCTGATCTGCTGGTGCCGAGGCTAGATGTCTGGGGTACTGAGTTGAGGGCCATGGTCAGGTGGTGCATTACGATCTGGGTTTGTGCCTGGGGGGTGGCCGAAGGTGGAGGTGGCTTCAGGGAGCATGAAGATTTCTCCCATTCCGATGGTTCTGTGCAGCTCCAAACAGAACGGTTTCCTCCCGGGTGGCAGACAGAGCACTGGGTTGTGGCTCAGGGGTCCAAATATGGAGGAATTGGGGGACCAGCCTCTGGGGATGAAGACTGAAAATGCAACCTAGGCTTAAGGTTAGGGTCAGGGGCATGGCAGGCCCAATTTGCTGGCACTGAGAAGGGATCCCAGGGGGATGAATTGAGGGCAGAGGTCCGGTGGCATGAGAGGGTCCAGGTTTGTGGTCAGGGGACCGCTGAAGGAGGGGGTTGTGCTCAGGGAGGCATGCAGTTTCTCCCACTCTGAGTGTTCTACTCAGTTTCAAATGGCACGGTTTCCTCCTGGGTGGTAGGCAGGCTGAGTGCCAGCCTCCACATTTGTGGCCCAATAGTGCGCAGAGGGTGGGGGATAGCCTCGGGTGAACCGTGCAGGTTTCTCCCGCTCTGAGGATTCGACACAGCTCCAAACAGCATGGTTTCCTCCTGCATGGTGGACAGAGTCCTGAGGTGTCACTCAGGATTCTTTAATCTTGGGGTCTTGGGGTCAGGACTCTTGGGGATGATACCTGAAAACCAAAATTAGGGATAGGGTTAAGGCCTAGGGCCATGGTAGACCTGATATGCCAGTGCAGAGGCAGGTGCCCTGGTGCGCTGAGTTGAGCTCGGGTGTCAGACGGGGCCTTAGCCTCTAGGTGTGTGTCCAGATGTTCGCATAACCTGGGGGTGACTTCAGGGGTGCATGGAAGTTTCTCCAGCTCTGAGGGTTCAGCGCAGCTCCAAACAGCACAGCGGTGCCCTGCGTGGCAGGCAGATTCCCAGCATGAGTATCAGGCATCCTCAATCCTTGTGACGCAGTATGTGGTCTATTCTGGAGAAGGTTCCATGTGCACTTGAGAAGAATGAGTATTCTGTTGTTTTAGGGTGGAATGTTCTGTATATGTCTATGAGGTCCATCTGGTCCAATGTTTCATTCAATGCTCTTATTTCTTTTTTAATTTTCTGCTTCGATGATCTGTCTATTTCTGAGAGAGGCGTATGAATATCTCCTACTATTATTGTATTCATATCAATATGACTCTTTATCTTGATTAATAGTTTTCTTATGGAATTGGGTGCTCCCATATTGGGGGCAGAGATATTCACAATTGTTAGATCATCTTGGCGGATAGTCCCTTTAAGAATTATGGAGTGTCCTTCTGTATCTCTGACTACAGTCTTTAGTTTAAAATCTAATTTATCTGATATGAAAATCGCTACCCCGGCCTTCTTTTGAGGCCCATTGGCATGAAAGATGCTTCTCCATCCGTTCACTTTCAGTCTGGGTGTATCCTTAGGTTCAAAATGGGTCTCTTGTAGACAACATATGGATGGGTCCTGTCGTTTTATCCAATCTGCAACCCTGTGTCGTTTTATGGGCGCATTTAGGCCATTCACATTGAGAGTGGTTATTGAGAGATAGGTTTTGATTCATGTCATGTTGCCTTTGAAGTCTTTCTGTCTGTAGATTGTTTCTATATTTCTGTTCAATGATATTCTTGGGATTTTTTCTCTTTTATAGGACCCCCCCCTTAATATTTCCTGCAGTGTCGGCTTGCTGGTTGCATAGTCTTTTAAGCCTTGCTGGTCTTGGAAACTCTTTATCTCTCCATCCATTTTAAATGTCAGTCTTGCCGGATAGAGTATTCTTGGCTGCATGTTCTTCTCATTTAGTACTCTGAATATATTTTGCCAGCCCTTCCTGGCTTGCCAGGTCTCTGTGAAAAGGTCTGACGTTATTCTAATGGGCTTGGATGCCCACTCTCACCACTCTTGTTCAACATAGTATTAGAAGTCCTAGCAACGGCAATCAGACAACAAAGAGAAATAAAAGGTATCCAAATTGGCAAGGAAGAAGTCAAACTCTCTCTCTTCGCAGATGACATGATTTTTTATATGGAAAACCCCAAAGACTCCACCCCCAAACTACTAGACTCATACAGCAATTCAGTAACGTGGCAGGATACAAAGTCAATGTACAGAAATCAGTGGCTTTCTTATACACTAACAGTGAAAATACAGAAAGGGAAATTAGAGAATCGATTCCATTTACTATAGCACCAAGAACCATAAGATACCTGGGAATAAACCTAACCAAAGAGGTAAAGGATCTGTACTCGAGGAACTACAGAACACTCATGAAAGAAATTGAAGAAGACCCAAAAAGATGGAAGACAATTCCATGCTCTTGGATTGGAAGAATAAACATTGTTAAAATGTTTATACTGCCTAGAGCAATCTATGCTTTTAATGCCATTCCGATCAAAATTCCACCGGTAGTTTTCAAAGAGCTGGAGCCAATAATCCTAAAATTTGTATGGAATCAGAAGAGACCCCGAATTGCTAAGGCAATGTTGAAAAACAAAAACAAAACTGGCGGCATCACGTTACCCGATTTTAAGCTTTACTACAAAGCTGCGATCACCAAGACAGCGTGGCCCTGGCATAAAAACAGACACATAGACCAGTGGAACAGAGTGGAGAGCCCAGATATGGACCCTCAACTCCACGGTGAAATAATGTTCGACAAAACAGGAAAAAATATTCAATGGAAAAAAAGACAGTCTCTTCAATCAATGGTGCTGGGAAAACTGGACAGCTATATGTAGAATAATGAAACTCAACCATTCTCTTACACTCGAAATGGATAAAAGACCTCATCATGAGACAGGAATCCATCAGAATCCTAGAGGAGAACATAGGCAGTAACCTCTTCGATATCAGCCACAGCAACTTCTTTCAAGATATGTCTCCAAAGGCCAAGGAAACAAAAGCGAAAATAAACTTTTGGCACTTCATCAAGATCAAAAGCTTCTGCACAGCAAAGGAAACAGTCCACCAAACAAAAAGGCAACCCACGGAATGGGAGAAGATATTTGCAAATGACAGTACAGACAAAAGGTTGATATCCAGGATCTATAAAGAACTTCTCAAACTCAACACACACAAAACAGAGAATCATATCCAAAAATGGGCAGAAGATATGAACAGACACTTCTCCAACGAAGACATACAAATGGCTATCAGACACATGAAAAAATGTTCATCATCACTAGCCATCAGGGAGATTCAAATGAAAACCACATTGAGATACCACCTGACACCAGTTAGAATGGCCAAAATGAGCAAGACAGGAAACAACGTGTGTTGGAGAGGATGTGGAGAAAGGGGAACCCTCTTACACTGTTGGTGGGAATGCAAGTTGGTGCAGCCACTTTGGAGAACAGTGTGGAGATTCCTCCAGAAATTAAGAATAGAGCTTCCCTATGACCCTGCAATTGCACTGCTGGGTATTTACCCCAAAGATACAGATGTAGTGAAAAGAAGAGCCATCTGTACCCCAATGCTTATTGTAGCAATGGCTATGCTCACCAAACTGTGGAAAGAACCAAGATGCCCTTCAACGGATGAATGGATAAGGAAGATGTGGTCCATATACGCAATGGAGTATTATGCCTCCATCAGAAAGGATGAATACCCAACTTTTGTAGCAACATGGACGGGACTGGAAGAAATTATGCTGAGCGAAATAAGTCAAGCAGAGAGAGAGTCATGTATCATATGGTCTCCCTTATTTGTGGAGCATAGCAAATAACACGGAGGACATAGGGAGATGGAGAGGAGAGGGAGTTGAGAGAAACTGGAAGGGGAGATGAACCATGAGAGACTATGGACTCTGAAAAACAACCAGAGGGTTTTGGAGGGGCAGGGTGGGGTGGGAGTTTGAGGAATCAGGTGGTGGTTAATAGGGAGGGCACGTACTGCATGGAGCACTGGGTGTGATGCCAAAACAATGAACACTGTTATGCTGTAAATAAACAAATAAAAAAAAAAATGAGTCTATGGAAGGCCCGGCAGTGCCAGTTCACTCCACTGGAGGGAGTGGTGAGCCGTGGTGTGAGATACCCTGGAAGGCATGGCGATGCTGCTTGCCACCACTGGAGGCAGCGGCGAGCTGCCATGGGAAACACACCTGAAGAGGAGTCAGTGCAGCTTGCTGGCTCTGAAGGCAGGGCGGAGGTGCCCGGTGAGAGACCCTGAAACGTGAGGCACTACAGCTTATTTTTACAGGATGGAGTGGTGAGCTGTATAGTCTCTGTTTCTCCAGGCTCAAGGGTGGTGGTAAGAATTGATGGAGCCTGTCCCCCACTCAGCATTGTGCCCTCTTTCCCCAGGTTTGCTGGTAATGTGCTGTCAGGATGGTTCAGGAGGGTCCTCCCAGTTGGGCTCTGGAGCCAGGGGAACCAAACCCGACTCATGGTGCATTTGGAACCGAGGAGCTGAGTGTTTGTTTGGAAAAGTATGTTTGTTTCTCCAAAAAGGACAAGGGCATTGACCAGCTTGAGAGGGAAGTGAATGACCAGTTAAGAAACAAGCCTGTGTCTCTCCTTCTCCCAGGAATCAGAGCAGATGTGCAGGCTTTAGGTGGGAGACGCCTGCTTATCTGCACCTGACAACCCTTCTTCACTCTGGCTCCATGAGACCTGAAGTTTGGAAGTCAGCGTCTGAGTCAGTCATGCAGCTTGTCCCAGGACGTCAGTGTTCAGAGAAAACAGCAGGCCTGTGGGTGGCAATGTCACATCCATGCCAGGATGGCAGGTAAAAATTCCCTTTCACCCCAAATTTCCTGGGCTTTTCTCTTGTCTCCAGTGGAGCTCACAAATGGCACCCTGAACCAGCTGTAAGCAATCTCGTGTGGGTGCCAGAGCTCCTGAGTTTCTCTGCAGGGAGCACCTGGCAGGGATCTCATTTTCTGTTTATTTCTGGCTTACAAAGGTATTTGGAACATCTCTTTCCTAGGAAATCCCTTGGATTCGAAAGGGAAGGTGAGATTGACTTGGTGTGCCTTTTGAACATAGAAAGTATTCCTTCACCGAACAGTGTTTACTCCACTGGGCCTAGACTCTGGTGGAACGGCTGGCATCTAGAGTGAGGTGGCTGTTTGTGGTCAGATAGAGACTTGGATGATGGCTTCTTCTTTGTCCAAGGTGATGTATCCTAATGGATTCGTCTTTGAATCCAAAGAGTTCCAATGAGGGCAGAGGGAAAATTCAAAATGATTCCAAGGAGTCTTGGACAATTTAAAAGGGATGCTTGTCTTCCTAGGTTCACTCAAACGGCTATATATGGTTGGACATGCTGTATTTTCTCTGCAGTTTCATGGGTAGTGAAGTCAGAAGGAGAGTCTTTGGGAATTTCCCTGGATAAAGGCACTCTGTTGGCTTCAAGGGACTTGGTGTCAGGAACCCTGGGCTGAATTTCTGTGGCTGCTTTCCTGATGCTCAGTGAGTCAGGGTTTCCCACAGGTTTTATATTTCCTCCTTAGGAAATTGCTGGCAGGGAATGTTCTGTTTAAAGTGGAACCCTCGGGGGCACCTGTGTGGCTCAGTGGGTTAAGCCACTGCCTTCGGCTCAGGTCATGGTCTCAGGGTCCTGAGATCGAGCCCCGCATTGGGCTCTCTGCTCAGCGGGGAGTCTGCTTCGTCCTCTCTCTCTGCCTGCCTCTCTGCCTACTTGTGACCTCTGTCAAATAAATAAATAAAATCTAAAAAAAAAAAAAAAACAAAACCCAAAACCGGGACCCTCCTACATTGTTGGTGGGCCTGCGTGTTGTTGCAGCCACTCTTGGAAAGAATACAGTCTGTCCTCCAAAAGCTAAGAACTGAACAACAGTAGGATCCAGCAATTGTCCTCCTAGTTATTTCCCTAAAGGGCACAAAAATGCACATTCAGTGGGGTATAAGCACCGTGATATTTACAGCAGCATTTTCAACCATTGTAAAACAATGGAGGGAGACCAAATGTCCATTCACTGATGAGTGATATATATATATATATATATATATATATATATATATATATATCACTCGTATATATCATATGTGTGTGTGTGTGTGTGTATGTGTATTCATTCTCCCACATCTTCTTAATGGAATAGGATCCAGGTTCAAAAAGGATGAAATCTTACCATCTGCAAGGATGTGGATGGATCTACAGTGGATTTAGCTAAGTAAAATCAGTAAGAAAAGACCAATAGCCTATATCTTGACCTCTATGGAATTTCAGAAAGAAAACAGATGAACATAGTGAGGGGAGAAAGGCCAATGAGGAAACAGACTCTAACCTAGAGTAAGTAGTAAGAAAAGACCAATAGCCTATATCTTGACCTCTATGGAATTTCAGAAAGAAAACAGATGAACATAGTGAGGGGAGAAAGGCCAATGAGGAAACAGACTCTAACCTAGAGCAAAATCGAGGGTTGCTAGGGGGCAGGGGTGTGGGGCGAAGGGTTAAGTGGGTGACAGCTATTAGGGAGAGTACTTGTTGTGATGAGCTCTGGGTGTTCTATGCAGGTGAGGAATCACAAAATCCTACCCCTGAAGGAGAGGAATGAACATTGCATGGAAACGAATTGGAATTGAAGTCAATGAAGAAAAGAAGACCATGTTCTACTTCATGAAGACTGAGGTAAAACTGGAATGACTTTTGCTCTCCTGTTCTGTAGCTGTTCATTATGAAACACTCTGTGGCAGGATACACTAGTTTCCTATTGCATAAGGAGCCCTCAGAAAGTTGCCATGAAAGATTTAGATCTCAGAGCATGTACATGTTCCATTGATATGTTACTTTCAGTTTGCCCAGGTGCAAAGGTAAGTGGAGAGAAATAGGGCTGAAGAGGAAAGGAGGTATTAAGCATTCAAGAGGTAGCCTTCCCCTTTCTCATGAATGCCTGGGCCAGTGTAAATTGGGAAGAAGGAGGGGGGATCCCAGAGCTTTGCCGCAGACAGGGGAGTTCTAGGTCTGCCTAGAGCTGGTGGTGTCCATGAGCAGAGCTGAGCTAGTGGCGTGGCAGGCCCGAACTTCTGGTGTTGAGGTGAGTTCCCCAAGGAGCTGAGTTGAGAATGGGGGTCAGGTGGTGAATCAGGCTCTGGGTTTGTGGCCAGGGGGCTGCAGAATGTGGGGGAGTCCTAATGGGGTCATGCAGGTTTCTCTGGCTCTGAGGGTTCTGCACAGCTCCAAAGGGACAAGTTTCCTGCTGGGTGGCAGGGGGACTCCTACAGTGTGGCTCCAAGTTTACCAATCTAGAGGGCTTGGTGGATAGGCCCCTGGGGAAGGAAGCCTGAAAATGCAACATAGGGTTAAGGGTAATGGGCTGGGCAGGACAGGCCTGATCAGCCGACACAGAGGTGAGATACCCTCAGAATTGAGTTGAGGAAATGCATCCTGCAATGCAGAAGAGTCAGGGTTTCTGGCCAGAGGGACGGCTGATCGTGGGGGTGGCTTTAGAGGGGCATGCTGGTTTCTCCCTCTCTGAGGAAACTTTGGAGCTCCAAATGTCATGGCTTCCCCCTGCATGGCATTCAGGTTTCTGCCTTGTTACAGGGGGGTCCTGAATCTGGGGAGTTTGGGGGCCAGGCCTCTTGGGATGGAAGCCCGAAATCAGAAACTAGAGCTACGGTAAGGGCGTAGGGGCATGGCATGCTCAATCTGCTACTGCTGAGGTGGGCTCCCTGGTGGGCTGACTTCAGGGTGGGTATCAGGTGGCATGTCAGACTCAGAGTTTGTGTCCAGGGATGCCACAGAAGCTTTGCGTGACCTCAGGGTTGCATGCAGGTTTCTCCTACCCTGAGGGTTCTGCAGAGCTCCAAATGGCATGGTTTCCTCCTGTGTGGCAGACGCAGTCCTGGGGTGTCACTGAGGAATCCTTAATCTCTACTGGCATGAATCTCGGAGGTGCCCAATCTGGCGGGCTTGGGGGACAGGCCTCTGTTCATGAAAGCCTGTACACCCCACCTAGGTTTATGGTTAGGGCCGAAGGGCATGGCAGGTCCAATGTGCCGGTGCTGATGCGGGCTCCCCTAAGGGTCGAGTTGAGGGCATAGATCTGGCATCGCAGGAGAATCTGGTTTTATGGCCATGGGGGTGACTCATGGTGGGGTGGCATTACGGGGGTTTGCATGTTTCTCCCCGTCTGAGTGTTCAGTGCAGCTCTAAACCACAAGTTTTCCTCATGAGTGCCAGGTGGAGTCCCGTGGTGGCGCTCAGTAGACCTTAATCTGGGGGGACATGGGAGGCAGGCCCCTGGGATGGAAGCCTGAAAACCTAAAGAGGGGTTCTGGTAAGGGCTTAGGGGCATGGTGGCCTGATCTGCTTATGTTGAGGTGGGGCGCCCTAGGGTCTGAATTTATGGCATGCGTCCGGCAGCTCAGCAGAATCTGGTTTATGGCCGGGGGGACGGGTGCAGATGATGGGAGTGCCTTTAGAGGGGCAAGTTTCTCCCCCTCTGAGGGTTCAGCACAACTCCAAGGCACAGGTTCCTACTGTGTGGCAAGCGGAGTCCTGAGGTGTATGTCAAGATTCCTTAATCCAGGGGATTTTGTTGCCTGGACCCTCAGAATGGAAGACTGAACACCCAAACTTGTGTTAGGGTTAGGGCCTAGGGGCAATGGCAGGCCCGATCTGCCAGTGCTGAGGCGGGATCCCCTATGGGCTCAGTTGAGGGTATGCATTTGGTGGCGGGATGGAATCCAGCTCTATGGCCAGAGTGGCTGTTGATTATTGGGGTGGCTTTAGGGTGGCATGAAAGTTTCTCCCCATCTGAGGGTTCATTGCAGCTCCAAACCACAAGGTTTCCACTTGTGTGACAGGCTGTGTCCTGTGGTGTTGCTCAGAAGTCCTTAATCTGGGGGGCGTGGGGGCCAGGCCTCTTGGGATGGAAGCCTGAAAATCCAAACTAGGGTTAGGGTTAAGGCTTAGGGACATGGCAGACCCGATCTGCTGCAATTGAGGTGTTCTCCTGGATAGGCCGATTGGAGGGTGGGAATCAGGCAGGACTTGAGGTCTGTGTTTGTGTTTGTGGGGACAAAGAAGCTAGTGGTGTCCGCGGGGGGCATGCAGCTTTCTCCTGCTCTGAGGTTCCTGCACAGTTCCAAATGGCACCATTTTGCCCTAGGAGGCTGGAGGAGTGCTGGCGGGAGTCTCAGTCATCCCCAGTCTGATGGGCTTGGGGTACAGGCCTCTGGGCATGGAAGGCTGTATACCCCACCTAGGGTTATGGTTAGGGTCTAGGGTCATGGCAGGCCCAATCTGCCGGCGCTGAGATGGGCTCCCCTCAGGGCTGAGTTGAGGGCATGTGTCCGGTAGCTTCATAGAAAACAGCTTTCTGGCCTGGGGTGCCGCAAATTGTGCGGATAGCTTTACGGGGGCTTGAAGGTTTCTCACCCTCTGAGTATTCAGCAGCTCCAAACTGCAAGGTTTCATCCTGCGTGGCTGTTGGAGTGCTGCAATGTCACTCAGGGGTCCTTAATCCAGGGGGCCTGGAGGCTAGGCATCTTGGGATGGAAGCCTGGAAACTCAAACTAAGGGTGAGGTCTTGGGGCGCGACAGGCCCAATCTGCCAGTGCTGAGGCGGACTCCCCGGTGGCCTGAGTTGAGGGTCGGTGATAGGTGGCTAGTGTGAATCTGGGTTTGTGTTCAGGAGGGGCTCAGATGCTGGGGCTTGCCTTGGGGGGCATGAAGTTATCTTTTGCTCTGAGGTCTAAGTAGCTCCAAATGGCACTGTAACAGCATAGGCAGCCTCCAGACTGCCAGAGTGAGTCTCATGCATCCACAATCTGGCGGGTTTGGGGGCTAGGCCTCTGGGTACGGAAGACTGTACACCCAACCTAGGGTTAGGGTTAAGGCCTAGGGGCATGGCAGTTCTGATATGCTGCTGATATGCTGTGTTGAGGTGGGCTCCCTCAGGGCTGAGTGGATGACATGCATCTGGCGTTGTGGCAGAATCTGGCATTATGTCTGGGGCATTTCCAATGGCGGGTGTGTTTAGGTGCTCATGCACCTTTCTTTCTGGAGGGCAGGCAGAGTCCTGTGTTGTGACTTTGGAATCCCCAGTCTGGAGGGTTAGGGTTAGGGATAGAGGTTCGGAGAGTGTTAGGGTTAGTTGTTAGGGGTTAGGGTTAGGGTTAGGGTTAGGAGTTAGGGGATAGGGTTAGAGGTAAGGTTTAGGGTTAGGCTTAGGGTTAGGCGTATGTCTTAGGGACAAGGCATGTCAGATCTGCCAACACAGATATGGACTCACCCAAGGGCTGTGTTGAGGGCGGGACTCAGGAGTCTCCTCAGGCCCTGGATTTTTGGACTGGAGGGGCAAAGAAGGTGGGAATCGCCTCTGGGGAGCATGATGGTTTCTACTGCTCCGAGGTTGTTATGTTAGGTTTAGAGGTTAGGGTTAGGTTTTGTGGTTAGGGTTAGTGTTAAGATTAGTGTTAAGGTGGGGCGCCTGGGTGGCTCAGTTGGTTAAAGCCTCTGCCTTCCGCTCAGGTCATCATCTCAGGGTCCTGGGATGGAGCCCCACATCAGGCTCTCTGCTCAGCGGGGAGCGTGCTTCGTCCTCTCTGTGCCTTCTTCTGATCTGTCTCTGTCAAAGAAATGAATAAAATCTTAAAAAAAATAAAAAGATTAGGGTTAGGGTTATGTCTTAGGGACAAGGCATGTTGGATCTGGTAACACTTATATGGGCTCACCCAAGGGCTGAGTTGAAGGCGGGACTCAGGAGGCTCCTTAGGCCCTGGGTTTTTTTCCTAGAAGGTAAAGATGGTGGGAATGGCCTCAGGGGAGCATGCTGGTTTCTAGGTCTCTGAGAGTGTTAGATAGCACTAAATGAAATGGTTTATTTCATTTATTCTCCTGGCTGAGAGGCTGAGTCCTGCCATCAGTCTGATGTTCCTATCCACTGGGATGGAATTGGGTATCAGGCCTCTGGGGTCCAGAGCCTGACCACCTGAGCTAGGGTATTAGGGTTTGGTCCTGGGAGCATGGCAGGCCTGAGGTGCCAGTGCGGACTCAGGCTCTCCGGAGGGCTGAGTTGAGGGTATTGCTCTGGTGGCCCATCAGGCACTGGGCGGTGGTGTGTGGGTCCTCGGAAGGTGTGGGTGTCTTTAGGGGGCATGGAGGTTTCTCCGGCCAGGAGCGTACTGCACAGGGCCATGTGGGCCATTTTCCTTGTGGGTGGCAGCCGGAGTCCAGCATTGCAAATACAGGGTCCCCAGTCTGGATGGCTAGGGAGCCAGGCCTCTGTGGATCGAAGCATAAACACCCATCCTAGCATTATGGTTAAGTCTTTGGGGCATGGTAACCCCGATCTGCCAGTGCTGTGGTGACCCATCCTGATGCCTGAGTTGAGGCTATGTCTGCAGGACATTGAGACTCTGGTTCCCGGTCCTTGGGAGGGTCCAGAAGTGCTTTGGCCTCAGGGAGACTTGCAGGCTTCTCCTGCTCTGTGGCTTCAGCCCATTTCTAAACGGCACGGTACATGCTGGGATCATGTGCAATTATGGGGTGCAACTCAGGGGTCCCCTATCTGGGGTTTTGAGGACCAGTTGTGGGAGGAGGATGCCTGAGCACGAACCTGGGCTAGGGTTAGTATTAGGATTAGGGTTAAGGTTATGTCTTAGGGACAAGGCATGTCGGATATGCAAGCACAGATATCAGCTCGCCCAAGGGCTGAGTTGAGGGTGGGACTCAGGAGGCTCCTCGGGCACTGGGGTTTTGGGCTGTACGGGCAAAGATGTTGGAAATCGCCTCAGGGGAGCATGCCAGTTTCTACAATTCTCAGGGCATTAGATAGCACGAAATGAAAGGTCACCTTCTGGCTGAGAGGGTGAGTCCTGCTGTGAGGGTTAGGTTGTAGGGGCATTGCAGCCGCAATCTGCTGGCGCTGTGGTGGCCCATCCCAATGCTTGAGTTCAGAGCGTGTGTCTGCAGGACCATGAGACTCCTGGTTCTTGGTCCTTGGGGGCGCTGGAAGTGGGGTGGCCTCAGGGAGACATTCAAATTTATCCCGCTCTGTGGGTTCAGCACAATTCTAAACAGCATGGTTTCCTCCTGGTGTCAGGTTCAATGATGGGGTATCGCTCACGGGTCCCCCATCTGGGGCCTTGGGGACCAGGAGTCAGAGTATGGACGCCTGAACACACAACCTGGGCTAGGTATAGTATTATGGTTAGTGTTAGGCTTAGGGACAGGGCATGTCGGATCTGCTAGCACAGATACGGGCTCACCCAAGGGCTGAGTTGAGGGCAGGACTCAGGAGGCTCCTCAGGCCCTGGGTTCTTGGCCTGGAGGAGCAAAGCTGGTGGGAATGGCCTCAAGGGAGAATGGCTGGTTGCTACTGCTCTGAGGGTGTGAGAGAACACCAAATGAAAAGGTCTCCTCCTGGCTGAGAACTGAGTCCTGCCGACAGTCTGATGCTCAACCCATGGGAGGAATTGGGTGTCAGGCCTCTGGGTCCAATGCCTGAACACCCAACCTAGTGTTAGGGTTTCGTCCTGGGAGAATGGCAGGCCTGCCAGTGCGGCTCAGGTTCTCCGGAGGGCTGAGTTGAGGGCATTGCTCTGGTGGCCTGTCAGGCTCTGGGTTTGTGGTGTGGCATTTCTTGGAAGGCGTGGGTGGCTTTAGGGGGCATGGAGGATTCTGTGGCCAGGAGCATACTGCACAGGATCATATGGTCCAGTTTCATCGTGGGTGGCAGCCAGAGTCCTGCATTGGGAATCCAGGGTCCCCAGTCTGGAGGGCTAGGGGTCCAGTCCTCAGGGGACAGAAGCCTGACACCCAACCTAGGGTTAGGGTAGGGTTGTAAGGGCATGGCAGCCCCGATCTGATGGCGCTGTGGTGATGCTTCCCAATGCCTGAGTTGAGGGCGCGAGTCTTTAGCACTGTGAGAGTCCTGGTTCCTGGTCCTTGGGTGTGCCAGAAGTGGCAGTGGGCTCTGGGAGGCATGCAGGTTTCTCCCGCTCTGCGGGTTCAACACATTTCTAAAGGGCAGGGTTTCCTCCTGGGATCAGGCGCAATTATGGGGTGCAGCTCAGGGGTCCCCCATCTGGCCGTTTGGGGGACCAGGCTATGGAGGAGGGATGCCTGAACACACAACCTGGGCTAGAGTTAGTATTAGGGTTAGGCTTAGCGTTAAGGTTATGTCTTAGGGAGAAGGCATGTGGGATCTGCCAGCACAGATATTGGCTCACTGAAGGGCTGAGTTGAGGGCAGGGCTCCGGAGGCTTCTCAGGCCCTGGGTTTTTGGCCTGGAGGTGCAAAGATGGCGGGAATGGCCTCAGGGCAGCTTGGCCGGTTCCTAGGGCTCTGAGGGTGTTGGAGAGCACCAAATGGAATCTCCTGCTGGTTGAGAAGCTGAGTCATGCCATCAGTTTGATGCTCCCACCCATGGGTGGAATTGGGTGTCAGGGTTCTAGAACCTGAACACCCAACCTAGGCTTAGGGTTTGGTCCTGGGAGAATGGCAGGCCTGATGTGCCAGCACGGACTCAGGCTCTCTGGAGGGCTGGGCTGAGGGCATTGTTCTGGCGGCCTGTAAGGCTAAGGAATTGTGCTGTGGGGGTGCTCAGAAGATGTGGTTGGCTTTAGGGGTCATGGAGGTTTCTCCGGCAAGGAGCGTTCTGCAAAGGTCCATGTGGTCAAGTTTCATCATGGGTGGCAGCCAGAGTCCTACGTTGGGAATATGGGGTCCCCAGTCTGGAGGGCTAGGGAGCCAGTCCTCTGGGGACTGAAGCCTGAACGCCCAACCGAGGGTTAGGTTTAGGTCACAGGGGCATGGCGGCCCGGATCTGCCGGCACAGTGATGACCTATCCCGATGCCTGAGTTGAGGACGTGAGTCTGCAGGACCGTGAGACTCCTCATTCCTGCTCCTCAGGGGCGCCGGTATTGGGGGTGGCATCAGGGAGGCATTCTGATTTCTTCTGCTCTGTAGGTTCAGCACATTCCTTTTTTTTTTTCACTTTCAATATCTATCTATCTATCTATATTATTTCTTTTCAGCGTAACAGTATTCCTTATTTTTGCACCACACCCAGTGCTCCATGCAACACGTGCCCTCCCTAATACCCACCACCTTGTTCTCCCAACCTCCCACTCCCCACCCATTCAAGACCCTCAGGTTCTTTTTCAGAGTCCGTAGTCTCTCATGGTTCACCTCCCCTTCCCATTTCCCACAACTTCCTTCTCCTCTCCATCTCCCCATGTCCTCCTTGTTCTTTGTTATGCTCCACAAATAAGTGAAACCATATGATAATTGACTCTCTCTGCTTGACTTATTTCACTCAGCATAATCTCTTCCAGTCCCATCCATATTGCTACAAAAGTTGGGTATTCATCCTTTCTGATGGAGGCATAATACTCCATCTTGTATATGGACCACATCTTCCTTATCCATTCGTCCATTGAAGGGCATCTTGGTTCTTTCCACAGTTTGGCGACCGAGGCCTTTGCTGCTATAAACATTGGGGTACAGATGGCCCTTCTTTTCACTACATCTGTATCTTTGGGGTAAATACCCAGCAGTGCAATTGCAGGGTCATAGGGAAGCTCTATTCTTAATTTCTGGAGGAATCTCCACACTGTTCTCCAAAGTGGCTGCACCAACTTGCATTCCCACCAACAGTGTAAGAGGGTTCCCCTTTCTCCACATCCTCTCCAACAATCGTTGTTTCCTGTCTTGCTAATTGTGGCCTTTCTAACTGGTGTCAGGTGGTATCTCAATGTCATTTTCATTTGAATCTCCCTGATGGCTAGTGATGATGAACATTTTGTCATGTGTCTGATAGCCATTTGTATGTCTTCGTTGGAGGAGCGTCTGTTCATATCTTCTGCCCATTTTTGGATATGATTATCTGTTTTGTGTGTGTTGAGTTTGAGAAGTTCTTTCTAGATCCTGGATATCAACCTTTTGTCTGAACTGTCATTTACAAATATCTTCTCCCATTCCGTGGGTTGCCTTTTGATTGGTGGACTGTTCCCTTTGCTGTGCAGAAGCTTTTGATCTTGATGAAGTGCCAAAAGTTCATTTTCGCTTTTGTTTCCTTGGCCTTTGGAGACATATCTTGAAAGAAGTTGCTGTGGCTGATATCGAAGAGGTTACTGCCTATGTACTCCTCTAGGATTCTGAGAGAATCCTGTCTCACGTTGAGCTCCTTTATCGAGTTCGAGTTTATCATTGTGTATGGTGTAAGAGAATGGTCGAGTTTCATTCTTCTACATATCGCTGTCCAGTTTCCCCAGCACCATTGATTGAGGAGAATGTCTTTTGTTACATTGAATATTTTTTCCTGATTTCTCGACGATTATATCACAATAGAGTTGAGGGTCCATATCTAATCGGGATCGATTTGGGCAGAGCGCTCATGAAAATTAGCTGGCGTTGGACAACCATGGGGACCGCCTTGTTCCGCGTGGCCCAGGACCCTTTCTCACTCGGGGTATGTCCCAGCCACCCAAAAACGCGCCGAGACGACGGGGCCCAGCCGGGGGCCTCAGAGCCGGAGAGCTTGCTCCGAGCAGAGTTGATGGAGGGTCTGTGGTCGGGCATCCGGCTCCGCCTTGGAGGGAGGCCGGGGCGCCCGGGAAGGGATTGGCCTCTCTGGGGGAACAAAAAGATCTGTCGCTCCACAGCTGTGTCGCAGCCACGAAAGGGGCCGATGGCGCCGGGACGGTCGGAGGACTCGTGGCGCGGGAATCAGGGTTCCCCATGGGGAGGCCCGCAGGCTCAGGCCGCTGACAACGGAAGGCTGAGCAAGCAGGCCTCGACCGGGCCCGGCTTTCGGGGCTGGCCCGGCCCCAGCTGCCAGCGAAGGGAGGGGACCACCAGAGTCTGAGGAGCGCGAGGCGTCGACTTGCCCACGCCAGCCTCACGGAGCTCCTCCTGGCTGTGCCGGATCGCGACGACACGCGATCCCGGACAGGGCCCCGGGGGGGCGGCCCTGCGGCCCTGTGGTGCCCGAAGTGTGTTCGCCGGGCGTCTTCCGGCCAATTCTCATGAGCGTTCTGCCCAAATCGGGATCGATTTGGGCAGAACGCTCGTGAGAATTGGCCGGCGTTGGGCAGCCCTGGTCAGCGCGCAGTTCCGCGTGGAGCAGGGCCCTTTCTCGCTCGGGGCATGTCGCGGCCACCCGGAAAACGAGCCGCGACGATGGGGCTCGGCCGGCAGCCGCGGTGCCGGGGAGTTTTCCCCGAGCAGAGTGGATGGAGGCGCCGTGGCCGGGCGTCCGCCTCCGCCGTGGCGGGCGGCCGGGGCGCCCCTGGAGGGGGCTGGCCTCTGTGGGGAAACGGACTGGTCTCTCACTCCGCGGCTAGGACGAAGCCGCGAATGGTGCCGTTGTGGCCGGGACGGTCGGGGGACTCGTGGCGCGGGACTCAGGGTTCCCCATGGGGAGGCCCCCAGGCTCAGGCCCCTGGCAACGGAAGGCTGAGCAAGCAGGCCCAGGCCCGGGCCCGGCTTTCGGGGCTGGCCCGGCCCCAGCTGCCGGCGCCAGGGAGGGGACCCCTGGAGGCTGAGGAGCGGGAGGCGTCGGCCTCCCCGCGGCACGCCTCCCGGAGCACCTCCTGGCGGTGCCGGAACGCGACGACACGCGATCCCGGACAGGGCCCCGTGGGGGGCCGCCCTGCGGCCTTGTGGTGCCCGAAGTGTGTTCGCCGGGTGTTTTCCGGCCAATTCTCACGAGCCTTCTGCCCAAATCGGGATCGATTTGGGCAGAACGCTCGTGAGAATTGGCCGGCGTTGGGCAGCCCTGGTCAGCGCCCAGTTCCGCGTGGAGCAGGGCCCTTTCTCGCTCGGGGCATGTCGCGGCCACCCGGAAAACGAGCCGCGACGATGGGGCGCGGCCGGCAGCCGCGGCGCCGGGGAGTTTTCCCCGAGCAGAGTGGATGGAGGCGCCGTGGCCGTGCGTCCGCCTCCACCGTGGCGGGCGGCCGGGGCGGCCCTGGAGGTGGCTGGCCTCTCTGGGGAAACGGACTGGTCTCTCACTCCGCGGCTAGGACGAAGCCGAGAAAGGTGCCATTGTCGCCGGGACGGTCGGGGGACTCGTGGCGCGGGACTCAGGGTTCCCCATGGGGAGGACCGCAGGCTCAGGCCCCTGGCAACGGAAGGCTGAGCAAGCAGTCCCGGGCCCGGGCCCGGCTTTCGGGGCTGGCCCGGCCCCAGCTGCCGGCGCCAGGGAGGGGACCCCCGGAGGCTGAGGAGCGGGAGGCTTCGGCCTCCCCGCGGAACGCCTCCCGGAGCTCCTGCTGGCGGTGCCGGAACGCGACGACACCCAGTCCCGGACAGGGCCCCGGGGGGGGGCCGCCGTGCGGCCCTGTAGTGCCGGAAGTGTGTTCGCCGGGCGTTTTCCGGCCAATTCTCACGAGCGTTCTGCCCAAATCGGGATCGATTTGGGCAGAACGCTCGTGAGAATTGGCCGGCGTTGGGCAGCCCTGGTCAGCGCCCAGTTCCGCGTGGAGCAGGGCCCTTTCTCGCTCGGGGCATGTCGCGGCCGCCCGGAAAACGAGCCGTGACGATGGGGAGAGGCCGACAGCCGCGGCGCCGGGGAGTTTTCCACGAGCAGAGTGGATGGAGGCGCCGTGGCCGGGCGTCCGCCTCCGCCGTGGCGGGCGGCTGGGGCGCCCCTGGAGGGGGCTGGCCTCTGTGGGGAAACGGACTGGTCTCTCACTCCGCGGCTAGGACGAAGCCGCGAAAGGTGCCGTTGTCGCCGGGACGGTCGGGGGACTCGTGGCGCGGGACTCAGGGTTCCCCATGGGGAGGCCCCCAGGCTCAGGCCCCTGGCAACGGAAGGCTGATCAAGCAGGCCCGGGCCCAGGCTCGGCTTTCGGGGCTGGCCCGGCCCCAGCTGCCGGCGCCAGGGAGGGGACCCCAGGAGGCTGAGTTGCGGGAGGCGTCGGCCGCCCCGCGGCACGCCTCCCGGAGCTCCTCCTGGCGGTGCCGGAACGCGACGACACGCGATCCCGGACAGGGCCCCGGGGGGGGGGCCGCCCTGCGGCCCTGTGGTGCCCGAAGTGTGTTCGCCGGGCCTTTTCCAGCCAATTCTCACGAGCGTTCTGCCCAAATCGGGATCGATTTGGGCAGAACGCTCGTGAGAATTGGCCGGCGTTGGGCAGCCCTGGTCAGCGCCCAGTTCCGCGTGGAACAGGGCCCTTTCTCGCTCGGGGCATGTCGCGGCCACTCGGAAAACGAGCCGCGACGATGGGGCGCGGCCGGCAGCCGAGGCGCCGGGGAGTTTTCCCCGAGCAGAGTGGATGGAGGCGACGTGGCCGGGCGTCCGCCTCCGCCGTGGCGGGCGGCCGGGGCGCCCCTGAAGGGGGCTGGCCTCTGTGGGGAAACGGACTGGTCTCTCACTCCGCGGCTAGGACGAAGCCGCGAAAGGTGCCGTTGTGGCCGGGACGGTCGGGGGACTCGTGGTGCGGGACTCAGGGTTCCCCATGGGGAGGCCCCCAGGCTCAGGCCCCTGGCAACGGAAGGCTGAGCAAGCAGGCCCTGGCCCGGGCCCGGCTTTCGGGGCTGGCACGGCCCCCGCTGCCGGCGCCAGGGAGGGGACCCCCGGAGGCTGAGGAGCGGGAGGCGTCGGCCTCCCCGGGGCACGCCTCCCGGAGCTCCTCCTGGCGGTGCCGGAACGCGACGACACGCGATCCCGGACAGGGCCCCGGGGGGGGGCCGCCCTGCGGCCCTGTGGTGCCCGAAGTGTGTTCGCCGGGCCTTTTCCGGCCAATTCCACGAGCGCTCGTGAGAATTGGCCGGCGTTGGGCAGCCCTGGTCAGCGCCCAGTTCCGCGTGGAGCAGGGCCCTTTCTCGCTCAGGGCATGTCGCGGCCACCCAGAAAACGAGCCGCGACGATGGGGCGCGGCCGGCAGCTGCGGCGCCGGCGAGTTTTCCACGAGCAGAGTGGATGGAGGCGCCGTGGCCGGTCGTCCGACTCCGCCGTGGCGGGCGGCCGGGGCGCCACTGGAGGGGGCTGCCCTCTGTGGGGAAACGGACTGGTCTCTCACTCCGCGGCTAGGACGAAGCCGCGAAAGGTGCCGTTGTCGCCGGGACGGTCGGGGGACTCGTGGCGCGGGACTCAGGGTTCCCCATGGGGAGACCCCCAGGCTCAGGCCCCTGGCAACGGAAGGCTGATCAAGCAGGCCCGGGCCCAGGCTCGGCTTTCGGGGCTGGCCCGGCCCCAGCTGCCGGCGCCAGGGAGGGGACCCCCGGAGGCTGAGGAGCGGGAGGCGTCGGCCGCCCTGCGGCACGCCTCCCGGAGCTCCTCCTGGTGGTGCTGGAACGCGACGACACGCGATCCCGCACAGGGCCCCGGGGGGGGCCGCCCTGCGGCCCTGTGGTGCCCGAAGTGTGTTCGCCGGGCGTTTTCCGGCCAATTCTCACGAGCGTTCTGCCCAAATCGGGATCGATTTGGGCAGAACGCTCGTGAGAATTGGCCGGCGTTGGGCAGCCCTGGTCAGCACCAAGTTCCGCGTGGAGCAGGGCGCTTTCTCGCTCGGGGCATGTCGCGGCCACCCGGAAAACGAGCCGCGACGATGGGGCGCGGCCGGCAGCCACGGCGCCGGGGAGATTTCCCCGAGCAGATTGCATGGAGGCGCCGTGGCCGGGCGTCCGCCTCCGCCGTGGCGGGCGGCCGGGGCGCCCCTGGAGGGGGCTGGCCTCTGTGGGGAAACGGACTGGTCTCTCACTCCGCGGCTAGGACGAAGCCGCGAAAGGTGCCGTTGTCGCCTGGACGGTCGGGGGACTCGTGGCGCGGGACTCAGGGTTCCCCATGGGGAGGCCCCAAGGCTCAGGCCCCTGGCAACGGAAGGCTCAGCAAGCAGGCCCGGGCCCGGGCCCGGCTTTCGGGGCTGGCCCGGCCCCAGCTGCCGGCGCCAGGTAGGGGACACCCGGAGGCTGAGGAGCGGGAGGCGTCGGCCGCCCCGCGGCACGCCTCCCGGAGCTCCTCCTGGCGGTGCCGGAACGCGACGACACGCGATCCCGGACAGGGCCCCGGGGGGGGCCGCCCTGCGGCCCTGTGGTGCCCGAAGTGTGTTCGCCGGGCCTTTTCCGGCCAATTCTCACGAGCGTTCTGCTCAAATCGGGATCGATTTGGGCAGAACGCTCGTGAGAATTGGCCGGCGTTGGGCAGCCCTGGTCAGCGCCCAGTTCCGCGTGGAGCAGGGCCCTTTCTCGCTCGGGACATGTCGCGGCCACCCGGAAAACGAGCCGCGACGATGGGGCGCGGCCGGCAACCGCGGCGCCGGGGAGTTTTCCCCGAGCAGAGTGGATGGAGGCGCAGTGGCCGGGCGTCGGCCTCCGCCGTGGCGGGCGGCCGGGGCGCCCCTGGAGGGGGCTGGCCTCTGTGGGGAAACGGACTGGTCTCTCACTCCGCGGCTAGGACGAAGCCGCGAAAGGTGCCGTTGTGGCCGGGACGGTCGGGGGACTCGTGGCGCGGGACTCAGGTTTCCCCATGGGGAGGCCCCCAGGCTCAGGCCCCTGGCAACGGAAGGCTGAGCAAGCAGGCCCGGGCCCGGGCCCGGCTTTCGGGGCTGGCCCGGCCCCAGCTGCCGGCGCCAGGGAGGGGACCCCCGGAGGCTGTGGAGCGGGAGGCGTCAGCCGCCCTGCGGCACGCCTCCCGGAGCTCCTCCTGGCGGTGCCGGAACGCGACGACACGCGATCCCGGACAGGGCCCCGGAGGGGGCCGCCCTGCGGCCCTGTGGTGCCCGAAGTGTGTTCGCCGGGCCTTTTCCGGCCAATTCTCACGAGCGCTCGTGAGAATTGGCCGGCGTTGGTCAGCCCTGGTCAACGCCCAGTTCCGCGTGGAGCAGGGCCCTTTCTCGCTCGGGGCATGACGCGGCCACCCGGAAAATGAGCTGCGACGATGGGGCGCGGCCGGCAGCCGCGGCGCAGGGGAGATTTCCCCGAGCAGAGTGGATGGAGGCGCCGTGGCCGGGCGTCCGCCTCCGCCGTGGCGGGCTGCCGGGGCGCCCCTGGAGGGGGCTGGCCTCTGTGGGGAAACGGACTGGTCTCTCACTCCGCGGCTAGGACGAAGCCGCGAAAGGTACCGTTGTCGCCGGGACGGTCGGGGGACTCGTGTCGCGGGACTCAGGGTTCCCCATGGGGAGGCCCCCAGGCTCAGGCCCCTGGCAACGGAAGGCTGAGCAAGCAGGCCCGGGCCCGGGCCCGGCTTTCGGGGCTGGCCCGGCCCCAGCTGCCGGCGCCAGGGAGGGGACCCCCGGAGGCTGAGGAGCGGGAGGCTTCGGCCACCCCGCGGCACGCCTCCCGGAGCTCCTCCTGGCGGTGCCGGAACGCGACGACACGCGATCCCTGACAGGGCCCCGGGGGGGGCCGCCCTGCGGCCCTGTGGTGCCCGAAGTGTGTTCGCCGGGCCTTTTCCGGCCAATTCTCACGAGCTTTCTGCCCAAATCGATCCCGATTTGGGCAGAACGCTCGTGTGAATTGGCCGGCGTTGGGTAGCTCTGGTCAGCGCCCAGTTCCGCGTGGAGCAGGGCCCTTTCTCGCTCGGGGCATGTCGCTGCCACCCGGAAAACGAGCCGCGACGATGGGGCGCGGCCGGCAGCCCCGGCGCCGGGGAGTTCTCCCCGAGCAGAGTGGATGGAGGCGCCGTGGCCGGGCGCCCGCCTCCGCCGTGGCAGGCGGCCGGGGCGCCCCTGGAGGGGGCTGGCCTCTGTGGGGAAACGGACTGGTCTCTCACTCCGCGGCTAGGACGAAGCCGCGAAAGGTGCCATTGTCGCCGGGACGGTCGGGGGACTCGTGGCGCGGGACTCAGGGTTCCCCATGGGGAGGCCCCAAGGCTCAGGCCCCTGGCAACGGAAGGCTCAGCAAGCAGGCCCGGGCCCGGGCCCGGCTTTCGGGGCTGGCCCGGCCCCAGCTGCCGGCGCCAGGGAGGGGACCCCCGGAGGCTGAGGAGCGGGAGGCGTCGGCCGCCCCGCGGCACGCCTCCCGGAGCTCCTCCTGGCGGTGCTGGAACGCGACGACACGCGATCCCGGACAGGGCCCCGGGGGGGGCCGCCCTGCGGCCCTGTGGTGCCCGAAGTGTGTTCGCCGGGCCTTTTCCGGCCAATTCTCACGAGCGTTCTGCCCAAATCGATCCCGATTTGGGCAGAACGCTCGTGTGAATTGGCCGGCGTTGGGTAGCCCTGGTCAGCGCCCAGTTCCGCGTGGAGCAGGGCCCTTTCTCGCTCGGGGCATGTCGCGGCCACCCGGAAAACGAGCCGCGACGATGGGGCGCGGCCGGCAGCCGCGGCGCCGGGGAGTTCTCCCCGAGCAGAGTGGATGGAGGCGCCGTGGCCGGGCGCCCTCCTCCGCCGTGGCAGGCGTCCGGGGCGCGCCTGGAGGGGGCTGGCCTCTGTGGGGAAACGGACTGGTCTCTCACTCCGCGGCTAGGACGAAGCCGCGAAAGGTGCCGTTGTCGCCGGGACGATCGGGGGACTCGTGGCGCGGGACTCAGGGTTCCCCATGGGGAGGCCCCCAGGCTCAGGCCCCTGGCAACGGAAGGCTGAGCAAGCAGGCCCGGGGTCGGGCCCGGCTTTCGGGGCTGGCCCGGCCCCAGCTGCCAGCGCCAGGGAGGGGTCCCCCGGAGGCTGAGGAGCGGGAGGCGTCGGCCGCCCCGCGGCACGCCTCCCGGAGCTCCTCCTGGCGGTGCCGGAACGCGACGACACGCGATATCAGACAGGGCCCCGGGGGGGGCCGCCCTGCGGCCCTGTGGTGCCCGAAGTGTGTTCGCCGGGCGTTTTCCGGCCAATTCTCACGAGCGTTCTGCCCAAATCGGGATCGATTTGGGCAGAACGTTCGTGAGAATTGGCCGGCGTTGGGCAGCCCTGGTCAGCGCCCAGTTCCGCGTGGAGCAGGGCCCTTTCTCGCTCGGGGCATGTCGCGGCCACCCGGAAAGCGAGCCGCGACGATGGGGCGCGGCCGGCAGCCGCGGCGCCGGGGAGATTTCCCCGAGCAGAGTGGATGGAGGCGCCGTGGCCGGGCGTACGCCTCCGCCGTGGCGGGCGGCCGGGGCGCCCCTGGAGGGGGCTGGCCTCTGTGGGGAAACGGACTGGTCTCTCACTCCGCGACTAGGACGAAGCCGCGAAAGGTGCCTTTGTCGCCGGGACGGTCGGGGGACTCGTGGCGCGGGACTCAGGGTTCCCCATGGGGAGGCCCCCAGGCTCAGGCCCCTGGCAACGGAAGGCTGAGCAAGCAGGCCCGGGCCCGGGCCCGGCTTTCGTGGCTGGCCCGGCCCCAGGTGCCGGCGCCAGGTAGGGGACACCCGGAGGCTGAGGAGCGGGAGGCGTCGGCCGCCCCGCGGCACGCCTCCCGGAGCTCCTCCTGGCGGTGCCGGAACGCGACGACACGCGATCCCAGACAGGGCCCCGGGGGGGGCCGCCCTGCGGCCCTGTGGTGCCCGAAGTGTGTTCGCCGGGCGTTTTCCGGCCAATTCTCACGAGCGTTCTGCCCAAATCGGGATCGATTTGGGCAGAACGCTCGTGAGAATTGGCCGGCGTTGGGCAGCCCTGGTCAGCGCCCAGTTCCGCGTGGAGCAGGGCCCTTTCTCGCTTGGGGCATGTCGCGGCCACCCGGAAAACGAGCCGCGACGATGGGGCGCGGCCGGCAGCCGCGGCGCCGGGGAGTTTTCCCCGAGCAGAGTGGATGGAGGCGCCGTGGCCGGGCGTCCGCCTCCGCCGTGGCGGGCGGCCGGGGCGCCCCTGGAGGGGGCTGGCCTCTGTGGGGAAACGGACTGGTCTCTCACTCCGCGGCTAGGACGAAGCCGCGAAAGGTGCCGTTGTCGCCGGGACGGTCGGGGGACTCGTGGCGCGGGACTCAGGGTTCCCCATGGGGAGGCCCCCAGGCTCAGGCCCCTGGCAACGGAAGGCTGAGCAAGCAGGCCCGGGCCCGGGCCCGGCTTTCGGGGCTGGCCCGGCCCCACCTGCCAGCGCCAGGGAGGGGACCCCCGGAGGCTGAGAAGAGGGAGGCGTCGGCCGCCCCGTGGCACACCTCCCGGAGCTCCTCCTGGCGGTGCCGGAACGCGACGACACGCGATCCCGGACAGGGCCCCGGGGGGGGCCGCCCTGCGGCCCTGTGGTGCCCGAAGTGTGTTCGCCGGGCCTTTTCCGGCCAATTCCACGAGCGCTCGTGAGAATTGGCCGGCGTTGGGCAGCCCTGGTCAGCGCCCAGTTCCGCGTGGAGCAGGGCCCTTTCTCGCTCAGGGCATGTCGCGGCCACCCAGAAAACGAGCCGCGACGATGGGGCGCGGCCGGCAGCTGCGGCGCCGGCGAGTTTTCCACGAGCAGAGTGGATGGAGGCGCCGTGGCCGGTCGTCCGACTCCGCCGTGGCGGGCGGCCGGGGCGCCACTGGAGGGGGCTGCCCTCTGTGGGGAAACGGACTGGTCTCTCACTCCGCGGCTAGGACGAAGCCGCGAAAGGTGCCGTTGTCGCCGGGACGGTCGGGGGACTCGTGGCGCGGGACTCAGGGTTCCCCATGGGGAGACCCCCAGGCTCAGGCCCCTGGCAACGGAAGGCTGATCAAGCAGGCCCGGGCCCAGGCTCGGCTTTCGGGGCTGGCCCGGCCCCAGCTGCCGGCGCCAGGGAGGGGACCCCCGGAGGCTGAGGAGCGGGAGGCGTCGGCCGCCCTGCGGCACGCCTCCCGGAGCTCCTCCTGGTGGTGCTGGAACGCGACGACACGCGATCCCGCACAGGGCCCCGGGGGGGGCCGCCCTGCGGCCCTGTGGTGCCCGAAGTGTGTTCGCCGGGCGTTTTCCGGCCAATTCTCACGAGCGTTCTGCCCAAATCGGGATCGATTTGGGCAGAACGCTCGTGAGAATTGGCCGGCGTTGGGCAGCCCTGGTCAGCACCAAGTTCCGCGTGGAGCAGGGCGCTTTCTCGCTCGGGGCATGTCGCGGCCACCCGGAAAACGAGCCGCGACGATGGGGCGCGGCCGGCAGCCGCGGCGCCGGGGAGATTTCCCCGAGCAGATTGCATGGAGGCGCCGTGGCCGGGCGTCCGCCTCCGCCGTGGCGGGCGGCCCTGGCGCCCCTGGAGGGGGCTGGCCTCTGTGGGGAAACGGACTGGTCTCTCACTCCGCGGCTAGGACGAAGCCGCGAAAGGTGCCGTTGTCGCCTGGACGGTCGGGGGACTCGTGGCGCGGGACTCAGGGTTCCCCATGGGGAGGCCCCAAGGCTCAGGCCCCTGGCAACGGAAGGCTCAGCAAGCAGGCCCGGGCCCGGGCCCGGCTTTCGGGGCTGGCCCGGCCCCAGCTGCCGGCGCCAGGTAGGGGACACCCGGAGGCTGAGGAGAGGGAGGCGTCGGCCGCCCCGCGGCACGCCTCCCGGAGCTCCTCCTGGCGGTGCCGGAACGCGACGACACGCGATATCAGACAGGGCCCCGGGGGGGGCCGCCCTGCGGCCCTGTGGTGCCCGAAGTGTGTTCGCCGGGCGTTTTCCGGCCAATTCTCACGAGCGTTCTGCCCAAATCGATCCCGATTTGGGCAGAACGCTCGTGTGAATTGGCCGGCGTTGGGTAGCTCTGGTCAGCGCCCAGTTCCGCGTGGAGCAGGGCCCTTTCTCGCTCGGGGCATGTCGCTGCCACCCGGAAAACGAGCCGCGACGATGGGGCGCGGCCGGCAGCCCCGGCGCCGGGGAGTTCTCCCCGAGCAGAGTGGATGGAGGCGCCGTGGCCGGGCGCCCGCCTCCGCCGTGGCAGGCGGCCGGGGCGCCCCTGGAGGGGGCTGGCCTCTGTGGGGAAACGGACTGGTCTCTCACTCCGCGGCTAGGACGAAGCCGCGAAAGGTGCCATTGTCGCCGGGACGGTCGGGGGACTCGTGGCGCGGGACTCAGGGTTCCCCATGGGGAGGCCCCAAGGCTCAGGCCCCTGGCAACGGAAGGCTCAGCAAGCAGGCCCGGGCCCGGGCCCGGCTTTCGGGGCTGGCCCGGCCCCAGCTGCCGGCGCCAGGGAGGGGACCCCCGGAGGCTGAGGAGCGGGAGGCGTCGGCCGCCCCGCGGCACGCCTCCCGGAGCTCCTCCTGGCGGTGCTGGAACGCGACGACACGCGATCCCGGACAGGGCCCCGGGGGGGGCCGCCCTGCGGCCCTGTGGTGCCCGAAGTGTGTTCGCCGGGCCTTTTCCGGCCAATTCTCACGAGCGTTCTGCCCAAATCGATCCCGATTTGGGCAGAACGCTCGTGTGAATTGGCCGGCGTTGGGTAGCCCTGGTCAGCGCCCAGTTCCGCGTGGAGCAGGGCCCTTTCTCGCTCGGGGCATGTCGCGGCCACCCGGAAAACGAGCCGCGACGATGGGGCGCGGCCGGCAGCCGCGGCGCCGGGGAGTTCTCCCCGAGCAGAGTGGATGGAGGCGCCGTGGCCGGGCGCCCTCCTCCGCCGTGGCAGGCGTCCGGGGCGCGCCTGGAGGGGGCTGGCCTCTGTGGGGAAACGGACTGGTCTCTCACTCCGCGGCTAGGACGAAGCCGCGAAAGGTGCCGTTGTCGCCGGGACGATCGGGGGACTCGTGGCGCGGGACTCAGGGTTCCCCATGGGGAGGCCCCCAGGCTCAGGCCCCTGGCAACGGAAGGCTGAGCAAGCAGGCCCGGGGTCGGGCCCGGCTTTCGGGGCTGGCCCGGCCCCAGCTGCCAGCGCCAGGGAGGGGTCCCCCGGAGGCTGAGGAGCGGGAGGCGTCGGCCGCCCCGCGGCACGCCTCCCGGAGCTCCTCCTGGCGGTGCCGGAACGCGACGACACGCGATATCAGACAGGGCCCCGGGGGGGGCCGCCCTGCGGCCCTGTGGTGCCCGAAGTGTGTTCGCCGGGCGTTTTCCGGCCAATTCTCACGAGCGTTCTGCCCAAATCGGGATCGATTTGGGCAGAACGTTCGTGAGAATTGGCCGGCGTTGGGCAGCCCTGGTCAGCGCCCAGTTCCGCGTGGAGCAGGGCCCTTTCTCGCTCGGGGCATGTCGCGGCCACCCGGAAAGCGAGCCGCGACGATGGGGCGCGGCCGGCAGCCGCGGCGCCGGGGAGATTTCCCCGAGCAGAGTGGATGGAGGCGCCGTGGCCGGGCGTACGCCTCCGCCGTGGCGGGCGGCCGGGGCGCCCCTGGAGGGGGCTGGCCTCTGTGGGGAAACGGACTGGTCTCTCACTCCGCGACTAGGACGAAGCCGCGAAAGGTGCCTTTGTCGCCGGGACGGTCGGGGGACTCGTGGCGCGGGACTCAGGGTTCCCCATGGGGAGGCCCCCAGGCTCAGGCCCCTGGCAACGGAAGGCTGAGCAAGCAGGCCCGGGCCCGGGCCCGGCTTTCGTGGCTGGCCCGGCCCCAGGTGCCGGCGCCAGGTAGGGGACACCCGGAGGCTGAGGAGCGGGAGGCGTCGGCCGCCCCGCGGCACGCCTCCCGGAGCTCCTCCTGGCGGTGCCGGAACGCGACGACACGCGATCCCAGACAGGGCCCCGGGGGGGGCCGCCCTGCGGCCCTGTGGTGCCCGAAGTGTGTTCGCCGGGCGTTTTCCGGCCAATTCTCACGAGCGTTCTGCCCAAATCGGGATCGATTTGGGCAGAACGCTCGTGAGAATTGGCCGGCGTTGGGCAGCCCTGGTCAGCGCCCAGTTCCGCGTGGAGCAGGGCCCTTTCTCGCTTGGGGCATGTCGCGGCCACCCGGAAAACGAGCCGCGACGATGGGGCGCGGCCGGCAGCCGCGGCGCCGGGGAGTTTTCCCCGAGCAGAGTGGATGGAGGCGCCGTGGCCGGGCGTCCGCCTCCGCCGTGGCGGGCGGCCGGGGCGCCCCTGGAGGGGGCTGGCCTCTGTGGGGAAACGGACTGGTCTCTCACTCCGCGGCTAGGACGAAGCCGCGAAAGGTGCCGTTGTCGCCGGGACGGTCGGGGGACTCGTGGCGCGGGACTCAGGGTTCCCCATGGGGAGGCCCCCAGGCTCAGGCCCCTGGCAACGGAAGGCTGAGCAAGCAGGCCCGGGCCCGGGCCCGGCTTTCGGGGCTGGCCCGGCCCCACCTGCCAGCGCCAGGGAGGGGACCCCCGGAGGCTGAGAAGAGGGAGGCGTCGGCCGCCCCGTGGCACACCTCCCGGAGCTCCTCCTGGCGGTGCCGGAACGCGACGACACGCGATCCCGGACAGGGCCCCGGGGGGGGCCGCCCTGCGGCCCTGTGGTGCCCGAAGTGTGTTCGCCGGGCCTTTTCCGGCCAATTCCACGAGCGCTCGTGAGAATTGGCCGGCGTTGGGCAGCCCTGGTCAGCGCCCAGTTCCGCGTGGAGCAGGGCCCTTTCTCGCTCAGGGCATGTCGCGGCCACCCAGAAAACGAGCCGCGACGATGGGGCGCGGCCGGCAGCTGCGGCGCCGGCGAGTTTTCCACGAGCAGAGTGGATGGAGGCGCCGTGGCCGGTCGTCCGACTCCGCCGTGGCGGGCGGCCGGGGCGCCACTGGAGGGGGCTGCCCTCTGTGGGGAAACGGACTGGTCTCTCACTCCGCGGCTAGGACGAAGCCGCGAAAGGTGCCGTTGTCGCCGGGACGGTCGGGGGACTCGTGGCGCGGGACTCAGGGTTCCCCATGGGGAGACCCCCAGGCTCAGGCCCCTGGCAACGGAAGGCTGATCAAGCAGGCCCGGGCCCAGGCTCGGCTTTCGGGGCTGGCCCGGCCCCAGCTGCCGGCGCCAGGGAGGGGACCCCCGGAGGCTGAGGAGCGGGAGGCGTCGGCCGCCCTGCGGCACGCCTCCCGGAGCTCCTCCTGGTGGTGCTGGAACGCGACGACACGCGATCCCGCACAGGGCCCCGGGGGGGGCCGCCCTGCGGCCCTGTGGTGCCCGAAGTGTGTTTGCCGGGCGTTTTCCGGCCAATTCTCACGAGCGTTCTGCCCAAATCGGGATCGATTTGGGCAGAACGCTCGTGAGAATTGGCCGGCGTTGGGCAGCCCTGGTCAGCACCAAGTTCCGCGTGGAGCAGGGCGCTTTCTCGCTCGGGGCATGTCGCGGCCACCCGGAAAACGAGCCGCGACGATGGGGCGCGGCCGGCAGCCGCGGCGCCGGGGAGATTTCCCCGAGCAGATTGCATGGAGGCGCCGTGGCCGGGCGTCCGCCTCCGCCGTGGCGGGCGGCCCTGGCGCCCCTGGAGGGGGCTGGCCTCTGTGGGGAAACGGACTGGTCTCTCACTCCGCGGCTAGGACGAAGCCGCGAAAGGTGCCGTTGTCGCCTGGACGGTCGGGGGACTCGTGGCGCGGGACTCAGGGTTCCCCATGGGGAGGCCCCAAGGCTCAGGCCCCTGGCAACGGAAGGCTCAGCAAGCAGGCCCGGGCCCGGGCCCGGCTTTCGGGGCTGGCCCGGCCCCAGCTGCCGGCGCCAGGTAGGGGACACCCGGAGGCTGAGGAGAGGGAGGCGTCGGCCGCCCCGCGGCACGCCTCCCGGAGCTCCTCCTGGCGGTGCCGGAACGCGACGACACGCGATATCAGACAGGGCCCCGGGGGGGGCCGCCCTGCGGCCCTGTGGTGCCCGAAGTGTGTTCGCCGGGCGTTTTCCGGCCAATTCTCACGAGCGTTCTGCCCAAATCGATCCCGATTTGGGCAGAACGCTCGTGAGAATTGGCCGGCGTTGGGCAGCCCTGGTCAGCGCCCAGTTCCGCGTGGAGCAGGGCCCTTTCTCGCTTGGGGCATGTCGCGGCCACCCGGAAAACGAGCCGCGACGATGGGGCGCGGCCGGCAGCCGCGGCGCCGGGGAGTTTTCCCCGAGCAGAGTGGATGGAGGCGCCGTGGCCGGGCGTCCGCCTCCGCCGTGGCGGGCGGCCGGGGCGCCCCTGGAGGGGGCTGGCCTCTGTGGGGAAACGGACTGGTCTCTCATTCCGCGGCTAGGACGAAGCCGCGAAAGGTGCCGTTGTCGCCGGGACGGTCGGGGGACTCGTGGCGCGGGACTCAGGGTTCCCCATGGGGAGGCCCCCAGGCTCAGGCCCCTGGCAACGGAAGGCTGAGCAAGCAGGCCCGGGCCCGGGCCCGGCTTTCGGGGCTGGCCCGGCCCCACCTGCCAGCGCCAGGGAGGGGACCCCCGGAGGCTGAGAAGCGGGAGGCGTCGGCCGCCCCGTGGCACACCTCCCGGAGCTCCTCCTGGCGGTGCCGGAACGCGACGACACGCGATCCCGGACAGGGCCCCGGGGGGGGCCGCCCTGCGGCCCTGTGGTGCCCGAAGTGTGTTCGCCGGGCCTTTTCCGGCCAATTCTCACGAGCGTTCTGCTCAAATCGGGATCGATTTGGGCAGAACGCTCGTGAGAATTGGCCGGCGTTGGGCAGCCCTGGTCAGCGCCCAGTTCCGCGTGGAGCAGGGCCCTTTCTCGCTCGGGACATGTCGCGGCCACCCGGAAAACGAGCCGCGACGATGGGGCGCGGCCGGCAACCGCGGCGCCGGGGAGTTTTCCCCGAGCAGAGTGGATGGAGGCGCAGTGGCCGGGCGTCGGCCTCCGCCGTGGCGGGCGGCCGGGGCGCCCCTGGAGGGGGCTGGCCTCTGTGGGGAAACGGACTGGTCTCTCACTCCGCGGCTAGGACGAAGCCGCGAAAGGTGCCGTTGTGGCCGGGACGGTCGGGGGACTCGTGGCGCGGGACTCAGGTTTCCCCATGGGGAGGCCCCCAGGCTCAGGCCCCTGGCAACGGAAGGCTGAGCAAGCAGGCCCGGGCCCGGGCCCGGCTTTCGGGGCTGGCCCGGCCCCAGCTGCCGGCGCCAGGGAGGGGACCCCCGGAGGCTGTGGAGCGGAAGGCGTCAGCCGCCCTGCGGCACGCCTCCCGGAGCTCCTCCTGGCGGTGCCGGAACGCGACGACACGCGATCCCGGACAGGGCCCCGGAGGGGGCCGCCCTGCGGCCCTGTGGTGCCCGAAGTGTGTTCGCCGGGCCTTTTCCGGCCAATTCTCACGAGCGCTCGTGAGAATTGGCCGGCGTTGGTCAGCCCTGGTCATCGCCCAGTTCCGCGTGGAGCAGGGCCCTTTCTCGCTCGGGGCATGACGCGGCCACCCGGAAAATGAGCTGCGACGATGGGGCGCGGCCGGCAGCCGCGGCGCAGGGGAGATTTCCCCGAGCAGAGTGGATGGAGGCGCCGTGGCCGGGCGTCCGCCTCCGCCGTGGCGGGCTGCCGGGGCGCCCCTGGAGGGGGCTGGCCTCTGTGGGGAAACGGACTGGTCTCTCACTCCGCGGCTAGGACGAAGCCGCGAAAGGTACCGTTGTCGCCGGGACGGTCGGGGGACTCGTGTCGCGGGACTCAGGGTTCCCCATGGGGAGGCCCCCAGGCTCAGGCCCCTGGCAACGGAAGGCTGAGCAAGCAGGCCCGGGCCCAGGCCCGGCTTTCGGGGCTGGCCCGGCCCCAGCTGCCGGCGCCAGGGAGGGGACCCCCGGAGGCTGAGGAGCGGGAGGCGTCGGCCACCCCGCGGCACGCCTCCCGGAGCTCCTCCTGGCGGTGCCGGAACGCGACGACACGCGATCCCTGACAGGGCCCCGGGGGGGGCCGCCCTGCGGCCCTGTGGTGCCCGAAGTGTGTTCGCCGGGCCTTTTCCGGCCAATTCTCACGAGCATTCTGCCCAAATCGATCCCGATTTGGGCAGAACGCTCGTGTGAATTGGCCGGCGTTGGAGCTCTGGTCAGCGCCCAGTTCCGCGTGGAGCAGGGCCCTTTCTCGCTCGGGGCATGTCGCTGCCACCCGGAAAACGAGCCGCGACGATGGGGCGCGGCCGGCAGCCCCGGCGCCGGGGAGTTCTCCCCGAGCAGAGTGGATGGAGGCGCCGTGGCCGGGCGCCCGCCTCCGCCGTGGCAGGCGGCCGGGGCGCCCCTGGAGGGGGCTGGCCTCTGTGGGGAAACGGACTGGTCTCTCACTCCGCGGCTAGGACGAAGCCGCGAAAGGTGCCATTGTCGCCGGGACGGTCGGGGGACTCGTGGCGCGGGACTCAGGGTTCCCCATGGGGAGGCCCCAAGGCTCAGGCCCCTGGCAACGGAAGGCTCAGCAAGCAGGCCCGGGCCCGGGCCCGGCTTTCGGGGCTGGCCCGGCCCCAGCTGCCGGCGCCAGGGAGGGGACCCCCGGAGGCTGAGGAGCGGGAGGCGTCGGCCGCCCCGCGGCACGCCTCCCGGAGCTCCTCCTGGCGGTGCTGGAACGCGACGACACGCGATCCCGGACAGGGCCCCGGGGGGGGCCGCCCTGCGGCCCTGTGGTGCCCGAAGTGTGTTCGCCGGGCGTTTTCCGGCCAATTCTCACGAGCGTTCTGCCCAAATCGATCCCGATTTGGGCAGAACGCTCGTGTGAATTGGCCGGCGTTGGGTAGCTCTGGTCAGCGCCCAGTTCCGCGTGGAGCAGGGCCCTTTCTCGCTCGGGGCATGTCGCTGCCACCCGGAAAACGAGCCGCGACGATGGGGCGCGGCCGGCAGCCCCGGCGCCGGGGAGTTCTCCCCGAGCAGAGTGGATGGAGGCGCCGTGGCCGGGCGCCCGCCTCCGCCGTGGCAGGCGGCCGGGGCGCCCCTGGAGGGGGCTGGCCTCTGTGGGGAAACGGACTGGTCTCTCACTCCGCGGCTAGGACGAAGCCGCGAAAGGTGCCATTGTCGCCGGGACGGTCGGGGGACTCGTGGCGCGGGACTCAGGGTTCCCCATGGGGAGGCCCCAAGGCTCAGGCCCCTGGCAACGGAAGGCTCAGCAAGCAGGCCCGGGCCCGGGCCCGGCTTTCGGGGCTGGCCCGGCCCCAGCTGCCGGCGCCAGGGAGGGGACCCCCGGAGGCTGAGGAGCGGGAGGCGTCGGCCGCCCCGCGGCACGCCTCCCGGAGCTCCTCCTGGCGGTGCTGGAACGCGACGACACGCGATCCCGGACAGGGCCCCGGGGGGGCCGCCCTGCGGCCCTGTGGTGCCCGAAGTGTGTTCGCCGGGCCTTTTCCGGCCAATTCTCACGAGCGTTCTGCCCAAATCGATCCCGATTTGGGCAGAACGCTCGTGTGAATTGGCCGGCGTTGGGTAGCCCTGGTCAGCGCCCAGTTCCGCGTGGAGCAGGGCCCTTTCTCGCTCGGGGCATGTCGCGGCCACCCGGAAAACGAGCCGCGACGATGGGGCGCGGCCGGCAGCCGCGGCGCCGGGGAGTTCTCCCCGAGCAGAGTGGATGGAGGCGCCGTGGCCGGGCGCCCTCCTCCGCCGTGGCAGGCGTCCGGGGCGCGCCTGGAGGGGGCTGGCCTCTGTGGGGAAACGGACTGGTCTCTCACTCCGCGGCTAGGACGAAGCCGCGAAAGGTGCCGTTGTCGCCGGGACGATCGGGGGACTCGTGGCGCGGGACTCAGGGTTCCCCATGGGGAGGCCCCCAGGCTCAGGCCCCTGGCAACGGAAGGCTGAGCAAGCAGGCCCGGGGTCGGGCCCGGCTTTCGGGGCTGGCCCGGCCCCAGCTGCCAGCGCCAGGGAGGGGTCCCCCGGAGGCTGAGGAGCGGGAGGCGTCGGCCGCCCCGCGGCACGCCTCCCGGAGCTCCTCCTGGCGGTGCCGGAACGCGACGACACGCGATATCAGACAGGGCCCCGGGGGGGGCCGCCCTGCGGCCCTGTGGTGCCCGAAGTGTGTTCGCCGGGCGTTTTCCGGCCAATTCTCACGAGCGTTCTGCCCAAATCGGGATCGATTTGGGCAGAACGTTCGTGAGAATTGGCCGGCGTTGGGCAGCCCTGGTCAGCGCCCAGTTCCGCGTGGAGCAGGGCCCTTTCTCGCTCGGGGCATGTCGCGGCCACCCGGAAAGCGAGCCGCGACGATGGGGCGCGGCCGGCAGCCGCGGCGCCGGGGAGATTTCCCCGAGCAGAGTGGATGGAGGCGCCGTGGCCGGGCGTACGCCTCCGCCGTGGCGGGCGGCCGGGGCGCCCCTGGAGGGGGCTGGCCTCTGTGGGGAAACGGACTGGTCTCTCACTCCGCGACTAGGACGAAGCCGCGAAAGGTGCCTTTGTCGCCGGGACGGTCGGGGGACTCGTGGCGCGGGACTCAGGGTTCCCCATGGGGAGGCCCCCAGGCTCAGGCCCCTGGCAACGGAAGGCTGAGCAAGCAGGCCCGGGCCCGGGCCCGGCTTTCGTGGCTGGCCCGGCCCCAGGTGCCGGCGCCAGGTAGGGGACACCCGGAGGCTGAGGAGCGGGAGGCGTCGGCCGCCCCGCGGCACGCCTCCCGGAGCTCCTCCTGGCGGTGCCGGAACGCGACGACACGCGATCCCAGACAGGGCCCCGGGGGGGGCCGCCCTGCGGCCCTGTGGTGCCCGAAGTGTGTTCGCCGGGCGTTTTCCGGCCAATTCTCACGAGCGTTCTGCCCAAATCGGGATCGATTTGGGCAGAACGCTCGTGAGAATTGGCCGGCGTTGGGCAGCCCTGGTCAGCGCCCAGTTCCGCGTGGAGCAGGGCCCTTTCTCGCTTGGGGCATGTCGCGGCCACCCGGAAAACGAGCCGCGACGATGGGGCGCGGCCGGCAGCCGCGGCGCCGGGGAGTTTTCCCCGAGCAGAGTGGATGGAGGCGCCGTGGCCGGGCGTCCGCCTCCGCCGTGGCGGGCGGCCGGGGCGCCCCTGGAGGGGGCTGGCCTCTGTGGGGAAACGGACTGGTCTCTCACTCCGCGGCTAGGACGAAGCCGCGAAAGGTGCCGTTGTCGCCGGGACGGTCGGGGGACTCGTGGCGCGGGACTCAGGGTTCCCCATGGGGAGGCCCCCAGGCTCAGGCCCCTGGCAACGGAAGGCTGAGCAAGCAGGCCCGGGCCCGGGCCCGGCTTTCGGGGCTGGCCCGGCCCCACCTGCCAGCGCCAGGGAGGGGACCCCCGGAGGCTGAGAAGAGGGAGGCGTCGGCCGCCCCGTGGCACACCTCCCGGAGCTCCTCCTGGCGGTGCCGGAACGCGACGACACGCGATCCCGGACAGGGCCCCGGGGGGGGCCGCCCTGCGGCCCTGTGGTGCCCGAAGTGTGTTCGCCGGGCCTTTTCCGGCCAATTCCACGAGCGCTCGTGAGAATTGGCCGGCGTTGGGCAGCCCTGGTCAGCGCCCAGTTCCGCGTGGAGCAGGGCCCTTTCTCGCTCAGGGCATGTCGCGGCCACCCAGAAAACGAGCCGCGACGATGGGGCGCGGCCGGCAGCTGCGGCGCCGGCGAGTTTTCCACGAGCAGAGTGGATGGAGGCGCCGTGGCCGGTCGTCCGACTCCGCCGTGGCGGGCGGCCGGGGCGCCACTGGAGGGGGCTGCCCTCTGTGGGGAAACGGACTGGTCTCTCACTCCGCGGCTAGGACGAAGCCGCGAAAGGTGCCGTTGTCGCCGGGACGGTCGGGGGACTCGTGGCGCGGGACTCAGGGTTCCCCATGGGGAGACCCCCAGGCTCAGGCCCCTGGCAACGGAAGGCTGATCAAGCAGGCCCGGGCCCAGGCTCGGCTTTCGGGGCTGGCCCGGCCCCAGCTGCCGGCGCCAGGGAGGGGACCCCCGGAGGCTGAGGAGCGGGAGGCGTCGGCCGCCCTGCGGCACGCCTCCCGGAGCTCCTCCTGGTGGTGCTGGAACGCGACGACACGCGATCCCGCACAGGGCCCCGGGGGGGGCCGCCCTGCGGCCCTGTGGTGCCCGAAGTGTGTTTGCCGGGCGTTTTCCGGCCAATTCTCACGAGCGTTCTGCCCAAATCGGGATCGATTTGGGCAGAACGCTCGTGAGAATTGGCCGGCGTTGGGCAGCCCTGGTCAGCACCAAGTTCCGCGTGGAGCAGGGCGCTTTCTCGCTCGGGGCATGTCGCGGCCACCCGGAAAACGAGCCGCGACGATGGGGCGCGGCCGGCAGCCGCGGCGCCGGGGAGATTTCCCCGAGCAGATTGCATGGAGGCGCCGTGGCCGGGCGTCCGCCTCCGCCGTGGCGGGCGGCCCTGGCGCCCCTGGAGGGGGCTGGCCTCTGTGGGGAAACGGACTGGTCTCTCACTCCGCGGCTAGGACGAAGCCGCGAAAGGTGCCGTTGTCGCCTGGACGGTCGGGGGACTCGTGGCGCGGGACTCAGGGTTCCCCATGGGGAGGCCCCAAGGCTCAGGCCCCTGGCAACGGAAGGCTCAGCAAGCAGGCCCGGGCCCGGGCCCGGCTTTCGGGGCTGGCCCGGCCCCAGCTGCCGGCGCCAGGTAGGGGACACCCGGAGGCTGAGGAGAGGGAGGCGTCGGCCGCCCCGCGGCACGCCTCCCGGAGCTCCTCCTGGCGGTGCCGGAACGCGACGACACGCGATATCAGACAGGGCCCCGGGGGGGGCCGCCCTGCGGCCCTGTGGTGCCCGAAGTGTGTTCGCCGGGCGTTTTCCGGCCAATTCTCACGAGCGTTCTGCCCAAATCGATCCCGATTTGGGCAGAACGCTCGTGAGAATTGGCCGGCGTTGGGCAGCCCTGGTCAGCGCCCAGTTCCGCGTGGAGCAGGGCCCTTTCTCGCTTGGGGCATGTCGCGGCCACCCGGAAAACGAGCCGCGACGATGGGGCGCGGCCGGCAGCCGCGGCGCCGGGGAGTTTTCCCCGAGCAGAGTGGATGGAGGCGCCGTGGCCGGGCGTCCGCCTCCGCCGTGGCGGGCGGCCGGGGCGCCCCTGGAGGGGGCTGGCCTCTGTGGGGAAACGGACTGGTCTCTCATTCCGCGGCTAGGACGAAGCCGCGAAAGGTGCCGTTGTCGCCGGGACGGTCGGGGGACTCGTGGCGCGGGACTCAGGGTTCCCCATGGGGAGGCCCCCAGGCTCAGGCCCCTGGCAACGGAAGGCTGAGCAAGCAGGCCCGGGCCCGGGCCCGGCTTTCGGGGCTGGCCCGGCCCCACCTGCCAGCGCCAGGGAGGGGACCCCCGGAGGCTGAGAAGCGGGAGGCGTCGGCCGCCCCGTGGCACACCTCCCGGAGCTCCTCCTGGCGGTGCCGGAACGCGACGACACGCGATCCCGGACAGGGCCCCGGGGGGGGCCGCCCTGCGGCCCTGTGGTGCCCGAAGTGTGTTCGCCGGGCCTTTTCCGGCCAATTCTCACGAGCGTTCTGCTCAAATCGGGATCGATTTGGGCAGAACGCTCGTGAGAATTGGCCGGCGTTGGGCAGCCCTGGTCAGCGCCCAGTTCCGCGTGGAGCAGGGCCCTTTCTCGCTCGGGACATGTCGCGGCCACCCGGAAAACGAGCCGCGACGATGGGGCGCGGCCGGCAACCGCGGCGCCGGGGAGTTTTCCCCGAGCAGAGTGGATGGAGGCGCAGTGGCCGGGCGTCGGCCTCCGCCGTGGCGGGCGGCCGGGGCGCCCCTGGAGGGGGCTGGCCTCTGTGGGGAAACGGACTGGTCTCTCACTCCGCGGCTAGGACGAAGCCGCGAAAGGTGCCGTTGTGGCCGGGACGGTCGGGGGACTCGTGGCGCGGGACTCAGGTTTCCCCATGGGGAGGCCCCCAGGCTCAGGCCCCTGGCAACGGAAGGCTGAGCAAGCAGGCCCGGGCCCGGGCCCGGCTTTCGGGGCTGGCCCGGCCCCAGCTGCCGGCGCCAGGGAGGGGACCCCCGGAGGCTGTGGAGCGGAAGGCGTCAGCCGCCCTGCGGCACGCCTCCCGGAGCTCCTCCTGGCGGTGCCGGAACGCGACGACACGCGATCCCGGACAGGGCCCCGGAGGGGGCCGCCCTGCGGCCCTGTGGTGCCCGAAGTGTGTTCGCCGGGCCTTTTCCGGCCAATTCTCACGAGCGCTCGTGAGAATTGGCCGGCGTTGGTCAGCCCTGGTCATCGCCCAGTTCCGCGTGGAGCAGGGCCCTTTCTCGCTCGGGGCATGACGCGGCCACCCGGAAAATGAGCTGCGACGATGGGGCGCGGCCGGCAGCCGCGGCGCAGGGGAGATTTCCCCGAGCAGAGTGGATGGAGGCGCCGTGGCCGGGCGTCCGCCTCCGCCGTGGCGGGCTGCCGGGGCGCCCCTGGAGGGGGCTGGCCTCTGTGGGGAAACGGACTGGTCTCTCACTCCGCGGCTAGGACGAAGCCGCGAAAGGTACCGTTGTCGCCGGGACGGTCGGGGGACTCGTGTCGCGGGACTCAGGGTTCCCCATGGGGAGGCCCCCAGGCTCAGGCCCCTGGCAACGGAAGGCTGAGCAAGCAGGCCCGGGCCCAGGCCCGGCTTTCGGGGCTGGCCCGGCCCCAGCTGCCGGCGCCAGGGAGGGGACCCCCGGAGGCTGAGGAGCGGGAGGCGTCGGCCACCCCGCGGCACGCCTCCCGGAGCTCCTCCTGGCGGTGCCGGAACGCGACGACACGCGATCCCTGACAGGGCCCCGGGGGGGGCCGCCCTGCGGCCCTGTGGTGCCCGAAGTGTGTTCGCCGGGCCTTTTCCGGCCAATTCTCACGAGCATTCTGCCCAAATCGATCCCGATTTGGGCAGAACGCTCGTGTGAATTGGCCGGCGTTGGAGCTCTGGTCAGCGCCCAGTTCCGCGTGGAGCAGGGCCCTTTCTCGCTCGGGGCATGTCGCTGCCACCCGGAAAACGAGCCGCGACGATGGGGCGCGGCCGGCAGCCCCGGCGCCGGGGAGTTCTCCCCGAGCAGAGTGGATGGAGGCGCCGTGGCCGGGCGCCCGCCTCCGCCGTGGCAGGCGGCCGGGGCGCCCCTGGAGGGGGCTGGCCTCTGTGGGGAAACGGACTGGTCTCTCACTCCGCGGCTAGGACGAAGCCGCGAAAGGTGCCATTGTCGCCGGGACGGTCGGGGGACTCGTGGCGCGGGACTCAGGGTTCCCCATGGGGAGGCCCCAAGGCTCAGGCCCCTGGCAACGGAAGGCTCAGCAAGCAGGCCCGGGCCCGGGCCCGGCTTTCGGGGCTGGCCCGGCCCCAGCTGCCGGCGCCAGGGAGGGGACCCCCGGAGGCTGAGGAGCGGGAGGCGTCGGCCGCCCCGCGGCACGCCTCCCGGAGCTCCTCCTGGCGGTGCTGGAACGCGACGACACGCGATCCCGGACAGGGCCCCGGGGGGGGCCGCCCTGCGGCCCTGTGGTGCCCGAAGTGTGTTCGCCGGGCCTTTTCCGGCCAATTCTCACGAGCGTTCTGCCCAAATCGATCCCGATTTGGGCAGAACGCTCGTGTGAATTGGCCGGCGTTGGGTAGCCCTGGTCAGCGCCCAGTTCCGCGTGGAGCAGGGCCCTTTCTCGCTCGGGGCATGTCGCGGCCACCCGGAAAACGAGCCGCGACGATGGGGCGCGGCCGGCAGCCGCGGCGCCGGGGAGTTCTCCCCGAGCAGAGTGGATGGAGGCGCCGTGGCCGGGCGCCCGCCTCCGCCGTGGCAGGCGTCCGGGGCGCGCCTGGAGGGGGCTGGCCTCTGTGGGGAAACGGACTGGTCTCTCACTCCGCGGCTAGGACGAAGCCGCGAAAGGTGCCGTTGTCGCCGGGACGATCGGGGGACTCGTGGCGCGGGACTCAGGGTTCCCCATGGGGAGGCCCCCAGGCTCAGGCCCCTGGCAACGGAAGGCTGAGCAAGCAGGCCCGGGGTCGGGCCCGGCTTTCGGGGCTGGCCCGGCCCCAGCTGCCAGCGCCAGGGAGGGGTCCCCCGGAGGCTGAGGAGCGGGAGGCGTCGGCCGCCCCGCGGCACGCCTCCCGGAGCTCCTCCTGGCGGTGCCGGAACGCGACGACACGCGATCCCGGACAGGGCCCCGGGGGGGGCCGCCCTGCGGCCCTGTGGTGCCCGAAGTGTGTTCGCCGGGCTTTTTCCGGCCAATTCTCACGAGCGTTCTGCCCAAATCGGGATCGATTTGGGCAGAACGCTCGTGAGAATTGGCCGGCGTTGGGCAGCCCTGGTCAGCGCCCAGTTCCGCGTGGAGCAGGGCCCTTTCTCGCTCGGGGCATGTCGCGGCCACCCGGAAAGCGAGCCGCGACGATGGGGCGCGGCCGGCAGCCGCGGCGCCGGGGAGATTTCCCCGAGCACAGTGGATGGAGGCGCCGTGGCCGGGCGTCCGCCTCCGCCGTGGCGGGCGGCCGGGGCGCCCCTGGAGGGGGCTGGCCTCTGTGGGGAAACGGACTGGTCTCTCACTCCGCGACTAGGACGAAGCCGCGAAAGGTGCCTTTGTCGCCGGGACGGTCGGGGGACTCGTGGCGCGGGACTCAGGGTTCCCCATGGGGAGGCCCCCAGGCTCAGGCCCCTGGCAACGGAAGGCTGAGCAAGCAGGCCCGGGCCCGGGCCCGGCTTTCGTGGCTGGCCCGGCCCCAGGTGCCGGCGCCAGGTAGGGGACACCCGGAGGCTGAGGAGCGGGAGGCGTCGGCCGCCCCGCGGCACGCCTCCCGGAGCTCCTCCTGGCGGTGCCGGAACGCGACGACACGCGATCCCAGACAGGGCCCCGGGGGGGGCCGCCCTGCGGCCCTGTGGTGCCCGAAGTGTGTTCGCCGGGCGTTTTCCGGCCAATTCTCACGAGCGTTCTGCCCAAATCGGGATCGATTTGGGCAGAACGCTCGTGAGAATTGGCCGGCGTTGGGCAGCCCTGGTCAGCGCCCAGTTCCGCGTGGAGCAGGGCCCTTTCTCGCTTGGGGCATGTCGCGGCCACCCGGAAAACGAGCCGCGACGATGGGGCGCGGCCGGCAGCCGCGGCGCCGGGGAGTTTTCCCCGAGCAGAGTGGATGGAGGCGCCGTGGCCGGGCGTCCGCCTCCGCCGTGGCGGGCGGCCGGGGCGCCCCTGGAGGGGGCTGGCCTCTGTGGGGAAACGGACTGGTCTCTCACTCCGCGGCTAGGACGAAGCCGCGAAAGGTGCCGTTGTCGCCGGGACGGTCGGGGGACTCGTGGCGCGGGACTCAGGGTTCCCCATGGGGAGGCCCCCAGGCTCAGGCCCCTGGCAACGGAAGGCTGAGCAAGCAGGCCCGGGCCCGGGCCCGGCTTTCGGGGCTGGCCCGGCCCCACCTGCCAGCGCCAGGGAGGGGACCCCCGGAGGCTGAGAAGAGGGAGGCGTCGGCCGCCCCGTGGCACACCTCCCGGAGCTCCTCCTGGCGGTGCCGGAACGCGACGACACGCGATCCCGGACAGGGCCCCGGGGGGGGCCGCCCTGCGGCCCTGTGGTGCCCGAAGTGTGTTCGCCGGGCCTTTTCCGGCCAATTCTCACGAGCGTTCTGCCCAAATCGGGATCGATTTGGGCAGAACGCTCGTGAGAATTGGCCGGCGTTGGGCAGCCCTGGTCAGCGCCCAGTTCCGCGTGGAGCAGGGCCCTTTCTCGCTCGGGACATGTCGCGGCCACCCGGAAAACGAGCCGCGACGATGGGGCGCGGCCGGCAACCGCGGCTCCGGGGAGTTTTCCCCGAGCAGAGTGGATGGAGGCGCAGTGGCCGGGCGTCGGCCTCCGCCGTGGCGGGCGGCCGGGGCGCCCCTGGAGGGGGCTGGCCTCTGTGGGGAAACGGACTGGTCTCTCACTCCGCGGCTAGGACGAAACCGCGAAAGGTGCCGTTGTGGCAGGGACGGTCGGGGGACTCGTGGCGCGGGACTCAGGTTTCCCCATGGGGAGGCCCCCAGGCTCAGGCCCCTGGCAACGGAAGGCTGAGCAAGCAGGCCCGGGCCCGGGCCCGGCTTTCGGGGCTGGCCCGGCCCCAGCTGCCGGCGCCAGGGAGGGGACCCCCGGAGGCTGAGGAGCGGGAGGCGTCAGCCGCCCTGCGGCACGCCTCCCGGAGCTCCTCCTGGCGGTGCCGGAACGCGACGACACGCGATCCCGGACAGGGCCCCGGGGGGGGCCGCCCTGCGGCCCTGTGGTGCCCGAAGTGTGTTCGCCGGGCCTTTTCCGGCCAATTCTCACGAGCGCTCGTGAGAATTGGCCGGCGTTGGGCAGCCCTGGTCATCGCCCAGTTCCGCGTGGAGCAGGGCCCTTTCTCGCTCGGGACATGACGCGGCCACCCGGAAAATGAGCTGCGACGATGGGGCGCGGCCGGCAGCCGCGGCGCAGGGGAGTTTTCCCCGAGCAGAGTGGATGGAGGCGCCGTGGCCGGGCGTCCGCCTCCGCCGTGGCGGGCTGCCGGGGCGCCCCTGGAGGGGGCTGGCCTCTGTGGGGAAACGGACTGGTCTCTCACTCCGCGGCTAGGACGAAGCCGCGAAAGGTGCCGTTGTCGCCGGGACGGTCGGGGGACTCGTGTCGCGGGACTCAGGGTTCCCCATGGGGAGGCCCCCAGGCTCAGGCCCCTGGCAACGGAAGGCTGAGCAAGCAGGCCCGGGCCCGGGCCCGGCTTTCGGGGCTGGCCCGGCCCCAGCTGCCGGCGCCAGGGAGGGGACCCCCGGAGGCTGAGGAGCGGGAGGCGTCAGCCGCCCTGCGGCACGCCTCCCGGAGCTCCTCCTGGCGGTGCCGGAACGCGACGACACGCGATCCCGGACAGGGCCCCGGGGGGGGCCGCCCTGCGGCCCTGTGTTGCCCGAAGTGTGTTCGCCGGGCCTTTTCCGGCCAATTCTCACGAGCGCTCGTGAGAATTGGCCGGCGTTGGGCAGCCCTGGTCATCGCGCAGTTCCGCGTGGAGCAGGGCCCTTTCTCGCTCGGGGCATGACGCGGCCACCCGGAAAATGAGCTGCGACGATGGGGCGCGGCCGGCAGCCGCGGCGCAGGGGAGTTTTCCCCGAGCAGAGTGGATGGAGGCGCCGTGGCCGGGCGTCCGCCTCCGCCGTGGCGGGCTGCCGGGGCGCCCCTGGAGGGGGCTGGCCTCTGTGGGGAAACGGACTGGTCTCTCACTCCGCGGCTAGGACGAAGCCGCGAAAGGTGCCGTTGTCGCCGGGACGGTCGGGGGACTCGTGGCGCGGGACTCAGGGTTCCCCATGGGGAGGCCCCCAGGCTCAGGCCCCTGGCAACGGAAGGCTGAGCAAGCAGGCCCGGGCCCGGGCCCGGCTTTCGGGGCTGGCCCGGCCCCAGCTGCCGGCGCCAGGTAGGGGACACCCGGAGGCTGAGGAGCGGGAGGCGTCGGCCGCCCCGCGGCACGCCTCCCGGAGCTCCTCCTGGCGGTGCCGGAACGCGACGACACGCGATCCCAGACAGGGCCCCGGGGGGGGCCGCCCTGCGGCCCTGTGGTGCCCGAAGTGTGTTCGCCGGGCGTTTTCCGGCCAATTCTCACGAGCGTTCTGCCCAAATCGGGATCGATTTGGGCAGAACGCTCGTGAGAATTGGCCGGCGTTGGGCAGCCCTGGTCAGCGCCCAGTTCCGCGTGGAGCAGGGCCCTTTCTCGCTTGGGGCATGTCGCGGCCACCCGGAAAACGAGCCCCGACGATGGGGCGCGCCCGGCAGCCGCGGCGCCGGGGAGTTTTCCCCGAGCAGAGTGGATGGAGGCGCCGTGGCCGGGCGTCCGCCTCCGCCGTGGCGGGCGGCCGGGGCGCCCCTGGAGGGGGCTGGCCTCTGTGGGGAAACGGACTGGTCTCTCACTCCGCGGCTAGGACGAAGCCGCGAAAGGTGCCGTTGTCGCCGGGACGGTCGGGGGACTCGTGGCGCGGGACTCAGGTTTCCCCATGGGGAGGCCCCCAGGCTCAGGCCCCTGGCAACGGAAGGCTGAGCAAGCAGGCCCGGGCCCGGGCCCGGCTTTCGGGGCTGGCCCGGCCCCACCTGCCAGCGCCAGGGAGGGGACCCCCGGAGGCTGAGAAGCGGGAGGCGTCGGCCGCCCCGTGGCACACCTCCCGGAGCTCCTCCTGGCGGTGCCGGAACGCGACGACACGCGATCCCGGACAGGGCCCCGGGGGGGGCCGCCCTGCGGCCCTGTGGTGCCCGAAGTGTGTTCGCCGGGCCTTTTCCGGCCAATTCTCACGAGCGTTCTGCCCAAATCGGGATCGATTTGGGCAGAACGCTCGTGAGAATTGGCCGGCGTTGGGCAGCCCTGGTCAGCGCCCAGTTCCGCGTGGAGCAGGGCCCTTTCTCGCTCGGGACATGTCGCGGCCACCCGGAAAACGAGCCGCGACGATGGGGCGCGGCCGGCAACCGCGGCTCCGGGGAGTTTTCCCCGAGCAGAGTGGATGGAGGCGCAGTGGCCGGGCGTCGGCCTCCGCCGTGGCGGGCGGCCGGGGCGCCCCTGGAGGGGGCTGGCCTCTGTGGGGAAACGGACTGGTCTCTCACTCCGCGGCTAGGACGAAGCCGCGAAAGGTGCCGTTGTGGCCGGGACGGTCGGGGGACTCGTGGCGCGGGACTCAGGTTTCCCCATGGGGAGGCCCCCAGGCTCAGGCCCCTGGCAACGGAAGGCTGAGCAAGCAGGCCCGGGGTCGGGCCCGGCTTTCGGGGCTGGCCCGGCCCCAGCTGCCAGCGCCAGGGAGGGGTCCCCCGGAGGCTGAGGAGCGGGAGGCGTCGGCCGCCCCGCGGCACGCCTCCCGGAGCTCCTCCTGGCGGTGCCGGAACGCGACGACACGCGATCCCGGACAGGGCCCCGGGGGGGGCCGCCCTGCGGCCCTGTGGTGCCCGAAGTGTGTTCGCCGGGCTTTTTCCGGCCAATTCTCACGAGCGTTCTGCCCAAATCGGGATCGATTTGGGCAGAACGCTCGTGAGAATTGGCCGGCGTTGGGCAGCCCTGGTCAGCGCCCAGTTCCGCGTGGAGCAGGGCCCTTTCTCGCTCGGGGCATGTCGCGGCCACCCGGAAAGCGAGCCGCGACGATGGGGCGCGGCCGGCAGCCGCGGCGCCGGGGAGATTTCCCCGAGCAGAGTGGATGGAGGCGCCGTGGCCGGGCGTCCGCCTCCGCCGTGGCGGGCGGCCGGGGCGCCCCTGGAGGGGGCTGGCCTCTGTGGGGAAACGGACTGGTCTCTCACTCCGCGACTAGGACGAAGCCGCGAAAGGTGCCTTTGTCGCCGGGACGGTCGGGGGACTCGTGGCGCGGGACTCAGGGTTCCCCATGGGGAGGCCCCCAGGCTCAGGCCCCTGGCAACGGAAGGCTGAGCAAGCAGGCCCGGGCCCGGGCCCGGCTTTCGTGGCTGGCCCGGCCCCAGGTGCCGGCGCCAGGTAGGGGACACCCGGAGGCTGAGGAGCGGGAGGCGTCGGCCGCCCCGCTGCACGCCTCCCGGAGCTCCTCCTGGCGGTGCCGGAACGCGACGACACGCGATCCCAGACAGGGCCCCGGGGGGGGCCGCCCTGCGGCCCTGTGGTGCCCGAAGTGTGTTCGCCGGGCTTTTTCCGGCCAATTCTCACGAGCGTTCTGCCCAAATCGGGATCGATTTGGGCAGAACGCTCGTGAGAATTGGCCGGCGTTGGGCAGCCCTGGTCAGCGCCCAGTTCCGCGTGGAGCAGGGCCCTTTCTCGCTTGGGGCATGTCGCGGCCACCCGGAAAACGAGCCGCGACGATGGGGCGCGTCCGGCAGCCGCGGCGCCGGGGAGTTTTCCCCGAGCAGAGTGGATGGAGGCGCCGTGGCCGGGCGTCCGCCTCCGCCGTGGCGGGCGGCCGGGGCGCCCCTGGAGGGGGCTGGCCTCTGTGGGGAAACGGACTGGTCTCTCACTCCGCGGCTAGGACGAAGCCGCGAAAGGTGCCGTTGTCGCCGGGACGGTCGGGGGACTCGTGGCGCGGGACTCAGGGTTCCCCATGGGGAGGCCCCCAGGCTCAGGCCCCTGGCAACGGAAGGCTGAGCAAGCAGGCCCGGGCCCGGGCCCGGCTTTCGGGGCTGGCCCGGCCCCACCTGCCAGCGCCAGGGATGGGACCCCCGGAGGCTGAGAAGCGGGAGGCGTCGGCCGCCCCGTGGCACACCTCCCGGAGCTCCTCCTGGCGGTGCCGGAACGCGACGACACGCGATCCCGGACAGGGCCCCGGGGGGGGCCGCCCTGCGGCCCTGTGGTGCCCGAAGTGTGTTCGCCGGGCCTTTTCCGGCCAATTCTCACGAGCGTTCTGCCCAAATCGGGATCGATTTGGGCAGAACGCTCGTGAGAATTGGCCGGCGTTGGGCAGCCCTGGTCAGCGCCCAGTTCCGCGTGGAGCAGGGCCCTTTCTCGCTCGGGACATGTCGCGGCCACCCGGAAAACGAGCCGCGACGATGGGGCGCGGCCGGCAGCCGCGGCGCCGGGGAGTTTTCCCCGAGCAGAGTGGATGGAGGCGCAGTGGCCGGGCGTCGGCCTCCGCCGTGGCGGGCGGCCGGGGCGCCCCTGGAGGGGGCTGGCCTCTGTGGGGAAACGGACTGGTCTCTCACTCCGCGGCTAGGACGAAGCCGCGAAAGGTGCCGTTGTGGCCGGGACGGTCGGGGGACTCGTGGCGCGGGACTCAGGTTTCCCCATGGGGAGGCCCCCAGGCTCAGGCCCCTGGCAACGGAAGGCTGAGCAAGCAGGCCCGGGCCCGGGCCCGGCTTTCGGGGCTGGCCCGGCCCCAGCTGCCGGCGCCAGGGAGGGGACCCCCGGAGGCTGAGGAGCGGGAGGCGTCAGCCGCCCTGCGGCACGCCTCCCGGAGCTCCTCCTGGCGGTGCCGGAACGCGACGACACGCGATCCCGGACAGGGCCCCGGGGGGGGCCGCCCTGCGGCCCTGTGGTGCCCGAAGTGTGTTCGCCGGGCCTTTTCCGGCCAATTCTCACGAGCGCTCGTGAGAATTGGCCGGCGTTGGGCAGCCCTGGTCATCGCCCAGTTCCGCGTGGAGCAGGGCCCTTTCTCGCTCGGGGCATGACGCGGCCACCCGGAAAATGAGCTGCGACGATGGGGCGCGGCCGGCAGCCGCGGCGCAGGGGAGTTTTCCCCGAGCAGAGTGGATGGAGGCGCCGTGGCCGGGCGTCCGCCTCCGCCGTGGCGGGCTGCCGGGGCGCCCCTGGAGGGGGCTGGCCTCTGTGGGGAAACGGACTGGTCTCTCACTCCGCGGCTAGGACGAAGCCGCGAAAGGTGCCGTTGTCGCCGGGACGGTCGGGGGACTCGTGTCGCGGGACTCAGGGTTCCCCATGGGGAGGCCCCCAGGCTCAGGCCCCTGGCAACGGAAGGCTGAGCAAGCAGGCCCGGGCCCGGGCCCGGCTTTCGGGGCTGGCCCGGCCCCAGCTGCCGGCGCCAGGGAGGGGACCCCCGGAGGCTGAGGAGCGGGAGGCGTCGGCCACCCCGCGGCATGCCTCCCGGAGCTCCTCCTGGCGGTGCCGGAACGCGACGACACGCGATCCCTGACAGGGCCCCGGGGGGGGCCGCCCTGCGGCCCTGTGGTGCCCGAAGTGTGTTCGCCGGGCCTTTTCCGGCCAATTCTCACGAGCGTTCTGCCCAAATCGATCCCGATTTGGGCAGAACGCTCGTGTGAATTGGCCGGCGTTGGGTAGCTCTGGTCAGCGCCCAGTTCCGTGTGGAGCAGGGCCCTTACTCGCTCGGGGCATGTCGCGGCCACCCGGAAAACGAGCCGCGACAATGGGGCGCGGCCGGCAGCCCCGGCGCCGGGGAGTTCTCCCCGAGCAGAGTGGATGGAGGCGCCGTGGCCGGGCGCCCACCTCCGCCGTGGCAGGAGGCCGGGGCGCCCCTGGAGGGGGCTGGCCTCTGTGGGGAAACGGACTGGTCTCTCACTCCGCGGCTAGGACGAAGCCGCGAAAGGTGCCGTTGTCGCCGGGACGATCGGGGGACTCGTGGCGCGGGACTCAGGGTTCCCCATGGGGAGGCCCCCAGGCTCAGGCCCCTGGCAACGGAAGGCTGAGCAAGCAGGCCCGGGGTCGGGCCCGGCTTTCGGGGCTGGCCCGGCCCCAGCTGCCAGCGCCAGTGAGGGGACACCCGGAGGCTGAGGAGCGGGAGGCGTCGGCCGCCCCGCGGCACGCCTCCCGGAGGTCCTCCTGGCGGTGCCGGAACGCGACGACACGCGATCCCAGACAGGGCCCCGGGGGGGGCCGCCCTGCGGCCCTGTGGTGCCCGAAGTGTGTTCGCCGGGCGTTTTCCGGCCAATTCTCACGAGCGTTCTGCCCAAATCGGGATCGATTTGGGCAGAACGCTCGTGAGAATTGGCCGGCGTTGGGCAGCCCTGGTCAGCGCCCAGTTCCGCGTGGAGCAGGGCCCTTTCTCGCTCGGGGCATGTCGCGGCCACCCGGAAAGCGAGCCGCGACGATGGGGCGCGGCCGGCAGCCGTGGCGCCGGGGAGATTTCCCCGAGCAGAGTGGATGGAGGCGCCGTGGCCGGGCGTCCGCCTCCGCCGTGGCGGGCGGCCGGGGCGCCCCTGGAGGGGGCTGGCCTCTGTGGGGAAACGGACTGGTCTCTCACTCCGCGGCTAGGACGAAGCCGCGAAAGGTGCCGTTGTCGCCGGGACGGTCGGGGGACTCGTGGCACGGGACTCAGGGTTCCCCATGGGGAGGCCCCCAGGCTCAGGCCCCTGGCAACGGAAGGCTGAGCAAGCAGGCCCGGGCCCGGGCCCCGCTTTCGGGGCTGGCCCGGCCCCAGCTGCCGGCGCCAGGGAGGGGACCCCCGGAGGCTGAGGAGCGGGAGGAGTCGGCCGCCCCGCGGCATGCCTCCCGGAGCTCCTCCTGGCGGTGCCGGAACGCGACGACACGCGATCCCGGACAGGGCCCCGGGGGGGGCCGCCCTGCGGCCCTGTGGTGCCCGAAGTGTGTTCGCCGGGCGTTTTCCGGCCAATTCTCACGAGCGTTCTGCCCAAATCGGGATCGATTTGGGCAGAACGCTCGTGAGAATTGGCCGGCGTTGGGCAGCCCTGGTCAGCGCCCAGTTCCGCGTGGAGCAGGGCCCTTTCTCGCTCGGGGCATGTCGCGGCCACCCGGAAAGCGAGCCGCGACGATGGGGCGCGGCCGGCAGCCGCGGCGCCGGGGAGATTTCCCCGAGCAGAGTGGATGGAGGCGCCGTGGCCCGGCGTCCGCCTCCGCCGTGGCGGGCGGCCGGGGCGCCCGTGGAGGGGGCTGGCCTCTGTGGGGGAACGGAGTGATCTCTCACTCCACGGCTGGGACCAAGCCGCGAAAGGTGCCGTTGTCGCCGGGACGGTCGGGGGGACACATGGCGCGGGACTCAGGGTTCCCCATGCGGAGGCCCCCAGGCTCAGGCCCCTGGCACCGGAAGGCTGAGCAAGCAGGCCCGGGCCCGGGCCTAGCTTTCGGGGCTGGCCCGGCCCCAGCGGCTGGCGCCAGGGAGGGGACCCCCGGAGGCTGAGGAGCGGGAGGCGTCGGCCTCCCCGGGGCCCGCCTCCCGGAGCTCCTCCTGGCGGTGCCGGAACGCGACGACACGCGATCCCGGACAGGGCCCCGGGGGGGCGGCCCTGCGGCCCTCTAGTGCCCGAAGAGTCTTCGCCGGGCGTTTTCCGGCCAATTCTCACGAGCGTTCTGCCCAAATCGGGATCGATTTGGGCAGAACGCTCGTGAGAATTGGCCGGGGTTGGGCAGCCCTGGTCAGCGCCCAGTGCTGCGTGGAGCAGGGCGCTTTATCGCTCTGGGCATGGCGCGGCCACCCGGAAAAAGAGCCGCGACGATGGGGCGCGGCCGGCGGTCCCGGCGCCGGGGAGTTTTCCCCAAGCAGAGTGGATGGAGGCGCCGTGGCCGGGCGTCCGCCTCCGCCGTGGCGGGCGGCCGGGGCGCCCGTGGAGGGGGCTGGCCTCTGTGGGGGAACGGAGTGATCTCTCACTCCACGGCTGGGACCAAGCCACGAAAGGTGCCGTTGTCGCCGGGACGGTCGGGGGGACTCGAGCGCGGGACTCAGGGTTCCCCATGCGGAGGCTCCCAGGCTCAGGCCCCTGGCAACGGAAGGCTGAGCCAGCACGCCCGGGCCCGGGCCTAGCTTTCGGGGCTGGCCCGGCCCCAGCGGCCGGCGCCAGGGAGGGGACCCCCGGAGGCTGAGGAGCGGGAGCCGTCGGCCTCCCCGGGGCCCGCCTCCCGGAGCTCCTACTGGCGGTGCCGGAACGCGACGACACGCGATCCCGGACAGGGCCCCGGGGGGGTGGCCCTGCGGCCCTGTGGTGCCCGAAGTGTGTTCGCCGGGCGTTTTCCGGCCAATTCTCACGAGCGTTCTGCCCAAATCGGGATCTATTTGGGCAGAACGCTCGTGAGAATTGGCCGGCGTTGGGCAGCCCTGGTCAGCGCCCAGTTCCGCGTGGAGCAGGGCCCTTTCTCGCTCGGGGCATGTCGCGGCCACCCGGAAAACGAGCCGCGACGATGGGGCGCGGCCGGCAGCCGCGGCGCCGGGGAGTTTTCCCCGAGCAGAGTGGATGGAGGCGCCGTGGCCGGGCGTCCGCCTCCGCCGTGGCGGGCGGCCGGGGCGCCCCTGGAGGGGGCTGGCCTCTGTGGGGAAACGGACTGGTCTCTCACTCCGCGGCTAGGACGAAGCCGCGAAAGGTGCCGTTGTCGCCGGGATGGTCGGGGGACTCGTGACGCGGGACTCAGGTTTCCCCATGGGGAGGCCCCCAGGCTCAGGCCCCTGGCAACGGAAGGCTGAGCAAGCAGGCCCGGGCCCGGGCCCGGGTTTCGGGGCTGGCCCGGCCCCAGCTGCCGGCGCCAGGGAGGGGACCCCCGGAGGCTGAGGAGCGGGAGGCGTCGGCCGCCCCGCCGCACGCCTCCCGGAGCTCCTCCTGGCGGTGCCGGAACGCGACGACACGCGATCCCGGACAGCGCCCCGGGGGGGGGGGCCGCCCTGCGGCCCTGTGGTGCCCGAAGTGTGTTCGCCGGGCGTTTTCCGGCCAATTCTCACGAGCGTTCTGCCCGTGAGAATTGGCCGGCGTTGGGCAGCCCTGGTCAGCGCCCAGTTCCGCGTGGAGCAGGGCCCTTTCTCGCTCGGGGCATGTCGCGGCCACCCGGAAAACGAGCCGCGACGATGGGGCGCGGCCGGCAGCCGCGGCGCCGGGGAGTTTTCCCCGAGCAGAGTGGATGGAGGCGCCGTGGCCAGGCGTCCGCCTCCGCCGTGGCGGGCGGCCCGGGCGCCCCTGGAGGGGGCTGGCCTCTGTGGGGAAACGGACTGGTCTCTCAGTCCGCGGCTAGGACGAAGCCGCGAAAGGTGCCGTTGTCGCCGGGACGGTCGGGGGACTCGTGGCGCGGGACTCAGGGTTCCCCATGGGGAGGCCCCAGGCTCAGGCCCCTGGGAACGGAAGACTGAGCAAGCAGGCCCGGGCCCGGGACCGGCTTTCGGGGCTGGCCCGGCCCCAGCTGCCGGCGCCAGGAAGGGGACCCCTGGAGGCTGAGGAGCGGGAGGCGTCCTCCTCCCCGCGGCACGCCTCCCGGAGCTCCTCCTGGCGGTGCCGGAACGCGACGACACGCGATCCCGGACAGCGCCCCGGGGGGGGCGGCCCTGCGGCCCTGTGGTGCCCGAAGTGTGTTCGCCGGGCGTTTTCCGGCCAATTCTCACGAGCGTTCTGCCCAAATCGGGATCGATTTGGGCAGAACGCTCGTGAGAATTGGCCGGCGTTGGGCAGCCCTGGTCAGCGCCCAGTTCCGCGTGGAGCAGGGCCCTTTCTCGCTCGGGGCATGTCGCGGCCACTCGGAAAACGAGCCGCGACGATGGGGCGCGGCCGGCAGCCGCTGCGCCGGGGAGTTTTCCCCGAGCAGAGTGGATGGAGGCGCCGTGGCCGGGCGTCCGCCTCCGCCGTGGCGGGCGGCCGGGGCGCCCCTGGAGGGGGCTGGCCTCTGTGGGGAAACGGACTGGTCTCTCACTCCGCGGCTAGGACGAAGCCGCGAAAGGTGCCGTTGTCGCCGGGACGGTCGGGGGACTCGTGGCGCGGGACTCAGGGTTCCCCATGGGGAGGCCCCCAGGCTCAGGCCCCTGGCAACGGAAGGCTGAGCAAGCAGGCCCGGGCCCGGGCCCGGCTTTCGGGGCTGGCCCGGCCCCAGCTGCCGGCGCCAGGGAGGGGACCCCCGGAGGCTGAGGAGCGGGAGGCGTCAGCCGCCCTGCGGCACGCCTCCCGTAGCTCCTCCTGGCGGTGCCGGAACGCGACGACACGCGATCCCGGACAGGGCCCCGGGGGGGGCCGCCCTGCGGCCCTGTGGTGCCCGAAGTGTGTTCGCCGGGCCTTTTCCGGCCAATTCTCACGAGCGCTCGTGAGAATTGGCCGGCGTTGGGCAGCCCTGGTCAGCGCCCAGTTCCGCGTGGAGCAGGGCCCTTTCTCGCTCGGGGCATGTCGCGGCCACCCGGAAAACGAGCCGCGACGATGGGGCGCGGCCGGCAGCCGCGGCGCCGGGGAGTTTTCCCCGAGCAGAGTGGATGGAGGCGCCGTGGCCGGGCGTCCGCCTCCGCCGTGGCGGGCGGCCGGGGCGCCCCTGGAGGGGGCTGGCCTCTGTGGGGAAACGGACTGGTCTCTCACTCCGCGGCTAGGACGAAGCCGCGAAAGGTGCCGTTGTCGCCGGGATGGTCGGGGGACTCGTGACGCGGGACTCAGGGTTCCCCATGGGGAGGCCCCCAGGCTCAGGCCCCTGGCAACGGAAGGCTGAGCAAGCAGGCCCGGGCCCGGGCCCGGGTTTCGGGGCTGGCCCGGCCCCAGCTGCCGGCGCCAGGGAGGGGACCCCCGGAGGCTGAGGAGCGGGAGGCGTCGGCCGCCCCGCCGCACGCCTCCCGGAGCTCCTCCTGGCGGTGCCGGAACGCGACGACACGCGATCCCGGACAGCGCCCCGGGGGGGGGGGCCGCCCTGCGGCCCTGTGGTGCCCGAAGTGTGTTCGCCGGGCGTTTTCCGGCCAATTCTCACGAGCGTTCTGCCCGTGAGAATTGGCCGGCGTTGGGCAGCCCTGGTCAGCGCCCAGTTCCGCGTGGAGCAGGGCCCTTTCTCGCTCGGGGCATGTCGCGGCCACCCGGAAAACGAGCCGCGACGATGGGGCGCGGCCGGCAGCCGCGGCGCCGGGGAGTTTTCCCCGAGCAGAGTGGATGGAGGCGCCGTGGCCAGGCGTCCGCCTCCGCCGTGGCGGGCGGCCCGGGCGCCCCTGGAGGGGGCTGGCCTCTGTGGGGAAACGGACTGGTCTCTCAGTCCGCGGCTAGGACGAAGCCGCGAAAGGTGCCGTTGTCGCCGGGACGGTCGGGGGACTCGTGGCGCGGGACTCAGGGTTCCCCATGGGGAGGCCCCAGGCTCAGGCCCCTGGGAACGGAAGACTGAGCAAGCAGGCCCGGGCCCGGGACCGGCTTTCGGGGCTGGCCCGGCCCCAGCTGCCGGCGCCAGGAAGGGGACCCCTGGAGGCTGAGGAGCGGGAGGAGTCCTCCTCCCCGCGGCACGCCTCCCGGAGCTCCTCCTGGCGGTGCCGGAACGCGACGACACGCGATCCCGGACAGCGCCCCGGGGGGGGCGGCCCTGCGGCCCTGTGGTGCCCGAAGTGTGTTCGCCGGGCGTTTTCCGGCCAATTCTCACGAGCGTTCTGCCCAAATCGGGATCGATTTGGGCAGAACGCTCGTGAGAATTGGCCGGCGTTGGGCAGCCTGGTCAGCGCCCAGTGCCGCTTGGAGCAGGGCCCTTTCTCGCTCGGGGCATGGCGCGGCCACCCGGAAAACGAGCCGCGACGATGGGGCGCGGTCGGCGGCCCCGGCTCCGGGGAGTTTCCGCGAGCAGAGTGGATGGAGGCGCCGTGGCCGGGCGTCCGCCTCCGCCGTGGCGGGCGGCCGGGGCGCCCGTGGAGGGGGCTGGCCTCTGTGGGGGAACGGAGTGATCTCTCACTCCACGGCTGTGACGAAGCCGCGAAAGGTGCCATTGTCGCCGGGACGGTCGGGGGGACTCGTGGCGCGGGACTCAGGGTTCCCCATGCGGAGGCCCCCAGGCTCAGGCCACTGGCAACGGAAGGCTGAGCAAGCAGGCCCGGGCCCGGGCCCGGGTTTCGGGGCTGGCCCGGCCCCAGCGGCTGGCGCCAGGGAGGGGACCCCCGGAGGCTGAGGAGCGGGAGGCGTCGGCCTCCCCGGGGCCCGCCTCCCGGAGCTCCTCCTGGCGGTGCCGGAACGCGACGACACGCGATCCCGGACAGGGCCCCGGGGGGCGCCGCCCTGCGGCCCTGTGGTGCCCGAAGTTTGTTCGCCGGGCCTTTTCCGGCCAATTCTCACGAGCGCTCGTGAGAATTGGCCGGCGTTGGGCAGCCCTGTTCAGCGCCCAGTTCCGCGTGGAGCAGGGCCCTTTCTCGCTCGGGGCATGTCGCGGCCACTCGGAAAACGAGCCGCGACGATGGGGCGCGGCCGGCAGCCGCTGCGCCGGGGAGTTTTCCCCGAGCAGAGTGGATGGAGGCGCCGTGGCCGGGCGTCCGCCTCCGCCGTGGCGGGCGGCCGGGGCGCCCCTGGAGGGGGCTGGCCTCTGTGGGGAAACGGACTGGTCTCTCACTCCGCGGCTAGGACGAAGCCGCGAAAGGTGCCGTTGTCGCCGGGACGGTCGGGGGACTCGTGGCGCGGGACTCAGGGTTCCCCATGGGGAGGCCCCCAGGCTCAGGCCCCTGGCAACGGAAGGCTGAGCAAGCAGGCCCGGGCCCGGGCCCGGCTTTCGGGGCTGGCCCGGCCCCAGCTGCCGGCGCCAGGGAGGGGACCCCCGGAGGCTGAGGAGCGGGAGGCGTCAGCCGCCCTGCGGCACGCCTCCCGTAGCTCCTCCTGGCGGTGCCGGAACGCGACGACACGCGATCCCGGACAGGGCCCCGGGGGGGGCCGCCCTGCGGCCCTGTGGTGCCCGAAGTGTGTTCGCCGGGCCTTTTCCGGCCAATTCTCACGAGCGCTCGTGAGAATTGGCCGGCGTTGGGCAGCCCTGGTCAGCGCCCAGTTCCGCGTGGAGCAGGGCCCTTTCTCGCTCGGGGCATGTCGCGGCCACTCGGAAAACGAGCCGCAACGATGGGGCGCGGCCGGCAGCCGCGGCGCCGGGGAGTTTTCCCCGAGCAGAGTGGATGGAGGCGCCGTGGCCGGGCGTCCGCCTCCGCCGTGGCGGGCGGCCGGGGCGCCCCTTGAGGGGGCTGGCCTCTGTGGGGAAACGGACTGGTCTCTCACTCCGCGGCTAGGACGAAGCCGCGAAAGGTGCCGTTGTCGCCGGGACGGTCGGGGGACTCGTGGCGTGGGACTCAGGGTTCCCCATGGGGAGGCCCCCAGGCTCAGGCCCCTGGCAACGGAAGGCTGAGCAAGCAGGCCCGGGCCCGGGCCCGGCTTTCGGGGCTGGCCCGGCCCCAGCTGCCGGCGCCAGGGAGGGGACCCCCGGAGGCTGAGGAGCGGGAGGCGTCGGCCGCCCCGCGGCACGCCTCCCGGAGCTCCTCCTGGCGTTGCCGGAACGCGACAACACGCTATCCCGGACAGGGCCGCGGGGGGGGCCGCCCTGCGGCCCTGTGGTGCCTGAAGTGTGTTCGCCGGGCATTTTCCGGCCAATTCTCACGAGCGTTCTGCCCACATCGGGATCGATTTGGGCAGAACGCTCGTGAGAATTGGCCGGCTTTGGGCAGCCCTCGTCAGCGCCCAGTTCCGCGTGGAGCAGGGCCCTTTCTCGCTCGGGGCATGTCGCGGCCACCCGGAAAACGAGCCGCGACGATGGGGCGCGGCCGGCAGCCGCGGCGCCGGGGAGTTTTCCCCGAGCAGAGTGGATGGAGGCGCCGTGGCCGGGCGTCCGCCTCCGCCGTGGCGGGCGGCCGGGGCGCCCCTGGAGGGGGCTGGCCTCTGTGGGGAAACGGACTGGTCTCTCACTCCGCGGCTAGGACGAAGCCGCGAAAGGTGCCGTTGTCGCCGGGACGGTCGGGGGAATCGTGGCGCGGGACTCAGGGTTCCCCATGGGGAGGCCCCCAGGCTCAGGCCCCTGACAACGGAAGGCTGAGCAAGCAGGCCCGGGGTCGGGACCGGCTTTCGGGGCTGGCCCGGCCGCAGCTGCCAGCGCCAGGGAGGGGTTCCCCGGAGGCAGAGGAGCGGGAGGCGTCGGCCGCCCCGCGGCACGCCTCCCGGAGCTCCTCCTGGCGGTGCCGGAACGCGACGACACGCGATCCCGGACAGGGCCCCGGGGGGGGCCGCCCTGCGGCCCTGTGGTGCCCGAAGTGTGTTCGCCGGGCGTTTTCCGGCCAATTCTCACGAGCGTTCTGCCCAAATCGGGATCGATTTGGGCAGAACGCTCGTGAGAATTGGCCGGCGTTGGGCAGCCCTGGTCAGCGCCCAGTTCCGCGTGGAGCAGGGCCCTTTCTCGCTCGGGGCATGTCGCGGCCACCCGGAAAGCGAGCCGCGACGAAGGGGCGCGGCCGGCAGCCGCGGCGCCGGGGAGATTTCCCCGAGCAGAGTGGATGGAGGCGCCGTGGCCGGGCGTCCGCCTCCGCCCTGGCGGGCAGCCGGGGCGCCCCTGGAGGGGGCTGGCCTCTGTGGGGAAACGGACTGGTCTCTCACTCCGCGACTAGGACGAAGCCGCGAAAGGTGCCGTTGTCGCCGGGACGGTCGGGGGACTCGTGGCGCGGGACTCAGGGTTCCCCATCGGGAGGCCCCCAGGCTCAGGCCCCTGGCAACGGAAGGCTGAGCAAGCAGGCCCGGGCCCGGGCCCGGCTTTCGGGGCTGGCCCGGCCCCCGCTCCCGGCGCCAGGGAGGGGACCCCCGGAGGGTGAGGAGCGGGAGGCGTCGGCCGCCCCGCGGCACGCCTCCCGGAGCTCCTCCTGGCGGTGCTGGAACGCGACGACACGCGATCCCGGACAGGGCCCCGGGGGGGGCCGCCCTGCGGCCCTGTGGTGCCCGAAGTGTGTTCGCCGGGCGTTTTCCGGCCAATTCTCACGAGCGTTCTGCCCAAATCGATCCCGATTTGGGCAGAACGCTCGTGAGAATTGGCCGGCGTTGGGCAGCCCTGGTCAGCACCCAGTTCCGCGTGGAGCAGGGCCCTTTCTCGCTCGGGGCATGTCGCGGCCACCCGGAAAACGAGCCGCGACGATGGGGCGCGGCCGGCAGCCGCGGCGCCGGGGAGTTCTCCCTGAGCAGAGTGGATGGAGGCGCCTTGGCCGGGCGACCGCCTCCGCCGTGGCAGGCGGCCGGTGCGCCCCTGGAGGGGGCTGGCCTCTGTGGGGAAACGGACTGGTCTCTCACTCCGCGGCTAGGACGAAGCCGCGAAAGGTGCCGTTGTCGCCGGGACGATCGGGGGACTCGTGGCGCGGGACTCAGGGTTCCCCATGGGGAGGCCCCCAGGCTCAGGCCCCTGGCAACGGAAGGCTGAGCAAGCAGGCCCGGGGTCGGGCCCGGCTTTCGGGGCTGGCCCGGCCCCAGCTGCCAGCGCCAGGGAGGGGTCCCCCAGAGGCTGAGGAGCGGGAGGCGTCGGCCGCCCCGCGGCACGCCTCCCGGAACTCCTCCTGGCGGTGCCGGAACGCGACGACACGCGATCCCGGACAGGGCCCCGGGGGGGGCCGCCCTGCGGCCCTGTGGTGCCCGAAGTGTGTTCGCCGGGCCTTTTCCGGCCAATTCTCACGAGCGTTCTGCCCAAATCGGGATCGATTTGGGCAGAACGCTCGTGAGAATTGGCCGGCGTTGGGCAGCCCTGGTCAGCGCCCAGTTCCGCGTGGAGCAGGGCCCTTTCTCGCTTGGGGCATGTCGCGGCCACCCGGAAAACGAGCCGCGACGATGGGGCGCGGCCGGCAGTCGCGGCGCCGGGGAGATTTCCCCGAGCAGAGTGGATGGAGGCGCCGTGGCCGGGCGTCCGCCTCCGCCGTGGCGGGCGGCCGGGGCGCCCCTGGAGGGGGCTGGCCTCTGTGGGGAAACGGACTGGTCTCTCACTCCGCGGCTAGGACGAAGCCGCGAAAGGTGCCGTTGTCGCCGGGACGGTCGGGGGACTCGTGGCGCGGGACTCAGGGTTCCCCATGGGGAGGCCCCCAGGCTCAGGCCCCTGGCAACGGAAGGCTGAGCAAGCAGGCCCGGGGCCGGGCCCGGCTTTCGGGGCTGGCCCGGCCCCACCTGCCAGCGCCAGGGAGGGGACCCCCGGAGGCTGAGGAGCGGGAGGCGTCGGCCGCCCCGTGGCACACCTCCCGGAGCTCCTCCTGGCGGTGCTGGAACGCGACGACACGCGATCCCGGACAGGGCCCCGGGGGGGGCCGCCCTGCGGCCCTGTGGTGCCCGAAGTGTGTTCGCCGGGCCTTTTCCGGCCAATTCTCACGAGCGTTCTGCCCAAATCGGGATCGATTTGGGCAGAACGCTCGTGAGAATTGGCCGGCGTTGGCAGCCCTGGTCAGCGCCCAGTTCCGCGTGGAGCAGGGCCCTTTCTCGCTCGGGGCATGTCGCGGCCACCCGGAAAACGAGCCGCGACGATGGGGCGCGGCCGGCAGCCTCGGCGCCGGGGAGATTTCCCCGAGCAGATTGCATGGAGGCGCCGTGGCCGGGCGGCCGCCTCCGCCGTGGCGGGCGGCCGGGGCGCCCCTGGAGGGGGCTGGCCTCTGTGGGGAAACGGACTGGTCTCTCACTCCGCGGCTAGGATGAAGCCGCGAAAGGTGCCGTTGTCGCCGGGACGGTCGGGGGACTCGTGGCGCGGGACTCAGGGTTCCCCATGGGGAGGCCCCCAGGCTCAGGCCCCTGGCAACGGAAGGCTGAGCAAGAAGGCCCGGGGCCGGGCCCGGCTTTCGGGGCTGGCCCGGCCCCACCTGCCAGCGCCAGGGAGGGGACCCCCGGAGGCTGAGGAGCGGGAGGCGTCGGCCGCCCCGCGGCACGCCTCCCGGAGCTCCTCCTGGCGGTGCCGGAACGCGACGACACGCTATCCCGGACAGGGCCCCGGGGGGGGCCGCCCTGCGGCCCTGTGGTGCCCGAAGTGTGTTCGCCGGGCGTTTTCCGGCCAATTCTCACGAGCGTTCTGCCCAAATCGGGATCGATTTGGGCAGAACGCTCGTGAGAATTGGCCGGCGTTGGGCAGCCCTGGTCAGCGCCCAGTTCCGCGTGGAGCAGGGCCCTTTCTCGCTCGGGGCATGTCGCGGCCACCCGGAAAACGAGCCGCGACGATGGGGCGCGGCCGGCAGCCGCGGCGCCGGGGAGTTTTCCCCGAGCAGAGTGGATGGAGGCGCCGTGGCCGGGCGCCCGCCTCCGCCGTGGCAGGCGGCCGGGGCGCCCCTGGAGGGGGCTGGCCTCTGTGGGGAAACGGACTGGTCTCTCACTCCGCGGCTAGGACGAAGCCGCGAAAGGTGCCGTTGTCGCCGGGACGGTCGGGGGACTCGTGGCGCGGGACTCAGGGTTCCCCATGGGGAGGCCCCCAGGCTCAGGCCCCTGGCAACGGAAGGCTGAGAAAGCAGGCCCGGGCCCGGGCCCGGCTTTCGGGGCTGGCCCGGCCCCCGCTGCCGGCGCCAGGGAGGGGACCCCCGGAGGCTGAGGAGCGGGAGGCGTCGGCCGCCCCGCGGCACGCCTCCCGGAGCTCCTCCTGGCGGTGCCGGAACGCGACGACACGCGATCCCGGACAGGGCCCCGGGGGGGGGGCCGCCCTGCGGCCCTGTGTTGCCCAAAGTGTGTTCGCCGGGCGTTTTCCGGCCAATTCTCACGAGCGTTCTGCCAAATCGGGATCGATTTGGGCAGAACGCTCGTGAGAATTGGCCGGCGTTGGGCAGCCCTGGTCAGCGCCCAGTTCCGCGTGGAGCAGGGCCCTTTCTCGCTCGGGGCATGTCGCGGCCACCCGGAAAACCAGCCACGACGATGGAACCAGATGGGCCTTCATATTTATACTGACCTATATACTTACTGGAGTCCATTATGGAAAGATTTCCATCTGGGTGTGAGGCTGAGTCCTGTGGTATTGCTCAGGCATCCCCAAATCCTAGGGCTTTGGAGCCCACCCTTAGGGGACGGAGACATGAGAACCCAAGCTAGGGATAGAGTTAGGGCCGAAGGACATTGCAGGCCCAAACAGCTGACAGTGTGTGTGGTTCCTAGAGGCTGGAATTAAGGATGAGTGTTCTGTTTCTGGTCAGGCACAGGGTTTGTGACCTAGAGGCCACTGAAATTGGGGGTTTGCTGGTATAGGCTCAGATGGGCAGGCATTTTAATCCTGCTTTGAATACTTTCTAGAGGTCTACATGGCACGCTTTCCTCCTGTCTGTTAGGATGAGTCCTGTGGTATGGCTAAGGTGACCCCAGTCCGTGGGGTAGGGAGCCAGACCCCTAGGAATTGAATGCTCAGAACACAAACTAAGCTTCAGTTAGGGGTTAGGAGCATGGCAGGCCCAATCTGATGGTGGTGTGGCAAGCTATCCAGAGGGCTGAGTACAGAGGGATGGATAGAGTAAGTGTCAGGTTCAGGTTTGTGTCCAGCTGCTGACTCTGGGTGAACTCAGTGGTGCGTGGCAGATTTCTCCTGCTCAGAATCCTTTGCAGAGTCCCAAATGGTATGGTTTCCTTCTGGGTGGCAGGCAGAGATCTCAAATATTGCTCAGGGGTCCCCATCCGTGGGACTTGGGTGCCAGTCCTCTGGGGACAGAGCATGAAACCCCAACCTAGGGTTGGGGCTAGGTCCCAGCAACATGACAGGCCTGATTTGCTGGTGCTGTGCAGAGCTCTCACGGGGACTGAGTAGAGAACATGGGTCAGTCTGAGTCAGGCTCCGGGTTGGTGGCCATGGGGGGAAAGGCAGATTTCTCCTGCTCTCAGTCCTTGGCAGAGTTCCAATTCTACTGTTTCCTTCTGGGTTGAAGACAGAGTCCTCTGGCATTTCTCAGGGGTCCCACATATGTGGGGCTTTGGTACCTGTATTCTTGGGACACAAGACAGAAAATGTACCTAAGTTTTGGTTAGGGCTGAGGGTCATGTCAGTCTCAATAGGCCACCCTGAGAGGAGTGACCTGGGGAGCAGAGTTGAGGACGTGGGTCAGTGTGAGTGTTAAGATCCAGGTGTGAACGGGGGGTGCTGAAAGTGGGATAGCCTCAGGGGGCCAAGAAATATTCTGGTATAGTTCAGGTGTAACCCATCAGCGGAGCTTTGGTGTCAATCATCAGAGGACAGAAGACTGAAAACACAACCTAGGGCTTGGAAAAGAGCACAGGGGCATGGCTGGCCTGATCTGCTGGTGCCGAGGCTAGATGTCTGGGGTACTGAGTTGAGGGCCATGGTCAGGTGGTGCATTACGATCTGGGTTTGTGCCTGGGGGGTGGCCGAAGGTGGAGGTGGCTTCAGGGAGCATGAAGATTTCTCCCATTCCGATGGTTCTGTGCAGCTCCAAACAGAACGGTTTCCTCCCGGGTGGCAGACAGAGCACTGGGTTGTGGCTCAGGGGTCCAAATATGGAGGAATTGGGGGACCAGCCTCTGGGGATGAAGACTGAAAATGCAACCTAGGCTTAAGGTTAGGGTCAGGGGCATGGCAGGCCCAATTTGCTGGCACTGAGAAGGGATCCCAGGGGGATGAATTGAGGGCAGAGGTCCGGTGGCATGAGAGGGTCCAGGTTTGTGGTCAGGGGACCGCTGAAGGAGGGGGTTGTGCTCAGGGAGGCATGCAGTTTCTCCCACTCTGAGTGTTCTACTCAGTTTCAAATGGCACGGTTTCCTCCTGGGTGGTAGGCAGGCTGAGTGCCAGCCTCCACATTTGTGGCCCAATAGTGCGCAGAGGGTGGGGGATAGCCTCGGGTGAACCGTGCAGGTTTCTCCCGCTCTGAGGATTCGACACAGCTCCAAACAGCATGGTTTCCTCCTGCATGGTGGACAGAGTCCTGAGGTGTCACTCAGGATTCTTTAATCTTGGGGTCTTGGGGTCAGGACTCTTGGGGATGATACCTGAAAACCAAAATTAGGGATAGGGTTAAGGCCTAGGGCCATGGTAGACCTGATATGCCAGTGCAGAGGCAGGTGCCCTGGTGCGCTGAGTTGAGCTCGGGTGTCAGACGGGGCCTTAGCCTCTAGGTGTGTGTCCAGACGTTCGCATAACCTGGGGGTGACTTCAGGGGTGCATGGAAGTTTCTCCAGCTCTGAGGGTTCAGCGCAGCTCCAAACAGCACAGCGGTGCCCTGCGTGGCAGGCAGATTCCCAGCATGAGTATCAGGCATCCTCAATCCTTGTGACGCAGTATGTGGTCTATTCTGGAGAAGGTTCCATGTGCACTTGAGAAGAATGAGTATTCTGTTGTTTTAGGGTGGAATGTTCTGTATATGTCTATGAGGTCCATCTGGTCCAATGTTTCATTCAATGCTCTTATTTCTTTTTTAATTTTCTGCTTCGATGATCTGTCTATTTCTGAGAGAGGCGTATGAAGATCTCCTACTATTATTGTATTCATATCAATATGACTCTTTATCTTGATTAATAGTTTTCTTATGGAATTGGGTGCTCCCATATTGGGGGCATAGATATTCACAATTGTTAGATCATCTTGGCGGATAGTCCCTTTAAGAATTATGGAGTGTCCTTCTGTATCTCTGACTACAGTCTTTAGTTTAAAATCTAATTTATCTGATATGAAAATCGCTACCCCGGCCTTCTTTTGAGGCCCATTGGCATGAAAGATGCTTCTCCATCCGTTCACTTTCAGTCTGGGTGTATCCTTAGGTTCAAAATGGGTCTCTTGTAGACAACATATGGATGGGTCCTGTCGTTTTATCCAATCTGCAACCCTGTGTCGTTTTATGGGCGCATTTAGGCCATTCACATTGAGAGTGGTTATTGAGAGATAGGTTTTGATTCATGTCATGTTGCCTTTGAAGTCTTTCTGTCTGTAGATTGTTTCTATATTTCTGTTCAATGATATTCTTGGGATTTTTTCTCTTTTATAGGACCCCCCCCTTAATATTTCCTGCAGTGTCGGCTTGCTGGTTGCATAGTCTTTTAAGCCTTGCTGGTCTTGGAAACTCTTTATCTCTCCATCCATTTTAAATGTCAGTCTTGCCGGATAGAGTATTCTTGGTTGCATGTTCTTCTCATTTAGTACTCTGAATATATTTTGCCAGCCCTTCCTGGCTTGCCAGGTCTCTGTGAAAAGGTCTGACGTTATTCTAATGGGCTTGGATGCCCACTCTCACCACTCTTGTTCAACATAGTATTAGAAGTCCTAGCAACGGCAATCAGACAACAAAGAGAAATAAAAGGTATCCAAATTGGCAAGGAAGAAGTCAAACTCTCTCTCTTCGCAGATGACATGATTTTTTATATGGAAAACCCCAAAGACTCCACCCCCAAACTACTAGACTCATACAGCAATTCAGTAACGTGGCAGGATACAAAGTCAATGTACAGAAATCAGTGGCTTTCTTATACACTAACAGTGAAAATACAGAAAGGGAAATTAGAGAATCGATTCCATTTACTATAGCACCAAGAACCATAAGATACCTGGGAATAAACCTAACCAAAGAGGTAAAGGATCTGTACTCGAGGAACTACAGAACACTCATGAAAGAAATTGAAGAAGACCCAAAAAGATGGAAGACAATTCCATGCTCTTGGATTGGAAGAATAAACATTGTTAAAATGTTTATACTGCCTAGAGCAATCTATGCTTTTAATGCCATTCCGATCAAAATTCCACCGGTAGTTTTCAAAGAGCTGGAGCCAATAATCCTAAAATTTGTATGGAATCAGAAGAGACCCCGAATTGCTAAGGCAATGTTGAAAAACAAAAACAAAACTGGCGGCATCACGTTACCCGATTTTAAGCTTTACTACAAAGCTGCGATCACCAAGACAGCGTGGCCCTGGCATAAAAACAGACACATAGACCAGTGGAACAGAGTGGAGAGCCCAGATATGGACCCTCAACTCCACGGTGAAATAATGTTCGACAAAACAGGAAAAAATATTCAATGGAAAAAAAGACAGTCTCTTCAATCAATGGTGCTGGGAAAACTGGACAGCTATATGTAGAATAATGAAACTCAACCATTCTCTTACACTCGAAATGGATAAAAGACCTCATCATGAGACAGGAATCCATCAGAATCCTAGAGGAGAACATAGGCAGTAACCTCTTCGATATCAGCCACAGCAACTTCTTTCAAGATATGTCTCCAAAGGCCAAGGAAACAAAAGCGAAAATAAACTTTTGGCACTTCATCAAGATCAAAAGCTTCTGCACAGCAAAGGAAACAGTCCACCAAACAAAAAGGCAACCCACGGAATGGGAGAAGATATTTGCAAATGACAGTACAGACAAAAGGTTGATATCCAGGATCTATAAAGAACTTCTCAAACTCAACACACACAAAACAGAGAATCATATCCAAAAATGGGCAGAAGATATGAACAGACACTTCTCCAACGAAGACATACAAATGGCTATCAGACACATGAAAAAATGTTCATCATCACTAGCCATCAGGGAGATTCAAATGAAAACCACATTGAGATACCACCTGACACCAGTTAGAATGGCCAAAATGAGCAAGACAGGAAACAACGTGTGTTGGAGAGGATGTGGAGAAAGGGGAACCCTCTTACACTGTTGGTGGGAATGCAAGTTGGTGCAGCCACTTTGGAGAACAGTGTGGAGATTCCTCCAGAAATTAAGAATAGAGCTTCCCTATGACCCTGCAATTGCACTGCTGGGTATTTACCCCAAAGATACAGATGTAGTGAAAAGAAGAGCCATCTGTACCCCAATGCTTATTGTAGCAATGGCTATGCTCACCAAACTGTGGAAAGAACCAAGATGCCCTTCAACGGATGAATGGATAAGGAAGATGTGGTCCATATACGCAATGGAGTATTATGCCTCCATCAGAAAGGATGAATACCCAACTTTTGTAGCAACATGGACGGGACTGGAAGAAATTATGCTGAGCGAAATAAGTCAAGCAGAGAGAGAGTCATGTATCATATGGTCTCCCTTATTTGTGGAGCATAGCAAATAACACGGAGGACATAGGGAGATGGAGAGGAGAGGGAGTTGAGAGAAACTGGAAGGGGAGATGAACCATGAGAGACTATGGACTCTGAAAAACAACCAGAGGGTTTTGGAGGGGCAGGGTGGGGTGGGAGTTTGAGGAATCAGGTGGTGGTTAATAGGGAGGGCACGTACTGCATGGAGCACTGGGTGTGATGCCAAAACAATGAACACTGTTATGCTGTAAATAAACAAATAAAAAAAAAATGAGTCTATGGAAGGCCCGGCAGTGCCAGTTCACTCCACTGGAGGGAGTGGTGAGCCGTGGTGTGAGATACCCTGGAAGGCATGGCGATGCTGCTTGCCACCACTGGAGGCAGCGGCGAGCTGCCATGGGAAACACACCTGAAGAGGAGTCAGTGCAGCTTGCTGGCTCTGAAGGCAGGGCGGAGGTGCCCGGTGAGAGACCCTGAAACGTGAGGCACTACAGCTTATTTTTACAGGATGGAGTGGTGAGCTGTATAGTCTCTGTTTCTCCAGGCTCAAGGGTGGTGGTAAGAATTGATGGAGCCTGTCCCCCACTCAGCATTGTGCCCTCTTTCCCCAGGTTTGCTGGTAATGTGCTGTCAGGATGGTTCAGGAGGGTCCTCCCAGTTGGGCTCTGGAGCCAGGGGAACCAAACCCGACTCATGGTGCATTTGGAACCGAGGAGCTGAGTGTTTGTTTGGAAAAGTATGTTTGTTTCTCCAAAAAGGACAAGGGCATTGACCAGCTTGAGAGGGAAGTGAATGACCAGTTAAGAAACAAGCCTGTGTCTCTCCTTCTCCCAGGAATCAGAGCAGATGTGCAGGCTTTAGGTGGGAGACGCCTGCTTATCTGCACCTGACAACCCTTCTTCACTCTGGCTCCATGAGACCTGAAGTTTGGAAGTCAGCGTCTGAGTCAGTCATGCAGCTTGTCCCAGGACGTCAGTGTTCAGAGAAAACAGCAGGCCTGTGGGTCACAATGCCACATCCATGCCAGGATGGCAGGTAAAAATTCCCTTTCACCCCAAATTTCCTGGGCTTTTCTCTTGTCTCCAGTGGAGCTCACAAATGGCACCCTGAACCAGCTGTAAGCAATCTCGTGTGGGTGCCAGAGCTCCTGAGTTTCTCTGCAGGGAGCACCTGGCAGGGATCTCATTTTCTGTTTATTTCTGGCTTACAAAGGTATTTGGAACATCTCTTTCCTAGGAAATCCCTTGGATTCGAAAGGGAAGGTGAGATTGACTTGGTGTGCCTTTTGAACATAGAAAGTATTCCTTCACCGAACAGTGTTTACTCCACTGGGCCTAGACTCTGGTGGAACGGCTGGCATCTAGAGTGAGGTGGCTGTTTGTGGTCAGATAGAGACTTGGATGATGGCTTCTTCTTTGTCCAAGGTGATGTATCCTAATGGATTCGTCTTTGAATCCAAAGAGTTCCAATGAGGGCAGAGGGAAAATTCAAAATGATTCCAAGGAGTCTTGGACAATTTAAAAGGGATGCTTGTCTTCCTAGGTTCACTCAAACGGCTATATATGGTTGGACATGCTGTATTTTCTCTGCAGTTTCATGGGTAGTGAAGTCAGAAGGAGAGTCTTTGGGAATTTCCCTGGATAAAGGCACTCTGTTGGCTTCAAGGGACTTGGTGTCAGGAACCCTGGGCTGAATTTCTGTGGCTGCTTTCCTGATGCTCAGTGAGTCAGGGTTTCCCACAGGTTTTATATTTCCTCCTTAGGAAATTGCTGGCAGGGAATGTTCTGTTTAAAGTGGAACCCTCGGGGGCACCTGTGTGGCTCAGTGGGTTAAGCCACTGCCTTCGGCTCAGGTCATGGTCTCAGGGTCCTGAGATCGAGCCCCGCATTGGGCTCTCTGCTCAGCGGGGAGTCTGCTTCGTCCTCTCTCTCTGCCTGCCTCTCTGCCTACTTGTGACCTCTGTCAAATAAATAAATAAAATCTAAAAAAAAAAAAAAAACAAAACCCAAAACCGGGACCCTCCTACATTGTTGGTGGGCCTGCGTGTTGTTGCAGCCACTCTTGGAAAGAATACAGTCTGTCCTCCAAAAGCTAAGAACTGAACAACAGTAGGATCCAGCAATTGTCCTCCTAGTTATTTCCCTAAAGGGCACAAAAATGCACATTCAGTGGGGTATAAGCACCGTGATATTTACAGCAGCATTTTCAACCATTGTAAAACAATGGAGGGAGACCAAATGTCCATTCACTGATGAGTGATATATATATATATATATATATGTATATATATATATATATATCACTCGTATATATCATATGTGTGTGTGTGTGTGTGTATGTGTATTCATTCTCCCACATCTTCTTAATGGAATAGGATCCAGGTTCAAAAAGGATGAAATCTTACCATCTGCAAGGATGTGGATGGATCTACAGTGGATTTAGCTAAGTAAAATCAGTAAGAAAAGACCAATAGCCTATATCTTGACCTCTATGGAATTTCAGAAAGAAAACAGATGAACATAGTGAGGGGAGAAAGGCCAATGAGGAAACAGACTCTAACCTAGAGCAAAATCGAGGGTTGCTAGGGGGCAGGGGTGTGGGGCGAAGGGTTAAGTGGGTGACAGCTATTAGGGAGAGTACTTGTTGTGATGAGCTCTGGGTGTTCTATGCAGGTGAGCAGCCTCCCGGAGCTCCTCCTGGCGGTGCCGGAACGCGACGACACGCGATCCCGGACAGGGCCCCGGGGGGGGCCGCCCTGCGGCCCTGTGGTGCCCGAAGTGTGTTCGCCGGGCGTTTTCCGGCCAATTCTCACGAGCGTTCTGCCCAAATCGGGATCGATTTGGGCAGAACGCTCGTGAGAATTGGCCGGCGTTGGGCAGCCCTGGTCAGCGCCCAGTTCCGCGTGGAGCAGGGCCCTTTCTCGCTCGGGGCATGTCGCGGCCACCCGGAAAACGAGCCGTGACGATGGGGCGCGTCCGGCAGCCGCGGCCCCGGGGAGTTTTCCCCGAGCAGAGTGGATGGAGGCGCCGTGGCCGGGCGTCCGCCTCCGCCGTGGCGGGCGGCCGGGGCGCCCCTGGAGGGGGCTGGCCTCTGTGGGGAAACGGTCTGGTCTCTCACTCCGCGGCTAGGACGAAGCCGCGAAAGGTGCCGTTGTGGCCGGGACGGTCGGGGGACTCGTGGCGCGGGACTCAGGGTTCCCCATGAGGAGGCCCCCAGGCTCAGGCCCCTGGCAACGGAAGGCTGAGCAAGCAGGCCCGGGCCCAGTCCCGGCTTTCGGGGCTGGCCCGGCCCCAGCTGCCGGCGCCAGGGAGGGGACCCCCGGAGGCTGAGGAGCGGGAGGCGTCGGCCTCCCCGCGGCACGCCTCCCGGTGCTCCTCCTGGCGGTGCCGGAACGCGACGACACGCGATCCCGGACAGGGCCCCGGGGGGGGGGCCGCCCTGCGGCCCTGTGTTGCCCAAAGTGTGTTCGCCGGGCGTTTTCCGGCCAATTCTCACGAGCGTTCTGCCAAATCGGGATCGATTTGGGCAGAACGCTCGTGAGAATTGGCCGGCGTTGGGCAGCCCTGGTCAGCGCCCAGTTCCGCGTGGAGCAGGGCCCTTTCTCGCTCGGGGCATGTCGCGGCCACCCGGAAAACGAGCCACGACGATGGAACCAGATGGGCCTTCATATTTATACTGACCTATATACTTACTGGAGTCCATTATGGAAAGATTTCCATCTGGGTGTGAGGCTGAGTCCTGTGGTATTGCTCAGGCATCCCCAAATCCTAGGGCTTTGGAGCCCACCCTTAGGGGACGGAGACATGAGAACCCAAGCTAGGGATAGAGTTAGGGCCGAAGGACATTGCAGGCCCAAACAGCTGACAGTGTGTGTGGTTCCTAGAGGCTGGAATTAAGGATGAGTGTTCTGTTTCTGGTCAGGCACAGGGTTTGTGACCTAGAGGCCACTGAAATTGGGGGTTTGCTGGTATAGGCTCAGATGGGCAGGCATTTTAATCCTGCTTTGAATACTTTCTAGAGGTCTACATGGCACGCTTTCCTCCTGTCTGTTAGGATGAGTCCTGTGGTATGGCTAAGGTGACCCCAGTCCGTGGGGTAGGGAGCCAGACCCCTAGGAATTGAATGCTCAGAACACAAACTAGCTTCAGTTAGGGGTTAGGAGCATGGCAGGCCCAATCTGATGGTGGTGTGGCAAGCTATCCAGAGGGCTGAGTACAGAGGGATGGATAGAGTAAGTGTCAGGTTCAGGTTTGTGTCCAGCTGCTGACTCTGGGTGAACTCAGTGGTGCGTGGCAGATTTCTCCTGCTCAGAATCCTTTGCAGAGTCCCAAATGGTATGGTTTCCTTCTGGGTGGCAGGCAGAGATCTCAAATATTGCTCAGGGGTCCCCATCCGTGGGACTTGGGTGCCAGTCCTCTGGGGACAGAGCATGAAACCCCAACCTAGGGTTGGGGCTAGGTCCCAGCAACATGACAGGCCTGATTTGCTGGTGCTGTGCAGAGCTCTCACGGGGACTGAGTAGAGAACATGGGTCAGTCTGAGTCAGGCTCCGGGTTGGTGGCCATGGGGGGAAAGGCAGATTTCTCCTGCTCTCAGTCCTTGGCAGAGTTCCAATTCTACTGTTTCCTTCTGGGTTGAAGACAGAGTCCTCTGGCATTTCTCAGGGGTCCCACATATGTGGGGCTTTGGTACCTGTATTCTTGGGACACAAGACAGAAAATGTACCTAAGTTTTGGTTAGGGCTGAGGGTCATGTCAGTCTCAATAGGCCACCCTGAGAGGAGTGACCTGGGGAGCAGAGTTGAGGACGTGGGTCAGTGTGAGTGTTAAGATCCAGGTGTGAACGGGGGGTGCTGAAAGTGGGATAGCCTCAGGGGGCCAAGAAATATTCTGGTATAGTTCAGGTGTAACCCATCAGCGGAGCTTTGGTGTCAATCATCAGAGGACAGAAGACTGAAAACACAACCTAGGGCTTGGAAAAGAGCACAGGGGCATGGCTGGCCTGATCTGCTGGTGCCGAGGCTAGATGTCTGGGGTACTGAGTTGAGGGCCATGGTCAGGTGGTGCATTACGATCTGGGTTTGTGCCTGGGGGGTGGCCGAAGGTGGAGGTGGCTTCAGGGAGCATGAAGATTTCTCCCATTCCGATGGTTCTGTGCAGCTCCAAACAGAACGGTTTCCTCCCGGGTGGCAGACAGAGCACTGGGTTGTGGCTCAGGGGTCCAAATATGGAGGAATTGGGGGACCAGCCTCTGGGGATGAAGACTGAAAATGCAACCTAGGCTTAAGGTTAGGGTCAGGGGCATGGCAGGCCCAATTTGCTGGCACTGAGAAGGGATCCCAGGGGGATGAATTGAGGGCAGAGGTCCGGTGGCATGAGAGGGTCCAGGTTTGTGGTCAGGGGACCGCTGAAGGAGGGGGTTGTGCTCAGGGAGGCATGCAGTTTCTCCCACTCTGAGTGTTCTACTCAGTTTCAAATGGCACGGTTTCCTCCTGGGTGGTAGGCAGGCTGAGTGCCAGCCTCCACATTTGTGGCCCAATAGTGCGCAGAGGGTGGGGGATAGCCTCGGGTGAACCGTGCAGGTTTCTCCCGCTCTGAGGATTCGACACAGCTCCAAACAGCATGGTTTCCTCCTGCATGGTGGACAGAGTCCTGAGGTGTCACTCAGGATTCTTTAATCTTGGGGTCTTGGGGTCAGGACTCTTGGGGATGATACCTGAAAACCAAAATTAGGGATAGGGTTAAGGCCTAGGGCCATGGTAGACCTGATATGCCAGTGCAGAGGCAGGTGCCCTGGTGCGCTGAGTTGAGCTCGGGTGTCAGACGGGGCCTTAGCCTCTAGGTGTGTGTCCAGACGTTCGCATAACCTGGGGGTGACTTCAGGGGTGCATGGAAGTTTCTCCAGCTCTGAGGGTTCAGCGCAGCTCCAAACAGCACAGCGGTGCCCTGCGTGGCAGGCAGATTCCCAGCATGAGTATCAGGCATCCTCAATCCTTGTGACGCAGTATGTGGTCTATTCTGGAGAAGGTTCCATGTGCACTTGAGAAGAATGAGTATTCTGTTGTTTTAGGGTGGAATGTTCTGTATATGTCTATGAGGTCCATCTGGTCCAATGTTTCATTCAATGCTCTTATTTCTTTTTTAATTTTCTGCTTCGATGATCTGTCTATTTCTGAGAGAGGCGTATGAAGATCTCCTACTATTATTGTATTCATATCAATATGACTCTTTATCTTGATTAATAGTTTTCTTATGGAATTGGGTGCTCCCATATTGGGGGCATAGATATTCACAATTGTTAGATCATCTTGGCGGATAGTCCCTTTAAGAATTATGGAGTGTCCTTCTGTATCTCTGACTACAGTCTTTAGTTTAAAATCTAATTTATCTGATATGAGAATCGCTACCCCGGCCTTCTTTTGAGGCCCATTGGCATGAAAGATGCTTCTCCATCCGTTCACGTTCAGTCTGGGTGTATCCTTAGGTTCAAAATGGGTCTCTTGTAGACAACATATGGATGGGTCCTGTCGTTTTATCCAATCTGCAACCCTGTGTCGTTTTATGGGCGCATTTAGGCCATTCACATTGAGAGTGGTTATTGAGAGATAGGTTTTGATTCATGTCATGTTGCCTTTGAAGTCTTTCTGTCTGTAGATTGTTTCTATATTTCTGTTCAATGATATTCTTGGGATTTTTTCTCTTTTATAGGACCCCCCCCTTAATATTTCCTGCAGTGTCAGCTTGCTGGTTGCATAGTCTTTTAAGCCTTGCTGGTCTTGGAAACTCTTTATCTCTCCATCCATTTTAAATGTCAGTCTTGCCGGATAGAGTATTCTTGGTTGCATGTTCTTCTCATTTAGTACTCTGAATATATTTTGCCAGCCCTTCCTGGCTTGCCAGGTCTCTGTGAAAAGGTCTGACGTTATTCTAATGGGCTTGGATGCCCACTCTCACCACTCTTGTTCAACATAGTATTAGAAGTCCTAGCAACGGCAATCAGACAACAAAGAGAAATAAAAGGTATCCAAATTGGCAAGGAAGAAGTCAAACTCTCTCTCTTCGCAGATGACATGATTTTTTATATGGAAAACCCCAAAGACTCCACCCCCAAACTACTAGACTCATACAGCAATTCAGTAACGTGGCAGGATACAAAGTCAATGTACAGAAATCAGTGGCTTTCTTATACACTAACAGTGAAAATACAGAAAGGGAAATTAGAGAATCGATTCCATTTACTATAGCACCAAGAACCATAAGATACCTGGGAATAAACCTAACCAAAGAGGTAAAGGATCTGTACTCGAGGAACTACAGAACACTCATGAAAGAAATTGAAGAAGACCCAAAAAGATGGAAGACAATTCCATGCTCTTGGATTGGAAGAATAAACATTGTTAAAATGTTTATACTGCCTAGAGCAATCTATGCTTTTAATGCCATTCCGATCAAAATTCCACCGGTAGTTTTCAAAGAGCTGGAGCCAATAATCCTAAAATTTGTATGGAATCAGAAGAGACCCCGAATTGCTAAGGCAATGTTGAAAAACAAAAACAAAACTGGCGGCATCACGTTACCCGATTTTAAGCTTTACTACAAAGCTGCGATCACCAAGACAGCGTGGCCCTGGCATAAAAACAGACACATAGACCAGTGGAACAGAGTGGAGAGCCCAGATATGGACCCTCAACTCCACGGTGAAATAATGTTCGACAAAACAGGAAAAAATATTCAATGGAAAAAAAGACAGTCTCTTCAATCAATGGTGCTGGGAAAACTGGACAGCTATATGTAGAATAATGAAACTCAACCATTCTCTTACACTCGAAATGGATAAAAGACCTCATCATGAGACAGGAATCCATCAGAATCCTAGAGGAGAACATAGGCAGTAACCTCTTCGATATCAGCCACAGCAACTTCTTTCAAGATATGTCTCCAAAGGCCAAGGAAACAAAAGCGAAAATAAACTTTTGGCACTTCATCAAGATCAAAAGCTTCTGCACAGCAAAGGAAACAGTCCACCAAACAAAAAGGCAACCCACGGAATGGGAGAAGATATTTGCAAATGACAGTACAGACAAAAGGTTGATATCCAGGATCTATAAAGAACTTCTCAAACTCAACACACACAAAACAGAGAATCATATCCAAAAATGGGCAGAAGATATGAACAGACACTTCTCCAACGAAGACATACAAATGGCTATCAGACACATGAAAAAATGTTCATCATCACTAGCCATCAGGGAGATTCAAATGAAAACCACATTGAGATACCACCTGACACCAGTTAGAATGGCCAAAATGAGCAAGACAGGAAACAACGTGTGTTGGAGAGGATGTGGAGAAAGGGGAACCCTCTTACACTGTTGGTGGGAATGCAAGTTGGTGCAGCCACTTTGGAGAACAGTGTGGAGATTCCTCCAGAAATTAAGAATAGAGCTTCCCTATGACCCTGCAATTGCACTGCTGGGTATTTACCCCAAAGATACAGATGTAGTGAAAAGAAGAGCCATCTGTACCCCAATGCTTATTGTAGCAATGGCTATGCTCACCAAACTGTGGAAAGAACCAAGATGCCCTTCAACGGATGAATGGATAAGGAAGATGTGGTCCATATACGCAATGGAGTATTATGCCTCCATCAGAAAGGATGAATACCCAACTTTTGTAGCAACATGGACGGGACTGGAAGAAATTATGCTGAGCGAAATAAGTCAAGCAGAGAGAGAGTCATGTATCATATGGTCTCCCTTATTTGTGGAGCATAGCAAATAACACGGAGGACATAGGGAGATGGAGAGGAGAGGGAGTTGAGAGAAACTGGAAGGGGAGATGAACCATGAGAGACTATGGACTCTGAAAAACAACCAGAGGGTTTTGGAGGGGCAGGGTGGGGTGGGAGTTTGAGGAATCAGGTGGTGGTTAATAGGGAGGGCACGTACTGCATGGAGCACTGGGTGTGATGCCAAAACAATGAACACTGTTATGCTGTAAATAAACAAATAAAAAAAAAATGAGTCTATGGAAGGCCCGGCAGTGCCAGTTCACTCCACTGGAGGGAGTGGTGAGCCGTGGTGTGAGATACCCTGGAAGGCATGGCGATGCTGCTTGCCACCACTGGAGGCAGCGGCGAGCTGCCATGGGAAACACACCTGAAGAGGAGTCAGTGCAGCTTGCTGGCTCTGAAGGCAGGGCGGAGGTGCCCGGTGAGAGACCCTGAAACGTGAGGCACTACAGCTTATTTTTACAGGATGGAGTGGTGAGCTGTATAGTCTCTGTTTCTCCAGGCTCAAGGGTGGTGGTAAGAATTGATGGAGCCTGTCCCCCACTCAGCATTGTGCCCTCTTTCCCCAGGTTTGCTGGTAATGTGCTGTCAGGATGGTTCAGGAGGGTCCTCCCAGTTGGGCTCTGGAGCCAGGGGAACCAAACCCGACTCATGGTGCATTTGGAACCGAGGAGCTGAGTGTTTGTTTGGAAAAGTATGTTTGTTTCTCCAAAAAGGACAAGGGCATTGACCAGCTTGAGAGGGAAGTGAATGACCAGTTAAGAAACAAGCCTGTGTCTCTCCTTCTCCCAGGAATCAGAGCAGATGTGCAGGCTTTAGGTGGGAGACGCCTGCTTATCTGCACCTGACAACCCTTCTTCACTCTGGCTCCATGAGACCTGAAGTTTGGAAGTCAGCGTCTGAGTCAGTCATGCAGCTTGTCCCAGGACGTCAGTGTTCAGAGAAAACAGCAGGCCTGTGGGTGGCAATGTCACATCCATGCCAGGATGGCAGGTAAAAATTCCCTTTCACCCCAAATTTCCTGGGCTTTTCTCTTGTCTCCAGTGGAGCTCACAAATGGCACCCTGAACCAGCTGTAAGCAATCTCGTGTGGGTGCCAGAGCTCCTGAGTTTCTCTGCAGGGAGCACCTGGCAGGGATCTCATTTTCTGTTTATTTCTGGCTTACAAAGGTATTTGGAACATCTCTTTCCTAGGAAATCCCTTGGATTCGAAAGGGAAGGTGAGATTGACTTGGTGTGCCTTTTGAACATAGAAAGTATTCCTTCACCGAACAGTGTTTACTCCACTGGGCCTAGACTCTGGTGGAACGGCTGGCATCTAGAGTGAGGTGGCTGTTTGTGGTCAGATAGAGACTTGGATGATGGCTTCTTCTTTGTCCAAGGTGATGTATCCTAATGGATTCGTCTTTGAATCCAAAGAGTTCCAATGAGGGCAGAGGGAAAATTCAAAATGATTCCAAGGAGTCTTGGACAATTTAAAAGGGATGCTTGTCTTCCTAGGTTCACTCAAACGGCTATATATGGTTGGACATGCTGTATTTTCTCTGCAGTTTCATGGGTAGTGAAGTCAGAAGGAGAGTCTTTGGGAATTTCCCTGGATAAAGGCACTCTGTTGGCTTCAAGGGACTTGGTGTCAGGAACCCTGGGCTGAATTTCTGTGGCTGCTTTCCTGATGCTCAGTGAGTCAGGGTTTCCCACAGGTTTTATATTTCCTCCTTAGGAAATTGCTGGCAGGGAATGTTCTGTTTAAAGTGGAACCCTCGGGGGCACCTGTGTGGCTCAGTGGGTTAAGCCACTGCCTTCGGCTCAGGTCATGGTCTCAGGGTCCTGAGATCGAGCCCCGCATTGGGCTCTCTGCTCAGCGGGGAGTCTGCTTCGTCCTCTCTCTCTGCCTGCCTCTCTGCCTACTTGTGACCTCTGTCAAATAAATAAATAAAATCTAAAAAAAAAAAAAAAACAAAACCCAAAACCGGGACCCTCCTACATTGTTGGTGGGCCTGCGTGTTGTTGCAGCCACTCTTGGAAAGAATACAGTCTGTCCTCCAAAAGCTAAGAACTGAACAACAGTAGGATCCAGCAATTGTCCTCCTAGTTATTTCCCTAAAGGGCACAAAAATGCACATTCAGTGGGGTATAAGCACCGTGATATTTACAGCAGCATTTTCAACCATTGTAAAACAATGGAGGGAGACCAAATGTCCATTCACTGATGAGTGATATATATATATATATATATACATATATATATATATATCACTCGTATATATCATATGTGTGTGTGTGTGTGTGTATGTGTATTCATTCTCCCACATCTTATTAATGGAATAGGATCCAGGTTCAAAAAGGATGAAATCTTACCATCTGCAAGGATGTGGATGGATCTACAGTGGATTTAGCTAAGTAAAATCAGTAAGAAAAGACCAATAGCCTATATCTTGACCTCTATGGAATTTCAGAAAGAAAACAGATGAACATAGTGAGGGGAGAAAGGCCAATGAGGAAACAGACTCTAACCTAGAGCAAAATCGAGGGTTGCTAGGGGGCAGGGGTGTGGGGCGAAGGGTTAAGTGGGTGACAGCTATTAGGGAGAGTACTTGTTGTGATGAGCTCTGGGTGTTCTATGCAGGTGAGCAGCCTCCCGGAGCTCCTCCTGGCGGTGCCGGAACGCGACGACACGCGATCCCGGACAGGGCCCCGGGGGGGGGCCGCCCTGCGGCCCTGTGGTGCCCGAAGTGTGTTCGCCGGGCGTTTTCCGGCCAATTCTCACGAGCGTTCTGCCCAAATCGGGATCGATTTGGGCAGAACGCTCGTGAGAATTGGCCGGCGTTGGGCAGCCCTGGTCAGCGCCCAGTTCCGCGTGGAGCAGGGCCCTTTCTCGCTCGGGGCATGTCGCGGCCACCCGGAAAACGAGCCGTGACGATGGGGCGCGTCCGGCAGCCGCGGCCCCGGGGAGTTTTCCCCGAGCAGAGTGGATGGAGGCGCCGTGGCCGGGCGTCCGCCTCCGCCGTGGCGGGCGGCCGGGGCGCCCCTGGAGGGGGCTGGCCTCTGTGGGGAAACGGTCTGGTCTCTCACTCCGCGGCTAGGACGAAGCCGCGAAAGGTGCCGTTGTGGCCGGGACGGTCGGGGGACTCGTGGCGCGGGACTCAGGGTTCCCCATGAGGAGGCCCCCAGGCTCAGGCCCCTGGCAACGGAAGGCTGAGCAAGCAGGCCCGGGCCCGGTCCCGGCTTTCGGGGCTGGCCCGGCCCCAGCTGCCGGCGCCAGGGAGGGGACCCCCGGAGGCTGAGGAGCGGGAGGCGTCGGCCTCCCCGCGGCACGCCTCCCGGTGCTCCTCCTGGCGGTGCCGGAACGCGACGACACGCGATCCCGGACAGGGCCCCGGGGGGGGGGGGCCGCCCTGCGGCCCTGTGTTGCCCAAAGTGTGTTCGCCGGGCGTTTTCCGGCCAATTCTCACGAGCGTTCTGCCAAATCGGGATCGATTTGGGCAGAACGCTCGTGAGAATTGGCCGGCGTTGGGCAGCCCTGGTCAGCGCCCAGTTCCGCGTGGAGCAGGGCCCTTTCTCGCTCGGGGCATGTCGCGGCCACCCGGAAAACGAGCCACGACGATGGAACCAGATGGGCCTTCATATTTATACTGACCTATATACTTACTGGAGTCCATTATGGAAAGATTTCCATCTGGGTGTGAGGCTGAGTCCTGTGGTATTGCTCAGGCATCCCCAAATCCTAGGGCTTTGGAGCCCACCCTTAGGGGACGGAGACATGAGAACCCAAGCTAGGGATAGAGTTAGGGCCGAAGGACATTGCAGGCCCAAACAGCTGACAGTGTGTGTGGTTCCTAGAGGCTGGAATTAAGGATGAGTGTTCTGTTTCTGGTCAGGCACAGGGTTTGTGACCTAGAGGCCACTGAAATTGGGGGTTTGCTGGTATAGGCTCAGATGGGCAGGCATTTTAATCCTGCTTTGAATACTTTCTAGAGGTCTACATGGCACGCTTTCCTCCTGTCTGTTAGGATGAGTCCTGTGGTATGGCTAAGGTGACCCCAGTCCGTGGGGTAGGGAGCCAGACCCCTAGGAATTGAATGCTCAGAACACAAACTAAGCTTCAGTTAGGGGTTAGGAGCATGGCAGGCCCAATCTGATGGTGGTGTGGCAAGCTATCCAGAGGGCTGAGTACAGAGGGATGGATAGAGTAAGTGTCAGGTTCAGGTTTGTGTCCAGCTGCTGACTCTGGGTGAACTCAGTGGTGCGTGGCAGATTTCTCCTGCTCAGAATCCTTTGCAGAGTCCCAAATGGTATGGTTTCCTTCTGGGTGGCAGGCAGAGATCTCAAATCTTGCTCAGGGGTCCCCATCCGTGGGACTTGGGTGCCAGTCCTCTGGGGACAGAGCATGAAACCCCAACCTAGGGTTGGGGCTAGGTCCCAGCAACATGACAGGCCTGATTTGCTGGTGCTGTGCAGAGCTCTCACGGGGACTGAGTAGAGAACATGGGTCAGTCTGAGTCAGGCTCCGGGTTGGTGGCCATGGGGGGAAAGGCAGATTTCTCCTGCTCTCAGTCCTTGGCAGAGTTCCAATTCTACTGTTTCCTTCTGGGTTGAAGACAGAGTCCTCTGGCATTTCTCAGGGGTCCCACATATGTGGGGCTTTGGTACCTGTATTCTTGGGACACAAGACAGAAAATGTACCTAAGTTTTGGTTAGGGCTGAGGGTCATGTCAGTCTCAATAGGCCACCCTGAGAGGAGTGACCTGGGGAGCAGAGTTGAGGACGTGGGTCAGTGTGAGTGTTAAGATCCAGGTGTGAACGGGGGGTGCTGAAAGTGGGATAGCCTCAGGGGGCCAAGAAATATTCTGGTATAGTTCAGGTGTAACCCATCAGCGGAGCTTTGGTGTCAATCATCAGAGGACAGAAGACTGAAAACACAACCTAGGGCTTGGAAAAGAGCACAGGGGCATGGCTGGCCTGATCTGCTGGTGCCGAGGCTAGATGTCTGGGGTACTGAGTTGAGGGCCATGGTCAGGTGGTGCATTACGATCTGGGTTTGTGCCTGGGGGGTGGCCGAAGGTGGAGGTGGCTTCAGGGAGCATGAAGATTTCTCCCATTCCGATGGTTCTGTGCAGCTCCAAACAGAACGGTTTCCTCCCGGGTGGCAGACAGAGCACTGGGTTGTGGCTCAGGGGTCCAAATATGGAGGAATTGGGGGACCAGCCTCTGGGGATGAAGACTGAAAATGCAACCTAGGCTTAAGGTTAGGGTCAGGGGCATGGCAGGCCCAATTTGCTGGCACTGAGAAGGGATCCCAGGGGGATGAATTGAGGGCAGAGGTCCAGTGGCATGAGAGGGTCCAGGTTTGTGGTCAGGGGACCGCTGAAGGAGGGGGTTGTGCTCAGGGAGGCATGCAGTTTCTCCCACTCTGAGTGTTCTACTCAGTTTCAAATGGCACGGTTTCCTCCTGGGTGGTAGGCAGGCTGAGTGCCAGCCTCCACATTTGTGGCCCAATAGTGCGCAGAGGGTGGGGGATAGCCTCGGGTGAACCGTGCAGGTTTCTCCCGCTCTGAGGATTCGACACAGCTCCAAACAGCATGGTTTCCTCCTGCATGGTGGACAGAGTCCTGAGGTGTCACTCAGGATTCTTTAATCTTGGGGTCTTGGGGTCAGGACTCTTGGGGATGATACCTGAAAACCAAAATTAGGGATAGGGTTAAGGCCTAGGGCCATGGTAGACCTGATATGCCAGTGCAGAGGCAGGTGCCCTGGTGCGCTGAGTTGAGCTCGGGTGTCAGACGGGGCCTTAGCCTCTAGGTGTGTGTCCAGACGTTCGCATAACCTGGGGGTGACTTCAGGGGTGCATGGAAGTTTCTCCAGCTCTGAGGGTTCAGCGCAGCTCCAAACAGCACAGCGGTGCCCTGCGTGGCAGGCAGATTCCCAGCATGAGTATCAGGCATCCTCAATCCTTGTGACGCAGTATGTGGTCTATTCTGGAGAAGGTTCCATGTGCACTTGAGAAGAATGAGTATTCTGTTGTTTTAGGGTGGAATGTTCTGTATATGTCTATGAGGTCCATCTGGTCCAATGTTTCATTCAATGCTCTTATTTCTTTTTTAATTTTCTGCTTCGATGATCTGTCTATTTCTGAGAGAGGCGTATGAAGATCTCCTACTATTATTGTATTCATATCAATATGACTCTTTATCTTGATTAATAGTTTTCTTATGGAATTGGGTGCTCCCATATTGGGGGCATAGATATTCACAATTGTTAGATCATCTTGGCGGATAGTCCCTTTAAGAATTATGGAGTGTCCTTCTGTATCTCTGACTACAGTCTTTAGTTTAAAATCTAATTTATCTGATATGAAAATCGCTACCCCGGCCTTCTTTTGAGGCCCATTGGCATGAAAGATGCTTCTCCATCCGTTCACTTTCAGTCTGGGTGTATCCTTAGGTTCAAAATGGGTCTCTTGTAGACAACATATGGATGGGTCCTGTCGTTTTATCCAATCTGCAACCCTGTGTCGTTTTATGGGCGCATTTAGGCCATTCACATTGAGAGTGGTTATTGAGAGATAGGTTTTGATTCATGTCATGTTGCCTTTGAAGTCTTTCTGTCTGTAGATTGTTTCTATATTTCTGTTCAATGATATTCTTGGGATTTTTTCTCTTTTATAGGACCCCCCCCCTTAATATTTCCTGCAGTGTCGGCTTGCTGGTTGCATAGTCTTTTAAGCCTTGCTGGTCTTGGAAACTCTTTATCTCTCCATCCATTTTAAATGTCAGTCTTGCCGGATAGAGTATTCTTGGTTGCATGTTCTTCTCATTTAGTACTCTGAATATATTTTGCCAGCCCTTCCTGGCTTGCCAGGTCTCTGTGAAAAGGTCTGACGTTATTCTAATGGGCTTGGATGCCCACTCTCACCACTCTTGTTCAACATAGTATTAGAAGTCCTAGCAACGGCAATCAGACAACAAAGAGAAATAAAAGGTATCCAAATTGGCAAGGAAGAAGTCAAACTCTCTCCGCAGATGACATGATTTTTTATATGGAAAACCCCAAAGACTCCACCCCCAAACTACTAGACTCATACAGCAATTCAGTAACGTGGCAGGATACAAAGTCAATGTACAGAAATCAGTGGCTTTCTTATACACTAACAGTGAAAATACAGAAAGGGAAATTAGAGAATCGATTCCATTTACTATAGCACCAAGAACCATAAGATACCTGGGAATAAACCTAACCAAAGAGGTAAAGGATCTGTACTCGAGGAACTACAGAACACTCATGAAAGAAATTGAAGAAGACCCAAAAAGATGGAAGACAATTCCATGCTCTTGGATTGGAAGAATAAACATTGTTAAAATGTTTATACTGCCTAGAGCAATCTATGCTTTTAATGCCATTCCGATCAAAATTCCACCGGTAGTTTTCAAAGAGCTGGAGCCAATAATCCTAAAATTTGTATGGAATCAGAAGAGACCCCGAATTGCTAAGGCAATGTTGAAAAACAAAAACAAAACTGGCGGCATCACGTTACCCGATTTTAAGCTTTACTACAAAGCTGCGATCACCAAGACAGCGTGGCCCTGGCATAAAAACAGACACATAGACCAGTGGAACAGAGTGGAGAGCCCAGATATGGACCCTCAACTCCACGGTGAAATAATGTTCGACAAAACAGGAAAAAATATTCAATGGAAAAAAAGACAGTCTCTTCAATCAATGGTGCTGGGAAAACTGGACAGCTATATGTAGAATAATGAAACTCAACCATTCTCTTACACTCGAAATGGATAAAAGACCTCATCATGAGACAGGAATCCATCAGAATCCTAGAGGAGAACATAGGCAGTAACCTCTTCGATATCAGCCACAGCAACTTCTTTCAAGATATGTCTCCAAAGGCCAAGGAAACAAAAGCGAAAATAAACTTTTGGCACTTCATCAAGATCAAAAGCTTCTGCACAGCAAAGGAAACAGTCCACCAAACAAAAAGGCAACCCACGGAATGGGAGAAGATATTTGCAAATGACAGTACAGACAAAAGGTTGATATCCAGGATCTATAAAGAACTTCTCAAACTCAACACACACAAAACAGAGAATCATATCCAAAAATGGGCAGAAGATATGAACAGACACTTCTCCAACGAAGACATACAAATGGCTATCAGACACATGAAAAAATGTTCATCATCACTAGCCATCAGGGAGATTCAAATGAAAACCACATTGAGATACCACCTGACACCAGTTAGAATGGCCAAAATGAGCAAGACAGGAAACAACGTGTGTTGGAGAGGATGTGGAGAAAGGGGAACCCTCTTACACTGTTGGTGGGAATGCAAGTTGGTGCAGCCACTTTGGAGAACAGTGTGGAGATTCCTCCAGAAATTAAGAATAGAGCTTCCCTATGACCCTGCAATTGCACTGCTGGGTATTTACCCCAAAGATACAGATGTAGTGAAAAGAAGAGCCATCTGTACCCCAATGCTTATTGTAGCAATGGCTATGCTCACCAAACTGTGGAAAGAACCAAGATGCCCTTCAACGGATGAATGGATAAGGAAGATGTGGTCCATATACGCAATGGAGTATTATGCCTCCATCAGAAAGGATGAATACCCAACTTTTGTAGCAACATGGACGGGACTGGAAGAAATTATGCTGAGCGAAATAAGTCAAGCAGAGAGAGAGTCATGTATCATATGGTCTCCCTTATTTGTGGAGCATAGCAAATAACACGGAGGACATAGGGAGATGGAGAGGAGAGGGAGTTGAGAGAAACTGGAAGGGGAGATGAACCATGAGAGACTATGGACTCTGAAAAACAACCAGAGGGTTTTGGAGGGGCAGGGTGGGGTGGGAGTTTGAGGAATCAGGTGGTGGTTAATAGGGAGGGCACGTACTGCATGGAGCACTGGGTGTGATGCCAAAACAATGAACACTGTTATGCTGTAAATAAACAAATAAAAAAAAAATGAGTCTATGGAAGGCCCGGCAGTGCCAGTTCACTCCACTGGAGGGAGTGGTGAGCCGTGGTGTGAGATACCCTGGAAGGCATGGCGATGCTGCTTGCCACCACTGGAGGCAGCGGCGAGCTGCCATGGGAAACACACCTGAAGAGGAGTCAGTGCAGCTTGCTGGCTCTGAAGGCAGGGCGGAGGTGCCCGGTGAGAGACCCTGAAACGTGAGGCACTACAGCTTATTTTTACAGGATGGAGTGGTGAGCTGTATAGTCTCTGTTTCTCCAGGCTCAAGGGTGGTGGTAAGAATTGATGGAGCCTGTCCCCCACTCAGCATTGTGCCCTCTTTCCCCAGGTTTGCTGGTAATGTGCTGTCAGGATGGTTCAGGAGGGTCCTCCCAGTTGGGCTCTGGAGCCAGGGGAACCAAACCCGACTCATGGTGCATTTGGAACCGAGGAGCTGAGTGTTTGTTTGGAAAAGTATGTTTGTTTCTCCAAAAAGGACAAGGGCATTGACCAGCTTGAGAGGGAAGTGAATGACCAGTTAAGAAACAAGCCTGTGTCTCTCCTTCTCCCAGGAATCAGAGCAGATGTGCAGGCTTTAGGTGGGAGACGCCTGCTTATCTGCACCTGACAACCCTTCTTCACTCTGGCTCCATGAGACCTGAAGTTTGGAAGTCAGCGTCTGAGTCAGTCATGCAGCTTGTCCCAGGACGTCAGTGTTCAGAGAAAACAGCAGGCCTGTGGGTGGCAATGTCACATCCATGCCAGGATGGCAGGTAAAAATTCCCTTTCACCCCAAATTTCCTGGGCTTTTCTCTTGTCTCCAGTGGAGCTCACAAATGGCACCCTGAACCAGCTGTAAGCAATCTCGTGTGGGTGCCAGAGCTCCTGAGTTTCTCTGCAGGGAGCACCTGGCAGGGATCTCATTTTCTGTTTATTTCTGGCTTACAAAGGTATTTGGAACATCTCTTTCCTAGGAAATCCCTTGGATTCGAAAGGGAAGGTGAGATTGACTTGGTGTGCCTTTTGAACATAGAAAGTATTCCTTCACCGAACAGTGTTTACTCCACTGGGCCTAGACTCTGGTGGAACGGCTGGCATCTAGAGTGAGGTGGCTGTTTGTGGTCAGATAGAGACTTGGATGATGGCTTCTTCTTTGTCCAAGGTGATGTATCCTAATGGATTCGTCTTTGAATCCAAAGAGTTCCAATGAGGGCAGAGGGAAAATTCAAAATGATTCCAAGGAGTCTTGGACAATTTAAAAGGGATGCTTGTCTTCCTAGGTTCACTCAAACGGCTATATATGGTTGGACATGCTGTATTTTCTCTGCAGTTTCATGGGTAGTGAAGTCAGAAGGAGAGTCTTTGGGAATTTCCCTGGATAAAGGCACTCTGTTGGCTTCAAGGGACTTGGTGTCAGGAACCCTGGGCTGAATTTCTGTGGCTGCTTTCCTGATGCTCAGTGAGTCAGGGTTTCCCACAGGTTTTATATTTCCTCCTTAGGAAATTGCTGGCAGGGAATGTTCTGTTTAAAGTGGAACCCTCGGGGGCACCTGTGTGGCTCAGTGGGTTAAGCCACTGCCTTCGGCTCAGGTCATGGTCTCAGGGTCCTGAGATCGAGCCCCGCATTGGGCTCTCTGCTCAGCGGGGAGTCTGCTTCGTCCTCTCTCTCTGCCTGCCTCTCTGCCTACTTGTGACCTCTGTCAAATAAATAAATAAAATCTAAAAAAAAAAAAAAAACAAAACCCAAAACCGGGACCCTCCTACATTGTTGGTGGGCCTGCGTGTTGTTGCAGCCACTCTTGGAAAGAATACAGTCTGTCCTCCAAAAGCTAAGAACTGAACAACAGTAGGATCCAGCAATTGTCCTCCTAGTTATTTCCCTAAAGGGCACAAAAATGCACATTCAGTGGGGTATAAGCACCGTGATATTTACAGCAGCATTTTCAACCATTGTAAAACAATGGAGGGAGACCAAATGTCCATTCACTGATGAGTGATATATATATATATATATACATATATATATATATATCACTCGTATATATCATATGTGTGTGTGTGTGTGTGTATGTGTATTCATTCTCCCACATCTTCTTAATGGAATAGGATCCAGGTTCAAAAAGGATGAAATCTTACCATCTGCAAGGATGTGGATGGATCTACAGTGGATTTAGCTAAGTAAAATCAGTAAGAAAAGACCAATAGCCTATATCTTGACCTCTATGGAATTTCAGAAAGAAAACAGATGAACATAGTGAGGGGAGAAAGGCCAATGAGGAAACAGACTCTAACCTAGAGCAAAATCGAGGGTTGCTAGGGGGCAGGGGTGTGGGGCGAAGGGTTAAGTGGGTGACAGCTATTAGGGAGAGTACTTGTTGTGATGAGCTCTGGGTGTTCTATGCAGGTGAGCAGCCTCCCGGAGCTCCTCCTGGCGGTGCCGGAACGCGACGACACGCGATCCCGGACAGGGCCCCGGGGGGGGCCGCCCTGCGGCCCTGTGGTGCCCGAAGTGTGTTCGCCGGGCGTTTTCCGGCCAATTCTCACGAGCGTTCTGCCCAAATCGGGATCGATTTGGGCAGAACGCTCGTGAGAATTGGCCGGCGTTGGGCAGCCCTGGTCAGCGCCCAGTTCCGCGTGGAGCAGGGCCCTTTCTCGCTCGGGGCATGTCGCGGCCACCCGGAAAACGAGCCGTGACGATGGGGCGCGTCCGGCAGCCGCGGCCCCGGGGAGTTTTCCCCGAGCAGAGTGGATGGAGGCGCCGTGGCCGGGCGTCCGCCTCCGCCGTGGCGGGCGGCCGGGGCGCCCCTGGAGGGGGCTGGCCTCTGTGGGGAAACGGTCTGGTCTCTCACTCCGCGGCTAGGACGAAGCCGCGAAAGGTGCCGTTGTGGCCGGGACGGTCGGGGGACTCGTGGCGCGGGACTCAGGGTTCCCCATGAGGAGGCCCCCAGGCTCAGGCCCCTGGCAACGGAAGGCTGAGCAAGCAGGCCCGGGCCCAGTCCCGGCTTTCGGGGCTGGCCCGGCCCCAGCTGCCGGCGCCAGGGAGGGGACCCCCGGAGGCTGAGGAGCGGGAGGCGTCGGCCTCCCCGCGGCACGCCTCCCGGTGCTCCTCCTGGCGGTGCCGGAACGCGACGACACGCGATCCCGGACAGGGCCCCGGGGGGGGGGCCGCCCTGCGGCCCTGTGTTGCCCAAAGTGTGTTCGCCGGGCGTTTTCCGGCCAATTCTCACGAGCGTTCTGCCAAATCGGGATCGATTTGGGCAGAACGCTCGTGAGAATTGGCCGGCGTTGGGCAGCCCTGGTCAGCGCCCAGTTCCGCGTGGAGCAGGGCCCTTTCTCGCTCGGGGCATGTCGCGGCCACCCGGAAAACGAGCCACGACGATGGAACCAGATGGGCCTTCATATTTATACTGACCTATATACTTACTGGAGTCCATTATGGAAAGATTTCCATCTGGGTGTGAGGCTGAGTCCTGTGGTATTGCTCAGGCATCCCCAAATCCTAGGGCTTTGGAGCCCACCCTTAGGGGACGGAGACATGAGAACCCAAGCTAGGGATAGAGTTAGGGCCGAAGGACATTGCAGGCCCAAACAGCTGACAGTGTGTGTGGTTCCTAGAGGCTGGAATTAAGGATGAGTGTTCTGTTTCTGGTCAGGCACAGGGTTTGTGACCTAGAGGCCACTGAAATTGGGGGTTTGCTGGTATAGGCTCAGATGGGCAGGCATTTTAATCCTGCTTTGAATACTTTCTAGAGGTCTACATGGCACGCTTTCCTCCTGTCTGTTAGGATGAGTCCTGTGGTATGGCTAAGGTGACCCCAGTCCGTGGGGTAGGGAGCCAGACCCCTAGGAATTGAATGCTCAGAACACAAACTAGCTTCAGTTAGGGGTTAGGAGCATGGCAGGCCCAATCTGATGGTGGTGTGGCAAGCTATCCAGAGGGCTGAGTACAGAGGGATGGATAGAGTAAGTGTCAGGTTCAGGTTTGTGTCCAGCTGCTGACTCTGGGTGAACTCAGTGGTGCGTGGCAGATTTCTCCTGCTCAGAATCCTTTGCAGAGTCCCAAATGGTATGGTTTCCTTCTGGGTGGCAGGCAGAGATCTCAAATATTGCTCAGGGGTCCCCATCCGTGGGACTTGGGTGCCAGTCCTCTGGGGACAGAGCATGAAACCCCAACCTAGGGTTGGGGCTAGGTCCCAGCAACATGACAGGCCTGATTTGCTGGTGCTGTGCAGAGCTCTCACGGGGACTGAGTAGAGAACATGGGTCAGTCTGAGTCAGGCTCCGGGTTGGTGGCCATGGGGGGAAAGGCAGATTTCTCCTGCTCTCAGTCCTTGGCAGAGTTCCAATTCTACTGTTTCCTTCTGGGTTGAAGACAGAGTCCTCTGGCATTTCTCAGGGGTCCCACATATGTGGGGCTTTGGTACCTGTATTCTTGGGACACAAGACAGAAAATGTACCTAAGTTTTGGTTAGGGCTGAGGGTCATGTCAGTCTCAATAGGCCACCCTGAGAGGAGTGACCTGGGGAGCAGAGTTGAGGACGTGGGTCAGTGTGAGTGTTAAGATCCAGGTGTGAACGGGGGGTGCTGAAAGTGGGATAGCCTCAGGGGGCCAAGAAATATTCTGGTATAGTTCAGGTGTAACCCATCAGCGGAGCTTTGGTGTCAATCATCAGAGGACAGAAGACTGAAAACACAACCTAGGGCTTGGAAAAGAGCACAGGGGCATGGCTGGCCTGATCTGCTGGTGCCGAGGCTAGATGTCTGGGGTACTGAGTTGAGGGCCATGGTCAGGTGGTGCATTACGATCTGGGTTTGTGCCTGGGGGGTGGCCGAAGGTGGAGGTGGCTTCAGGGAGCATGAAGATTTCTCCCATTCCGATGGTTCTGTGCAGCTCCAAACAGAACGGTTTCCTCCCGGGTGGCAGACAGAGCACTGGGTTGTGGCTCAGGGGTCCAAATATGGAGGAATTGGGGGACCAGCCTCTGGGGATGAAGACTGAAAATGCAACCTAGGCTTAAGGTTAGGGTCAGGGGCATGGCAGGCCCAATTTGCTGGCACTGAGAAGGGATCCCAGGGGGATGAATTGAGGGCAGAGGTCCGGTGGCATGAGAGGGTCCAGGTTTGTGGTCAGGGGACCGCTGAAGGAGGGGGTTGTGCTCAGGGAGGCATGCAGTTTCTCCCACTCTGAGTGTTCTACTCAGTTTCAAATGGCACGGTTTCCTCCTGGGTGGTAGGCAGGCTGAGTGCCAGCCTCCACATTTGTGGCCCAATAGTGCGCAGAGGGTGGGGGATAGCCTCGGGTGAACCGTGCAGGTTTCTCCCGCTCTGAGGATTCGACACAGCTCCAAACAGCATGGTTTCCTCCTGCATGGTGGACAGAGTCCTGAGGTGTCACTCAGGATTCTTTAATCTTGGGGTCTTGGGGTCAGGACTCTTGGGGATGATACCTGAAAACCAAAATTAGGGATAGGGTTAAGGCCTAGGGCCATGGTAGACCTGATATGCCAGTGCAGAGGCAGGTGCCCTGGTGCGCTGAGTTGAGCTCGGGTGTCAGACGGGGCCTTAGCCTCTAGGTGTGTGTCCAGACGTTCGCATAACCTGGGGGTGACTTCAGGGGTGCATGGAAGTTTCTCCAGCTCTGAGGGTTCAGCGCAGCTCCAAACAGCACAGCGGTGCCCTGCGTGGCAGGCAGATTCCCAGCATGAGTATCAGGCATCCTCAATCCTTGTGACGCAGTATGTGGTCTATTCTGGAGAAGGTTCCATGTGCACTTGAGAAGAATGAGTATTCTGTTGTTTTAGGGTGGAATGTTCTGTATATGTCTATGAGGTCCATCTGGTCCAATGTTTCATTCAATGCTCTTATTTCTTTTTTAATTTTCTGCTTCGATGATCTGTCTATTTCTGAGAGAGGCGTATGAAGATCTCCTACTATTATTGTATTCATATCAATATGACTCTTTATCTTGATTAATAGTTTTCTTATGGAATTGGGTGCTCCCATATTGGGGGCATAGATATTCACAATTGTTAGATCATCTTGGCGGATAGTCCCTTTAAGAATTATGGAGTGTCCTTCTGTATCTCTGACTACAGTCTTTAGTTTAAAATCTAATTTATCTGATATGAGAATCGCTACCCCGGCCTTCTTTTGAGGCCCATTGGCATGAAAGATGCTTCTCCATCCGTTCACGTTCAGTCTGGGTGTATCCTTAGGTTCAAAATGGGTCTCTTGTAGACAACATATGGATGGGTCCTGTCGTTTTATCCAATCTGCAACCCTGTGTCGTTTTATGGGCGCATTTAGGCCATTCACATTGAGAGTGGTTATTGAGAGATAGGTTTTGATTCATGTCATGTTGCCTTTGAAGTCTTTCTGTCTGTAGATTGTTTCTATATTTCTGTTCAATGATATTCTTGGGATTTTTTCTCTTTTATAGGACCCCCCCCTTAATATTTCCTGCAGTGTCAGCTTGCTGGTTGCATAGTCTTTTAAGCCTTGCTGGTCTTGGAAACTCTTTATCTCTCCATCCATTTTAAATGTCAGTCTTGCCGGATAGAGTATTCTTGGTTGCATGTTCTTCTCATTTAGTACTCTGAATATATTTTGCCAGCCCTTCCTGGCTTGCCAGGTCTCTGTGAAAAGGTCTGACGTTATTCTAATGGGCTTGGATGCCCACTCTCACCACTCTTGTTCAACATAGTATTAGAAGTCCTAGCAACGGCAATCAGACAACAAAGAGAAATAAAAGGTATCCAAATTGGCAAGGAAGAAGTCAAACTCTCTCTCTTCGCAGATGACATGATTTTTTATATGGAAAACCCCAAAGACTCCACCCCCAAACTACTAGACTCATACAGCAATTCAGTAACGTGGCAGGATACAAAGTCAATGTACAGAAATCAGTGGCTTTCTTATACACTAACAGTGAAAATACAGAAAGGGAAATTAGAGAATCGATTCCATTTACTATAGCACCAAGAACCATAAGATACCTGGGAATAAACCTAACCAAAGAGGTAAAGGATCTGTACTCGAGGAACTACAGAACACTCATGAAAGAAATTGAAGAAGACCCAAAAAGATGGAAGACAATTCCATGCTCTTGGATTGGAAGAATAAACATTGTTAAAATGTTTATACTGCCTAGAGCAATCTATGCTTTTAATGCCATTCCGATCAAAATTCCACCGGTAGTTTTCAAAGAGCTGGAGCCAATAATCCTAAAATTTGTATGGAATCAGAAGAGACCCCGAATTGCTAAGGCAATGTTGAAAAACAAAAACAAAACTGGCGGCATCACGTTACCCGATTTTAAGCTTTACTACAAAGCTGCGATCACCAAGACAGCGTGGCCCTGGCATAAAAACAGACACATAGACCAGTGGAACAGAGTGGAGAGCCCAGATATGGACCCTCAACTCCACGGTGAAATAATGTTCGACAAAACAGGAAAAAATATTCAATGGAAAAAAAGACAGTCTCTTCAATCAATGGTGCTGGGAAAACTGGACAGCTATATGTAGAATAATGAAACTCAACCATTCTCTTACACTCGAAATGGATAAAAGACCTCATCATGAGACAGGAATCCATCAGAATCCTAGAGGAGAACATAGGCAGTAACCTCTTCGATATCAGCCACAGCAACTTCTTTCAAGATATGTCTCCAAAGGCCAAGGAAACAAAAGCGAAAATAAACTTTTGGCACTTCATCAAGATCAAAAGCTTCTGCACAGCAAAGGAAACAGTCCACCAAACAAAAAGGCAACCCACGGAATGGGAGAAGATATTTGCAAATGACAGTACAGACAAAAGGTTGATATCCAGGATCTATAAAGAACTTCTCAAACTCAACACACACAAAACAGAGAATCATATCCAAAAATGGGCAGAAGATATGAACAGACACTTCTCCAACGAAGACATACAAATGGCTATCAGACACATGAAAAAATGTTCATCATCACTAGCCATCAGGGAGATTCAAATGAAAACCACATTGAGATACCACCTGACACCAGTTAGAATGGCCAAAATGAGCAAGACAGGAAACAACGTGTGTTGGAGAGGATGTGGAGAAAGGGGAACCCTCTTACACTGTTGGTGGGAATGCAAGTTGGTGCAGCCACTTTGGAGAACAGTGTGGAGATTCCTCCAGAAATTAAGAATAGAGCTTCCCTATGACCCTGCAATTGCACTGCTGGGTATTTACCCCAAAGATACAGATGTAGTGAAAAGAAGAGCCATCTGTACCCCAATGCTTATTGTAGCAATGGCTATGCTCACCAAACTGTGGAAAGAACCAAGATGCCCTTCAACGGATGAATGGATAAGGAAGATGTGGTCCATATACGCAATGGAGTATTATGCCTCCATCAGAAAGGATGAATACCCAACTTTTGTAGCAACATGGACGGGACTGGAAGAAATTATGCTGAGCGAAATAAGTCAAGCAGAGAGAGAGTCATGTATCATATGGTCTCCCTTATTTGTGGAGCATAGCAAATAACACGGAGGACATAGGGAGATGGAGAGGAGAGGGAGTTGAGAGAAACTGGAAGGGGAGATGAACCATGAGAGACTATGGACTCTGAAAAACAACCAGAGGGTTTTGGAGGGGCAGGGTGGGGTGGGAGTTTGAGGAATCAGGTGGTGGTTAATAGGGAGGGCACGTACTGCATGGAGCACTGGGTGTGATGCCAAAACAATGAACACTGTTATGCTGTAAATAAACAAATAAAAAAAAAAATGAGTCTATGGAAGGCCCGGCAGTGCCAGTTCACTCCACTGGAGGGAGTGGTGAGCCGTGGTGTGAGATACCCTGGAAGGCATGGCGATGCTGCTTGCCACCACTGGAGGCAGCGGCGAGCTGCCATGGGAAACACACCTGAAGAGGAGTCAGTGCAGCTTGCTGGCTCTGAAGGCAGGGCGGAGGTGCCCGGTGAGAGACCCTGAAACGTGAGGCACTACAGCTTATTTTTACAGGATGGAGTGGTGAGCTGTATAGTCTCTGTTTCTCCAGGCTCAAGGGTGGTGGTAAGAATTGATGGAGCCTGTCCCCCACTCAGCATTGTGCCCTCTTTCCCCAGGTTTGCTGGTAATGTGCTGTCAGGATGGTTCAGGAGGGTCCTCCCAGTTGGGCTCTGGAGCCAGGGGAACCAAACCCGACTCATGGTGCATTTGGAACCGAGGAGCTGAGTGTTTGTTTGGAAAAGTATGTTTGTTTCTCCAAAAAGGACAAGGGCATTGACCAGCTTGAGAGGGAAGTGAATGACCAGTTAAGAAACAAGCCTGTGTCTCTCCTTCTCCCAGGAATCAGAGCAGATGTGCAGGCTTTAGGTGGGAGACGCCTGCTTATCTGCACCTGACAACCCTTCTTCACTCTGGCTCCATGAGACCTGAAGTTTGGAAGTCAGCGTCTGAGTCAGTCATGCAGCTTGTCCCAGGACGTCAGTGTTCAGAGAAAACAGCAGGCCTGTGGGTGGCAATGTCACATCCATGCCAGGATGGCAGGTAAAAATTCCCTTTCACCCCAAATTTCCTGGGCTTTTCTCTTGTCTCCAGTGGAGCTCACAAATGGCACCCTGAACCAGCTGTAAGCAATCTCGTGTGGGTGCCAGAGCTCCTGAGTTTCTCTGCAGGGAGCACCTGGCAGGGATCTCATTTTCTGTTTATTTCTGGCTTACAAAGGTATTTGGAACATCTCTTTCCTAGGAAATCCCTTGGATTCGAAAGGGAAGGTGAGATTGACTTGGTGTGCCTTTTGAACATAGAAAGTATTCCTTCACCGAACAGTGTTTACTCCACTGGGCCTAGACTCTGGTGGAACGGCTGGCATCTAGAGTGAGGTGGCTGTTTGTGGTCAGATAGAGACTTGGATGATGGCTTCTTCTTTGTCCAAGGTGATGTATCCTAATGGATTCGTCTTTGAATCCAAAGAGTTCCAATGAGGGCAGAGGGAAAATTCAAAATGATTCCAAGGAGTCTTGGACAATTTAAAAGGGATGCTTGTCTTCCTAGGTTCACTCAAACGGCTATATATGGTTGGACATGCTGTATTTTCTCTGCAGTTTCATGGGTAGTGAAGTCAGAAGGAGAGTCTTTGGGAATTTCCCTGGATAAAGGCACTCTGTTGGCTTCAAGGGACTTGGTGTCAGGAACCCTGGGCTGAATTTCTGTGGCTGCTTTCCTGATGCTCAGTGAGTCAGGGTTTCCCACAGGTTTTATATTTCCTCCTTAGGAAATTGCTGGCAGGGAATGTTCTGTTTAAAGTGGAACCCTCGGGGGCACCTGTGTGGCTCAGTGGGTTAAGCCACTGCCTTCGGCTCAGGTCATGGTCTCAGGGTCCTGAGATCGAGCCCCGCATTGGGCTCTCTGCTCAGCGGGGAGTCTGCTTCGTCCTCTCTCTCTGCCTGCCTCTCTGCCTACTTGTGACCTCTGTCAAATAAATAAATAAAATCTAAAAAAAAAAAAAAAACAAAACCCAAAACCGGGACCCTCCTACATTGTTGGTGGGCCTGCGTGTTGTTGCAGCCACTCTTGGAAAGAATACAGTCTGTCCTCCAAAAGCTAAGAACTGAACAACAGTAGGATCCAGCAATTGTCCTCCTAGTTATTTCCCTAAAGGGCACAAAAATGCACATTCAGTGGGGTATAAGCACCGTGATATTTACAGCAGCATTTTCAACCATTGTAAAACAATGGAGGGAGACCAAATGTCCATTCACTGATGAGTGATATATATATATATATATACATATATATATATATATATCACTCGTATATATCATATGTGTGTGTGTGTGTGTGTATGTGTATTCATTCTCCCACATCTTCTTAATGGAATAGGATCCAGGTTCAAAAAGGATGAAATCTTACCATCTGCAAGGATGTGGATGGATCTACAGTGGATTTAGCTAAGTAAAATCAGTAAGAAAAGACCAATAGCCTATATCTTGACCTCTATGGAATTTCAGAAAGAAAACAGATGAACATAGTGAGGGGAGAAAGGCCAATGAGGAAACAGACTCTAACCTAGAGCAAAATCGAGGGTTGCTAGGGGGCAGGGGTGTGGGGCGAAGGGTTAAGTGGGTGACAGCTATTAGGGAGAGTACTTGTTGTGATGAGCTCTGGGTGTTCTATGCAGGTGAGCAGCCTCCCGGAGCTCCTCCTGGCGGTGCCGGAACGCGACGACACGCGATCCCGGACAGGGCCCCGGGGGGGGCCGCCCTGCGGCCCTGTGGTGCCCGAAGTGTGTTCGCCGGGCGTTTTCCGGCCAATTCTCACGAGCGTTCTGCCCAAATCGGGATCGATTTGGGCAGAACGCTCGTGAGAATTGGCCGGCGTTGGGCAGCCCTGGTCAGCGCCCAGTTCCGCGTGGAGCAGGGCCCTTTCTCGCTCGGGGCATGTCGCGGCCACCCGGAAAACGAGCCGTGACGATGGGGCGCGTCCGGCAGCCGCGGCCCCGGGGAGTTTTCCCCGAGCAGAGTGGATGGAGGCGCCGTGGCCGGGCGTCCGCCTCCGCCGTGGCGGGCGGCCGGGGCGCCCCTGGAGGGGGCTGGCCTCTGTGGGGAAACGGTCTGGTCTCTCACTCCGCGGCTAGGACGAAGCCGCGAAAGGTGCCGTTGTGGCCGGGACGGTCGGGGGACTCGTGGCGCGGGACTCAGGGTTCCCCATGAGGAGGCCCCCAGGCTCAGGCCCCTGGCAACGGAAGGCTGAGCAAGCAGGCCCGGGCCCGGTCCCGGCTTTCGGGGCTGGCCCGGCCCCAGCTGCCGGCGCCAGGGAGGGGACCCCCGGAGGCTGAGGAGCGGGAGGCGTCGGCCTCCCCGCGGCACGCCTCCCGGTGCTCCTCCTGGCGGTGCCGGAACGCGACGACACGCGATCCCGGACAGGGCCCCGGGGGGGGGGGGCCGCCCTGCGGCCCTGTGTTGCCCAAAGTGTGTTCGCCGGGCGTTTTCCGGCCAATTCTCACGAGCGTTCTGCCAAATCGGGATCGATTTGGGCAGAACGCTCGTGAGAATTGGCCGGCGTTGGGCAGCCCTGGTCAGCGCCCAGTTCCGCGTGGAGCAGGGCCCTTTCTCGCTCGGGGCATGTCGCGGCCACCCGGAAAACGAGCCACGACGATGGAACCAGATGGGCCTTCATATTTATACTGACCTATATACTTACTGGAGTCCATTATGGAAAGATTTCCATCTGGGTGTGAGGCTGAGTCCTGTGGTATTGCTCAGGCATCCCCAAATCCTAGGGCTTTGGAGCCCACCCTTAGGGGACGGAGACATGAGAACCCAAGCTAGGGATAGAGTTAGGGCCGAAGGACATTGCAGGCCCAAACAGCTGACAGTGTGTGTGGTTCCTAGAGGCTGGAATTAAGGATGAGTGTTCTGTTTCTGGTCAGGCACAGGGTTTGTGACCTAGAGGCCACTGAAATTGGGGGTTTGCTGGTATAGGCTCAGATGGGCAGGCATTTTAATCCTGCTTTGAATACTTTCTAGAGGTCTACATGGCACGCTTTCCTCCTGTCTGTTAGGATGAGTCCTGTGGTATGGCTAAGGTGACCCCAGTCCGTGGGGTAGGGAGCCAGACCCCTAGGAATTGAATGCTCAGAACACAAACTAAGCTTCAGTTAGGGGTTAGGAGCATGGCAGGCCCAATCTGATGGTGGTGTGGCAAGCTATCCAGAGGGCTGAGTACAGAGGGATGGATAGAGTAAGTGTCAGGTTCAGGTTTGTGTCCAGCTGCTGACTCTGGGTGAACTCAGTGGTGCGTGGCAGATTTCTCCTGCTCAGAATCCTTTGCAGAGTCCCAAATGGTATGGTTTCCTTCTGGGTGGCAGGCAGAGATCTCAAATATTGCTCAGGGGTCCCCATCCGTGGGACTTGGGTGCCAGTCCTCTGGGGACAGAGCATGAAACCCCAACCTAGGGTTGGGGCTAGGTCCCAGCAACATGACAGGCCTGATTTGCTGGTGCTGTGCAGAGCTCTCACGGGGACTGAGTAGAGAACATGGGTCAGTCTGAGTCAGGCTCCGGGTTGGTGGCCATGGGGGGAAAGGCAGATTTCTCCTGCTCTCAGTCCTTGGCAGAGTTCCAATTCTACTGTTTCCTTCTGGGTTGAAGACAGAGTCCTCTGGCATTTCTCAGGGGTCCCACATATGTGGGGCTTTGGTACCTGTATTCTTGGGACACAAGACAGAAAATGTACCTAAGTTTTGGTTAGGGCTGAGGGTCATGTCAGTCTCAATAGGCCACCCTGAGAGGAGTGACCTGGGGAGCAGAGTTGAGGACGTGGGTCAGTGTGAGTGTTAAGATCCAGGTGTGAACGGGGGGTGCTGAAAGTGGGATAGCCTCAGGGGGCCAAGAAATATTCTGGTATAGTTCAGGTGTAACCCATCAGCGGAGCTTTGGTGTCAATCATCAGAGGACAGAAGACTGAAAACACAACCTAGGGCTTGGAAAAGAGCACAGGGGCATGGCTGGCCTGATCTGCTGGTGCCGAGGCTAGATGTCTGGGGTACTGAGTTGAGGGCCATGGTCAGGTGGTGCATTACGATCTGGGTTTGTGCCTGGGGGGTGGCCGAAGGTGGAGGTGGCTTCAGGGAGCATGAAGATTTCTCCCATTCCGATGGTTCTGTGCAGCTCCAAACAGAACGGTTTCCTCCCGGGTGGCAGACAGAGCACTGGGTTGTGGCTCAGGGGTCCAAATATGGAGGAATTGGGGGACCAGCCTCTGGGGATGAAGACTGAAAATGCAACCTAGGCTTAAGGTTAGGGTCAGGGGCATGGCAGGCCCAATTTGCTGGCACTGAGAAGGGATCCCAGGGGGATGAATTGAGGGCAGAGGTCCGGTGGCATGAGAGGGTCCAGGTTTGTGGTCAGGGGACCGCTGAAGGAGGGGGTTGTGCTCAGGGAGGCATGCAGTTTCTCCCACTCTGAGTGTTCTACTCAGTTTCAAATGGCACGGTTTCCTCCTGGGTGGTAGGCAGGCTGAGTGCCAGCCTCCACATTTGTGGCCCAATAGTGCGCAGAGGGTGGGGGATAGCCTCGGGTGAACCGTGCAGGTTTCTCCCGCTCTGAGGATTCGACACAGCTCCAAACAGCATGGTTTCCTCCTGCATGGTGGACAGAGTCCTGAGGTGTCACTCAGGATTCTTTAATCTTGGGGTCTTGGGGTCAGGACTCTTGGGGATGATACCTGAAAACCAAAATTAGGGATAGGGTTAAGGCCTAGGGCCATGGTAGACCTGATATGCCAGTGCAGAGGCAGGTGCCCTGGTGCGCTGAGTTGAGCTCGGGTGTCAGACGGGGCCTTAGCCTCTAGGTGTGTGTCCAGACGTTCGCATAACCTGGGGGTGACTTCAGGGGTGCATGGAAGTTTCTCCAGCTCTGAGGGTTCAGCGCAGCTCCAAACAGCACAGCGGTGCCCTGCGTGGCAGGCAGATTCCCAGCATGAGTATCAGGCATCCTCAATCCTTGTGACGCAGTATGTGGTCTATTCTGGAGAAGGTTCCATGTGCACTTGAGAAGAATGAGTATTCTGTTGTTTTAGGGTGGAATGTTCTGTATATGTCTATGAGGTCCATCTGGTCCAATGTTTCATTCAATGCTCTTATTTCTTTTTTAATTTTCTGCTTCGATGATCTGTCTATTTCTGAGAGAGGCGTATGAAGATCTCCTACTATTATTGTATTCATATCAATATGACTCTTTATCTTGATTAATAGTTTTCTTATGGAATTGGGTGCTCCCATATTGGGGGCATAGATATTCACAATTGTTAGATCATCTTGGCGGATAGTCCCTTTAAGAATTATGGAGTGTCCTTCTGTATCTCTGACTACAGTCTTTAGTTTAAAATCTAATTTATCTGATATGAAAATCGCTACCCCGGCCTTCTTTTGAGGCCCATTGGCATGAAAGATGCTTCTCCATCCGTTCACTTTCAGTCTGGGTGTATCCTTAGGTTCAAAATGGGTCTCTTGTAGACAACATATGGATGGGTCCTGTCGTTTTATCCAATCTGCAACCCTGTGTCGTTTTATGGGCGCATTTAGGCCATTCACATTGAGAGTGGTTATTGAGAGATAGGTTTTGATTCATGTCATGTTGCCTTTGAAGTCTTTCTGTCTGTAGATTGTTTCTATATTTCTGTTCAATGATATTCTTGGGATTTTTTCTCTTTTATAGGACCCCCCCCCTTAATATTTCCTGCAGTGTCGGCTTGCTGGTTGCATAGTCTTTTAAGCCTTGCTGGTCTTGGAAACTCTTTATCTCTCCATCCATTTTAAATGTCAGTCTTGCCGGATAGAGTATTCTTGGTTGCATGTTCTTCTCATTTAGTACTCTGAATATATTTTGCCAGCCCTTCCTGGCTTGCCAGGTCTCTGTGAAAAGGTCTGACGTTATTCTAATGGGCTTGGATGCCCACTCTCACCACTCTTGTTCAACATAGTATTAGAAGTCCTAGCAACGGCAATCAGACAACAAAGAGAAATAAAAGGTATCCAAATTGGCAAGGAAGAAGTCAAACTCTCTCTCTTCGCAGATGACATGATTTTTTATATGGAAAACCCCAAAGACTCCACCCCCAAACTACTAGACTCATACAGCAATTCAGTAACGTGGCAGGATACAAAGTCAATGTACAGAAATCAGTGGCTTTCTTATACACTAACAGTGAAAATACAGAAAGGGAAATTAGAGAATCGATTCCATTTACTATAGCACCAAGAACCATAAGATACCTGGGAATAAACCTAACCAAAGAGGTAAAGGATCTGTACTCGAGGAACTACAGAACACTCATGAAAGAAATTGAAGAAGACCCAAAAAGATGGAAGACAATTCCATGCTCTTGGATTGGAAGAATAAACATTGTTAAAATGTTTATACTGCCTAGAGCAATCTATGCTTTTAATGCCATTCCGATCAAAATTCCACCGGTAGTTTTCAAAGAGCTGGAGCCAATAATCCTAAAATTTGTATGGAATCAGAAGAGACCCCGAATTGCTAAGGCAATGTTGAAAAACAAAAACAAAACTGGCGGCATCACGTTACCCGATTTTAAGCTTTACTACAAAGCTGCGATCACCAAGACAGCGTGGCCCTGGCATAAAAACAGACACATAGACCAGTGGAACAGAGTGGAGAGCCCAGATATGGACCCTCAACTCCACGGTGAAATAATGTTCGACAAAACAGGAAAAAATATTCAATGGAAAAAAAGACAGTCTCTTCAATCAATGGTGCTGGGAAAACTGGACAGCTATATGTAGAATAATGAAACTCAACCATTCTCTTACACTCGAAATGGATAAAAGACCTCATCATGAGACAGGAATCCATCAGAATCCTAGAGGAGAACATAGGCAGTAACCTCTTCGATATCAGCCACAGCAACTTCTTTCAAGATATGTCTCCAAAGGCCAAGGAAACAAAAGCGAAAATAAACTTTTGGCACTTCATCAAGATCAAAAGCTTCTGCACAGCAAAGGAAACAGTCCACCAAACAAAAAGGCAACCCACGGAATGGGAGAAGATATTTGCAAATGACAGTACAGACAAAAGGTTGATATCCAGGATCTATAAAGAACTTCTCAAACTCAACACACACAAAACAGAGAATCATATCCAAAAATGGGCAGAAGATATGAACAGACACTTCTCCAACGAAGACATACAAATGGCTATCAGACACATGAAAAAATGTTCATCATCACTAGCCATCAGGGAGATTCAAATGAAAACCACATTGAGATACCACCTGACACCAGTTAGAATGGCCAAAATGAGCAAGACAGGAAACAACGTGTGTTGGAGAGGATGTGGAGAAAGGGGAACCCTCTTACACTGTTGGTGGGAATGCAAGTTGGTGCAGCCACTTTGGAGAACAGTGTGGAGATTCCTCCAGAAATTAAGAATAGAGCTTCCCTATGACCCTGCAATTGCACTGCTGGGTATTTACCCCAAAGATACAGATGTAGTGAAAAGAAGAGCCATCTGTACCCCAATGCTTATTGTAGCAATGGCTATGCTCACCAAACTGTGGAAAGAACCAAGATGCCCTTCAACGGATGAATGGATAAGGAAGATGTGGTCCATATACGCAATGGAGTATTATGCCTCCATCAGAAAGGATGAATACCCAACTTTTGTAGCAACATGGACGGGACTGGAAGAAATTATGCTGAGCGAAATAAGTCAAGCAGAGAGAGAGTCATGTATCATATGGTCTCCCTTATTTGTGGAGCATAGCAAATAACACGGAGGACATAGGGAGATGGAGAGGAGAGGGAGTTGAGAGAAACTGGAAGGGGAGATGAACCATGAGAGACTATGGACTCTGAAAAACAACCAGAGGGTTTTGGAGGGGCAGGGTGGGGTGGGAGTTTGAGGAATCAGGTGGTGGTTAATAGGGAGGGCACGTACTGCATGGAGCACTGGGTGTGATGCCAAAACAATGAACACTGTTATGCTGTAAATAAACAAATAAAAAAAAAAATGAGTCTATGGAAGGCCCGGCAGTGCCAGTTCACTCCACTGGAGGGAGTGGTGAGCCGTGGTGTGAGATACCCTGGAAGGCATGGCGATGCTGCTTGCCACCACTGGAGGCAGCGGCGAGCTGCCATGGGAAACACACCTGAAGAGGAGTCAGTGCAGCTTGCTGGCTCTGAAGGCAGGGCGGAGGTGCCCGGTGAGAGACCCTGAAACGTGAGGCACTACAGCTTATTTTTACAGGATGGAGTGGTGAGCTGTATAGTCTCTGTTTCTCCAGGCTCAAGGGTGGTGGTAAGAATTGATGGAGCCTGTCCCCCACTCAGCATTGTGCCCTCTTTCCCCAGGTTTGCTGGTAATGTGCTGTCAGGATGGTTCAGGAGGGTCCTCCCAGTTGGGCTCTGGAGCCAGGGGAACCAAACCCGACTCATGGTGCATTTGGAACCGAGGAGCTGAGTGTTTGTTTGGAAAAGTATGTTTGTTTCTCCAAAAAGGACAAGGGCATTGACCAGCTTGAGAGGGAAGTGAATGACCAGTTAAGAAACAAGCCTGTGTCTCTCCTTCTCCCAGGAATCAGAGCAGATGTGCAGGCTTTAGGTGGGAGACGCCTGCTTATCTGCACCTGACAACCCTTCTTCACTCTGGCTCCATGAGACCTGAAGTTTGGAAGTCAGCGTCTGAGTCAGTCATGCAGCTTGTCCCAGGACGTCAGTGTTCAGAGAAAACAGCAGGCCTGTGGGTGGCAATGTCACATCCATGCCAGGATGGCAGGTAAAAATTCCCTTTCACCCCAAATTTCCTGGGCTTTTCTCTTGTCTCCAGTGGAGCTCACAAATGGCACCCTGAACCAGCTGTAAGCAATCTCGTGTGGGTGCCAGAGCTCCTGAGTTTCTCTGCAGGGAGCACCTGGCAGGGATCTCATTTTCTGTTTATTTCTGGCTTACAAAGGTATTTGGAACATCTCTTTCCTAGGAAATCCCTTGGATTCGAAAGGGAAGGTGAGATTGACTTGGTGTGCCTTTTGAACATAGAAAGTATTCCTTCACCGAACAGTGTTTACTCCACTGGGCCTAGACTCTGGTGGAACGGCTGGCATCTAGAGTGAGGTGGCTGTTTGTGGTCAGATAGAGACTTGGATGATGGCTTCTTCTTTGTCCAAGGTGATGTATCCTAATGGATTCGTCTTTGAATCCAAAGAGTTCCAATGAGGGCAGAGGGAAAATTCAAAATGATTCCAAGGAGTCTTGGACAATTTAAAAGGGATGCTTGTCTTCCTAGGTTCACTCAAACGGCTATATATGGTTGGACATGCTGTATTTTCTCTGCAGTTTCATGGGTAGTGAAGTCAGAAGGAGAGTCTTTGGGAATTTCCCTGGATAAAGGCACTCTGTTGGCTTCAAGGGACTTGGTGTCAGGAACCCTGGGCTGAATTTCTGTGGCTGCTTTCCTGATGCTCAGTGAGTCAGGGTTTCCCACAGGTTTTATATTTCCTCCTTAGGAAATTGCTGGCAGGGAATGTTCTGTTTAAAGTGGAACCCTCGGGGGCACCTGTGTGGCTCAGTGGGTTAAGCCACTGCCTTCGGCTCAGGTCATGGTCTCAGGGTCCTGAGATCGAGCCCCGCATTGGGCTCTCTGCTCAGCGGGGAGTCTGCTTCGTCCTCTCTCTCTGCCTGCCTCTCTGCCTACTTGTGACCTCTGTCAAATAAATAAATAAAATCTAAAAAAAAAAAAAAAAAACAAAACCCAAAACCGGGACCCTCCTACATTGTTGGTGGGCCTGCGTGTTGTTGCAGCCACTCTTGGAAAGAATACAGTCTGTCCTCCAAAAGCTAAGAACTGAACAACAGTAGGATCCAGCAATTGTCCTCCTAGTTATTTCCCTAAAGGGCACAAAAATGCACATTCAGTGGGGTATAAGCACCGTGATATTTACAGCAGCATTTTCAACCATTGTAAAACAATGGAGGGAGACCAAATGTCCATTCACTGATGAGTGATATATATATATATATATATATATATATATATATATATATATATATCACTCGTATATATCATATGTGTGTGTGTGTGTGTGTGTATGTGTATTCATTCTCCCACATCTTCTTAATGGAATAGGATCCAGGTTCAAAAAGGATGAAATCTTACCATCTGCAAGGATGTGGATGGATCTACAGTGGATTTAGCTAAGTAAAATCAGTAAGAAAAGACCAATAGCCTATATCTTGACCTCTATGGAATTTCAGAAAGAAAACAGATGAACATAGTGAGGGGAGAAAGGCCAATGAGGAAACAGACTCTAACCTAGAGCAAAATCGAGGGTTGCTAGGGGGCAGGGGTGTGGGGCGAAGGGTTAAGTGGGTGACAGCTATTAGGGAGAGTACTTGTTGTGATGAGCTCTGGGTGTTCTATGCAGGTGAGCAGCCTCCCGGAGCTCCTCCTGGCGGTGCCGGAACGCGACGACACGCGATCCCGGACAGGGCCCCGGGGGGGGCCGCCCTGCGGCCCTGTGGGGCCCGAAGTGTGTTCGCCGGGCGTTTTCCGGCCAATTCTCACGAGCGTTCTGCCCAAATCGGGATCGATTTGGGCAGAACGCTCGTGAGAATTGGCCGGCGTTGGGCAGCCCTGGTCAGCGCCCAGTTCCGCGTGGAGCAGGGCCCTTTCTCGCTCGGGGCATGTCGCGGCCACCCGGAAAACGAGCCGTGACGATGGGGCGCGTCCGGCAGCCGCGGCCCCGGGGAGTTTTCCCCGAGCAGAGTGGATGGAGGCGCCGTGGCCGGGCGTCCGCCTCCGCCGTGGCGGGCGGCCGGGGCGCCCCTGGAGGGGGCTGGCCTCTGTGGGGAAACGGTCTGGTCTCTCACTCCGCGGCTAGGACGAAGCCGCGAAAGGTGCCGTTGTGGCCGGGACGGTCGGGGGACTCGTGGCGCGGGACTCAGGGTTCCCCATGAGGAGGCCCCCAGGCTCAGGCCCCTGGCAACGGAAGGCTGAGCAAGCAGGCCCGGGCCCGGTCCCGGCTTTCGGGGCTGGCCCGGCCCCAGCTGCCGGCGCCAGGGAGGGGACCCCCGGAGGCTGAGGAGCGGGAGGCGTCGGCCTCCCCGCGGCACGCCTCCCGGTGCTCCTCCTGGCGGTGCCGGAACGCGACGACACGCGATCCCGGACAGGGCCCCGGGGGGGGGGGGGCCGCCCTGCGGCCCTGTGTTGCCCAAAGTGTGTTCGCCGGGCGTTTTCCGGCCAATTCTCACGAGCGTTCTGCCAAATCGGGATCGATTTGGGCAGAACGCTCGTGAGAATTGGCCGGCGTTGGGCAGCCCTGGTCAGCGCCCAGTTCCGCGTGGAGCAGGGCCCTTTCTCGCTCGGGGCATGTCGCGGCCACCCGGAAAACGAGCCACGACGATGGAACCAGATGGGCCTTCATATTTATACTGACCTATATACTTACTGGAGTCCATTATGGAAAGATTTCCATCTGGGTGTGAGGCTGAGTCCTGTGGTATTGCTCAGGCATCCCCAAATCCTAGGGCTTTGGAGCCCACCCTTAGGGGACGGAGACATGAGAACCCAAGCTAGGGATAGAGTTAGGGCCGAAGGACATTGCAGGCCCAAACAGCTGACAGTGTGTGTGGTTCCTAGAGGCTGGAATTAAGGATGAGTGTTCTGTTTCTGGTCAGGCACAGGGTTTGTGACCTAGAGGCCACTGAAATTGGGGGTTTGCTGGTATAGGCTCAGATGGGCAGGCATTTTAATCCTGCTTTGAATACTTTCTAGAGGTCTACATGGCACGCTTTCCTCCTGTCTGTTAGGATGAGTCCTGTGGTATGGCTAAGGTGACCCCAGTCCGTGGGGTAGGGAGCCAGACCCCTAGGAATTGAATGCTCAGAACACAAACTAAGCTTCAGTTAGGGGTTAGGAGCATGGCAGGCCCAATCTGATGGTGGTGTGGCAAGCTATCCAGAGGGCTGAGTACAGAGGGATGGATAGAGTAAGTGTCAGGTTCAGGTTTGTGTCCAGCTGCTGACTCTGGGTGAACTCAGTGGTGCGTGGCAGATTTCTCCTGCTCAGAATCCTTTGCAGAGTCCCAAATGGTATGGTTTCCTTCTGGGTGGCAGGCAGAGATCTCAAATATTGCTCAGGGGTCCCCATCCGTGGGACTTGGGTGCCAGTCCTCTGGGGACAGAGCATGAAACCCCAACCTAGGGTTGGGGCTAGGTCCCAGCAACATGACAGGCCTGATTTGCTGGTGCTGTGCAGAGCTCTCACGGGGACTGAGTAGAGAACATGGGTCAGTCTGAGTCAGGCTCCGGGTTGGTGGCCATGGGGGGAAAGGCAGATTTCTCCTGCTCTCAGACCTTGGCAGAGTTCCAATTCTACTGTTTCCTTCTGGGTTGAAGACAGAGTCCTCTGGCATTTCTCAGGGGTCCCACATATGTGGGGCTTTGGTACCTGTATTCTTGGGACACAAGACAGAAAATGTACCTAAGTTTTGGTTAGGGCTGAGGGTCATGTCAGTCTCAATAGGCCACCCTGAGAGGAGTGACCTGGGGAGCAGAGTTGAGGACGTGGGTCAGTGTGAGTGTTAAGATCCAGGTGTGAACGGGGGGTGCTGAAAGTGGGATAGCCTCAGGGGGCCAAGAAATATTCTGGTATAGTTCAGGTGTAACCCATCAGCGGAGCTTTGGTGTCAATCATCAGAGGACAGAAGACTGAAAACACAACCTAGGGCTTGGAAAAGAGCACAGGGGCATGGCTGGCCTGATCTGCTGGTGCCGAGGCTAGATGTCTGGGGTACTGAGTTGAGGGCCATGGTCAGGTGGTGCATTACGATCTGGGTTTGTGCCTGGGGGGTGGCCGAAGGTGGAGGTGGCTTCAGGGAGCATGAAGATTTCTCCCATTCCGATGGTTCTGTGCAGCTCCAAACAGAACGGTTTCCTCCCGGGTGGCAGACAGAGCACTGGGTTGTGGCTCAGGGGTCCAAATATGGAGGAATTGGGGGACCAGCCTCTGGGGATGAAGACTGAAAATGCAACCTAGGCTTAAGGTTAGGGTCAGGGGCATGGCAGGCCCAATTTGCTGGCACTGAGAAGGGATCCCAGGGGGATGAATTGAGGGCAGAGGTCCGGTGGCATGAGAGGGTCCAGGTTTGTGGTCAGGGGACCGCTGAAGGAGGGGGTTGTGCTCAGGGAGGCATGCAGTTTCTCCCACTCTGAGTGTTCTACTCAGTTTCAAATGGCACGGTTTCCTCCTGGGTGGTAGGCAGGCTGAGTGCCAGCCTCCACATTTGTGGCCCAATAGTGCGCAGAGGGTGGGGGATAGCCTCGGGTGAACCGTGCAGGTTTCTCCCGCTCTGAGGATTCGACACAGCTCCAAACAGCATGGTTTCCTCCTGCATGGTGGACAGAGTCCTGAGGTGTCACTCAGGATTCTTTAATCTTGGGGTCTTGGGGTCAGGACTCTTGGGGATGATACCTGAAAACCAAAATTAGGGATAGGGTTAAGGCCTAGGGCCATGGTAGACCTGATATGCCAGTGCAGAGGCAGGTGCCCTGGTGCGCTGAGTTGAGCTCGGGTGTCAGACGGGGCCTTAGCCTCTAGGTGTGTGTCCAGACGTTCGCATAACCTGGGGGTGACTTCAGGGGTGCATGGAAGTTTCTCCAGCTCTGAGGGTTCAGCGCAGCTCCAAACAGCACAGCAGTGCCCTGCGTGGCAGGCAGATTCCCAGCATGAGTATCAGGCATCCTCAATCCTTGTGACGCAGTATGTGGTCTATTCTGGAGAAGGTTCCATGTGCACTTGAGAAGAATGAGTATTCTGTTGTTTTAGGGTGGAATGTTCTGTATATGTCTATGAGGTCCATCTGGTCCAATGTTTCATTCAATGCTCTTATTTCTTTTTTAATTTTCTGCTTCGATGATCTGTCTATTTCTGAGAGAGGCGTATGAAGATCTCCTACTATTATTGTATTCATATCAATATGACTCTTTATCTTGATTAATAGTTTTCTTATGGAATTGGGTGCTCCCATATTGGGGGCATAGATATTCACAATTGTTAGATCATCTTGGCGGATAGTCCCTTTAAGAATTATGGAGTGTCCTTCTGTATCTCTGACTACAGTCTTTAGTTTAAAATCTAATTTATCTGATATGAGAATCGCTACCCCGGCCTTCTTTTGAGGCCCATTGGCATGAAAGATGCTTCTCCATCCGTTCACTTTCAGTCTGGGTGTATCCTTAGGTTCAAAATGGGTCTCTTGTAGACAACATATGGATGGGTCCTGTCGTTTTATCCAATCTGCAACCCTGTGTCGTTTTATGGGCGCATTTAGGCCATTCACATTGAGAGTGGTTATTGAGAGATAGGTTTTGATTCATGTCATGTTGCCTTTGAAGTCTTTCTGTCTGTAGATTGTTTCTATATTTCTGTTCAATGATATTCTTGGGATTTTTTCTCTTTTATAGGACCCCCCCCCTTAATATTTCCTGCAGTGTCGGCTTGCTGGTTGCATAGTCTTTTAAGCCTTGCTGGTCTTGGAAACTCTTTATCTCTCCATCCATTTTAAATGTCAGTCTTGCCGGATAGAGTATTCTTGGTTGCATGTTCTTCTCATTTAGTACTCTGAATATATTTTGCCAGCCCTTCCTGGCTTGCCAGGTCTCTGTGAAAAGGTCTGACGTTATTCTAATGGGCTTGGATGCCCACTCTCACCACTCTTGTTCAACATAGTATTAGAAGTCCTAGCAACGGCAATCAGACAACAAAGAGAAATAAAAGGTATCCAAATTGGCAAGGAAGAAGTCAAACTCTCTCTCTTCGCAGATGACATGATTTTTTATATGGAAAACCCCAAAGACTCCACCCCCAAACTACTAGACTCATACAGCAATTCAGTAACGTGGCAGGATACAAAGTCAATGTACAGAAATCAGTGGCTTTCTTATACACTAACAGTGAAAATACAGAAAGGGAAATTAGAGAATCGATTCCATTTACTATAGCACCAAGAACCATAAGATACCTGGGAATAAACCTAACCAAAGAGGTAAAGGATCTATACTCGAGGAACTACAGAACACTCATGAAAGAAATTGAAGAAGACCCAAAAAGATGGAAGACAATTCCATGCTCTTGGATTGGAAGAATAAACATTGTTAAAATGTTTATACTGCCTAGAGCAATCTATGCTTTTAATGCCATTCCGATCAAAATTCCACCGGTAGTTTTCAAAGAGCTGGAGCCAATAATCCTAAAATTTGTATGGAATCAGAAGAGACCCCGAATTGCTAAGGCAATGTTGAAAAACAAAAACAAAACTGGCGGCATCACGTTACCCGATTTTAAGCTTTACTACAAAGCTGCGATCACCAAGACAGCGTGGCCCTGGCATAAAAACAGACACATAGACCAGTGGAACAGAGTGGAGAGCCCAGATATGGACCCTCAACTCCACGGTGAAATAATGTTCGACAAAACAGGAAAAAATATTCAATGGAAAAAAAGACAGTCTCTTCAATCAATGGTGCTGGGAAAACTGGACAGCTATATGTAGAATAATGAAACTCAACCATTCTCTTACACTCGAAATGGATAAAAGACCTCATCATGAGACAGGAATCCATCAGAATCCTAGAGGAGAACATAGGCAGTAACCTCTTCGATATCAGCCACAGCAACTTCTTTCAAGATATGTCTCCAAAGGCCAAGGAAACAAAAGCGAAAATAAACTTTTGGCACTTCATCAAGATCAAAAGCTTCTGCACAGCAAAGGAAACAGTCCACCAAACAAAAAGGCAACCCACGGAATGGGAGAAGATATTTGCAAATGACAGTACAGACAAAAGGTTGATATCCAGGATCTATAAAGAACTTCTCAAACTCAACACACACAAAACAGAGAATCATATCCAAAAATGGGCAGAAGATATGAACAGACACTTCTCCAACGAAGACATACAAATGGCTATCAGACACATGAAAAAATGTTCATCATCACTAGCCATCAGGGAGATTCAAATGAAAACCACATTGAGATACCACCTGACACCAGTTAGAATGGCCAAAATGAGCAAGACAGGAAACAACGTGTGTTGGAGAGGATGTGGAGAAAGGGGAACCCTCTTACACTGTTGGTGGGAATGCAAGTTGGTGCAGCCACTTTGGAGAACAGTGTGGAGATTCCTCCAGAAATTAAGAATAGAGCTTCCCTATGACCCTGCAATTGCACTGCTGGGTATTTACCCCAAAGATACAGATGTAGTGAAAAGAAGAGCCATCTGTACCCCAATGCTTATTGTAGCAATGGCTATGCTCACCAAACTGTGGAAAGAACCAAGATGCCCTTCAACGGATGAATGGATAAGGAAGATGTGGTCCATATACGCAATGGAGTATTATGCCTCCATCAGAAAGGATGAATACCCAACTTTTGTAGCAACATGGACGGGACTGGAAGAAATTATGCTGAGCGAAATAAGTCAAGCAGAGAGAGAGTCATGTATCATATGGTCTCCCTTATTTGTGGAGCATAGCAAATAACACGGAGGACATAGGGAGATGGAGAGGAGAGGGAGTTGAGAGAAACTGGAAGGGGAGATGAACCATGAGAGACTATGGACTCTGAAAAACAACCAGAGGGTTTTGGAGGGGCAGGGTGGGGTGGGAGTTTGAGGAATCAGGTGGTGGTTAATAGGGAGGGCACGTACTGCATGGAGCACTGGGTGTGATGCCAAAACAATGAACACTGTTATGCTGTAAATAAACAAATAAAAAAAAAAATGAGTCTATGGAAGGCCCGGCAGTGCCAGTTCACTCCACTGGAGGGAGTGGTGAGCCGTGGTGTGAGATACCCTGGAAGGCATGGCGATGCTGCTTGCCACCACTGGAGGCAGCGGCGAGCTGCCATGGGAAACACACCTGAAGAGGAGTCAGTGCAGCTTGCTGGCTCTGAAGGCAGGGCGGAGGTGCCCGGTGAGAGACCCTGAAACGTGAGGCACTACAGCTTATTTTTACAGGATGGAGTGGTGAGCTGTATAGTCTCTGTTTCTCCAGGCTCAAGGGTGGTGGTAAGAATTGATGGAGCCTGTCCCCCACTCAGCATTGTGCCCTCTTTCCCCAGGTTTGCTGGTAATGTGCTGTCAGGATGGTTCAGGAGGGTCCTCCCAGTTGGGCTCTGGAGCCAGGGGAACCAAACCCGACTCATGGTGCATTTGGAACCGAGGAGCTGAGTGTTTGTTTGGAAAAGTATGTTTGTTTCTCCAAAAAGGACAAGGGCATTGACCAGCTTGAGAGGGAAGTGAATGACCAGTTAAGAAACAAGCCTGTGTCTCTCCTTCTCCCAGGAATCAGAGCAGATGTGCAGGCTTTAGGTGGGAGACGCCTGCTTATCTGCACCTGACAACCCTTCTTCACTCTGGCTCCATGAGACCTGAAGTTTGGAAGTCAGCGTCTGAGTCAGTCATGCAGCTTGTCCCAGGACGTCAGTGTTCAGAGAAAACAGCAGGCCTGTGGGTGGCAATGTCACATCCATGCCAGGATGGCAGGTAAAAATTCCCTTTCACCCCAAATTTCCTGGGCTTTTCTCTTGTCTCCAGTGGAGCTCACAAATGGCACCCTGAACCAGCTGTAAGCAATCTCGTGTGGGTGCCAGAGCTCCTGAGTTTCTCTGCAGGGAGCACCTGGCAGGGATCTCATTTTCTGTTTATTTCTGGCTTACAAAGGTATTTGGAACATCTCTTTCCTAGGAAATCCCTTGGATTCGAAAGGGAAGGTGAGATTGACTTGGTGTGCCTTTTGAACATAGAAAGTATTCCTTCACCGAACAGTGTTTACTCCACTGGGCCTAGACTCTGGTGGAACGGCTGGCATCTAGAGTGAGGTGGCTGTTTGTGGTCAGATAGAGACTTGGATGATGGCTTCTTCTTTGTCCAAGGTGATGTATCCTAATGGATTCGTCTTTGAATCCAAAGAGTTCCAATGAGGGCAGAGGGAAAATTCAAAATGATTCCAAGGAGTCTTGGACAATTTAAAAGGGATGCTTGTCTTCCTAGGTTCACTCAAACGGCTATATATGGTTGGACATGCTGTATTTTCTCTGCAGTTTCATGGGTAGTGAAGTCAGAAGGAGAGTCTTTGGGAATTTCCCTGGATAAAGGCACTCTGTTGGCTTCAAGGGACTTGGTGTCAGGAACCCTGGGCTGAATTTCTGTGGCTGCTTTCCTGATGCTCAGTGAGTCAGGGTTTCCCACAGGTTTTATATTTCCTCCTTAGGAAATTGCTGGCAGGGAATGTTCTGTTTAAAGTGGAACCCTCGGGGGCACCTGTGTGGCTCAGTGGGTTAAGCCACTGCCTTCGGCTCAGGTCATGGTCTCAGGGTCCTGAGATCGAGCCCCGCATTGGGCTCTCTGCTCAGCGGGGAGTCTGCTTCGTCCTCTCTCTCTGCCTGCCTCTCTGCCTACTTGTGACCTCTGTCAAATAAATAAATAAAATCTAAAAAAAAAAAAAAAAACAAAACCCAAAACCGGGACCCTCCTACATTGTTGGTGGGCCTGCGTGTTGTTGCAGCCACTCTTGGAAAGAATACAGTCTGTCCTCCAAAAGCTAAGAACTGAACAACAGTAGGATCCAGCAATTGTCCTCCTAGTTATTTCCCTAAAGGGCACAAAAATGCACATTCAGTGGGGTATAAGCACCGTGATATTTACAGCAGCATTTTCAACCATTGTAAAACAATGGAGGGAGACCAAATGTCCATTCACTGATGAGTGATATATATATATATATATATGTATATATATATATATATATATATCACTCGTATATATCATATGTGTGTGTGTGTGTGTGTATGTGTATTCATTCTCCCACATCTTCTTAATGGAATAGGATCCAGGTTCAAAAAGGATGAAATCTTACCATCTGCAAGGATGTGGATGGATCTACAGTGGATTTAGCTAAGTAAAATCAGTAAGAAAAGACCAATAGCCTATATCTTGACCTCTATGGAATTTCAGAAAGAAAACAGATGAACATAGTGAGGGGAGAAAGGCCAATGAGGAAACAGACTCTAACCTAGAGCAAAATCGAGGGTTGCTAGGGGGCAGGGGTGTGGGGCGAAGGGTTAAGTGGGTGACAGCTATTAGGGAGAGTACTTGTTGTGATGAGCTCTGGGTGTTCTATGCAGGTGAGGAATCACAAAATCCTACCCCTGAAGGAGAGGAATGAACATTGCATGGAAACGAATTGGAATTGAAGTCAATGAAGAAAAGAAGACCATGTTCTACTTCATGAAGACTGAGGTCAAACTGGAATGACTTTTGCTCTCCTGTTCTGTAGCTGTTCATTATGAAACACTCTGTGGCAGGATACACTAGTTTCCTATTGCATAAGGAGCCCTCAGAAAGTTGCCATGAAAGATTTAGATCTCAGAGCATGTACATGTTCCATTGATATGTTACTTTCAGTTTGCCCAGGTGCAAAGGTAAGTGGAGAGAAATAGGGCTGAAGAGGAAAGGAGGTATTAAGCATTCAAGAGGTAGCCTTCCCCTTTCTCATGAATGCCTGGGCCAGTGTAAATTGGGAAGAAGGAGGGGGGATCCCAGAGCTTTGCCGCAGACAGGGGAGTTCTAGGTCTGCCTAGAGCTGGTGGTGTCCATGAGCAGAGCTGAGCTAGTGGCGTGGCAGGCCCGAACTTCTGGTGTTGAGGTGAGTTCCCCAAGGAGCTGAGTTGAGAATGGGGGTCAGGTGGTGAATCAGGCTCTGGGTTTGTGGCCAGGGGGCTGCAGAATGTGGGGGAGTCCTAATGGGGTCATGCAGGTTTCTCTGGCTCTGAGGGTTCTGCACAGCTCCAAAGGGACAAGTTTCCTGCTGGGTGGCAGGGGGACTCCTACAGTGTGGCTCCAAGTTTACCAATCTAGAGGGCTTGGTGGATAGGCCCCTGGGGAAGGAAGCCTGAAAATGCAACATAGGGTTAAGGGTAATGGGCTGGGCAGGACAGGCCTGATCAGCCTACACAGAGGTGAGATACCCTCAGAATTGAGTTGAGGAAATGCATCCTGCAATGCAGAAGAGTCAGGGTTTCTGGCCAGAGGGACGGCTGATCGTGGGGGTGGCTTTAGAGGGGCATGCTGGTTTCTCCCTCTCTGAGGAAACTTTGGAGCTCCAAATGTCATGGCTTCCCCCTGCATGGCATTCAGGTTTCTGCCTTGTTACAGGGGGGTCCTGAATCTGGGGAGTTTGGGGGCCAGGCCTCTTGGGATGGAAGCCCGAAATCAGAAACTAGAGCTACGGTAAGGGCGTAGGGGCATGGCATGCTCAATCTGCTACTGCTGAGGTGGGCTCCCTGGTGGGCTGACTTCAGGGTGGGTATCAGGTGGCATGTCAGACTCAGAGTTTGTGTCCAGGGATGCCACAGAAGCTGGGTGTGACCTCAGGGTTGCATGCAGGTTTCTCCTACCCTGAGGGTTCTGCAGAGCTCCAAATGGCATGGTTTCCTCCTGTGTGGCAGACGCAGTCCTGGGGTGTCACTGAGGAATCCTTAATCTCTACTGGCATGAATCTCGGAGGTGCCCAATCTGGCGGGCTTGGGGGACAGGCCTCTGTTCATGAAAGCCTGTACACCCCACCTAGGTTTATGGTTAGGGCCGAAGGGCATGGCAGGTCCAATGTGCCGGTGCTGATGCGGGCTCCCCTAAGGGTCGAGTTGAGGGCATAGATCTGGCATCGCAGGAGAATCTGGTTTTATGGCCATGGGGGTGACTCATGGTGGGGTGGCATTACGGGGGTTTGCAGGTTTCTCCCCGTCTGAGTGTTCAGTGCAGCTCTAAACCACAAGTTTTCCTCATGAGTGCCAGGTGGAGTCCCGTGGTGGCGCTCAGTAGACCTTAATCTGGGGGGACATGGGAGGCAGGCCCCTGGGATGGAAGCCTGAAAACCTAAAGAGGGGTTCTGGTAAGGGCTTAGGGGCATGGTGGCCTGATCTGCTTATGTTGAGGTGGGGCGCCCTAGGGTCTGAATTTATGGCATGCGTCCGGCAGCTCAGCAGAATCTGGTTTATGGCCGGGGGGACGGGTGCAGATGATGGGAGTGCCTTTAGAGGGGCAAGTTTCTCCCCCTCTGAGGGTTCAGCACAACTCCAAGGCACAGGTTCCTACTGTGTGGCAAGCGGAGTCCTGAGGTGTATGTCAAGATTCCTTAATCCAGGGGATTTTGTTGCCTGGACCCTCAGCATGGAAGACTGAACACCCAAACTTGTGTTAGGGTTAGGGCCTAGGGGCAATGGCAGGCCCGATCTGCCAGTGCTGAGGCGGGATCCCCTATGGGCTCAGTTGAGGGTATGCATTTGGTGGCGGGATGGAATCCAGCTCTATGGCCAGAGTGGCTGTTGATTATTGGGGTGGCTTTAGGGTGGCATGAAAGTTTCTCCCCATCTGAGGGTTCATTGCAGCTCCAAACCACAAGGTTTCCACTTGTGTGACAGGCTGTGTCCTGTGGTGTTGCTCAGAAGTCCTTAATCTGGGGGGCGTGGGGGCCAGGCCTCTTGGGATGGAAGCCTGAAAATCCAAACTAGGGTTAGGGTTAAGGCTTAGGGACATGGCAGACCCGATCTGCTGCAATTGAGGTGGTCTCCTGGATAGGCCGAATGGAGGGTGGGAATCAGGCAGGACTTGAGGTCTGTGTTTGTGTTTGTGGGGGCAAAGAAGCTAGTGGTGTCCGCGGGGGGCATGCAGCTTTCTCCTGCTCTGAGGTTCCTGCACAGTTCCAAATGGCACCATTTTGCCCTAGGAGGCTGGAGGAGTGCTGGCGGGAGTCTCAGTCATCCCCAGTCTGATGGGCTTGGGGTACAGGCCTCTGGGCATGGAAGGCTGTATACCCCACCTAGGGTTAGGGTTAGGGTCTAGGGTCATGGCAGGCCCAATCTGCCGGCGCTGAGATGGGCTCCCCTCAGGGCTGAGTTGAGGGCATGTGTCCGGTAGCTTCATAGAAAACAGCTTTCTGGCCTGCGGTGCCGCAAATTGTGCGGATAGCTTTACGGGGGCTTGAAGGTTTCTCACCCTCTGAGTATTCAGCAGCTCCAAACTGCAAGGTTTCATCCTGCGTGGCTGTTGGAGTCCTGCAATGTCACTCAGGGGTCCTTAATCCAGGGGGCCTGGAGGCTAGGCATCTTGGGATGGAAGCCTGGAAACTCAAACTAAGGGTGAGGTCTTGGGGCGCGACAGGCCCAATCTGCCAGTGCTGAGGCGGACTCCCCGGTGGCCTGAGTTGAGGGTCGGTGATAGGTGGCTCGTGTGAATCTGGGTTTGTGTTCAGGAGGGGCTCAGATGCTGGGGCTTGCCTTGGGGGGCATGAAGTTATCTTTTGCTCTGAGGTCTAAGTAGCTCCAAATGGCACTGTAACAGCATAGGCAGCCTCCAGACTGCCAGAGTGAGTCTCATGCATCCACAATCTGGCGGGTTTGGGGGCTAGGCCTCTGGGTACGGAAGACTGTACACCCAACCTAGGGTTAGGGTTAAGGCCTAGGGGCATGGCAGTTCTGATATGCTGCTGATATGCTGTGTTGAGGTGGGCTCCCTCAGGGCTGAGTGGATGACATGCCTCTGGCGTTGTGGCAGAATCTGGCATTATGTCTGGGGCATTTCCAATGGCGGGTGTGTTTAGGTGCTCATGCACCTTTCTTTCTGGAGGGCAGGCAGAGTCCTGTGTTGTGACTTTGGAATCCCCAGTCTGGAGGGTTAGGGTTAGGGATAGAGGTTCGGAGAGTGTTAGGGTTAGTTGTTAGGGGTTAGGGTTAGGGTTAGGGTTAGGAGTTAGGGGATAGGGTTAGAGGTAAGGTTTAGGGTTAGGCTTAGGGTTAGGCGTATGTCTTAGGGACAAGGCATGTCAGATCTGCCAACACAGATATGGACTCACCCAAGGGCTGTGTTGAGGGCGGGACTCAGGAGTCTCCTCAGGCCCTGGATTTTTGGACTGGAGGGGCAAAGAAGGTGGGAATCGCCTCTGGGGAGCATGATGGTTTCTACTGCTCCGAGGTTGTTATGTTAGGTTTAGAGGTTAGGGTTAGGTTTTGTGGTTAGGGTTAGTGTTAAGATTAGTGTTAAGGTGGGGCGCCTGGGTGGCTCAGTTGGTTAAAGCCTCTGCCTTCCGCTCAGGTCATCATCTCAGGGTCCTGGGATGGAGCCCCACATCAGGCTCTCTGCTCAGCGGGGAGCGTGCTTCGTCCTCTCTGTGCCTTCTTCTGATCTGTCTCTGTCAAAGAAATGAATAAAATCTTAAAAAAAATAAAAAGATTAGGGTTAGGGTTATGTCTTAGGGACAAGGCATGTTGGATCTGGTAACACTTATATGGGCTCACCCAAGGGCTGAGTTGAAGGCGGGACTCAGGAGGCTCCTTAGGCCCTGGGTTTTTTTCCTAGAAGGTAAAGATGGTGGGAATGGCCTCAGGGGAGCATGCTGGTTTCTAGGTCTCTGAGAGTGTTAGATAGCACTAAATGAAATGGTTTATTTCATTTATTCTCCTGGCTGAGAGGCTGAGTCCTGCCATCAGTCTGATGTTCCTATCCACTGGGATGGAATTGGGTATCAGGCCTCTGGGGTCCAGAGCCTGACCACCTGAGCTAGGGTATTAGGGTTTGGTCCTGGGAGCATGGCAGGCCTGAGGTGCCAGTGCGGACTCAGGCTCTCCGGAGGGCTGAGTTGAGGGTATTGCTCTGGTGGCCCATCAGGCACTGGGCGGTGGTGTGTGGGTCCTCGGAAGGTGTGGGTGTCTTTAGGGGGCATGGAGGTTTCTCCGGCCAGGAGCGTACTGCACAGGGCCATGTGGGCCATTTTCCTTGTGGGTGGCAGCCGGAGTCCAGCATTGCAAATACAGGGTCCCCAGTCTGGATGGCTAGGGAGCCAGGCCTCTGTGGATCGAAGCATAAACACCCATCCTAGCATTATGGTTAAGTCTTTGGGGCATGGTAACCCCGATCTGCCAGTGCTGTGGTGACCCATCCTGATGCCTGAGTTGAGGCTATGTCTGCAGGACATTGAGACTCTGGTTCCCGGTCCTTGGGAGGGTCCAGAAGTGCTTTGGCCTCAGGGAGACTTGCAGGCTTCTCCTGCTCTGTGGCTTCAGCCCATTTCTAAACGGCACGGTTCATGCTGGGATCATGTGCAATTATGGGGTGCAACTCAGGGGTCCCCTATCTGGGGTTTTGAGGACCAGTTGTGGGAGGAGGATGCCTGAGCACGAACCTGGGCTAGGGTTAGTATTAGGATTAGGGTTAAGGTTATGTCTTAGGGACAAGGCATGTCGGATATGCAAGCACAGATATCAGCTCGCCCAAGGGCTGAGTTGAGGGTGGGACTCAGGAGGCTCCTCGGGCACTGGGGTTTTGGGCTGTACGGGCAAAGATGTTGGAAATCGCCTCAGGGGAGCATGCCAGTTTCTACAATTCTCAGGGCATTAGATAGCACGAAATGAAAGGTCACCTTCTGGCTGAGAGGGTGAGTCCTGCTGTGAGGGTTAGGTTGTAGGGGCATTGCAGCCGCAATCTGCTGGCGCTGTGGTGGCCCATCCCAATGCTTGAGTTCAGAGCGTGTGTCTGCAGGACCATGAGACTCCTGGTTCTTGGTCCTTGGGGGCGCTGGAAGTGGGGTGGCCTCAGGGAGACATTCAAATTTATCCCGCTCTGTGGGTTCAGCACAATTCTAAACAGCATGGTTTCCTCCTGGTGTCAGGTTCAATGATGGGGTATCGCTCACGGGTCCCCCATCTGGGGCCTTGGGGACCAGGAGTCAGAGTATGGACGCCTGAACACACAACCTGGGCTAGGTATAGTATTATGGTTAGTGTTAGGCTTAGGGACAGGGCATGTCGGATCTGCTAGCACAGATACGGGCTCACCCAAGGGCTGAGTTGAGGGCAGGACTCAGGAGGCTCCTCAGGCCCTGGGTTCTTGGCCTGGAGGAGCAAAGCTGGTGGGAATGGCCTCAAGGGAGAATGGCTGGTTGCTACTGCTCTGAGGGTGTGAGAGAACACCAAATGAAAAGGTCTCCTCCTGGCTGAGAACTGAGTCCTGCCGACAGTCTGATGCTCAACCCATGGGAGGAATTGGGTGTCAGGCCTCTGGGTCCAATGCCTGAACACCCAACCTAGTGTTAGGGTTTCGTCCTGGGAGAATGGCAGGCCTGCCAGTGCGGCTCAGGTTCTCCGGAGGGCTGAGTTGAGGGCATTGCTCTGGTGGCCTGTCAGGCTCTGGGTTTGTGGTGTGGCATTTCTTGGAAGGCGTGGGTGGCTTTAGGGGGCATGGAGGATTCTGTGGCCAGGAGCATACTGCACAGGATCATATGGTCCAGTTTCATCGTGGGTGGCAGCCAGAGTCCTGCATTGGGAATCCAGGGTCCCCAGTCTGGAGGGCTAGGGGTCCAGTCCTCAGGGGACAGAAGCCTGACACCCAACCTAGGGTTAGGGTAGGGTTGTAAGGGCATGGCAGCCCCGATCTGATGGCGCTGTGGTGATGCTTCCCAATGCCTGAGTTGAGGGCGCGAGTCTGTAGCACTGTGAGAGTCCTGGTTCCTGGTCCTTGGGTGTGCCAGAAGTGGCAGTGGGCTCTGGGAGGCATGCAGGTTTCTCCCGCTCTGCGGGTTCAACACATTTCTAAAGGGCAGGGTTTCCTCCTGGGATCAGGCGCAATTATGGGGTGCAGCTCAGGGGTCCCCCATCTGGCCGTTTGGGGGACCAGGCTATGGAGGAGGGATGCCTGAACACACAACCTGGGCTAGAGTTAGTATTAGGGTTAGGCTTAGCGTTAAGGTTATGTCTTAGGGAGAAGGCATGTGGGATCTGCCAGCACAGATATTGGCTCACTCAAGGGCTGAGTTGAGGGCAGGGCTCCGGAGGCTTCTCAGGCCCTGGGTTTTTGGCCTGGAGGTGCAAAGATGGCGGGAATGGCCTCAGGGCAGCTTGGCCGGTTCCTAGGGCTCTGAGGGTGTTGGAGAGCACCAAATGGAATCTCCTGCTGGTTGAGAAGCTGAGTCATGCCATCAGTTTGATGCTCCCACCCATGGGTGGAATTGGGTGTCAGGGTTCTAGAACCTGAACACCCAACCTAGGCTTAGGGTTTGGTCCTGGGAGAATGGCAGGCCTGATGTGCCAGCACGGACTCAGGCTCTCTGGAGGGCTGGGCTGAGGGCATTGTTCTGGCGGCCTGTAAGGCTAAGGAATTGTGGTGTGGGGGTGCTCAGAAGATGTGGTTGGCTTTAGGGGTCATGGAGGTTTCTCCGGCAAGGAGCGTTCTGCAAAGGTCCATGTGGTCAAGTTTCATCATGGGTGGCAGCCAGAGTCCTACGTTGGGAATATGGGGTCCCCAGTCTGGAGGGCTAGGGAGCCAGTCCTCTGGGGACTGAAGCCTGAACGCCCAACCGAGGGTTAGGTTTAGGTCACAGGGGCATGGCGGCCCGGATCTGCCGGCACAGTGATGACCTATCCCGATGCCTGAGTTGAGGACGTGAGTCTGCAGGACCGTGAGACTCCTCATTCCTGCTCCTCAGGGGCGCCGGTATTGGGGGTGGCATCAGGGAGGCATTCTGATTTCTTCTGCTCTGTAGGTTCAGCACATTCCTTTTTTTTTTTCACTTTCAATATCTATCTATCTATCTATATTATTTCTTTTCAGCGTAACAGTATTCCTTATTTTTGCACCACACCCAGTGCTCCATGCAACACGTGCCCTCCCTAATACCCACCACCTTGTTCTCCCAACCTCCCACTCCCCACCCATTCAAGACCCTCAGGTTCTTTTTCAGAGTCCATAGTCTCTCATGGTTCACCTCCCCTTCCCATTTCCCACAACTTCCTTCTCCTCTCCATCTCCCCATGTCCTCCTTGTTCTTTGTTATGCTCCACAAATAAGTGAAACCATATGATAATTGACTCTCTCTGCTTGACTTATTTCACTCAGCATAATCTCTTCCAGTCCCATCCATATTGCTACAAAAGTTGGGTATTCATCCTTTCTGATGGAGGCATAATACTCCATCTTGTATATGGACCACATCTTCCTTATCCATTCGTCCATTGAAGGGCATCTTGGTTCTTTCCACAGTTTGGCGACCGAGGCCTTTGCTGCTATAAACATTGGGGTACAGATGGCCCTTCTTTTCACTACATCTGTATCTTTGGGGTAAATACCCAGCAGTGCAATTGCAGGGTCATAGGGAAGCTCTATTCTTAATTTCTGGAGGAATCTCCACACTGTTCTCCAAAGTGGCTGCACCAACTTGCATTCCCACCAACAGTGTAAGAGGGTTCCCCTTTCTCCACATCCTCTCCAACAATCGTTGTTTCCTGTCTTGCTAATTGTGGCCTTTCTAACTGGTGTCAGGTGGTATCTCAATGTCATTTTCATTTGAATCTCCCTGATGGCTAGTGATGATGAACATTTTGTCATGTGTCTGATAGCCATTTGTATGTCTTCGTTGGAGGAGCGTCTGTTCATATCTTCTGCCCATTTTTGGATATGATTATCTGTTTTGTGTGTGTTGAGTTTGAGAAGTTCTTTCTAGATCCTGGATATCAACCTTTTGTCTGAACTGTCATTTACAAATATCTTCTCCCATTCCGTGGGTTGCCTTTTGATTGGTGGACTGTTCCCTTTGCTGTGCAGAAGCTTTTGATCTTGATGAAGTGCCAAAAGTTCATTTTCGCTTTTGTTTCCTTGGCCTTTGGAGACATATCTTGAAAGAAGTTGCTGTGGCTGATATCGAAGAGGTTACTGCCTATGTACTCCTCTAGGATTCTGAGAGAATCCTGTCTCACGTTGAGCTCCTTTATCGAGTTCGAGTTTATCATTGTGTATGGTGTAAGAGAATGGTCGAGTTTCATTCTTCTACATATCGCTGTCCAGTTTCCCCAGCACCATTGATTGAGGAGAATGTCTTTTGTTACATTGAATATTTTTTCCTGATTTCTCGACGATTATATCACAATAGAGTTGAGGGTCCATATCTAATCGGGATCGATTTGGGCAGAGCGCTCATGAAAATTAGCTGGCGTTGGACAACCATGGGGACTGCCTTGTTCCGCGTGGCCCAGGACCCTTTCTCACTCGGGGTATGTCCCAGCCACCCAAAAACGCGCCGAGACGACGGGGCCCGGCCGGGGGCCTCAGAGCCGGAGAGCTTGCTCCGAGCAGAGTTGATGGAGGGTCTGTGGTCGGGCATCCGGCTCCGCCTTGGAGGGAGGCCGGGGCGCCCGGGAAGGGATTGGCCTCTCTGGGGGAACAAAAAGATCTGTCGCTCCACAGCTGTGTCGCAGCCACGAAAGGGGCCGATGGCGCCGGGACGGTCGGAGGACTCGTGGCGCGGGACTCAGGGTTCCCCATGGGGAGGCCCGCAGGCCCAGGCCGCTGACAACGGAAGGCTGAGCAAGCAGGCCTCGACCGGGCCCGGCTTTCGGGGCTGGCCCGGCCCCAGCTGCCAGCGAAGGGAGGGGACCACCAGAGTCTGAGGAGCGCGAGGCGTCGACTTGCCCACGCCAGCCTCACGGAGCTCCTCCTGGCTGTGCCGGATCGCGACGACACGCGATCCCGGACAGGGCCCCGGGGGGGCGGCCCTGCGGCCCTGTGGTGCCCGAAGTGTGTTCGCCGGGCGTCTTCCGGCCAATTCTCACGAGCGTTCTGCCCAAATCGGGATCGATTTGGGCAGAACGCTCGTGAGAATTGGCCGGCGTTGGGCAGCCCTGGTCAGCGCCCAGTTCCGCGTGGAGCAGGGCCCTTTCTCGCTCAGGGCATGTCGCGGCCACACGGAAAATGAGCCGCGACGATGGGGCGCGGCCGGTGTCCCCGGCGCCGGGGAGTTTTCCCCGAGCAGAGTGGATGGAGGCGCCGAGGCCGGGGGTCCGCCTCCGCCGTGGCGGGCGGCCGGGGCGCCCGAGGAGGGGGCTGGCCACTGTGGGGAAACGGAATGATCTCTCACTCCATGGCTGGGACGAAGACGCGAAAGGTGCCGTTGTCGCCGGGAGGGTCGGGGGACTCGTGGCGCGGGACTCAGGGTTCCCCATGGAGAGGCCCCCAGGCTGAGGCCCCTGGCAACGGAAGGCTGAGCAAGCAGGCCCAGGCCCGGGCCCGGCTTTCGGGGCTGGCCCGGCCCCAGCTGCCGGCGCCAGGGAGGGGACCCCTGGAGGCTGAGGAGCGGGAGGCGTCGGCCTCCCCGCGGCACGCCTCCCGGAGCACCTCCTGGCGGTGCCGGAACGCGACGACACGCGATCCCGGACAGGGCCCCGTGGGGGGCCGCCCTGCGGCCTTGTGGTGCCCGAAGTGTGTTCGCCGGGCGTTTTCCGGCCAATTCTCACGAGCCTTCTGCCCAAATCGGGATCGATTTGGGCAGAACGCTCGTGAGAATTGGCCGGCGTTGGGCAGCACTGGTCAGCGCCCAGTTCCGCGTGGAGCAGGGCCCTTTCTCGCTCGGGGCATGTCGCGGCCACCCGGAAAACGAGCCGCGACGATGGGGCGCGGCCGGCAGCCGCGGCGCCGGGGAGTTTTCCCCGAGCAGAGTGGATGGAGGCGCCGTGGCCGTGCGTCCGCCTCCACCGTGGCGGGCGGCCGGGGCGGCCCTGGAGGTGGCTGGCCTCTCTGGGGAAACGGACTGGTCTCTCACTCCGCGGCTAGGACGAAGCCGCGAAAGGTGCCGTTGTCGCCGGGACGGTCGGGGGACTCGTGGCGCGGGACTCAGGGTTCCCCATGGGGAGGCCCCCAGGCTCAGGCCCCTGGCAACGGAAGGCGGATCAAGCAGGCCCGGGCCCAGGCTCGGCTTTCGGGGCTGGCCCGGCCCCAGCTTCCGGCGCCAGGGAGGGGACCCCAGGAGGCTGAGGAGCGGGAGGCGTCGGCCGCCCCGCGGCACGCCTCCCGGAGCTCCTCCTGGCGGTGCCGGAACGCGACGACACGCGATCCCGGACAGGGCCCCGGGGGGGGCCGCCCTGCGGCCCTGTGGTGCCCGAAGTGTGTTCGCCGGGGCTTTTCCAGCCAATTCTCACGAGCGTTCTGCCCAAATCGGGATCGATTTGGGCAGAACGCTCGTGAGAATTGGCCGGCGTTGGGCAGCCCTGGTCAGCGCCCAGTTCCGCGTGGAGCAGGGCCCTTTCTCGCTCGGGGCATGTCGCGGCCACTCGGAAAACGAGCCGCGACGATGGGGCGCGGCCGGCAGCCGCGGCGCCGGGGAGTTTTCCCCGAGCAGAGTGGATGGAGGCGCCGTGGCCGGGCGTCCGCCTCCGCCGTGGCGGGCGGCCGGGGCGCCCCTGAAGGGGGCTGGCCTCTGTGGGGAAACGGACTGGTCTCTCACTCCGCGGCTAGGACGAAGCCGCGAAAGGTGCCGTTGTCGCCGGAACGGTCGGGGGACTCGTGGCGCGGGACTCAGGGTTCCCCATGGGGAGGCCCCCAGGCTCAGGCCCCTGGCAACGGAAGGCTGAGCAAGCAGGCCCTGGCCCGGGCCCGGCTTTCGGGGCTGGCCCGGCCCCCGCTGCCGGCGCCAGGGAGGGGACCCCCGGAGGCTGAGGAGCGGGAGGCGTCGGCCGCCCCGCGGCACGCCTCCCGGAGCTCCTCCTGGCGGTGCCGGAACGCGACGACACGCGATCCCGGACAGGGCCCAGGGGGGGGCCGCCCTGCGGCCCTGTGGTGCCCGAAGTGTGTTCGCCGGGCGTTTTCCGGCCAATTCTCACGAGCGTTCTGCCCAAATCGGGATCGATTTGGGCAGAACGCTCGTGAGAATTGGCCGGCGTTGGGCAGCCCTGGTCAGCGCCCAGTTCCGCGTGGAGCAGGGCCCTTTCTCGCTCGGGGCATGTCGCGGCCACCCGGAAAGCGAGCCGCGACGATGGGGCGCGGCCGGCAGCCGCGGCGCCGGGGAGATTTCCCCGAGCAGAGTGGATGGAGGCGCCGTGGACGGGCGTCCGCCTCTCCCGTGGCGGGCGGCCGGGGCGCCCCTGGAGGGGGCTGGCCTTTGTGGGGAAACGGACTGGTCTCTCACTCCGCGGCTAGGACGAAGCCGCGAAAGGTGCCGTTGTCGCCGGGACGGTCGTGGGACTCGTGGCGCGGGACTCAGGGTTCCCCATGGGGAGGCCCCCAGGCTCAGGCCCCTGGCAACGGAAGGCTGAGCAAGCAGGCCCGGGCCCGGGCCCGGCTTTCGGGGCTGGCCCGGCCCCAGCTGCCTGCGCCAGGGAGGGGACCCCCGGAGGCTGAGAAGCGGGAGGCGTCGGCCGCCCCGCGGCACGCCTCCCGGAGCTCCTCCTGGCGGTGCTGGAACGCGACGACACGCGATCCCGGACAGGGCCCCGGGGGGGGCCGCCCTGCGGCCCTGTGGTGCCCGAAGTGTGTTCGCCGGGCGTTTTCCGGCCAATTCTCACGAGCGTTCTGCCCAAATCGGGATCGATTTGGGCAGAACGCTCGTGAGAATTGGCCGGCGTTGGGCAGCCCTGGTCAGCGCCCAGTGCCGCGTGGAGCAGGGCGCTTTCTCGCTCGGGGCACGGCGCGGCCACCCGGAAAACGAGCCGCGACGATGGGGCGCGGCCGGCGGCCCCGGCCCCGGGGAGTTTTCCCCGAGCAGAGTGGATGGAGGCGCCGTGGCCCGGCGTCCGCCTCCGCCGTGGCGGGCGGCCGGGGCGCCCGTGGAGGGGGCTGGCCTCTGTGGGGGAACGGAGTGATCTCTCACTCCACGGCTGGGACCAAGCCGCGAATGGTGCCGTTGTCGCCGGGACGGTCGGGGGGACACATGGCGCGGGACTCAGGGTTCCCCATGCGGAGGCCCCCAGGCTCAGGCCCCTGGCACCGGAAGGCTGAGCAAGCAGGCCCGGGCCCGGGCCTAGCTTTCGGGGCTGGCCCGGCCCCAGCGGCTGGCGCCAGGGAGGGGACCCCCGGAGGCTGAGGAGCGGGAGGCGTCGGCCTCCCCGGGGCCCGCCTCCCGGAGCTCCTCCTGGCGGTGCCGGAACGCGACGACACGCGATCCCGGACAGGGCCCCGGGGGGGCGGCCCTGCGGCCCTGTGGTGCCCGAAGAGTCTTCGCCGGGCGTTTTCCGGCCAATTCTCACGAGCGTTCTGCCCAAATCGGGATCGATTTGGGCAGAACGCTCGTGAGAATTGGCCGGCGTTGGGCAGCCCTGGTCAGCGCCCAGTGCCGCGTGGAGCAGGGCGCTTTATCGCTCGGGGCATGGCGCGGCCACCCGGAAAAAGAGCCGCGACGATGGGGCGCGGCCGGCGGTCCCGGCGCCGGGGAGTTTTCCCCAAGCAGAGTGGATGGAGGCGCCGTGCCCGGGCGTCCGCCTCCGCCGTGGCGGGCGGCCGGGGCGCCCGTGGAGGGGGCTGGCCTCTGTGGGGGAACGGAGTGATCTCTCACTCCACGGCTGTGACGAAGCCGCGAAAGGTGCCATTGTCGCCGGGACGGTCGGGGGGACTCGTGGCGCGGGACTCAGGGTTCCCCATGCGGAGGCCCCCAGGCTCAGGCCACTGGCAACGGAAGGCTGAGCAAGCAGGCCCGGGCCCGGGCCCGGGTTTCGGGGCTGGCCCGGCCCCAGCGGCTGGCGCCAGGGAGGGGACCCCCGGAGGCTGAGGAGCGGGAGGCGTCGGCCTCCCCGGGGCCCGCCTCCCGGAGCTCTTCCTGGCGGTGCCGGAACGCGACGACACGCCATCCCGGACAGGGCCCCGTGGGGGCGGCCCTGCGGCCCTCTAGTGCCCGAAGTGTCTTCGCCGGGCGTTTTCCGGCCAAATCTCACGAGCGTTCTGCCCAAATCGGGATCTATTTGGGCAGAACGCTCGTGAGAATTGGCCGGCGTTGGGCAGCCCTGGTCAGCGCCCAGTTCCGCGTGGAGCAGGGCCCTTTCTCGCTCGGGGCATGTCGCGGCCACCCGGAAAACGAGCCGCGACGATGGGGCGCGGCCGGCAGCCGCGGCGCCGGGGAGTTTTCCCCGAGCAGAGTGGATGGAGGCGCCGTGGCCGGGCGTCCGCCTCCGCCGTGGCGGGCGGCCGGGGCGCCCCTGGAGGGGGCTGGCCTCTGTGGGGAAACGGACTGGTCTCTCACTCCGCGGCTAGGACGAAGCCGCGAAAGGTGCCGTTGTCGCCGGGACGGTCGGGGGACTCGTGGCGCGGGACTCAGGTTTCCCCATGGGGAGGCCCCCAGGCTCAGGCCCCTGGCAACGGAAGGCTGAGCAAGCAGGCCCGGGCCCGGGCCCGGGTTTCGGGGCTGGCCCGGCCCCAGCTGCCGGCGCCAGGGAGGGGACCCCCGGAGGCTGAGGAGCGGGAGGCGTCGGCCGCCCCGCCGCACGCCTCCCGGAGCTCCTCCTGGCGGTGCCGGAACGCGACGACACGCGATCCCGGACAGCGCCCCGGGGGGGGGGGCCGCCCTGCGGCCCTGTGGTGCCCGAAGTGTGTTCGCCGGGCGTTTTCCGGCCAATTCTCACGAGCGTTCTGCCCGTGAGAATTGGCCGGCGTTGGGCAGCCCTGCTCAGCGCCCAGTTCCGCGTGGAGCAGGGCCCTTTCTCGCTCGGGGCATGTCGCGGCCACCCGGAAAACGAGCCGCGACGATGGGGCGCGGCCGGCAGCCGCGGCGCCAGGGAGTTTTCCCCGAGCAGAGTGGATGGAGGCGCCGTGGCCAGGCGTCCGCCTCCGCCGTGGCGGGCGGCCCGGGCGCCCTGGAGGGGGCTGGCCTCTGTGGGGAAACGAACTGGTCTCTCAGTCCGCGGCTAGGACGAAGCCGCGAAAGGTGCCGTTGTCGCCGGGACGGTCGGGGGACTCGTGGCGCGGGACTCAGGGTTCCCCATGGGGAGGCCCCAGGCTCAGGCCCCTGGGAACGGAAGGCTGAGCAAGCAGGCCCGGGCCCGGGACCGGCTTTCGGGGCTGGCCCGGCCCCAGCTGCCGGCGCCAGGAAGGGGACCCCTGGAGGCTGAGGAGCGGTAGGCGTCCTCCTCCCCGCGGCACGCCTCCCGGAGCTCCTCCTGGCAGTGCCGGAACGCGACGACACGCGATCCCGGACAGCGCCCCGGGGGGGGGCGGCCCTGCGGCCCTGTGGTGCCCGAAGTGTGTTCGCCGGGCGTTTTCCGGCCAATTCTCACGAGCGTTCTGCCCAAATCGGGATCGATTTGGGCAGAACGCTCGTGAGAATTGGCCGGCGTTGGGCAGCCTGGTCAGCGCCCAGTGCCGCTTGGAGCAGGGCCCTTTCTCGCTCGGGGCATGGCGCGGCCACCCGGAAAACGAGCCGCGACGATGGGGCGCGGTCGGCGGCCCCGGCTCCGGGGAGTTTCCGCGAGCAGAGTGGATGGAGGCGCCGTGGCCGGGCGTCCGCCTCCGCCGTGGCGGGCGGCCGGGGCGCCCGTGGAGGGGGCTGGCCTCTGTGGGGGAACGGAGTGATCTCTCACTCCACGGCTGTGACGAAGCCGCGAAAGGTGCCATTGTCGCCGGGACGGTCGGGGGGACTCGTGGCGCGGGACTCAGGGTTCCCCATGCGGAGGCCCCCAGGCTCAGGCCACTGGCAACGGAAGGCTGAGCAAGCAGGCCCGGGCCCGGGCCCGGCTTTCGGGGCTGGCCCGGCCCCAGCTGCCGGCGCCAGGGAGGGGACCCCCGGAGGCTGAGGAGCGGGAGGCGTCAGCCGCCCTGCGGCACGCCTCCCGTAGCTCCTCCTGGCGGTGCCGGAACGCGACGACACGCGATCCCGGACAGGGCCCCGGGGGGGGCCGCCCTGCGGCCCTGTGGTGCCCGAAGTGTGTTCGCCGGGCCTTTTCCGGCCAATTCTCACGAGCGCTCGTGAGAATTGGCCGGCGTTGGGCAGCCCTGGTCAGCGCCCAGTTCCGCGTGGAGCAGGGCCCTTTCTCGCTCGGGGCATGTCGCGGCCACTCGGAAAACGAGCCGCGACGATGGGGCGCGGCCGGCAGCCGCGGCGCCGGGGAGTTTTCCCCGAGCAGAGTGGATGGAGGCGCCGTGGCCGGGCATCCGCCTCCGCCGTGGCGGGCAGCCGGGGCGCCCCTGGAGGGGGCTGGCCTCTGTGGGGAAACGGACTGGTCTCTCACTCCGCGGCTAGGAGGAAGCCGCGAAAGGTGCCGTTGTCGCCGGGACGGTCGGGGGACTCGTGGCGCGGGACTCAGGGTTCCCCATGTGGAGGCCCCCAGGCTCAGGCCCCTGGCAACGGAAGGCTGAGCAAGCAGGCCCGGGCCCGGCCCCGGCTTTCGGGGCTGGCCCGGCCTCAGCTCCGGCGCCAGGGAGGGGAACCCCGGAGGCTGAGGAGCGGGAGGCTTCGGCCTCCCCGCGGCACGGCTCCCGGAGCTCCTCCTGGCGGTGCCGGACGCGACAACACGCGTTCCCGGACAGGGCCCCGGGGGGGGCCGCCATACGGCCCTGTGGTGCCCGAAGTGTGTTCGCCGGGAGTTTTCCGGCCAATTCTCACGAGCGTTCTGCCCAAATCGGGATCGATTAGGGCAGAACGCTCGTGAGAATTGGCCGGCGTTGGGCAGCCCTGGTCAGCGCCCAGTTCCGCGTGGAGCAGGGCCCTTTCTCGCTCGGGGCATGTCGCGGCCACCCGGAAAACGAGCCGCGACGATGGGGCGCGGCTGGCAGCCGCGGCGCCGGGGAGTTTTCACCGAGCAGAGTGGATGGAGGCGCCGTGGCCGGGCGTCCGCCTCCGACGTGGCGGGCGGCCGGGGCGCCCCTGGAGGGGGCTGGCCTCTGTGGGGAAACGGACTTGTCTCTCACTCCGCGGCTAGGACAAAGCCACGAAAGGTGCCGTTGTCGCCGGGACGGTCGGGGGACTCGTGGCGCGGGACTCATGGTTCCCCATGGGGAGGCCCCCAGGCTCAGGCCCCTGGCAACGGAAGTCTGAGCAAGCAGGCCCGGACCCAGGCCCGGCTTTCGGGGCTGGCCCGGCCCCAGCTGCCGGCGCCAGGGAGGGGACCCCCGGAGGCTGAGGAGCGGGAGGCGTCGGCCTTCCCGCGGCACGCCTCCCGGAGCTCCTCCTGGCGGTGCCGGAACGCGACGACACGCGGTCCCGGACAGGGCCCCGGGGGGGGCCGCCCTGCGGCCCTGTGGTGCCCGAAGTGTGTTCGCCGGGAGTTTTCCGGCCAATTCTCACGAGCGTTCTGCCCAAATCGGGATCGATTTGGGCAGAACGCTCGTGAGAATTGGCCGGCGTTGGGCAGCCCTGGTCAGCGACCAGTTCCGCGTGGAGCAGGGCCCTTTCTCGCTCGGGGCATGTCGCGGCCACCCGGAAAACGAGCCGCGACGATGGGGCGCGGCCGGCAGCCGCGGCGCCGGGGAGTTTTCCCCAAGCTGAGTGGATGGAGTCGCCGTGGCCGGGCGTCCGCCTCCGCCGTGGCGGGCGGCCGGGGCGCCCCTGGAGGGGGCTGGCCTCTGTGGGGAAACGGACTGGTCTCTCACTCCGCGGCTAGGACGAAGCCGCGAAAGGTGCCGTTGTCGCCGGGACGGTCGGGGGACTCGTGGCGCGGGACTCAGGGTTCCCCATGGGGAGGCCCCCAGGCTCAGGCCCCTGGCAACGGAAGGCTGAGCAAGCAGGCCCGGGGCCGGGCCCGGAGTTCGGGGCTGGCCCGGCCCCAGCTGCCGGCGCCAGGGAGGGGACCCCCGGAGGCTGAGGAGAGGGAGGCGTCGACCTCCCCGAGGCACGCCTCCCGGAGCTCCTCCTGGCGGTGCCGGAACGCGACGACACGCGGTCCCGGACAGGGCCCAGGGGGGGGGCCGCCCTGCGGCCCTGTGGTGCCCGAAGTGTGTTCGCCGGGCGTTTTCCGGCCAATTCTCACGAGCGTTCTGCCCAAATCGATTTGGGCAGAACGCTCGTGAGAATTGGCCGGCGTTGGGCAGCCCTGGTCAGCGCCCAGTTCCGCGTGGAGCAGGGCCCTTTCTCGCTTGTGGCATGTCGCGGCCACCCGGAAAACGAGCCGCGACGATGGGGCGCGGCCGGCAGCCGCGGCGCCGGGGAGTTTTCCCCGAGCAGAGTGGATGGAGGCGCCGTGGCCGGGCGTCCGCCTCCGCCGTGGCGGGCGGCCGGGGCGCCCCTGGAGGGGGCTGGCCTCTGTGGGGAAACGGACTGGTCTCTCACTCCGCGGCTAGGACGAAGCCGCGAAAGGTGCCGTTGTCGCCGGGACGATCGGGGGACTCGTGGTGCGGGACTCAGGGTTCCCCATGGGGAGGCCCCCAGGCTCAGGCCCCTGGCAACGGAAGGCTGAGCAAGCAGGCCCGGGGCCGGGCCCGGCTTTCGGGGCTGGCCCGGCCCCACCTGCCAGCGCCAGGGAGGGGACCCCCGGAGGCTGAGGAGCGGGAGGCGTCGGCCGCCCCGTGGCACACCTCCCGGAGCTCCTCCTGGCGGTGCCGGAACGCGACGACACGCGATCCCGGACAGGGCCCCGGGGGGGGCCGCCCTGCGGCCCTGTGGTGCCCGAAGTGTGTTCGCCGGGCCTTTTCCGGCCAATTCTCACGAGCGTTCTGCCCAAATCGGGATCGATTTGGGCAGAACGCTCGTGAGAATTGGCCGGCGTTGGGCAGCCCTGGTCAGCGCCCAGTTCCGCGTGGAGCAGGGCCCTTTCTCGCTCGGGACATGCCGCGGCCACCCGGAAAACAAGCCGCGACAATGGGGCGCGGCCGGCAGCCGCGGCGCCGGGGAGTTTTCCCCGAGCAGAGTGGATGGAGGCGCCGTGGCCGGGCGTCCGCCTCCGCCGTGGCGGGCGGCCGGGGCGCCCCTGGAGGGGGCTGGCCTCTGTGGGGAAACGGACTGGTCTCTCACTCCGCGGCTAGGACGAAGCCGCGAAACGTGCCGTTGTGGCCGGGACGGTCGGGGGACTCGTGGCGCGGGACTCAGGTTCCCCATGGGGAGGCCCCCAGGCTCAGGCCCCTGGCAACGGAAGGCTGAGCAAACAGGCCCGGGCCCGGGCCCGGCTTTCGGGGCTGGCCGGGCCCCAGCTGCCGGCGCCAGGGAGGGGACCCCCGGAGGCTGAGGAGCGGGAGGCGTCAGCCGCCCTGCGGCACGCCTCCCGTAGCTCCTCCTGGCGGTGCCGGAACGCGACGACACGCGATCCCGGACAGGGCCCCGGGGGGGGCCGCCCTGCGGCCCTGTGGTGCCCGAAGTGTGTTCGCCGGGTCTTTTCCGGCCAATTCTCACGAGCGCTCGTGAGAATTGGCCGGCGTTGGGCAGCCCTGGTCAGCGCCCAGTTCCGCGTGGAGCAGGGCCCTTTCTCGCTCGGGGCATGTCGCGGCCACCCGGAAAACGAGCCGCGACGATGGGGCGCGGCCGGCAGCCGCGGCGCCGGGGAGTTTTCCCCGAGCACAGTGGATGTAGGCGCCGTGGCCGGGCGTCCGCCTCCGCCGTGGCGGGCGGCCGGGGCGCCCCTGGAGGGGGCTGGCCTCTGTGGGGAAACGGACTGGTCTCTCACTCCGCGGCTAGGACGAAGCCGCGAAAGGTGCCGTTGTCGCCGGGACGGTCGGGGGACTTGTGGCGCGGGACTCAGGGTTCCCCATGGGGAGGCCCCCAGGCTCAGGCCCCTGGCAACGGAAGGCTGAGCAAGCAGGCCCTGGCCCGGGCCCGGCTTTCGGGGCTGGCCCGGCCCCAACTGCCGGCGCCAGGGAGGGGACCCCCGGAGGCTGAGGAGCGGGAGGCGTCGGCCGCCCCGCGGCACGCCTCCCGGAGCTCCTCCTGGCGGTGCCGGAACGCGACGACACGCGATCCCGGACAGGGCCCCGGGAGGGCGGCCCTGCGGCCCTGTGGTGCCCGAAGTGTGTTCGCCGGGCGTTTTCCGGCCAATTCTCACGAGCGTTCTGCCCAAATCGGGATCGATTTGGGCAAAACGCTCGTGAGAATTGGCCGGCGTTGGGCAGCCCTGGTCAGCGCCCAGTTCCGCGTGGAGCAGGGCCCTTTCTCGCTCGGGGCATGTCGCGGCCACCCGGAAAACGAGCCGCGACGATGGGGCGCGGCCGGCAGCCGCGGCGCCGGGGAGTTTTCCCCGAGCAGAGTGGATGGAGGCGCCGTGGCCGGGCGCCCGCCTCCGCCGTGGCAGGCGGCCGGGGCGCCCCTGGAGGGGGCTGGCCTCTGTGGGGAAACGGACTGGTCTCTCACTCCGCGGCTAGGACGAAGCCGCGAAAGGTGCCGTTGTCGCCGGGACGGTCGGGGGACTCGTGGCGCGGGACTCAGGGTTCCCCATGGGGAGGCCCCCAGGCTCAGGCCCCTGGCAACGGAAGGCTGAGCAAGCAGGCCCGGGCCCGGGAGGGGCTTTCGGGGCTGGCCCGGCCCCAGCTGCCGGCGCCAGGGAGGGGACCCCCGGAGGCTGAGGAGCGGGAGGCTTCGGCCGCCCCGCGGCATGCCTCCCGGAGCTCCTCCTGGCGGTGCTGGATCGTGACGACACGCGATCGCGGACAGGGCCCCGGGGGGGGCCGCCCTGCGGCCCTGTGGTGCCCGAAGTGTGTTCGCCGGGCGTTTTCCGGGAAATTCTCACGAGCGTTCTGCCCAAATCGGGATCGATTTGGGCAGAACGCTCGTGAGAATTGGCCGGCGTTGGGCAGCCCTGGTCAGCACCCAGTTCCGCGTGAAGCAGGGCCCTTTCTCGCTCGGGGCATGTCGCGGCCACCTGGAAAACGAGCCGCGACGATGGGGCGCGGCCGGCAGCCGCGGCGCCGGGGAGATTTCCCCGAGCAGATTGCATGGAGGCGCCGTGCCCGGGCGTCCGCCTCCGCCGTGGCGGGCGGCCGGGGCGCCCCGGGAGGGGGCTGGCCTCTGTGGGGAAACGGACTGGTCTCTGACTCCGCGGCTAGGACGAAGCCGCGAAAGGTGCCGTTGTCGCCGGGACGGTCGGGGGACTCGTGGCGCGGGACTCAGGGTTCCCCAAGGGGAGGCCCCCAGGCTCAGGCCCCTGGCAACGGAAGGCTGAGCAAGCAGGCCCGGGGTCGGGCCCGGCTTTCGGGGCTGGCCCGGCCCCAGCTGCCAGCGCCAGGGAGGGGTCCCCCGGAGGCTGAGGAGCGGGAGGCGTCGGCCGCCCCGCGGCACGCCTCCCGGAGCTCCTCCTGGCGGTGCCGGAACGCGACGACACGCGATCCCGGACAGGGCCCCGGGGGGGGCCGCCCTGCGGCCCTGTGGTGCCCGAAGTGTGTTCGCCGGGTGTTTTCCGGCCAATTCTCACGAGCGTTCTGCCCAAATCGGGATCGATTTGGGCAGAACGCTCGTGAGAATTGGCCGGCGTTGGGCAGCCCTGGTCAGCGCCCAGTTCCGCGTGGAGCAGGGCCCTTTCTCGCTCGGGGCATGTCGCGGCCACCCGGAAAGCGAGCCGCGACGATGGGGCGCGGCCGGCAGCCGCGGCGCCGGGGAGATTTCCCCGAGCAGAGTGGATGGAGGCGCCGTGGCCGGGCGTCCGCCTCCGCCGTGGCGGGCGGCCGGGGCGCCCCTGGAGGGGGCTGGCCTCTGTGGGGAAACGGACTGGTCTCTCACTCCGCGACTAGGACGAAGCCGCGAAAGGTGCCGTTGTCGCCGGGACGGTCGGGGGACTCGTGGCGCGGGACTCAGGGTTCCCCATGGAGAGGCCCCCAGGCTCAGGCCCCTGGCAACGGAAGGCTGAGCAAGCAGGCCCGGGCCCAGGCCCGGCTTTCAGGGCTGGCCCGGCCCCAGCTGCCGGCGCCAGGGAGGGGACCCCCGGAGGCTGAGGAGCGGGAGGCGTCGGCCTCCCCGCGGCACGCCTCCCGGAGCTCCTCCTGGCGGTGCCGGAACGCGACGACACGCGATCCCGGACCGGGCCCCGGGGGGGGGGGCGGCCCTGCGGCCCTGTGGTGCCCGAAGTGTGTTCGCCGGGCGTTTTCCAGCCAATTCTCACGAGCGTTCTGCCCAAATCGGGATCGATTTGGGCAGAACGCTCGTGAGAATTGGCCGGCGTTGGGCAGCCCTGGTCAGCGCCCAGTTCCGCGTGGAGCAGGGCCCTTTCTCGCTCGGGGCATGTCGCGGCCACCCGGAAAAAGAGCCGCGACGCCGGGGAGATTTCCCCGAGCAGTGTGGATGGAGGCGCCGTGGCCGGGCATCCGCCTCCGCCGTGGCGGGCAGCCGGGGCGCCCCTGGAGGGGGCTGGCCTCTGTGGGGAAACGGACTGGTCTCTCACTCCGCGTCTAGGAGGAAGCCGCGAAAGGTGCCGTTGTCGCCGGGACGGTCGGGGGACTCGTGGCGCGGGACTCAGGGTTCCCCATGGGGAGGCCCCCAGGCTCAGGCCCCTGGCAACGGAAGGCTGAGCAAGCAGGCCCGGGCCCGGGCCCGGCTTTCGGGGCTGGCCCGGCCCCAGCTGCCGGCGCCAGGGAGAGGACCCCCGGAGGCTGAGGAGCGGGAGGCGTCGGCCTCCCCGCGGCACGCCTCCCGGAGCTCCTCCTGGCGGTGCCGGAACGCGACGACACGCGATCCCAGACAGGGCCCCGGGGGGGGCGGCCCTGCGGCCCTGTGGTGCCCGAAGTGTGTTCGCCGGGCGTTTTCCGGCCAATTCTCACGAGCGTTCTGCCCAAATCCGGATCGATTTGGGCAGAACGCTCGTGAGAATTGGCCGGCGTTGGGCAGCCCTGGTCAGCGCCCAGTTCCGCGTGGAGCAGGGCCCTTTCTCGCTCGGGGCATGACGCGGCCACCCGCAAAACGAGCCGCGACGATGGGGCGCGGCCGGAAGCCGCGGCACCGGGGAGTTTTCCCCGAGCATAGTGGATGGAGGCGCCGTGGCCGGGCGTCCGCCTCCGCCGTGGCGGGCGGCCGGGGCGCCCCTGGAGGGGGCTGGCCTCTGTGGGGAAACGGACTTGTCTCTCACTCCGCGGCTAGGACGAAGCCGCGAAAGGTGCCGTTGTCGCCGGGACGGTCGGGGGACTCGTGGCGCGGGACTCAGGGTTCCCCATGTGGAGGCCCCCAGGCTCAGGCCCCTGGCAACGGAAGGCTGAGCAAGCAGGCCCGGGCCCGGTCCCGGCTTTCGGGGCTGGCCCGGCCTCAGCTGCCGGCGCCAGGGAGGGGAACCCCGGAGGCTGAGAAGCGGGAGGCTTCGGCCTCCCCGCGGCACGGCTCCCGGAGCTCCTCCTGGCGGTGCCGGACGCGACAACACGCGTTCCCGGACAGGGCCCCGGGGGGGGCCGCCATACGGCCCTGTGGTGCCCGAAGTGTGTTCGCCGGGAGTTTTCCGGCCAATTCTCACGAGCGTTCTGCCCAAATCGGGATCGATTAGGGCAGAACGCTCGTGAGAATTGGCCGGCGTTGGGCAGCCCTGGTCAGCGCCCAGTTCCGCGTGGAGCAGGGCCCTTTCTCGCTCGGGGCATGTCGCGGCCACCCGGAAAACGAGCCGCGACGATGGGGCGCGGCTGGCAGCCGCGGCGCCGGGGAGTTTTCACCGAGCAGAGTGGATGGAGGCGCCGTGGCCGGGCGTCCGCCTCCGACGTGGCGGGCGGCCGGGGCGCCCCTGGAGGGGGCTGGCCTCTGTGGGGAAACGGACTTGTCTCTCACTCCGCGGCTAGGACAAAGCCACGAAAGGTGCCGTTGTCGCCGGGACGGTCGGGGGACTCGTGGCGCGGGACTCATGGTTCCCCATGGGGAGGCCCCCAGGCTCAGGCCCCTGGCAACGGAAGTCTGAGCAAGCAGGCCCGGACCCAGGCCCGGCTTTCGGGGCTGGCCCGGCCCCAGCTGCCGGCGCCAGGGAGGGGACCCCCGGAGGCTGAGGAGCGGGAGGCGTCGGCCTTCCCGCGGCACGCCTCCCGGAGCTCCTCCTGGCGGTGCCGGAACGCGACGACACGCGGTCCCGGACAGGGCCCCGGGGGGGGCCGCCCTGCGGCCCTGTGGTGCCCGAAGTGTGTTCGCCGGGAGTTTTCCGGCCAATTCTCACGAGCGTTCTGCCCAAATCGGGATCGATTTGGGCAGAACGCTCGTGAGAATTGGCCGGCGTTGGGCAGCCCTGGTCAGCGACCAGTTCCGCGTGGAGCAGGGCCCTTTCTCGCTCGGGGCATGTCGCGGCCACCCGTAAAACGAGCCGCGACGATGGGGCGCGGTCGGCAGCCGCGGCGCCGGGGAGTTTTCCCCGAGCTGAGTGGATGGAGTCGCCGTGGCCGGGCGTCCGCCTCCGCCGTGGCGGGCGGCCGGGGCGCCCCTGGAGGGGGCTGGCCTCTGTGGGGAAACGGACTGGTCTCTCACTCCGCGGCTAGGACGAAGCCGCGAAAGGTGCCGTTGTCGCCGGGACGGTCGGGGGACTCGTGGCGCGGGACTCAGGGTTCCCCATGGGGAGGCCCCCAGGCTCAGGCCCCTGGCAACGGAAGGCTGAGCAAGCAGGCCCGGGGCCGGGCCCGGAGTTCGGGGCTGGCCCGGCCCCAGCTGCCGGCGCCAGGGAGGGGACCCCCGGAGGCTGAGGAGAGGGAGGCGTCGACCTCCCCGAGGCACGCCTCCCGGAGCTCCTCCTGGCGGTGCCGGAACGCGACGACACGCGGTCCCGGACAGGGCCCAGGGGGGGGCCGCCCTGCGGCCCTGTGGTGCCCGAAGTGTGTTCGCCGGGCGTTTTCCGGCCAATTCTCACGAGCGTTCTGCCCAAATCGATTTGGGCAGAACGCTCGTGAGAATTGGCCGGCGTTGGGCAGCCCTGGTCAGCGCTCAGTTCCGCGTGGAGCAGGGCCCTTTCTCGCTCGGGGCATGTCGCGGCCACACGGAAAACGAGCCGCGACGATGGGGCGCGGCCGGCAGCCGCGGCGCCATGGAGTTTTCCCCGAGCAGAGTGGATGGAGGCGCCGTGGCCGGGCGTCCGCCTCCGCCGTGCCGGGCGGCCGGGGCGCCCCTGGAGGGGGCTGGCCTCTGTGGGGAAACGGACTGGTCTCTCACTCCGCGGCTAGGACGAAGCCGCGAAAGGTGCCGTTGTCGCCGGGACGGTCGGGGGACTCGTGGCGCGGGACTCAGGGTTCCCCATGGGGAGGCCCCCAGGCTCAGGCCCCTGGCAACGGAAGGCTGAGCAAGCAGGCCCGGGCCCGGGCCCGGCTTTCGGGGCTGGCCCGGCCCCAGCTGCCGGCGCCAGGGAGGGGACCCCCGGAGGCTGAGGAGCGGGAGGCGTCGGCCTCCCCGCGGCACGCCTCCCGGAGCTCCTCCTGGCGGTGCCGGAACGCGACGACACGCGGTCCCGGACAGGGCCCCGGGGGGGGCCGCCCTGCGGGCCTGTGGTGCCCGAAGTGTGTTCGCCGGGCGTTTTCCGGCCAATTCTCACGAGCGTTCTGCCCAAATCGGGATCGATTTGGGCAGAACGCTCGTGAGAATTGGCCGGCGTTGGGCAGTCCTGGTCAGCGCCCAGTTCCGCGTGGAGCAGGGCCCTTTCTCGCTCGGGGCATGTCGCGGCCACCCGGAAAACGAGCCGTGACGATGGGGCGCGTCCGGCAGCCGCGGCCCCGGGGAGTTTTCCCCGAGCAGAGTGGATGGAGGCGCCGTGGCCGGGCGTCCGCCTCCGCCGTGGCGGGCGGCCGGGGCGCCCCTGGAGGGGGCTGGCCTCTGTGGGGAAACGGTCTGGTCTCTCACTCCGCGGCTAGGACGAAGCCGCGAAAGGTGCCGTTGTGGCCTGGACGGTCGGGGGACTCGTGGCGCGGGACTCAGGGTTCCCCATGAGGAGGCCCCCATGCTCAGGCCCCTGGCAACGGAAGGCTGAGCAAGCAGGCCCGGGCCCGGTCCCGGCTTTCGGGGCTGGCCCGGCCCCAGCTTCCGGCGCCAGGGAGGGCACCCCCGGAGGCTGAGGAGCGGGAGGCGTCGGCCTCCCCGCGGCACGCCTCCCGGTGCTCCTCCTGGCGGTGCCGGAACGCGACGACACGCGATCCCGGACAGGGCCCCGGGGGGGGCCGCCCTGCGGCCCTGTGTTGCCCAAAGTGTGTTCGCCGGGCGTTTTCCGGCCAATTCTCACGAGCGTTCTGCCAAATCGGGATCGATTTGGGCAGAACGCTCGTGAGAATTGGCCGGCGTTGGGCAGCCCTGGTCAGCGCCCAGTTCCGCGTGGAGCAGGGCCCTTTCTCGCTCGGGGCATGTCGCGGCCACCCGGAAAACGAGCCACGACGATGGAACCAGATGGGCCTTCATATTTATACTGACCTATATACTTACTGGAGTCCATTATGGAAAGATTTCCATCTGGGTGTGAGGCTGAGTCCTGTGGTATTGCTCAGGCATCCCCAAATCCTAGGGCTTTGGAGCCCACCCTTAGGGGACGGAGACATGAGAACCCAAGCTAGGGATAGAGTTAGGGCCGAAGGACATTGCAGGCCCAAACAGCTGACAGTGTGTGTGGTTCCTAGAGGCTGGAATTAAGGATGAGTGTTCTGTTTCTGGTCAGGCACAGGGTTTGTGACCTAGAGGCCACTGAAATTGGGGGTTTGCTGGTATAGGCTCAGATGGGCAGGCATTTTAATCCTGCTTTGAATACTTTCTAGAGGTCTACATGGCACGCTTTCCTCCTGTCTGTTAGGATGAGTCCTGTGGTATGGCTAAGGTGACCCCAGTCCGTGGGGTAGGGAGCCAGACCCCTAGGAATTGAATGCTCAGAACACAAACTAAGCTTCAGTTAGGGGTTAGGAGCATGGCAGGCCCAATCTGATGGTGGTGTGGCAAGCTATCCAGAGGGCTGAGTACAGAGGGATGGATAGAGTAAGTGTCAGGTTCAGGTTTGTGTCCAGCTGCTGACTCTGGGTGAACTCAGTGGTGCGTGGCAGATTTCTCCTGCTCAGAATCCTTTGCAGAGTCCCAAATGGTATGGTTTCCTTCTGGGTGGCAGGCAGAGATCTCAAATATTGCTCAGGGGTCCCCATCCGTGGGACTTGGGTGCCAGTCCTCTGGGGACAGAGCATGAAACCCCAACCTAGGGTTGGGGCTAGGTCCCAGCAACATGACAGGCCTGATTTGCTGGTGCTGTGCAGAGCTCTCACGGGGACTGAGTAGAGAACATGGGTCAGTCTGAGTCAGGCTCCGGGTTGGTGGCCATGGGGGGAAAGGCAGATTTCTCCTGCTCTCAGTCCTTGGCAGAGTTCCAATTCTACTGTTTCCTTCTGGGTTGAAGACAGAGTCCTCTGGCATTTCTCAGGGGTCCCACATATGTGGGGCTTTGGTACCTGTATTCTTGGGACACAAGACAGAAAATGTACCTAAGTTTTGGTTAGGGCTGAGGGTCATGTCAGTCTCAATAGGCCACCCTGAGAGGAGTGACCTGGGGAGCAGAGTTGAGGACGTGGGTCAGTGTGAGTGTTAAGATCCAGGTGTGAACGGGGGGTGCTGAAAGTGGGATAGCCTCAGGGGGCCAAGAAATATTCTGGTATAGTTCAGGTGTAACCCATCAGCGGAGCTTTGGTGTCAATCATCAGAGGACAGAAGACTGAAAACACAACCTAGGGCTTGGAAAAGAGCACAGGGGCATGGCTGGCCTGATCTGCTGGTGCCGAGGCTAGATGTCTGGGGTACTGAGTTGAGGGCCATGGTCAGGTGGTGCATTACGATCTGGGTTTGTGCCTGGGGGGTGGCCGAAGGTGGAGGTGGCTTCAGGGAGCATGAAGATTTCTCCCATTCCGATGGTTCTGTGCAGCTCCAAACAGAACGGTTTCCTCCCGGGTGGCAGACAGAGCACTGGGTTGTGGCTCAGGGGTCCAAATATGGAGGAATTGGGGGACCAGCCTCTGGGGATGAAGACTGAAAATGCAACCTAGGCTTAAGGTTAGGGTCAGGGGCATGGCAGGCCCAATTTGCTGGCACTGAGAAGGGATCCCAGGGGGATGAATTGAGGGCAGAGGTCCGGTGGCATGAGAGGGTCCAGGTTTGTGGTCAGGGGACCGCTGAAGGAGGGGGTTGTGCTCAGGGAGGCATGCAGTTTCTCCCACTCTGAGTGTTCTACTCAGTTTCAAATGGCACGGTTTCCTCCTGGGTGGTAGGCAGGCTGAGTGCCAGCCTCCACATTTGTGGCCCAATAGTGCGCAGAGGGTGGGGGATAGCCTCGGGTGAACCGTGCAGGTTTCTCCCGCTCTGAGGATTCGACACAGCTCCAAACAGCATGGTTTCCTCCTGCATGGTGGACAGAGTCCTGAGGTGTCACTCAGGATTCTTTAATCTTGGGGTCTTGGGGTCAGGACTCTTGGGGATGATACCTGAAAACCAAAATTAGGGATAGGGTTAAGGCCTAGGGCCATGGTAGACCTGATATGCCAGTGCAGAGGCAGGTGCCCTGGTGCGCTGAGTTGAGCTCGGGTGTCAGACGGGGCCTTAGCCTCTAGGTGTGTGTCCAGACGTTCGCATAACCTGGGGGTGACTTCAGGGGTGCATGGAAGTTTCTCCAGCTCTGAGGGTTCAGCGCAGCTCCAAACAGCACAGCGGTGCCCTGCGTGGCAGGCAGATTCCCAGCATGAGTATCAGGCATCCTCAATCCTTGTGACGCAGTATGTGGTCTATTCTGGAGAAGGTTCCATGTGCACTTGAGAAGAATGAGTATTCTGTTGTTTTAGGGTGGAATGTTCTGTATATGTCTATGAGGTCCATCTGGTCCAATGTTTCATTCAATGCTCTTATTTCTTTTTTAATTTTCTGCTTCGATGATCTGTCTATTTCTGAGAGAGGCGTATGAAGATCTCCTACTATTATTGTATTCATATCAATATGACTCTTTATCTTGATTAATAGTTTTCTTATGGAATTGGGTGCTCCCATATTGGGGGCATAGATATTCACAATTGTTAGATCATCTTGGCGGATAGTCCCTTTAAGAATTATGGAGTGTCCTTCTGTATCTCTGACTACAGTCTTTAGTTTAAAATCTAATTTATCTGATATGAGAATCGCTACCCCGGCCTTCTTTTGAGGCCCATTGGCATGAAAGATGCTTCTCCATCCGTTCACGTTCAGTCTGGGTGTATCCTTAGGTTCAAAATGGGTCTCTTGTAGACAACATATGGATGGGTCCTGTCGTTTTATCCAATCTGCAACCCTGTGTCGTTTTATGGGCGCATTTAGGCCATTCACATTGAGAGTGGTTATTGAGAGATAGGTTTTGATTCATGTCATGTTGCCTTTGAAGTCTTTCTGTCTGTAGATTGTTTCTATATTTCTGTTCAATGATATTCTTGGGATTTTTTCTCTTTTATAGGACCCCCCCCTTAATATTTCCTGCAGTGTCGGCTTGCTGGTTGCATAGTCTTTTAAGCCTTGCTGGTCTTGGAAACTCTTTATCTCTCCATCCATTTTAAATGTCAGTCTTGCCGGATAGAGTATTCTTGGTTGCATGTTCTTCTCATTTAGTACTCTGAATATATTTTGCCAGCCCTTCCTGGCTTGCCAGGTCTCTGTGAAAAGGTCTGACGTTATTCTAATGGGCTTGGATGCCCACTCTCACCACTCTTGTTCAACATAGTATTAGAAGTCCTAGCAACGGCAATCAGACAACAAAGAGAAATAAAAGGTATCCAAATTGGCAAGGAAGAAGTCAAACTCTCTCTCTTCGCAGATGACATGATTTTTTATATGGAAAACCCCAAAGACTCCACCCCCAAACTACTAGACTCATACAGCAATTCAGTAACGTGGCAGGATACAAAGTCAATGTACAGAAATCAGTGGCTTTCTTATACACTAACAGTGAAAATACAGAAAGGGAAATTAGAGAATCGATTCCATTTACTAGAGCACCAAGAACCATAAGATACCTGGGAATAAACCTAACCAAAGAGGTAAAGGATCTGTACTCGAGGAACTACAGAACACTCATGAAAGAAATTGAAGAAGACCCAAAAAGATGGAAGACAATTCCATGCTCTTGGATTGGAAGAATAAACATTGTTAAAATGTTTATACTGCCTAGAGCAATCTATGCTTTTAATGCCATTCCGATCAAAATTCCACCGGTAGTTTTCAAAGAGCTGGAGCCAATAATCCTAAAATTTGTATGGAATCAGAAGAGACCCCGAATTGCTAAGGCAATGTTGAAAAACAAAAACAAAACTGGCGGCATCACGTTACCCGATTTTAAGCTTTACTACAAAGCTGCGATCACCAAGACAGCGTGGCCCTGGCATAAAAACAGACACATAGACCAGTGGAACAGAGTGGAGAGCCCAGATATGGACCCTCAACTCCACGGTGAAATAATGTTCGACAAAACAGGAAAAAATATTCAATGGAAAAAAAGACAGTCTCTTCAATCAATGGTGCTGGGAAAACTGGACAGCTATATGTAGAATAATGAAACTCAACCATTCTCTTACACTCGAAATGGATAAAAGACCTCATCATGAGACAGGAATCCATCAGAATCCTAGAGGAGAACATAGGCAGTAACCTCTTCGATAGCAGCCACAGCAACTTCTTTCAAGATATGTCTCCAAAGGCCAAGGAAACAAAAGCGAAAATGAACTTTTGGCACTTCATCAAGATCAAAAGCTTCTGCACAGCAAAGGAAACAGTCCACCAAACAAAAACGCAACCCACGGAATGGGAGAAGATATTTGCAAATGACAGTACAGACAAAAGGTTGATATCCAGGATCTAGAAAGAACTTCTCAAACTCAACACACACAAAACAGAGAATCATATCCAAAAATGGGCAGAAGATATGAACAGACACTTCTCCAACGAAGACATACAAATGGCTATCAGACACATGAAAAAATGTTCATCATCACTAGCCATCAGGGAGATTCAAATGAAAACCACATTGAGATACCACCTGACACCAGTTAGAATGGCCAAAATTAGCAAGACAGGAAACAACGATTGTTGGAGAGGATGTGGAGAAAGGGGAACCCTCTTACACTGTTGGTGGGAATGCAAGTTGGTGCAGCCACTTTGGAGAACAGTGTGGAGATTCCTCAAGAAATTAAGAATAGAGCTTCCCTATGACCCTGCAATTGCACTGCTGGGTATTTACCCCAAAGATACAGATGTAGTGAAAAGAAGGGCCATCTGTACCCCAATGTTTATTGTAGCAATGGCTATGCTCACCAAACTGTGGAAAGAACCAAGATGCCCTTCAACGGATGAATGGATAAGGAAGATGTGGTACATATACGCAATGGAGTATTATGCCTCCATCAGAAAGGATGAATACCCAACTTTTGTAGCAACATGGACGGGACTGGAAGGAATTATGCTGAGCGAAATAAGTCAAGCAGAGAGAGAGTCATGTATCATATGGTCTCACTTATTTGTGGAGCATAGCAAATAACACGGAGGACATAGGGAGATGGAGAGGAGAGGGAGTTGAGAGAAACTGGAAGGGGAGATGAACCATGAGAGACTATGGACTCTGAAAAACAACCAGAGGGTTTTGGAGGGGCAGGGTGGGGTAGGAGTTTGAGGAATCAGGTGGTGGTTAATAGGGAGGGCACGTACTGCATGGAGCACTGGGTGTGATGCCAAAACAATGAACACTGTTATGCTGTAAATAAACAAAAAAAAAAAAAAAATGAGTCTATGGAAGGCCCGGCAGTGCCAGTTCACGCCACTGGAGGGAGTGGTGAGCCGTGGTGTGAGATACCCTGGAAGGCATGGCGATGCTGCTTGCCACCACTGGAGGCAGCGGCGAGCTGCCATGGGAAACACACCTGAAGAGGAGTCAGTGCAGCTTGCTGGCTCTGAAGGCAGGGCGGAGGTGCCCGGTGAGAGACCCTGAAACGTGAGGCACTACAGCTTATTTTTACAGGACGGAGTGGTGAGCTGTATAGTCTCTGTTTCTCCAGGCTCAAGGGTGGTGGTAAGAATTGATGGAGCCTGTCCCCCACTCAGCATTGTGCCCTCTTTCCCCAGGTTTGCTGGTAATGTGCTGTCAGGATGGTTCAGGAGGGTCCTCCCAGTTGGGCTCTGGAGCCAGGGGAACCAAACCCGACTCATGGTGCATTTGGAACCGAGGAGCTGAGTGTCTGTTTGGAAAAGTATGTTTGTTTCTCCAAAAAGGACAAGGGCATTGACCAGCTTGAGAGGGAAGTGAATGACCAGTTAAGAAACAAGCTTGTGTCTCTCCTTCTCCCAGGAATCAGAGCAGGTGTGCAGGCTTTAGGTGGGAGACGCCTGCTTATCTGCACCTGACAACCCTTCTTCACTCTGGCTCCATGAGACCTGAAGTTTGGAAGTCAGCGTCTGAGTCAGTCATGCAGCTTGTCCCAGGACGTCAGTGTTCAGAGAAAACAGCAGGCCTGTGGGTCACAATGTCACATCCATGCCAGGATGGCAGGTAAAAATTCCCTTTCACCCCAAATTTCCTGGGCTTTTCTCTTGTCTCCAGTGGAGCTCACAAATGGCACACTGAACCAGCTGTAAGCAATCTCGTGCGGGTGCCAGAGCTCCTGAGTTTCTCTGCAGGGAGCACCTGGCAGGGATCTCATTTTCTCTGTTTATTTCTGGCTTACAAAGGTATTTGGAACATCTCTTTCCTAGGAAATCCCTTGGATTCGAAAGGGAATGTGAGATTGACTTGGTGTGCCTTTTGAACATAGAAAGTATTCCTTCACCGAACAGTGTTTACTCCACTGGGCCTAGACTCTGGTGGAACGGCTGGCACCTAGAGTGAGGTGGCTGTTTGTGGTCAGATAGAGACTTGGATGATGGCTTCTTCTTTGTCCAAGGTGATGTATCCTAATGGATTCGTCTTTGAATCCAAAGAGCTCCAATGAGGGCAGAGGGAAAATTCAAAATGATTCCAAGGAGTCTTGGACAATTTAAAAGGGATGCTTGTCTTCCTAGGTTCACTCAAACGGCTATATATGGTTGGACATGCTGTATTTTCTCTGCAGTTTCATGGGTAGTGAAGTCAGAAGGAGAGTCTTTGGGAATTTCCCTGGATAAAGGCACTCTGTTGGCTTCAAGGGACTTGGTGTCAGGAACCCTGGGCTGAATTTCTGTGGCTGCTTTCCTGATGCTCAGTGAGTCAGGGTTTCCCACAGGTTTTATATTTCCTCCTTAGGAAATTGCTGGCAGGGAATGTTCTGTTTAAAGTGGAACCCTCGGGGGCACCTGTGTGGCTCAGTGGGTTAAGCCACTGCCTTCGGCTCAGGTCATGGTCTCAGGGTCCTGAGATTGAGCCCCGCATTGGGCTCTCTGCTCAGCGGGGAGTCTGCTTCGTCCTCTCTCTCTGCCTGCCTCTCTGCCTACTTGTGACCTCTGTCAAATAAATAAATAAAATCTAAAAAAAAAAAAAACCCAAAACCGGGACCCTCCTACATTGTTGGTGGGCCTGCGTGTTGTTGCAGCCACTCTTGGAAAGAATACAGTCTGTCCTCCAAAAGCTAAGAACTGAACAACAGTAGGATCCAGCAATTGCCCTCCTAGTTATTTCCCTAAAGGGCACAAAAATGCACATTCAGTGGGGTATAAGCACCGTGATATTTACAGCAGCATTTTCAACCATTGTAAAACAATGGAGGGAGACCAAATGTCCATTCACTGATGAGTGATATATATATATATATCACTCGTATATATCATATGTGTGTGTGTGTGTGTGTATGTGTATTCATTCTCCCACATCTTCTTAATGGAATAGGGTCCAGGTTCAAAAAGGATGAAATCTTACCATCTGCAAGGATGTGGATGGATCTACAATGGATTTAGCTAAGTAAAATCAGTAAGAAAAGACCAATAGCCTATATCTTGACCTCTATGGAATTTCAGAAAGAAAACAGATGAACATAGTGAGGAGAGAAAGGCCAATGAGGAAACAGACTCTAACCTAGAGCAAAATCGAGGGTTGCTAGGGGGCAGGGGTGTGGGGCGAAGGGTTAAGTGGGTGACAGCTATTAGGGAGAGTACTTGTTGTGATGAGCTCTGGGTGTTCTATGCAGGTGAGGAATCACAAAATCCTACCCCTGAAGGAGAGGAATGAACATTGCATGGAAACGAATTGGAATTGAAGTCAATGAAGAAAAGAAGACCATGTTCTACTTCATGAAGACTGAGGTAAAACTGGAATGACTTTTGCTCTCCTGTTCTGTAGCTGTTCATTATGAAACACTCTGTGGCAGGATACACTAGTTTCCTATTGCATAAGGAGCCCTCAGAAAGTTGCCATGAAAGATTTAGATCTCAGAGCATGTACATGTTCCATTGATATGTTACTTTCAGTTTGCCCAGGTGCAAAGGTAAGTGGAGAGAAATAGGGCTGAAGAGGAAAGGAGGTATTAAGCATTCAAGAGGTAGCCTTCCCCTTTCTCATGAATGCCTGGGCCAGTGTAAATTGGGACGAAGGAGGGGGGATCCCAGAGCTTTGCCGCAGACAGGGGAGTTCTAGGTCTGCCTAGAGCTGGTGGTGTCCATGAGCAGAGCTGAGCTAGTGGCGTGGCAGGCCCGAACTGCTGGTGTTGAGGTGAGTTCCCCAAGGAGCTGAGTTGAGAATGGGGGTCAGGGGGTGAATCAGGCTCTGGGTTTGTGGCCAGGGGGCTGCAGAATGTGGGGGAGTCCTAATGGGGTCATGCAGGTTTCTCTGGCTCTGAGGGTTCCGCACAGCTCCAAAGGGACAAGTTTCCTGCTGGGTGGCAGGGGGACTCCTACAGTGTGGCTCCAAGTTTACCAATCTAGAGGGCTTGGTGGATAGGCCCCTGGGGAAGGAAGCCTGAAAATGCAACATAGGGTTAAGGGTAATGGGCTGGGCAGGACAGGCCTGATCAGCCGACACAGAGGTGAGATACCCTCAGAACTGAGTTGAGGAAATGCATCCTGCAATGCAGAAGAGTCAGGGTTTCTGGCCAGAGGGACGGCTGATCGTGGGGGTGGCTTTAGAGGGGCATGCTGGTTTCTCCCTCTCTGAGGAAACTTTGGAGCTCCAAATGTCATGGCTTCCCCCTGCATGGCATTCAGGTTTCTGCCTTGTTACAGGGGGGTCCTGAATCTGGGGAGTTTGGGGGCCAGGCCTCTTGGGATGGAAGCCTGAAATCAGAAACTAGAGCTACGGTAAGGGCGTAGGGGCATGGCATGCTCAATCTGCTACTGCTGAGGTGGGCTCCCTGGTGGGCTGACTTCAGGGTGGGTATCAGGTGGCATGTCAGACTCAGAGTTTGTGTCCAGGGATGCCACAGAAGCTTTGCGTGACCTCAGGGTTGCATGCAGGTTTCTCCTACCCTGAGGGTTCTGCAGAGCTCCAAATGGCATGGTTTCCTCCTGTGTGGCAGACGCAGTCCTGGGGTGTCACTGAGGAATCCTTAATCTCTCCTGGCATGAATCTCGGAGGTGCCCAATCTGGCGGGCTTGGGGGACAGGCCTCTGTTCATGAAAGCCTGTACACCCCACCTCGGTTTATGCTTAGGGCCGAAGGGCATGGCAGGTCCGATGTGCCGGTGCTGATGCGGGCTCCCCTAAGGGTCGAGTTGAGGGCATAGATCTGGCATCGCAGGAGAATCTGGTTTTATGGCCATGGGGGTGACTCATGGTGGGGTGGCATTACGGGGGTTTGCAGGTTTCTCCCCGTCTGAGTGTTCAGTGCAGCTCTAAACCACAAGTTTTCCTCATGAGTGCCAGGTGGAGTCCCGTGGTGGCGCTCAGTAGACCTTAATCTGGGGGGACATGGGAGGCAGGCCCCCTGGGATGGAAGCCTGAAAACCTAAAGAGGGGTTCTGGTAAGGGCCTAGGGGCATGGTGGCCCGATCTGCTTATGTTGAGGTGGGGCGCCCTAGGGTCTGAATTTATGGCATGCGTCCAGCAGCTCAGCAGAATCTGGTTTATGGGGCCGGGGGGATGGGTGCTGATGATGGGAGTGCCTTTAGAGGGGCAAGTTTCTCCCCCTCTGAGGGTTCAGCACAACTCCAAGGCACAGGTTCCTACTGTGTGGCAAGCGGAGTCCTGAGGTGTATGTCAAGATTCCTTAATCCAGGGGATTTTGTTGCCTGGACCCTCAGCATGGAAGACTGAACACCCAAACTTGTGTTAGGGTCAGGGCCTAGGGGCAATGGCAAGCCCGATCTGCCAGTGCTGAGGCGGGATCCCGTATGGGCTGAGTTGAGGGTATGCATTTGGTGGCGGGATGGAATCCAGCTCTATGGCCAGAGTGGCTGTTGATTATTGGGGTGGCTTTAGGGTGGCATGAAAGTTTCTCCCCATCTGAGGGTTCATTGCAGCTCCAAACCACAAGGTTTCCACTTGTGTGACAGGCTGTGTCCTGTGGTGTTGCTCAGAAGTCCTTAATCTGGGGGGCGTGGGGGCCAGGCCTCTTGGGATGGAAGCCTGAAAATCCAAACTAGGGTTAGGGTTAGGGCTTAGGGACATGGCAGGCCCGATCTGCTGCAATTGAGGTGGTCTCCTGGATAGGCCGAATGGAGGGTGGGAATCAGGCAGGACTTGAGGTCTGTGTTTGTGTTTGTGGGGGCAAAGAAGCTAGTGGTGTTCTTGGGGGCCATGCAGCTTTCTCCTGCTCTGAGGTTCCTGCACAGTTCCAAATGGCACCATTTTGCCGTAGGAGGCTGGAGGAGTGCTGGCGGGAGTCTCAGTCATCCCCAGTCTGATGGGCTTGGGGTACAGACCTCTGGGCACGGAAGGCTGTATACCCCACCTAGGGTTAGGGTTAGGGACTAGGGTCATGGCAGGCCCAATCTACCGGCGCAGAGATGGGCTCCCCTCAGGGCTGAGTTGAGGGCATGTGTCCGGTAGCTTCATAGAAAACAGCTTTCTGGCCTGGGGTGCCGCAAATTGTGCGGATAGCTTTACGGGGGCTTGAAGGTTTCTCACCCTCTGAGTATTCAGCAGCTCCAAACTGCAAGGTTTCATCCTGCGTGGCTGTTGGAGTGCTGCAATGTCACTCAGGGGTCCTTAATCCAGGGGGCCTGGAGGCTAGGCATCTTGGGATGGAAGCCTGGAAACTCAAACTAAGGGTGAGGTCTTGGGGTGCGACAGGCCCAATCTGCCAGTGCTGAGGCGGACTCCCCGGTGGCCTGAGTTGAGGGTCGGTGATAGGTGGCTCGTGTGAATCTGGGTTTGTGTTCAGGAGGGGCTCAGATGCTGGGGCTTGCCTTGGGGGGCATGAAGTTATCTTTTGCTCTGAGGTCTAAGTAGCTCCAAATGGCACTGTAACAGCATAGGCAGCCTCCAGACTGCCAGAGTGAGTCTCATGCATCCACAATCTGGCGGGTTTGGGGGCTAGGCCTCTGGGTACGGAAGACTGTACACCCAACCTAGGGTTAGGGTTAAGGCCTAGGGGCATGGCAGTTCTGATATGCTGCTGATATGCTGTGTTGAGGTGGGCTCCCTCAGGGCTGAGTGGATGACATGCCTCTGGTGTTGTGGCAGAATCTGGCATTATGTCTGGGGCATTTCCAATGGCGGGTGTGTTTAGGTGCTCATACACCTTTCTTTCTGGAGGGCAGGCAGAGTCCTGTGTTGTGACTTTGGAATCCCCAGTCTGGAGGGTTAGGGTTAGGGATAGAGGTTCGGAGAGTGTTAGGGTTAGTTGTTAGGGTTTAGGGTTAGGGTTAGGAGTTAGGGGATAGGGTTAGAGGTAAGGTTTAGGGTTAGGCTTAGGGTTAGGCGTATGTCTTAGGGACAAGGCATGTCAGATCTGCCAACACAGATATGGACTCACCCAAGGGCTGTGTTGAGGGCGGGACTCAGGAGTCTCCTCAGGCCCTGGATTTTTGGACTGGAGGGGTAAAGAAGGTGGGAATCGCCTCTGGGGAGCATGATGGTTTCTACTGCTCCGAGGTTGTTATGTTAGGTTTAGAGGTTAGGGTTAGGTTTTGTGGTTAGGGTTAGTGTTAAGATTAGTGTTAAGGTGGGGCGCCTGGGTGGCTCAGTTGGTTAAAGCCTCTGCCTTCCGCTCAGGTCATGATCTCAGGGTCCTGGGATGGAGCCCCACATCAGGCTCTCTGCTCAGCGGGGAGCATGCTTCGTCCTCTCTGTGCCTTCTTCTGATCTGTCTCTGTCAAAGAAATGAATAAAATCTTAAAAAAAAATAAAAAGATTAGGGTTAGGGTTATGTCTTAGGGACAAGGCATGTTGGATCTGGTAACACTTATATGGGCTCACCCAAGGGCTGAGTTGAAGGCGGGACTCAGGAGGCTCCTTAGGCCCTGGGTTTTTTTCCTAGAAGGTAAAGATTGTGGGAATGGGCTCAGGGGAGCATGCTGGTTTCGAGGTCTCTGAGAGTGTTAGATAGCACTAAATGAAATGGTTTATTTCATTTATTCTCCTGGCTGAGAGGCTGAGTCCTGCCATCAGTCTGATGATCCTATCCACTGGGATGGAATTGGGTATCAGGCCTCTGGGGTCCAGAGCCTGACCACCTGAGCTAGGGTATTAGGGTTTGGTCCTGGGAGCATGGCAGGCCTGAGGTGCCAGTGCGGACTCAGGCTCTCCGGAGGGCTGAGTTGAGGGTATTGCTCTGGTGGCCCATCAGGCACTGGGCGGTGGTGTGTGGGTCCTCGGAAGGTGTGGGTGTCTTTAGGGGGCATGGAGGTTTCTCCGGCCAGGAGCGTACTGCACAGGGCCATGTGGGCCATTTTCCTTGTGGGTGGCAGCCGGAGTCCAGCATTGCAAATACAGGGTCCCCAGTCTGGACGGCTAGGGAGCCAGGCCTCTGTGGATCGAAGCATAAACACCCATCCTAGCATTATGGTTAAGTCTTTGGGGCATGGTAACCCCGATCTGCCGGTGCTGTGGTGACCCATCCTGATGCCTGAGTTGAGGCTATGTCTGCAGGACTTTGAGACTCTGGTTCCCGGTCCTTGGGAGGGTCCAGAAGTGCTTTGGCCTCAGGGAGACTTGCAGGCTTCTCCTGCTCTGTGGCTTCAGCCCATTTCTAAATGGCACGGTTCATGCTGGGATCATGTGCAATTATGGGGTGCAACTCAGGGGTCCCCTATCTGGGGTTTTGAGGACCAGTTGTGGGAGGATGATGCCTGAGCACGAACCTGGGCTAGGGTTAGTATTAGGATTAGGGTTAAGGTTATGTCTTAGGGACAAGGCATGTCGGATATGCAAGCACAGATATCAGCTCACCCAAGGGCTGAGTTGAGGGCGGGACTCAGGAGGCTCCTCGGGCACTGGGGTTTTGGGCTGTACGGGCAAAGATGTTGGAAATCGCCTCAGGGGAGCATGCCAGTTTCTACAATTCTCAGGGCATTAGATAGCACGAAATGAAAGGTCACCTTCTGGCTGAGAGGGTGAGTCCTGCTCTGAGGGTTAGGTTGTAGGGGCACTGCAGCCCCAATCTGCTGGCGCTGTGGTGGCCCATCCCAATGCTTGAGTTCAGAGCGTGTGTCTGCAGGACCATGAGACTCCTGGTTCTTGGTCCTTGGGGGCGCTGGAAGTGGGGTGGCCTCAGGGAGACATTCAAATTTATCCCGCTCTGTGGGTTCAGCACAATTCTAAACAGCATGGTTTCCTCCTGGTGTCAGGTTCAATGATGGGGTATCGCTCACGGGTCCCCCATCTGGGGCCTTGGGGACCAGGAGTCAGAGTATGGACGCCTGAACACACAACCTGGGCTAGGTATAGTATTATGGTTAGTGTTAGGCTTAGGGACAGGGCATGTCGGATCTGCAGCACAGATACGGGCTCACCCAAGGGCTGAGTTGAGGGCAGGACTCAGGAGGCTCCTCAGGCCCTGGGTTCTTGGCCTGGAGGAGCAAAGCTGGTGGGAATGGCCTCAAGGGAGAATGGCTGGTTGCTACTGCTCTGAGGGTGTGAGAGAACACCAAATGAAAAGGTCTCCTCCTGGCTGAGAACTGAGTCCTGCCGACAGTCTGATGCTCAACCCATGGGAGGAATTGGGTGTCAGGCCTCTGGGTCCAATGCCTGAACACCCACCCTAGTGTTAGGGTTTCGTCCTGGGAGAATGGCAGGCCTGCCAGTGCGGCTCAGGTTCTCCGGAGGGCTGAGTTGAGGGCATTGCTCTGGTGGCCTGTCAGGCTCTGGGTTTGTGGTGTGGCATTTCTTGGAAGGCGTGGGTGGCTTTAGGGGGCATGGAGGATTCTGTGGCCAGGAGCATACTGCACAGGATCATATGGTCCAGTTTCATCGTGGGTGGCAGCCAGAGTCCTGCATTGGGAATACAGGGTCCCCAGTCTGGAGGGCTAGGGGTCCAGTCCTCAGGGGACAGAAGCCTGACACCCAACCTAGGGTTAGGGTAGGGTTGTAAGGGCATGGCAGCCCCGATCTGATGGCGCTGTGGTGATGCTTCCCAATGCCTGAGTTGAGGGTGTGAGTCTGTAGCACTGTGAGAGTCCTGGTTCCTGGTCCTTGGGTGTGCCAGAAGTGGCAGTGGCCTCTGGGAGGCATGCAGGTTTCTCCCGCTCTGCGGGTTCAACACATTTCTAAAGGGCAGGGTTTCCTCCTGGGATCAGGCGCAATTATGGGGTGCAGCTCAGGGGTCCCCCATCTGGCCGTTTGGGGGACCAGGCTATGGAGGAGGGATGCCTGAACACACAACCTGGGCTAGAGTTAGTATTAAGGTTAGGCTTAGCGTTAAGGTTATGTCTTAGGGAGAAGGCATGTGGGATCTGCCAGCACAGATATTGGCTCACTGAAGGGCTGAGTTGAGGGCAGGGCTCCGGAGGCTTCTCAGGCCCTGGGTTTTTGGCCTGGAGGTGCAAAGATGGCGGGAATGGCCTCAGGGCAGCTTGGCCGGTTCCTAGGGCTCTGAGGGTGTTGGAGAGCACCAAATGGAATCTCCTGCTGGTTGAGAAGCTGAGTCATGCCATCAGTTTGATGCTCCCACCCATGGGTGGAATTGGGTGTCAGGGTTCTAGAACCTGAACACCCAACCTAGGCTTAGGGTTTGGTCCTGGGAGAATGGCAGGCCTGATGTGCCAGCACGGACTCAGGCTCTCTGGAGGGCTGGGCTGAGGGCATTGTTCTGGCGGCCTGTAAGGCTAAGGAATTGTGCTGTGGGGGTGCTCAGAAGATGTGGTTGGCTTTAGGGGTCATGGAGGTTTCTCCGGCAAGGAGCGTTCTGCAAAGGTCCATGTGGTCAAGTTTCATCATGGGTGGCAGCCAGAGTCCTACGTTGGGAATATGGGGTCCCCAGTCTGGAGGGCTAGGGAGCCAGTCCTCTGGGGACTGAAGCCTGAACACCCAACCGCGGGTTAGGTTTAGGTCACAGGGGCATGGCGGCCCGGATCTGCCGGCACAGTGATGACCAATCCCGATGCCTGAGTTGAGGACGTGAGTCTGCAGGACCGTGAGACTCCTCATTCCTGCTCCTCAGGGGCGCCGGTATTGGGGGTAGCATCAGGGAGGCATTCTGGTTTCTTCTGCTCTGTAGGTTCAGCACATTCCTTTTTTTTTTTTTTTTCACTTTCAATATCTATCTATCTATCTATATTATTTGTTTTCAGCGTAACAGTATTCCTTATTTTTGCACCACACCCAGTGCTCCATGCAACACGTGCCCTCCCTAATACCCATCACCTTGTTCTCCCAACCTCCCACTCCCCACCCATTCAAGACCCTCAGGTTCTTTTTCAGAGTCCGTAGTCTCTCATGGTTCACCTCCCCTTCCCATTTCCCACAACTTCCTTCTCCTCGCCATCTCCCCATGTCCTCCTTGTTCTTTGTTATGCTCCACAAATAAGTGAACCCATATGATAATTGACTCTCTCTGCTTGACTTATTTCACTCAGCATAATCTCTTCCACTCCCGTCCATATTGCTACAAAAGTTGGTATTCATCCTTTCTGATGGAGGCATAATACTCCATCTTGTATATGGACCACATCTTCCTTATCCATTCGTCCATTGAAGGGCATCTTGGTTCTTTCCACAGTTTGGCGACCGAGGCCTTTGCTGCTATAAACATTGGGGTACAGATGGCCCTTCTTTTCACTACATCTGTATCTTTGGGGTAAATACCCAGCAATGCAATTGCAGGGTCATAGGGAAGCTCTCTTTTTAATTTCTGGAGGAATCTCCACACTGTTCTCCAAAGTGGCTGCACCAACTTGCATTCCCACCAACAGTGTAAGAGGGTTCCCCTTTCTCCACATCCTCTCCAACACACGTTGTTTCCTGTCTTGCTAATTGTGGCCTTTCTAACTGGTGTCAGGTGGTATCTCAATGTCGTTTTCATTTGAATCTCCCTGATGGCTAGTGATGATGAACATTTTGTCATGTGTCTGATAGCCATTTGTATGTCTTCGTTGGAGGAGTGTCTGCTCATATCTTCTGCCCATTTTTGGATATGATTATCTGTTTTGTGTGTGTTGAGTTTGAGAAGTTCTTTCTAGATCCTGGATCTCAACCTTTTGTCTGAACTGTCATTTACAAATATCTTCTCCCATTCCGTGGGTTGCCTTTTGATTGGTGGACTGTTCCCTTTGCTGTGCAGAAGCTTTTGATCTTGATGAAGTGCCAAAAGTTCATTTTCGCTTTTGTTTCCTTGGCCTTTGGAGACATATCTTGAAAGAAGTTGCTGTGGCTGATATCGAAGAGGTTACTGCCTATGTACTCCTCTAGGATTCTGAGAGAATCCTGTCTCACGTTGAGCTCCTTTATCGAGTTCGAGTTTATCATTGTGTATGGTGTAAGAGAATGGTCGAGTTTCATTCTTCTACATATCGCTGTCCAGTTTTCCCAGCACCATTGATTGAGGAGAATGTCTTTTGTTACATTGAATATTTTTTCCTGAATTCTCGATGATTATATCACAATAGAGTTGAGGGTCCATATCTAATCGGGATCGATGTGGGCAGAGCGCTCATGAAAATTGGCTGGCGTTGGATAACCATGGGGACCGCCTTGTTCCGCGTGGCCCAGGACCCTTTCTCGCTCGGGGTGTGTCGCAGCCACCCGAAAACGCGCCGAGACGACGGGGCCCGGCCGGGGGCCTCAGCGCCGGGGAGCTTGCTCCGAGCAGAGTTGATGGAGGGGCTGTGGTCGGGCATTCGTCTCCGCCTTGGAGGGAGGCCGGGCGCCCGGGAAGGGCTTGGCCTCTCTGGGGGAACAAATGGATCTGTCGCTCCACAGCTGTGTCGGAGCCACGAAACGGGCCGATGGCGCCAGGACGGTCGAGGACTCGTCGCGCGGGACTCAGGGTTCCCCATGCGGAGGCCCCCAGGCTCAGGCCCCTGGCAACGGAAGGCTGAGCAAGCAGGCCCGGGCCCGGGCCCGGTTTCGGGGCTGGCCGGCCCCAGCGGCCGGCGTCAGGGAGTGGACCCCCGGAGGCTGAGGAGCGGGAGGCGTCGGCCTCCCCGGGGCCCGCCTCCCGGAGCTCCTCCTGGCGGTGCCGGAACGCGACGACACGCGATCCCGGACAGGGCCCCGGGGGGGCGGCCCTGCGGCCCTCTGGTGCCCGAAGTGTGTTCGCCGGGCGTTTTCCGGCCAATTCTCACGAGCGTTCTGCCCAAATCGGGATCGATTTGGGCAGAACGCTCGTGAGAATTGGCCGGCGTTGGGCAGCCCTGGTCAGCGCCCAGGGCCGCGTGGAGCAGGGCCCTTTCTCGCTCGGGGCATGGCGCGGCCACCCGGAAAACGAGCCGCGACGATGGGGCGCGGCCGGCGGCCCCGGCGCCGGGGAGTTTTCCCCGAGCAGAGTGGATGGAGGCGCCGTGGCCGGGCGTCCGCCTCCGCCGTGGCGGGCGGCCGGGGCGCCCGTGGAGGGGGCTGGCCTCTGTGGGGGAACGGAGTGATCTCTCACTCCACGGCTGGGACGAAGCCACGAAAGGTGCCGTCGTCGCCGGGACGGTCGGGGGGACTCGTGGCGCGGGACTCAGGGTTCCCCATGCGGAGGCCCCCAGGCTCAGGCCCCTGGCAACGGAAGGCTGAGCAAGCAGGCCCGGGCCCGGGCCCGGCTTTCGGGGCTGGCACGGCCCCAGCGGCCGGCGCCAGGGAGGGGACCCCCGGAGGCTGAGGAGCGGGAGGCGTCGGCCTCCCCGGGGCCCGCCTCCCGGAGCTCCTCCTGGCGGTGCCGGAACGCGACGACACGCGATCCCGGACAGGGCCCCGGGGGGGCGGCCCTGCGGCCCTCTGGTGCCCGAAGTGTGTTCGCCGGGCGTTTTCCGGCCAATTCTCACGAGCGTTCTGCCCAAATCGGGATCGATTTGGGCAGAACGCTCGTGAGAATTGGCCGGCGTTGGGCAGCCCTGGTCAGCGCCCAGGGCCGCGTGGAGCAGGGCCCTTCCTCGCTCGGGGCATGGCGCGGCCACCCGGAAAACGAGCCTCGACGATGGGGCGCGGCCGGCGGCCCCGGCGCCGGGGAGTTTTCCCCGAGCAGAGTGGATGGAGGCGCCGTGGCCGGGCGTCCGCCTCCGCCGTGGCGGGCGGCCGGGGCGCCCGTGGAGGGGGCTGGCCTCTGTGGGGGAACGGAGTGATCTCTCACTCCACGGCTGGGACGAAGCCGCGAAAGGTGCCGTCGTCGCCGGGACGGTCGGGGGGACTCGTGGCGCGGGACTCAGGGTTCCCCATGCGGAGGCCCCCAGGCTCAGGCCCCTGGCAACGGAAGGCTGAGCAAGCAGGCCCGGGCCCGGGCCCGGCTTTCGGGGCTGGCCCGGCCCCAGCGGCCGGCGCCAGGGTGGGAACCACCGGAGGCTGAGGAGCGGGAGGCGTCGGCCTCCCCGCGGCACGCCTCCCGGAGCTCCTCCCGGCGGTGCCGGAACGCGAAGACACGCGATCCCGGACAGGGCCCCGGGGGGCGGCCCTGCGGCCCTCTGGTGCCCGAAGTGTGTTCGCCGGGCGTTTTCCGGCCAATTCTCACGAACGTTCTGCCCAAATCGGGATCGATTTGGGCAGAACGCTCGTGAGAATTGGCGGCGTTGGGCAGCCCTGGTCAGCGCCCAGTTCCGCGTGGATCAGGGCCCTTTCACGCTCGGGGCATGTCGCGGCCGCCCGGAAAACGAGCCGCGACGATGGGGCGCGGCCGGCAGCCGCGGCGCCGGGGAGTTTTCCCCGAGCAGAGTGCATGGAGGCGCCGTGGCCGGGCGTCCGCCTCCGCCGTGGCGGGCGGCCGGGGCGCCCATGGAGGGGGTGGCCTCTGTGGGGAAACGGACTGGTCTCTGACTCCGCGGCTAGGACGAAGCCGCGATAGGTGCCGTTGTCGCCGGGACGGTCGGGGGACTCGTGGCGCGGGACTCAGGGTTCCCAATGGGGAGGCCCCCAGGCTCAGTTCCTTGGCAACGGAAGGCTGAGCAAGCAGGCCCGGGCCCGGGCCCTGCTTTCGGGGCTGGCCCGGCCCCGGCTGCCGGCGCCAGGGTGGGAACCCCCTGAGGCTGAGGAGCGGGAGGCGTCGGCCTCCCCGGGGCACGGCTCCCGGAGCTCCTCCCGGCGGTGCCGGAACGCGACGACACGCGATCCCGGACAGGGCCCCGGGGCTGCCGCCCTGCGGCCCTGTCGTACCCGATGTGTGTTCGCCGGGCGTTTTCCGGCCAATTCTCACGAGCGTTCTGCCCAAATCGGGATCGATTTGGGCAGAACGCTCGTGAGAATTGGCGGCGTTGGGCAGCCCTGGTCAGCGCCCAGTGCCGCGTGGAGCAGGGCCCTTACTCGCTCGGGGCATGTCGCGGCCACCCGGAAAACGAGCCGCGACGATGGGGCGCGGCCGGCAGCCGCGGCGCCGGGGAGTTTTCCCCGAGCAGAGTGCATGGAGGCGCCGTGGCCGGGCGTCCGCCTCCGCCGTGGCGGCCGGCCGGGTCGCCCCTGGAGGGGGCTGGCCTCTGTGGGGAAACGGACTGATCTCTCACTCCGCGGCTAGGACGAAGCCGCGAAAGGTGCCGATGTCGCCGGGACGGTCGGGGGACTCGTCGCGCCGGACTCAGGGTTCCCCATGGGGAGGCCCCCAGGCTCAGGCCCCTGGCAACGGAAGGCTGTGCAGGCAGGCCCGGGCCCGGCCCGGCTTTCGGGGCTGGCCCAGCCCCAGCTGCCGGCGCCAGGGAAGGGACCCCCGGAGGCTGAGGAGCAGGACGCGACGGCCTCCCCGGGGCACGCCTCCCGGAGCTCCTCCCGGCGGTGCCGGAACGCGACGACACGCGATCCCGGACAGGGCCCCGGGGGGGCCGCCCTGCAGCCCTGTGGTGCCCGAAGTGTGTTCGCCGGGCGTTTTCCGGCCAATTCTCACGAGCGTTCTTCCCAAATTGGGATCGATTTGGGAGAACGCTCGTGAGAATTGGCCGGCGTTGGGCAGCCCTGGTCAGCGCCCAGTTCCGCGTGGAGCAGGGCCCTTTCTCGCTCGGGGCATGTTGCGGCCACCTGGAAAACGAGCCGCGACGATGGGGCGCAGCCGGCAGCCGCGGCGCCGGGGAGTTTTCCCCGAGCAGAGTGCATGGAGGCGCCATGGCCGGGCATCCGCCTCCGCCGTGGCGGGCGGCCGGGGCGCCCCTGGAGGGGGCTGGCCTCTGTGTGGAAACGGACTGGTCTCTCACTCCGCGGCTAGGACGAAGCCGCGAAAGGTGCCGTTGTCGCCGGGACGGTCGGGGGACTCGTGGTGGGGGACTCAGGGTTCCGCATGGGGAGGCCCCCAGGCTCAGGCCCCTGGCAACGGAAGCCTGAGCAAGCAGGCCCGGCCCGTGCCCGGCTTTCGGGGCTGGCCCGGCCCCAGCTGCCGGCGCCATGGAGGGGACCCCCGGAGGCTGAGGAGCGGGAGGCGTCGGCCTCCCCGGGGCCCGCCTCCCGGAGCTCCTCCTGGCGGTGCCGGAAAGCGAAGACACGCGATCCCGGACACGGCCCCGGGGGGGCGGCCCTGCGGCCCCGTGGTGCCGGCCCTGCGGCCCCGTGGTGCCCGAAGTGTGTTCGCCAGGCCTTGTCCGGCCAATTCTCACGAGCGTTCTGCCCAAATCGGGATCGATTTGGGCAGAACGCTCGTGAGAATGGGCCGGCGTTGGGCCACCCTGGGGACCGCCTTGTTCTGCGTGGCCCAGGTCCCTTTCTTGCTCGGGGTATGTTGCGGCCACCCGGAAAATGAGCCGTGACGATGGGGCGCGGTCGGCAGCCACGGCGCCATGGCGTTTTCCCCAAGCAGAGTTGATGGAGGGGCTGTGGCCGGGCTTCCGCCTTCGCCGTGGCGGTTCGCCAGGGCGCCCGTTGTGGGGTCTTGCCTCTGTGGGGATCGCTTTGATCTCTCATTCCTCGGCTGGGACGCAGCCGAGAAAGGCACCGTTGGCGCTGGGACGGTGGTGGACTTGTGGCACGGGACTCAGGATCCCGGGTGATGCCCCGAGGTACAGGCCCCTGGCAGTGGAAGTCTGAACAAGCAGGCCTGGGTCCGGGCCCGGATTTCGTGGCAGGCCCGGCCCCAGCTGCCACCGCCAAGGAGGGACCCCCAGAATCTGTGGAGAGGGAGGCGTCTGCCTTGCCATCAGGGAGATTCTAATTTAAACTACATTGAGATACCACGTGACACCAGATAGAATGTCCAAAATTAGGAAGACAGGAAATAACATGTGTTGGATGGATGTTGAAAAGGGGAACCCTGTTACACTGTTGGTCAGACTCCAATTTAGTGCAGCCACTTTGGAGAACAGTGTGCAGATGACTCAAGAAATTAAAAATAGAGCTTCCCTATGACCCTGCAATTACACTGATGGGTATTTACCCCAAAGATACAGATGGAGTGAAAAGAAGAGCCATCTGTACCCCAATGTTTTTTGCAGCAATGGCCATGGTCGCCAAACTGTGGAAAGAACCAAGATGCCCTTCAACGGATGAATGGATAAGGAAGATGTGGTTCATATACACAATGGAGTATTATGCCTCCACCAGAAAGGATGAATACCCAACTTTTGTAGCAACATGGACGGGACTCGAAGAGATTATGCTGAGTGAAATAAGTCAAGCAGAGAGAGTCAAATATCATATGGTCTCCCTTATTTGTGGAGCATAACAAAGAACACGGAGGACATGGGGAGATGGAGAGGAGAGGGAGTTGAGGGAAACTCGAAGGGGAGATGAACCATGAGAGACTATGGACTCTGAAAAACAACCTGAGTGTTTTGGAAGGCAGGGGGTTGGGAGGTTGAGGAACCAGGTGGTGGGTAATAGGGAGGGCATGTACTGCATGGAGCACTGGGTGTGGTGCAAAAACAGTGAACACTGTTATGCTGAAAATAAACAAATAAAAAAAAAAAGAAAATTGTACTCTTAGACCCCGTCATCTATATCACTCATCCCTCCATCCACTTCCACTCTGGTAACCACTGAGTCGGTTTTTGTTTTGTATCTTCTTTCTCCTTTATTTATGTATGTTTGTTTCCTAAATTCCATGGAAGAGTGACATCCAAAGGCCTTTGTCTTTCTCTGACTGACTGATTTCACTTAGGATAGTATTCTCTAGCTCCATCCATGTGTCTGCAAATGGCAAGATTTCATTTTTTATGGCTGAGTAATTTCCCACTGTGTGTGTATGTGTGTGTGTGTGTGTGTGTGTGTGTACATTTATTATCTCATTTATCAAGTTTTCAAGAAATACTTGGATTGTTTCCATATTGTAATATTGTAATTAATGTTGCAAGAAACATAGGGGCACATGTATCCTTTTGAGTTACTGTTCTCATATTCGTCGGGTAATCACCCGGTAGTGTGATTGCTGGATTATAAGGTAGTTCTAATATTTAACGTTTTGAGGAACAGTGATACTGTTTTCCACAGGGACTGCAGCAGCTAGCATTCCCACCACAGTGCAAGAGGGTTCCCTTTTACCCACATCCTCCCAACATTTGTTTTCTTGTGCTGGTGCTGTTAGCCATTCTGATAGTATGAGGTAATATCTCATGGACCTTTTCATTTGGATTTTCCTGTTGATGGCTGATGTGAACATCTTCTTACGTGACTGTTGTCCATCTGTATGTCTTCTTTGGAGCAATGTCTGTTCATGTCTTCTGTCTATTTTTTAATTGGATTTTTTGTTTTTTGGTTGTTGCGTTGTATCAGTTCTACATATTTTGGACACTACCCCTTTATTGCACATGATATTTGCAAACATCTTCTCCTATTAAGTACGTTGTATTCTATTTATTACATTTTCATTGTTGTTCTGCTGTGCGGTAAGTTTTTATATTGATGGAACTCTAGTAGTTTATTTTTGCTTTTGTTTCCTTTGCCTTAGGAGGCGTGTCTATTAAATGTATGGTTCATGTCAGAGAAGTTACTGTCTGTGCCCTCTTGTAGGATTTTTATGATTTAAGGTCTCACATTGAGGTCTTGAAACTGTTTTGAGTTTATTTGTCCATATGGTGTAAGAAAGCAGTCTAATTTCATTGTTTTGTGCATAGCTGTTCAGTTTTCCCAACACCATTTGTTGTAGAGACTGTCCTCTTCCCTTTTAATAGTTTTGCCTGTTTTGCAGAAGATTAATTGGGCACGTGATTGTGGGTTGATGTCTGAGCTTCTATTCCATTTCCTTGGTCACTGTGTGTATTTTTTTTTTTTTTTGCCAGTCCCATACTGTGAGGATGAATGCAGCTTTGTAGTATAATATGAAATATGGAATTGTGATGCCTCCAGCTTTCTTTTTCTTCATAACATTGTGCTGGTTGTTCAGTATCTTTTGTGATTCCATACAAATTGTTAGGGTAGTTTATTTGAGTTCTCTCATTTTTTATTTGAATTCAATGAGCCAACTTATCATACATCATTATTTTCAGATGTAGTGTTAAATAATATATCAGATGTGTATTGCATCACGTGCCCTCCTTAATGCCCATCACCCCAGTTACCCCCCCCACCCCCCATCCAGCAACCCTCAGTTGGTTGCTATAGTTAAGAGTCTATCATGGTTTTTTCCCCATCTCTGATGACTTCCCATTCTGTTTCCCCTTCCTTTGCCTATGGTTCTCTGCCCTGTTTCTGATATTTCACATATGAGTGAAACCCTATCATAATTGTGTTTCTTTCATTGACATATTTTACTCAGCATAATATCTTCCAGACCCATCCAGGTTGATGTGATGGTAAGTATTCATCCTTTCTGATGGCTGAGGAATATTCCATTGAATATATGAACCACATCTTCTTTATCCATTCCTCTGTCCATAGATATCTGGGTTCTTTCCATAGTTTATCTAGAGTGGATATTGTTGCAATGAACACTGGGGTGCAGGTGCCAGTTCTTTCCCCTACATCTCTATTTTTGTGGTAAAAGCCCTGTAGTGCAAGTGCTGTGTTTTAGGGTAACTTTATTTTAACTTCTTGAGGAAACCCCATACTATTTTCCAGAGTGGATATAACAGTCTGCATTCCAACCAGGAGTGTAGGAGGGTTCTCCATTCTCTGCATCCTCACCAATATTTGTGGTTTCATGTCCTGTTAACTTTAGACATTCTGCCTGGTGTGATAGGACACCTCAATGTGGTTTAGATTTGCATTTCCCAGAAGCCATGTGATATAGAACATTTATGTATATATCTGTGGGTCACATGCGTGTCATCATTGGAGAAATATCTGTTCATATTTTCGCCCATGTCTAGACCTTCTGTTGGATTAAGGCCCAGAAGCCTAGAAGATACAATCAGCCAGAACTGTGGAGATTTTCACAAGGTCTGAGATACAATGGAGATTTAGGGTGTGTATCAAGCTCAGGGATTGTCTTCAGAGGGTGGATGGAAGTGTAGGTTCATTGACATTGTCTCAGGTTTGCATTCAGATGTCTCATGCTCTGAATCCAGTCTGGAGTAAAAAAAGGAGTTTCCTTTTGTGTGGCGGGCTGATCCTCTGGTTTTGCTAAAGTGTTCCCAATACCCGGGGCTTGGGATCCAGGCCTCTACAGATGGACCTCTCAGAACTCCAAATAGGGTTAGGGTTAGGACCTAGGAAAATGGAAGGTCTGAATTGCCAACCGTGTGGTGAGCGTCCTGGAGGGCTGAGTTGAGGACATGGGTCAGGGTGAGTGTCCGGCTCAGGGTTTCAGTCCATGAGCCCTTGAATGTGGGAATTCACTGGGATGGACACAGATGGGCCTTCATATCTATACTGACCTATATACTTACTGGAGTCCATTATGGAAACATTTCCATCTGGGTGTGAGGCTGAGTCCTGTGGTATTGCTCAGGCATCCCCAAATCCTAGGGCTTTGGAGCCCACCCTTAAGGGACAGAGACATGAGAACCCAAGCTAGGGATAGAGTTAGGGCCAAAGGACATTGCAGGCCCAAACAGCTGACAGTGTGTGTGGTTCCTAGAGGCTGGAATTAAGGATGAGTGTTCTGGTTCTGGTCAGGCACAGGGTTTGTGACCTCGAGGCCACTGACATTGGGGGTTTGCTGGTATAGGCTCAGATGGGCAGGCATTTTATCCTGCTTTGAATACTTTCTAGAGGTCTACATGGCACGCTTTCATCCTGTGTGTTAGGATGAGTCCTGTGGTATGGCTAAGGTGACCCCAGTCCATGGGGTAGGGAGCCAGGCCCCTAGGAATTGAATGCTCAGAACACAAACTAAGCTTCAGTTAGGGGTTAGGAGCACGGCAGGCCCAATCTGATGGTGGTGTGGCAAGCTATCCAGAGGTCTGAGTACAGAGGGATGGATAGAGTAAGTGTCAGGTTCAGGTTTGTGTCCAGCTGCTGACTCTGGGTGAACTCAGTGGTGCATGGCAGATTTCTCCTGCTCAGAATCCTTTGCAGAGTTCCAAATGGTATGGTTTCCTTCTGGGTGGCAGGCAGAGATCTCAAATATTGCTCAGGGGTCCCCATCCGTGGGTCTTGGGCACCAGTCCTCTGGGGTCAGAGCATGAAACCCCAACCTGGGGTTAGGGCTAGGTCCCAGCAACATAACAGGCCTGATTTGCTGGTGCTGTGCAGAGCTCTCACGGGGACTGAGTAGAGAACATGGGTCAGTCTGAGTCAGGCTCCGGGTTGGTGGCCATGGGGGGAAAGGCAGATTTCTCCTGCTCTCAGTCCTTGGCAGAGTTCCAATTCTACTGTTTCCTGCTGGGTTGAAGACAGAGTCCTCTGGCATTTCTCAGGGGCCCCACATATGTGGGGCTTTGGTACCTGTATTCTTGGGACACAAGACAGAAAATGTACTAAGTTTTGGTTAGGGCTGAGGGTCATGTCAGTCTCAATATGCCACCCTGAGAGGAGTGACCTGGGGAGCAGAGTTGAGGACGTGGGTCAGTGTGAGTGTTAAGATCCAAGTGTGAACGGGGGGTGCTGAAAGTGGGATAGCCTCAGGGGGCCAAGAAATATTCTGGTATAGTTCAGGTGTAACCCATCAGCGGAGCTTTGGTGTCAATCATCAGAGGACAGAAGACTGAAAACACAACCTAGGGCTTGGAAAAGAGCACAGGGGCATGGCTGGCCTGATCTGCTGGTGCTGAGGCTAGATGTCTGGGGTACTGAGTTGGGGGCCATGGTCAGGTGGTGCATTACGACCTGGGTTTGTGCCTGGGGGGGTGGCCGAAGGTGGAGGTGGCTTCAGGGAGCATGAAGATTTCTCCCGTTCCGATGGTTCTGTGCAGCTCCAAACAAAACGGTTTCCTCCTGGGTGGCAGACAGAGTACTGGGTTGTGGCTCAGGGGTCCAAATATGGAGGAATTGGGGGACCAGCCTCTGGGGATGAAGACTGAAAATGCAACCTAGGGTTAAAGTTAGGGTCAGGGGCATGGCAGGCCCAATTTGCTGGCACTGAGAAGGGATCCCAGGGGGATGAATTGAGGGCAGAGGTCCGGTGGCATGAGAGGGTCCAGGTTTGTGGCCAGGGGACCGCTGAAGGAGGGGGTTGTGCTCAGGGAGGCATGAAGTTTCTCCCACTCTGAGTGTTCTACTCAGTTTCAAATGGCACGGTTTCCTCCTGGGTGGTAGGCAGGCTGAGTGCCAGCCTCCGCATTTGTGGCCCAATAGTGCGCAGAGGGTGGGGGATAGCCTCAGGTGAACCATGCAGGTTTCTCCCGCTCTGAGGATTTGACACAGCTCCAAACAGCATGGTTTCCTCCTGCATGGTGGACAGAGTCCTGGGGTGTCACTCAGGATTCTTTAATCTTGGGGTCTTGGGATCAGGACTCTTGGGGATGATACCTGAAAACCGAAATTAGGGATAGGGTTAAGGCCTAGGGCCATGGTAGACCTGATATGCCAGTGCTGAGGCAGGTGCCCTGGTGCGCTGAGTTGAGGTCAGGTGTCAGACGGGGCCTTAGCCTCTAGGTGTGTGTCCAGACGTTCGCATAACCTGGGGGTGACTTCAGGGGTGCATGGAAGTTTCTCCAGCTCTGAGGGTTCAGCGCAGCTCCAAACAGCACAGCGGTGCCCTGCGTGGCAGGCAGATTCCCAGCATGAGTATCAGGCATCCTCAATCCTTGTGACGCAGTATGTGGTCTATTCTGGAGAAGGTTCCATGTGCACTTGAGAAGAACGAGTATTCTGTTGTTTTAGGGTGGAATGTTCTGTATATGTCTATGAGGTCCATCTGGTCCAAAGTTTCATTCAATGCTCTTATTTCTTTTTTAATTTTCTGCTTCGATGATCTGTCTATTTCTGAGAGAGGCGTATGAAGATCTCCTACTATTATTGTATTCATATCAATATGACTCTTTATCTTGATTAATAGTTTTGTTATGGAATTGGGTTCTCCCATATTGGGGGCATAGATATTCACAATGGTTAGATCATCTTGGCGGATAGTCCCTTTAAGAATTATGGAGTGTCCTTCTGTATCTCTGACTACAGTCTTTAGTTTAAAATCTAATTTATCTGATATGAGAATCGCTACCCCGGCCTTCTTTTGAGGCCCATTGGCATGAAAGATGCTTCTCCATCCGTTCACTTTCAGTCTGGGTGTATCCTTAGGTTCAAAATGGGTCTCTTGTAGACAACATATGGATGGGTCCTGTCGTTTTATCCAATCTGCAACCCTGTGTCGTTTTATGGGCGCATTTAGGCCATTCACATTGAGAGTGATTATTGAGAGATAGGTTTTGATTCATGTCATGTTGCCTTTGAAGTCTTTCTGTCTGTAGATTGTTTCTATATTTCTGTTCAATGATATCCTTGGGATTTTTTCTCTTTTATAGGACCCCCCTTAATATTTCCTGCAGTGTGGGCTTGGTGGTTGCATAGTCTTTTAAGCCTTGCCGGTCTTGGAAACTCTTTATCTCTCCATCCATTTTAAATGTCAGTCTTGCCGGATAGAGTATTCTTGGTTGCATGTTCTTCTCATTTAGTACTCTGAATATATTTTGCCAGCCCTTCCTGGCTTGCCAGGTCTCTGTGAAAAGGTCTGACGTTATTCTAATGGGCTTGGATGCCCACTCTCACCACTCTTGTTCAACATAATATTAGAAGTCCTAGCAACGGCAATCAGACAACAAAGAGAAATAAAAGGTATCCAAATTGGCAAGGAAGAAGTCAAACTCTCTCTCTTGGCAGATGACATGATTTTTTATATGGAAAACCCCAAAGACTCCACCCCCAAACTACTAGACTCATACAGCAATTCAGTAACGTGGCAGGATACAAAGTCAATGTACAGAAATCAGTGGCTTTCTTATACACTAACAATGAAAATACAGAAAGGGAAATTAGAGAATCGATTCCATTTACTAGAGCACCAAGAACCATAAGATACCTGGGAATAAACCTAACCAAAGAGGTAAAGGACCTGTACTCGAGGAACTACAGAACACTCATGAAAGAAACTGAAGAAGACCCAAAAAGATGGAAGACAATTCCATGCTCTTAGATTGGAAGAATAAACATTGTTAAAATGTTTATACTGCCTAGAGCAATCTATGCTTTTAATGCCATTCCGATCAAAATTCCACAGGTATTTTTCAAAGAGCTGGAGCCAATAATCCTAAAATTTGTATGGAATCAGAAGAGACCCCGAATTGCTAAGGAAATGTTGAAAAACAAAAACAAAACTGGCGGCATCACGTTACCCGATTTCAAGCTTTACTACAAAGCTGCGATCACCAAGACAGCGTGGTCCTGGCATAAAAACAGACACATAGACCAGTGGAACAGAGTGGAGAGCCCAGATATGGACCCTCAACTCCACGGTGAAATAATCTTCGACAAAACAGGAAAAAATATTCAATGGAAAAAAAGACAGTCTCTTCAATCAATGGTGCTGGGAAAACTGGACAGCTATATGTAGAATAATGAAACTCAACCATTCTCTTACACTCGAAATGGATAAAAGACCTCATCATGAGACAGGAATCCATCAGAATCCTAGAGGAGAACATAGGCAGTAACCTCTTCGATAGCAGCCACAGCAACTTCTTTCAAGATATGTCTCCAAAGGCCAAGGAAACAAAAGCGAAAATGAACTTTTGGCACTTCATCAAGATCAAAAGCTTCTGCACAGCAAAGGAAACAGTCCACCAAACAAAAACGCAACCCACGGAATGGGAGAAGATATTTGCAAATGACAGTACAGACAAAAGGTTGATATCCAGGATCTAGAAAGAACTTCTCAAACTCAACACACACAAAACAGATAATCATATCCAAAAATGGGCAGAAGATATGAACAGACACTTCTCCAACGAAGACATACAAATGGCTATCAGACACATGAAAAAATGTTCATCATCACTAGCCATCAGGGAGATTCAAATGAAAACCACATTGAGATACCACCTGACACCAGTTAGAATGGCCAAAATTAGCAAGACAGGAAACAACGATTGTTGGAGAGGATGTGGAGAAAGGGGAACCCTCTTACACTGTTGGTGGGAATGCAAGTTGGTGCAGCCACTTTGGAGAACAGTGTGGAGATTCCTCCAGAAATTAAAAAGAGAGCTTCCCTATGACCCTGCAATTGCACTGCTGGGTATTTACCCCAAAGATACAGATGTAGTGAAAAGAAGGGCCATCTGTACCCCAATGTTTATTGTAGCAATGGCTATGCTCACCAAACTGTGGAAAGAACCAAGATGCCCTTCAACGGATGAATGGATAAGGAAGATGTGGTACATATACGCAATGGAGTATTATGCCTCCATCAGAAAGGATGAATACCCAACTTTTGTAGCAACATGGACGGGACTGGAAGGAATTATGCTGAGCGAAATAAGTCAAGCAGAGAGAGAGTCATGTATCATATGGTCTCACTTATTTGTGGAGCATAGCAAATAACACGGAGGACATAGGGAGATGGAGAGGAGAGGGAGTTGAGAGAAACTGGAAGGGGAGATGAACCATGAGAGACTATGGACTCTGAAAAACAACCAGAGGGTTTTGGAGGGGCAGGGTGGGGTAGGAGTTTGAGGAATCAGGTGGTGGTTAATAGGGAGGGCACGTACTGCATGGAGCACTGGGTGTGATGCCAAAACAATGAACACTGTTATGCTGTAAATAAACAAAAAAAAAAAAAAAAATGAGTCTATGGAAGGCCCGGCAGTGCCAGTTCACGCCACTGGAGGGAGTGGTGAGCCGTGGTGTGAGATACCCTGGAAGGCATGGCGATGCTGCTTGCCACCACTGGAGGCAGCGGCGAGCTGCCATGGGAAACACACCTGAAGAGGAGTCAGTGCAGCTTGCTGGCTCTGAAGGCAGGGCGGAGGTGCCCGGTGAGAGACCCTGAAACGTGAGGCACTACAGCTTATTTTTACAGGACGGAGTGGTGAGCTGTATAGTCTCTGTTTCTCCAGGCTCAAGGGTGGTGGTAAGAATTGATGGAGCCTGTCCCCCACTCAGCATTGTGCCCTCTTTCCCCAGGTTTGCTGGTAATGTGCTGTCAGGATGGTTCAGGAGGGTCCTCCCAGTTGGGCTCTGGAGCCAGGGGAACCAAACCCGACTCATGGTGCATTTGGAACCGAGGAGCTGAGTGTCTGTTTGGAAAAGTATGTTTGTTTCTCCAAAAAGGACAAGGGCATTGACCAGCTTGAGAGGGAAGTGAATGACCAGTTAAGAAACAAGCTTGTGTCTCTCCTTCTCCCAGGAATCAGAGCAGGTGTGCAGGCTTTAGGTGGGAGACGCCTGCTTATCTGCACCTGACAACCCTTCTTCACTCTGGCTCCATGAGACCTGAAGTTTGGAAGTCAGCGTCTGAGTCAGTCATGCAGCTTGTCCCAGGACGTCAGTGTTCAGAGAAAACAGCAGGCCTGTGGGTCACAATGTCACATCCATGCCAGGATGGCAGGTAAAAATTCCCTTTCACCCCAAATTTCCTGGGCTTTTCTCTTGTCTCCAGTGGAGCTCACAAATGGCACACTGAACCAGCTGTAAGCAATCTCGTGCGGGTGCCAGAGCTCCTGAGTTTCTCTGCAGGGAGCACCTGGCAGGGATCTCATTTTCTCTGTTTATTTCTGGCTTACAAAGGTATTTGGAACATCTCTTTCCTAGGAAATCCCTTGGATTCGAAAGGGAATGTGAGATTGACTTGGTGTGCCTTTTGAACATAGAAAGTATTCCTTCACCGAACAGTGTTTACTCCACTGGGCCTAGACTCTGGTGGAACGGCTGGCACCTAGAGTGAGGTGGCTGTTTGTGGTCAAATAGAGACTTGGATGATGGCTTCTTCTTTGTCCAAGGTGATGTATCCTAATGGATTCGTCTTTGAATCCAAAGAGCTCCAATGAGGGCAGAGGGAAAATTCAAAATGATTCCAAGGAGTCTTGGACAATTTAAAAGGGATGCTTGTCTTCCTAGGTTCACTCAAACGGCTATATATGGTTGGACATGCTGTATTTTCTCTGCAGTTTCATGGGTAGTGAAGTCAGAAGGAGAGTCTTTGGGAATTTCCCTGGATAAAGGCACTCTGTTGGCTTCAAGGGACTTGGTGTCAGGAACCCTGGGCTGAATTTCTGTGGCTGCTTTCCTGATGCTCAGTGAGTCAGGTTTTCCCACAGGTTTTATATTTCCTCCTTAGGAAATTGCTGGCAGGGAATGTTCTGTTTAAAGTGGAACCCTCGGGGGCACCTGTGTGGCTCAGTGGGTTAAGCCACTGCCTTCGGCTCAGGTCATGGTCTCAGGGTCCTGAGATTGAGCCCCGCATTGGGCTCTCTGCTCAGCGGGGAGTCTGCTTCGTCCTCTCTCTCTGCCTGCCTCTCTGCCTACTTGTGACCTCTGTCAAATAAATAAATAAAATCTAAAAAAAAAAAAAAACCCAAAACCGGGACCCTCCTACATTGTTGGTGGGCCTGCGTGTTGTTGCAGCCACTCTTGGAAAGAATACAGTCTGTCCTCCAAAAGCTAAGAACTGAACAACAGTAGGATCCAGCAATTGCCCTCCTAGTTATTTCCCTAAAGGGCACAAAAATGCACATTCAGTGGGGTATAAGCACCGTGATATTTACAGCAGCATTTTCAACCATTGTAAAACAATGGAGGGAGACCAAATGTCCATTCACTGATGAGTGATATATATATATATATCACTCGTATATATCATATGTGTGTGTGTGTGTGTGTGTGTATGTGTATTCATTCTCCCACATCTTCTTAATGGAATAGGGTCCAGGTTCAAAAAGGATGAAATCTTACCATCTGCAAGGATGTGGATGGATCTACAATGGATTTAGCTAAGTAAAATCAGTAAGAAAAGACCAATAGCCTATATCTTGACCTCTATGGAATTTCAGAAAGAAAACAGATGAACATAGTGAGGAGAGAAAGGCCAATGAGGAAACAGACTCTAACCTAGAGCAAAATCGAGGGTTGCTAGGGGGCAGGGGTGTGGGGCGAAGGGTTAAGTGGGTGACAGCTATTAGGGAGAGTACTTGTTGTGATGAGCTCTGGGTGTTCTATGCAGGTGAGGAATCACAAAATCCTACCCCTGAAGGAGAGGAATGAACATTGCATGGAAACGAATTGGAATTGAAGTCAATGAAGAAAAGAAGACCATGTTCTACTTCATGAAGACTGAGGTAAAACTGGAATGACTTTTGCTCTCCTGTTCTGTAGCTGTTCATTATGAAACACTCTGTGGCAGGATACACTAGTTTCCTATTGCATAAGGAGCCCTCAGAAAGTTGCCATGAAAGATTTAGATCTCAGAGCATGTACATGTTCCATTGATATGTTACTTTCAGTTTGCCCAGGTGCAAAGGTAAGTGGAGAGAAATAGGGCTGAAGAGGAAAGGAGGTATTAAGCATTCAAGAGGTAGCCTTCCCCTTTCTCATGAATGCCTGGGCCAGTGTAAATTGGGACGAAGGAGGGGGGATCCCAGAGCTTTGCCGCAGACAGGGGAGTTCTAGGTCTGCCTAGAGCTGGTGGTGTCCATGAGCAGAGCTGAGCTAGTGGCGTGGCAGGCCCGAACTGCTGGTGTTGAGGTGAGTTCCCCAAGGAGCTGAGTTGAGAATGGGGGTCAGGGGGTGAATCAGGCTCTGGGTTTGTGGCCAGGGGGCTGCAGAATGTGGGGGAGTCCTAATGGGGTCATGCAGGTTTCTCTGGCTCTGAGGGTTCCGCACAGCTCCAAAGGGACAAGTTTCCTGCTGGGTGGCAGGGGGACTCCTACAGTGTGGCTCCAAGTTTACCAATCTAGAGGGCTTGGTGGATAGGCCCCTGGGGAAGGAAGCCTGAAAATGCAACATAGGGTTAAGGGTAATGGGCTGGGCAGGACAGGCCTGATCAGCCGACACAGAGGTGAGATACCCTCAGAACTGAGTTGAGGAAATGCATCCTGCAATGCAGAAGAGTCAGGGTTTCTGGCCAGAGGGACGGCTGATCGTGGGGGTGGCTTTAGAGGGGCATGCTGGTTTCTCCCTCTCTGAGGAAACTTTGGAGCTCCAAATGTCATGGCTTCCCCCTGCATGGCATTCAGGTTTCTGCCTTGTTACAGGGGGGTCCTGAATCTGGGGAGTTTGGGGGCCAGGCCTCTTGGGATGGAAGCCTGAAATCAGAAACTAGAGCTACGGTAAGGGCGTAGGGGCATGGCATGCTCAATCTGCTACTGCTGAGGTGGGCTCCCTGGTGGGCTGACTTCAGGGTGGGTATCAGGTGGCATGTCAGACTCAGAGTTTGTGTCCAGGGATGCCACAGAAGCTTTGCGTGACCTCAGGGTTGCATGCAGGTTTCTCCTACCCTGAGGGTTCTGCAGAGCTCCAAATGGCATGGTTTCCTCCTGTGTGGCAGACGCAGTCCTGGGGTGTCACTGAGGAATCCTTAATCTCTCCTGGCATGAATCTCGGAGGTGCCCAATCTGGCGGGCTTGGGGGACAGGCCTCTGTTCATGAAAGCCTGTACACCCCACCTCGGTTTATGCTTAGGGCCGAAGGGCATGGCAGGTCCGATGTGCCGGTGCTGATGCGGGCTCCCCTAAGGGTCGAGTTGAGGGCATAGATCTGGCATCGCAGGAGAATCTGGTTTTATGGCCATGGGGGTGACTCATGGTGGGGTGGCATTACGGGGGTTTGCAGGTTTCTCCCCGTCTGAGTGTTCAGTGCAGCTCTAAACCACAAGTTTTCCTCATGAGTGCCAGGTGGAGTCCCGTGGTGGCGCTCAGTAGACCTTAATCTGGGGGGACATGGGAGGCAGGCCCCCTGGGATGGAAGCCTGAAAACCTAAAGAGGGGTTCTGGTAAGGGCCTAGGGGCATGGTGGCCCGATCTGCTTATGTTGAGGTGGGGCGCCCTAGGGTCTGAATTTATGGCATGCGTCCGGCAGCTCAGCAGAATCTGGTTTATGGGGCCGGGGGGATGGGTGCTGATGATGGGAGTGCCTTTAGAGGGGCAAGTTTCTCCCCCTCTGAGGGTTCAGCACAACTCCAAGGCACAGGTTCCTACTGTGTGGCAAGCGGAGTCCTGAGGTGTATGTCAAGATTCCTTAATCCAGGGGATTTTGTTGCCTGGACCCTCAGCATGGAAGACTGAACACCCAAACTTGTGTTAGGGTCAGGGCCTAGGGGCAATGGCAAGCCCGATCTGCCAGTGCTGAGGCGGGATCCCGTATGGGCTGAGTTGAGGGTATGCATTTGGTGGCGGGATGGAATCCAGCTCTATGGCCAGAGTGGCTGTTGATTATTGGGGTGGCTTTAGGGTGGCATGAAAGTTTCTCCCCATCTGAGGGTTCATTGCAGCTCCAAACCACAAGGTTTCCACTTGTGTGACAGGCTGTGTCCTGTGGTGTTGCTCAGAAGTCCTTAATCTGGGGGGCGTGGGGGCCAGGCCTCTTGGGATGGAAGCCTGAAAATCCAAACTAGGGTTAGGGTTAGGGCTTAGGGACATGGCAGGCCCGATCTGCTGCAATTGAGGTGGTCTCCTGGATAGGCCGAATGGAGGGTGGGAATCAGGCAGGACTTGAGGTCTGTGTTTGTGTTTGTGGGGGCAAAGAAGCTAGTGGTGTTCTTGGGGGCCATGCAGCTTTCTCCTGCTCTGAGGTTCCTGCACAGTTCCAAATGGCACCATTTTGCCGTAGGAGGCTGGAGGAGTGCTGGCGGGAGTCTCAGTCATCCCCAGTCTGATGGGCTTGGGGTACAGACCTCTGGGCACGGAAGGCTGTATACCCCACCTAGGGTTAGGGTTAGGGACTAGGGTCATGGCAGGCCCAATCTGCCGGCGCAGAGATGGGCTCCCCTCAGGGCTGAGTTGAGGGCATGTGTCCGGTAGCTTCATAGAAAACAGCTTTCTGGCCTGGGGTGCCGCAAATTGTGCGGATAGCTTTACGGGGGCTTGAAGGTTTCTCACCCTCTGAGTATTCAGCAGCTCCAAACTGCAAGGTTTCATCCTGCGTGGCTGTTGGAGTGCTGCAATGTCACTCAGGGGTCCTTAATCCAGGGGGCCTGGAGGCTAGGCATCTTGGGATGGAAGCCTGGAAACTCAAACTAAGGGTGAGGTCTTGGGGTGCGACAGGCCCAATCTGCCAGTGCTGAGGCGGACTCCCCGGTGGCCTGAGTTGAGGGTCGGTGATAGGTGGCTCGTGTGAATCTGGGTTTGTGTTCAGGAGGGGCTCAGATGCTGGGGCTTGCCTTGGGGGGCATGAAGTTATCTTTTGCTCTGAGGTCTAAGTAGCTCCAAATGGCACTGTAACAGCATAGGCAGCCTCCAGACTGCCAGAGTGAGTCTCATGCATCCACAATCTGGCGGGTTTGGGGGCTAGGCCTCTGGGTACGGAAGACTGTACACCCAACCTAGGGTTAGGGTTAAGGCCTAGGGGCATGGCAGTTCTGATATGCTGCTGATATGCTGTGTTGAGGTGGGCTCCCTCAGGGCTGAGTGGATGACATGCCTCTGGCGTTGTGGCAGAATCTGGCATTATGTCTGGGGCATTTCCAATGGCGGGTGTGTTTAGGTGCTCATACACCTTTCTTTCTGGAGGGCAGGCAGAGTCCTGTGTTGTGACTTTGGAATCCCCAGTCTGGAGGGTTAGGGTTAGGGATAGAGGTTCGGAGAGTGTTGGGTTAGTTGTTAGGGTTTAGGGTTAGGGTTAGGAGTTAGGGGATAGGGTTAGAGGTAAGGTTTAGGGTTAGGCTTAGGGTTAGGCGTATGTCTTAGGGACAAGGCATGTCAGATCTGCCAACACAGATATGGACTCACCCAAGGGCTGTGTTGAGGGCGGGACTCAGGAGTCTCCTCAGGCCCTGGATTTTTGGACTGGAGGGGTAAAGAAGGTGGGAATCGCCTCTGGGGAGCATGATGGTTTCTACTGCTCCGAGGTTGTTATGTTAGGTTTAGAGGTTAGGGTTAGGTTTTGTGGTTAGGGTTAGTGTTAAGATTAGTGTTAAGGTGGGGCGCCTGGGTGGCTCAGTTGGTTAAAGCCTCTGCCTTCCGCTCAGGTCATGATCTCAGGGTCCTGGGATGGAGCCCCACATCAGGCTCTCTGCTCAGCGGGGAGCATGCTTCGTCCTCTCTGTGCCTTCTTCTGATCTGTCTCTGTCAAAGAAATGAATAAAATCTTAAAAAAAAATAAAAAGATTAGGGTTAGGGTTATGTCTTAGGGACAAGGCATGTTGGATCTGGTAACACTTATATGGGCTCACCCAAGGGCTGAGTTGAAGGCGGGACTCAGGAGGCTCCTTAGGCCCTGGGTTTTTTTCCTAGAAGGTAAAGATGGTGGGAATGGGCTCAGGGGAGCATGCTGGTTTCGAGGTCTCTGAGAGTGTTAGATAGCACTAAATGAAATGGTTTATTTCATTTATTCTCCTGGCTGAGAGGCTGAGTCCTGCCATCAGTCTGATGATCCTATCCACTGGGATGGAATTGGGTATCAGGCCTCTGGGGTCCAGAGCCTGACCACCTGAGCTAGGGTATTAGGGTTTGGTCCTGGGAGCATGGCAGGCCTGAGGTGCCAGTGCGGACTCAGGCTCTCCGGAGGGCTGAGTTGAGGGTATTGCTCTGGTGGCCCATCAGGCACTGGGCGGTGGTGTGTGGGTCCTCGGAAGGTGTGGGTGTCTTTAGGGGGCATGGAGGTTTCTCCGGCCAGGAGCGTACTGCACAGGGCCATGTGGGCCATTTTCCTTGTGGGTGGCAGCCGGAGTCCAGCATTGCAAATACAGGGTCCCCAGTCTGGACGGCTAGGGAGCCAGGCCTCTGTGGATCGAAGCATAAACACCCATCCTAGCATTATGGTTAAGTCTTTGGGGCATGGTAACCCCGATCTGCCGGTGCTGTGGTGACCCATCCTGATGCCTGAGTTGAGGCTATGTCTGCAGGACTTTGAGACTCTGGTTCCCGGTCCTTGGGAGGGTCCAGAAGTGCTTTGGCCTCAGGGAGACTTGCAGGCTTCTCCTGCTCTGTGGCTTCAGCCCATTTCTAAACGGCACGGTTCATGCTGGGATCATGTGCAATTATGGGGTGCAACTCAGGGGTCCCCTATCTGGGGTTTTGAGGACCAGTTGTGGGAGGATGATGCCTGAGCACGAACCTGGGCTAGGGTTAGTATTAGGATTAGGGTTAAGGTTATGTCTTAGGGACAAGGCATGTCGGATATGCAAGCACAGATATCAGCTCGCCCAAGGGCTGAGTTGAGGGTGGGACTCAGGAGGCTCCTCGGGCACTGGGGTTTTGGGCTGTACGGGCAAAGATGTTGGAAATCGCCTCAGGGGAGCATGCCAGTTTCTACAATTCTCAGGGCATTAGATAGCACGAAATGAAAGGTCACCTTCTGGCTGAGAGGGTGAGTCCTGCTCTGAGGGTTAGGTTGTAGGGGCACTGCAGCCCCAATCTGCTGGCGCTGTGGTGGCCCATCCCAATGCTTGAGTTCAGAGCGTGTGTCTGCAGGACCATGAGACTCCTGGTTCTTGGTCCTTGGGGGCGCTGGAAGTGGGGTGGCCTCAGGGAGACATTCAAATTTATCCCGCTCTGTGGGTTCAGCACAATTCTAAACAGCATGGTTTCCTCCTGGTGTCAGGTTCAATGATGGGGTATCGCTCACGGGTCCCCCATCTGGGGCCTTGGGGACCAGGAGTCAGAGTATGGACGCCTGAACACACAACCTGGGCTAGGTATAGTATTATGGTTAGTGTTAGGCTTAGGGACAGGGCATGTCGGATCTGCTAGCACAGATACGGGCTCACCCAAGGGCTGAGTTGAGGGCAGGACTCAGGAGGCTCCTCAGGCCCTGGGTTCTTGGCCTGGAGGAGCAAAGCTGGTGGGAATGGCCTCAAGGGAGAATGGCTGGTTGCTACTGCTCTGAGGGTGTGAGAGAACACCAAATGAAAAGGTCTCCTCCTGGCTGAGAACTGAGTCCTGCCGACAGTCTGATGCTCAACCCATGGGAGGAATTGGGTGTCAGGCCTCTGGGTCCAATGCCTGAACACCCACCCTAGTGTTAGGGTTTCGTCCTGGGAGAATGGCAGGCCTGCCAGTGCGGCTCAGGTTCTCCGGAGGGCTGAGTTGAGGGCATTGCTCTGGTGGCCTGTCAGGCTCTGGGTTTGTGGTGTGGCATTTCTTGGAAGGCGTGGCTGGCTTTAGGGGGCATGGAGGATTCTGTGGCCAGGAGCATACTGCACAGGATCATATGGTCCAGTTTCATCGTGGGTGGCAGCCAGAGTCCTGCATTGGGAATACAGGGTCCCCAGTCTGGAGGGCTAGGGGTCCAGTCCTCAGGGGACAGAAGCCTGACACCCAACCTAGGGTTAGGGTAGGGTTGTAAGGGCATGGCAGCCCCGATCTGATGGCGCTGTGGTGATGCTTCCCAATGCCTGAGTTGAGGGTGTGAGTCTGTAGCACTGTGAGAGTCCTGGTTCCTGGTCCTTGGGTGTGCCAGAAGTGGCAGTGGCCTCTGGGAGGCATGCAGGTTTCTCCCGCTCTGCGGGTTCAACACATTTCTAAAGGGCAGGGTTTCCTCCTGGGATCAGGCGCAATTATGGGGTGAAGCTCAGGGGTCCCCCATCTGGCCGTTTGGGGGACCAGGCTATGGAGGAGGGATGCCTGAACACACAACCTGGGCTAGAGTTAGTATTAAGGTTAGGCTTAGCGTTAAGGTTATGTCTTAGGGAGAAGGCATGTGGGATCTGCCAGCACAGATATTGGCTCACTGAAGGGCTGAGTTGAGGGCAGGGCTCCGGAGGCTTCTCAGGCCCTGGGTTTTTGGCCTGGAGGTGCAAAGATGGCGGGAATGGCCTCAGGGCAGCTTGGCCGGTTCCTAGGGCTCTGAGGGTGTTGGAGAGCACCAAATGGAATCTCCTGCTGGTTGAGAAGCTGAGTCATGCCATCAGTTTGATGCTCCCACCCATGGGTGGAATTGGGTGTCAGGGTTCTAGAACCTGAACACCCAACCTAGGCTTAGGGTTTGGTCCTGGGAGAATGGCAGGCCTGATGTGCCAGCACGGACTCAGGCTCTCTGGAGGGCTGGGCTGAGGGCATTGTTCTGGCGGCCTGTAAGGCTAAGGAATTGTGCTGTGGGGGTGCTCAGAAGATGTGGTTGGCTTTAGGGGTCATGGAGGTTTCTCCGGCAAGGAGCGTTCTGCAAAGGTCCATGTGGTCAAGTTTCATCATGGGTGGCAGCCAGAGTCCTACGTTGGGAATATGGGGTCCCCAGTCTGGAGGGCTAGGGAGCCAGTCCTCTGGGGACTGAAGCCTGAACACCCAACCGCGGGTTAGGTTTAGGTCACAGGGGCATGGCGGCCCGGATCTGCCGGCACAGTGATGACCTATCCCGATGCCTGAGTTGAGGACGTGAGTCTGCAGGACCGTGAGACTCCTCATTCCTGCTCCTCAGGGGCGCCGGTATTGGGGGTAGCGTCAGGGAGGCATTCTGGTTTCTTCTGCTCTGTAGGTTCAGCACATTCCTTTTTTTTTTTTTTTCACTTTCAATATCTATCTATCTATCTATATTATTTGTTTTCAGCGTAACAGTATTCCTTATTTTTGCACCACACCCAGTGCTCCATGCAACACGTGCCCTCCCTAATACCCATCACCTTGTTCTCCCAACCTCCCACTCCCCACCCATTCAAGACCCTCAGGTTCTTTTTCAGAGTCCGTAGTCTCTCATGGTTCACCTCCCCTTCCCATTTCCCACAACTTCCTTCTCCTCGCCATCTCCCCATGTCCTCCTTGTTCTTTGTTATGCTCCACAAATAAGTGAACCCATATGATAATTGACTCTCTCTGCTTGACTTATTTCACTCAGCATAATCTCTTCCACTCCCGTCCATATTGCTACAAAAGTTGGTATTCATCCTTTCTGATGGAGGCATAATACTCCATCTTGTATATGGACCACATCTTCCTTATCCATTCGTCCATTGAAGGGCATCTTGGTTCTTTCCACAGTTTGGCGACCGAGGCCTTTGCTGCTATAAACATTGGGGTACAGATGGCCCTTCTTTTCACTACATCTGTATCTTTGGGGTAAATACCCAGCAATGCAATTGCAGGGTCATAGGGAAGCTCTCTTTTTAATTTCTGGAGGAATCTCCACACTGTTCTCCAAAGTGGCTGCACCAACTTGCATTCCCACCAACAGTGTAAGAGGGTTCCCCTTTCTCCACATCCTCTCCAACACACGTTGTTTCCTGTCTTGCTAATTGTGGCCTTTCTAACTGGTGTCAGGTGGTATCTCAATGTCGTTTTCATTTGAATCTCCCTGATGGCTAGTGATGATGAACATTTTGTCATGTGTCTGATAGCCATTTGTATGTCTTCGTTGGAGGAGTGTCTGCTCATATCTTCTGCCCATTTTTGGATATGATTATCTGTTTTGTGTGTGTTGAGTTTGAGAAGTTCTTTCTAGATCCTGGATCTCAACCTTTTGTCTGAACTGTCATTTACAAATATCTTCTCCCATTCCGTGGGTTGCCTTTTGATTGGTGGACTGTTCCCTTTGCTGTGCAGAAGCTTTTGATCTTGATGAAGTGCCAAAAGTTCATTTTCGCTTTTGTTTCCTTGGCCTTTGGAGACATATCTTGAAAGAAGTTGCTGTGGCTGATATCGAAGAGGTTACTGCCTATGTACTCCTCTAGGATTCTGAGAGAATCCTGTCTCACGTTGAGCTCCTTTATCGAGTTCGAGTTTATCATTGTGTATGGTGTAAGAGAATGGTCGAGTTTCATTCTTCTACATATCGCTGTCCAGTTTTCCCAGCACCATTGATTGAGGAGAATGTCTTTTGTTACATTGAATATTTTTTCCTGAATTCTCGATGATTATATCACAATAGAGTTGAGGGTCCATATCTAATCGGGATCGATGTGGGCAGAGCGCTCATGAAAATTGGCTGGCGTTGGATAACCATGGGGACCGCCTTGTTCCGCGTGGCCCAGGACCCTTTCTCGCTCGGGGTGTGTCGCAGCCACCCGAAAACGCGCCGAGACGACGGGGCCCGGCCGGGGGCCTCAGCGCCGGGGAGCTTGCTCCGAGCAGAGTTGATGGAGGGGCGGTGGTCGGGCATTCGTCTCCGCCTTGGAGGGAGGCCGGGCGCCCGGGAAGGGCTTGGCCTCTCTGGGGGAACAAATGGATCTGTCGCTCCACAGCTGTGTCGGAGCCACGAAACGGGCCGATGGCGCCAGGACGGTCGAGGACTCGTCGCGCGGGACTCAGGGTTCCCCATGCGGAGGCCCCCAGGCTCAGGCCCCTGGCAACGGAAGGCTGAGCAAGCAGGCCCGGGCCCGGGCCCGGTTTCGGGGCTGGCCCGGCCCCAGCGGCCGGCGTCAGGGAGTGGACCCCCGGAGGCTGAGGAGCGGGAGGCGTCGGCCTCCCCGGGGCCCGCCTCCCGGAGCTCCTCCTGGCGGTGCCGGAACGCGACGACACGCGATCCCGGACAGGGCCCCGGGGGGGGCGGCCCTGCGGCCCTCTGGTGCCCGAAGTGTGTTCGCCGGGCGTTTTCCGGCCAATTCTCACGAGCGTTCTGCCCAAATCGGGATCGATTTGGGCTGAACGCTCGTGAGAATTGGCCGGCGTTGGGCAGCCCTGGTCAGCGCCCAGGGCCGCGTGGAGCAGGGCCCTTTCTCGCTCGGGGCATGGCGCGGCCACCCGGAAAACAAGCCGCGACGATGGGGCGCGGCCGGCGGCCCCGGCGCCGGGGAGTTTTCCCCGAGCAGAGTGGATGGAGGCGCCGTGGCCGGGCGTCCGCCTCCGCCGTGGCGGGCGGCCGGGGCGCCCGTGGAGGGGGCTGGCCTCCGTGGGGGAACGGAGTGATCTCTCACTCCACGGCTGGGACGAAGCCACGAAAGGTGCCGTCGTCGCCGGGACGGTCGGGGGGACTCGTGGCGCGGGACTCAGGGTTCCCCATGCGGAGGCCCCCAGGCTCAGGCCCCTGGCAACGGAAGGCTGAGCAAGCAGGCCCGGGCCCGGGCCCGGCTTTCGGGGCTGGCCCGGCCCCAGCGGCCGGCGCCAGGGAGGGGACCCCCGGAGGCTGAGGAGCGGGAGGCGTCGGCCTCCCCGGGGCCCGCCTCCCGGAGCTCCTCCTGGCGGTGCCGGAACGCGACGACACGCGATCCCGGACAGGGCCCCGGGGGGGCGGCCCTGCGGCCCTCAGGTGCACTAAGTGTGTTCGCCGGGCGTTTTCCGGCCAATTCTCACGAGCGTTCTGCCCAAATCGGGATCGATTTGGGCAGAACGCTCGTGAGAATTGGCCGGCGTTGGGCAGCCCTGGTCAGCGCCCAGGGCCGCGTGGAGCAGGGCCCTTCCTCGCTCGGGGCATGGCGCGGTCACCCGGAAAAGGAGCCTCGACGATGGGGCGTGGCCGGCGGCCCCGGCGCCGGGGAGTTTTCCCCGAGCAGAGTGGATGGAGGCGCCGTGGCCAGGCGTCCGCCTCCGCCGTGGCGGGCGACCGGGGCGCCCGTGGAGGGGGCTGGCCTCTGTGGGGGAACGGAGTGATCTCTCACTCCACCGTTGGGACGAAGCCGCGAAAGGTGCCGTCGTAACCGGGACGGTCGGGGGGACTCGTGGCGCGGGACTCAGGGTTCCCCATGCGGAGGCCCCCAGGCTCAGGCCCCTGGCAACGGAAGGCTGAGCAAGCAGGCCCGGGCCCGGGCCCGGCTTTCGGGGCTGGCCCGGCCCCAGCGGCCGGCGCCAGGGAGGGGACCCCCGGAGGCTGAGGAGCGGGAGGCGTCGGCCTCCCCGGGGCCCGCCTCCCGGAGCTCCTCCCGGCGGTGCCGGAACGCGACGACACGCGATCCCGGACAGGGCCCCGGGGGGGCGGCCCTGCGGCCCTCTGGTGCCCGAAGTGTGTTCGCCGGGCATTTTCCGGCCAATTCTCACGAGCGTTCTGCCCAAATCGGGATCGATTTGGGCAGAACGCTCGTGAGAATTGGCCGGCGTTGGGCAGCCCTGGTCAGCGCCCAGGGCCGCGTGGAGCAGGGCCCTTTCTCGCTCGGGGCATGGCGCGGCCACCCGGAAAACGAGCCGCGACGATGGGGCGCGGCCGGCGGCCCCGGCGCCGGGGAGTTTTCCCCGAGCAGAGTGGATGGAGGCGCCGTGGCCGGGCGTCCGCCTCCGCCGTGGCGGGCGGCCGGGGCGCCCGTGGAGGGGGCTGGCCTCTGTGGGGGAACGGAGTGATCTCTCACTCCACGGCTGGGACGAAGCCGCGAAAGGTGCCGTCGTCGCCGGGACGGTCGGGGGGACTCGTGGCGCGGGACTCAGGGTTCCCCATGCGGAGGCCCCCAGGCTCAGGCCCCTGGCAACGGAAGGCTGAGCAAGCAGGCCCGGGCCCGGGCCCGGCTTTCGGGGCTGGCCCGGCCCCAGCGGCCGGCTCCAGGGAGAGGACCCCCGGAGGCTGAGGAGCGGGAGGCATCGGCCTCCCCGGGGCCCGCCTCCCGGAGCTCCTCCTGGCGGTGCCGGAACGCGACGACATGCGATCCCGGACAGGGCCCCGGGGGGGCGGCCCTGCGGCCCTCTGGTGCCCGAAGTGTGTTCGCCGGGCGTTTTCCGGCCAATTCTCACGAGCGTTCTTCCCAAATCGGGATCGATTTGGGCAGAACGCTCGTGAGAATTGGCCGGCGTTGGGCAGCCCTGGTCAGCGCCCAGGGCCGCGTGGAGCAGGGCCCTTTCTCGCTCGGGGCATGGCGCGGCCACCTGGAAAACGAGCCGCGACGATGGGGCGCGGCCGGCGGCCCCGGCGCCGGGGAGTTTTCCCCGAGCAGAGTGGATGGAGCGCCGTGGCCGGGCGTCCGCCTCCCCCGTGGCGGGCGGCCGGGGCGCCCGTGGAGGGGGCTGGCCTCTGTGGGGGAACGGAGTGATCTCTGACTCCACGGCTGGGACGAAGCCGCGAAAGGTGCCGTTGTCGCCGGGACGGTTGGGGGGACTCGTGGCGCGGGACTCAGGGTTCCCCATGCGGAGGCCCCCAGGCTCAGGCCCCTGGCAACGGAAGGCTGAGCAAGCAGGCCCGGGCCCGGGCCCGGCTTTCGGGGCTGGCCCGGCCCCAGCGGCCGGCGCCAGGGTGGGAACCCCCGGAGGCTGAGGAGCGGGAGGCGTCGGCCTCCCCGCGGCACGCCTCCCGGAGCTCCTCCCGGCGGTGCCGGAACGCGACGACACGCGATCCCGGACAGGGCCCCGGGGGGCGGCCCTGCGGCCCTCTGGTGCCCGAAGTGTGTTCGCCGGGCGTTTTCCGGCCAATTCTCACGAACGTTCTGCCCAAATCGGGATCGATTTGGGCAGAACGCTCGTGAGAATTGGCGGCGTTGGGCAGCCCTGGTCAGCGCCCAGTTCCGCGTGGATCAGGGCCCTTTCACGCTCGGGGCATGTCGCGGCCGCCCGGAAAACGAGCCGCGACGATGGGGCGCGGCCGGCAGCCGCGGCGCCGGGGAGTTTTCCCCGAGCAGAGTGCATGGAGGCGCCGTGGCCGGGCGTCCGCCTCCGCCGTGGCGGGCGGCCGGGGCGCCCATGGAGGGGGTGGCCTCTGTGGGGAAACGGACTGGTCTCTGACTCCGCGGCTAGGACGAAGCCGCGAAAGGTGCCGTTGTCGCCGGGACGGTCGGGGGACTCGTGGCGCGGGACTCAGGGTTCCCAATGGGGAGGCCCCCAGGCTCAGTTCCCTGGCAACGGAAGGCTGAGCAAGCAGGCCCGGGCCCGGGCCCTGCTTTCGGGGCTGGCCCGGCCCCGGCTGCCGGCGCCAGGGTGGGAACCCCCTGAGGCTGAGGAGCGGGAGGCGTCGGCCTCCCCGGGGCACGGCTCCCGGAGCTCCTCCCGGCGGTGCCGGAACGCGACGACACGCGATCCCGGACAGGGCCCCGGGGCTGCCGCCCTGCGGCCCTGTCGTACCCGATGTGTGTTCGCCGGGCGTTTTCCGGCCAATTCTCACGAGCGTTCTGCCCAAATCGGGATCGATTTGGGCAGAACGCTCGTGAGAATTGGCGGCGTTGGGCAGCCCTGGTCAGCGCCCAGTTCCGCGTGGAGCAGGGCCCTTTCTCGCTCGGGGCATGTCGCGGCCACCCGGAAAACGAGCCGCGACGATGGGGCGCGGCCGGCAGCCGCGGCGCCGGGGAGTTTTCCCCGAGCAGAGTGCATGGAGGCGCCGTGGCCGGGCGTCCGCCTCCGCCGTGGCGGCCGGCCGGGTCGCCCCTGGAGGGGGCTGGCCTCTGTGGGGAAACGGACTGATCTCTCACTCCGCGGCTAGGACGAAGCCGCGAAAGGTGCCGATGTCGCCGGGACGGTCGGGGGACTCGTCGCGCCGGACTCAGGGTTCCCCATGGGGAGGCCCCCAGGCTCAGGCCCCTGGCAACGGAAGGCTGTGCAGGCAGGCCCGGGCCCGGCCCGGCTTTCGGGGCTGGCCCTGCCCCAGCTGCCGGCGCCAGGGAAGGGACCCCCGGAGGCTGAGGAGCAGGACGCGACGGCCTCCCCGGGGCACGCCTCCCGGAGCTCCTCCCGGCGGTGCCGGAACGCGACGACACGCGATCCCGGACAGGGCCCCGGGGGGGCCGCCCTGCAGCCCTGTGGTGCCCGAAGTGTGTTCGCCGGGCGTTTTCCGGCCAATTCTCACGAGCGTTCTTCCCAAATTGGGATCGATTTGGGAGAACGCTCGTGAGAATTGGCCGGCGTTGGGCAGCCCTGGTCAGCGCCCAGTTCCGCGTGGAGCAGGGCCCTTTCTCGCTCGGGGCATGTTGCGGCCACCTGGAAAACGAGCCGCGACGATGGGGCGCAGCCGGCAGCCGCGGCGCCGGGGAGTTTTCCCCGAGCAGAGTGCATGGAGGCGCCATGGCCGGGCATCCGCCTCCGCCGTGGCGGGCGGCCGGGGCGCCCCTGGAAGGGGCTGGCCTCTGTGTGGAAACGGACTGGTCTCTCACTCCGCGGCTAGGACGAAGCCGCGAAAGGTGCCGTTGTCGCCGGGACGGTCGGGGGACTCGTGGTGGGGGACTCAGGGTTCCGCATGGGGAGGCCCCCAGGCTCAGGCCCCTGGCAACGGAAGCCTGAGCAAGCAGGCCCGGCCCGGGCCCGGCTTTCGGGGCTGGCCCGGCCCCAGCTGCCGGCGCCATGGAGGGGACCCCCGGAGGCTGAGGAGCGGGAGGCGTCGGCCTCCCCGGGGCCCGCCTCCCGGAGCTCCTCCTGGCGGTGCCGGAAAGCGAAGACACGCGATCCCGGACACGGCCCCGGGGGGGCGGCCCTGCGGCCCCGTGGTGCCGGCCCTGCGGCCCCGTGGTGCCCGAAGTGTGTTCGCCAGGCCTTGTCCGGCCAATTCTCACGAGCGTTCTGCCCAAATCGGGATCGATTTGGGCAGAACGCTCGTGAGAATGGGCCGGCGTTGGGCCACCCTGGGGACCGCCTTGTTCTGCGTGGCCCAGGTCCCTTTCTTGCTCGGGGTATGTTGCGGCCACCCGGAAAATGAGCCGTGACGATGGGGCGCGGTCGGCAGCCACGGCGCCATGGCGTTTTCCCCAAGCAGAGTTGATGGAGGGGCTGTGGCCGGGCGTCCGCCTTCGCCGTGGCGGGTCGCCAGGGCGCCCGTTGTGGGGTCTTGCCTCTGTGGGGATCGCTTTGATCTCTCATTCCTCAGCTGGGACGCAGCCGAGAAAGGCACCGTTGGCGCTGGGACGGTGGTGGACTTGTGGCACGGGACTCAGGATCCCGGGTGATGCCCCGAGGTACAGGCCCCTGGCAGTGGAAGTCTGAACAAGCAGGCCTGGGTCCGGGCCCGGATTTCGTGGCAGGCCCGGCCCCAGCTGCCACCGCCAAGGAGGGACCCCCAGAATCTGTGGAGAGGGAGGCGTCTGCCTTGCCATCAGGGAGATTCTAATTTAAACTACATTGAGATACCACGTGACACCAGATAGAATGTCCAAAATTAGGAAGACAGGAAATAACATGTGTTGGATGGATGTTGAAAAGGGGAACCCTGTTACACTGTTGGTCAGACTCCAATTTAGTGCAGCCACTTTGGAGAACAGTGTGCAGATGACTCAAGAAATTAAAAATAGAGCTTCCCTATGACCCTGCAATTACACTGATGGGTATTTACCCCAAAGATACAGATGGAGTGAAAAGAAGAGCCATCTGTACCCCAATGTTTTTTGCAGCAATGGCCATGGTCGCCAAACTGTGGAAAGAACCAAGATGCCCTTCAACGGATGAATGGATAAGGAAGATGTGGTTCATATACACAATGGAGTATTATGCCTCCACCAGAAAGGATGAATACCCAACTTTTGTAGCAACATGGACGGGACTCGAAGAGATTATGCTGAGTGAAATAAGTCAAGCAGAGAGAGTCAAATATCATATGGTCTCCCTTATTTGTGGAGCATAACAAAGAACACGGAGGACATGGGGAGATGGAGAGGAGAGGGAGTTGAGGGAAACTGGAAGGGGAGATGAACCATGAGAGACTATGGACTCTGAAAAACAACCTGAGTGTTTTGGAAGGCAGGGGGTTGGGAGGTTGAGGAACCAGGTGGTGGGTAATAGGGAGGGCATGTACTGCATGGAGCACTGGGTGTGGTGCAAAAACAGTGAACACTGTTATGCTGAAAATAAACAAATAAAAAAAAAAAGATAATTGTACTCTTAGACCCCGTCATCTATATCACTCATCCCTCCATCCACTTCCACTCTGGTAACCACTGAGTCGGTTTTTGTTTTGTATCTTCTTTCTCCTTTATTTATGTATGTTTGTTTCCTAAATTCCATGGAAGAGTGACATCCAAAGGCCTTTGTCTTTCTCTGACTGACTGATTTCACTTAGGATAGTATTCTCTAGCTCCATCCATGTGTCTGCAAATGGCAAGATTTCATTTTTTATGGCTGAGTAATTTCCCACTGTGTGTGTATGTGTGTGTGTGTGTGTGTGTGTGTGTACATTTATTATCTCATTTATCAAGTTTTCAAGAAATACTTGGATTGTTTCCATATTGTAATATTGTAATTAATGTTGCAAGAAACATAGGGGCACATGTATCCTTTTGAGTTACTGTTCTCATATTCGTCGGGTAATCACCCGGTAGTGTGATTGCTGGATTATAAGGTAGTTCTAATATTTAACGTTTTGAGGAACAGTGATACTGTTTTCCACAGGGACTGCAGCAGCTAGCATTCCCACCACAGTGCAAGAGGGTTCCCTTTTACCCACATCCTCCCAACATTTGTTTTCTTGTGCTGGTGCTGTTAGCCATTCTGATAGTATGAGGTAATATCTCATGGACCTTTTCATTTGGATTTTCCTGTTGATGGCTGATGTGAACATCTTCTTACGTGACTGTTGTCCATCTGTATGTCTTCTTTGGAGCAATGTCTGTTCATGTCTTCTGTCTATTTTTTAATTGGATTTTTTGTTTTTTGGTTGTTGCGTTGTATCAGTTCTACATATTTTGGACACTACCCCTTTATTGCACATGATATTTGCAAACATCTTCTCCTATTAAGTACGTTGTATTCTATTTATTACATTTTCATTGTTGTTCTGCTGTGCGGTAAGTTTTTATATTGATGGAACTCTAGTAGTTTATTTTTGCTTTTGTTTCCTTTGCCTTAGGAGGCGTGTCTATTAAATGTATGGTTCATGTCAGAGAAGTTACTGTCTGTGCCCTCTTGTAGGATTTTTATGATTTAAGGTCTCACATTGAGGTCTTGAAACTGTTTTGAGTTTATTTGTCCATATGGTGTAAGAAAGCAGTCTAATTTCATTGTTTTGTGCATAGCTGTTCAGTTTTCCCAACACCATTTGTTGTAGAGACTGTCCTCTTCCCTTTTAATAGTTTTGCCTGTTTTGCAGAAGATTAATTGGGCACGTGATTGTGGGTTGATGTCTGAGCTTCTATTCCATTTCCTTGGTCACTGTGTGTATTTTTTTTTTTTTTGCCAGTCCCATACTGTGAGGATGAATGCAGCTTTGTAGTATAATATGAAATATGGAATTGTGATGCCTCCAGCTTTCTTTTTCTTCATAACATTGTGCTGGTTGTTCAGTATCTTTTGTGATTCCATACAAATTGTTAGGGTAGTTTATTTGAGTTCTCTCATTTTTTATTTGAATTCAATGAGCCAACTTATCATACATCATTATTTTCAGATGTAGTGTTAAATAATATATCAGATGTGTATTGCATCACGTGCCCTCCTTAATGCCCATCACCCCAGTTACCCCCCCCACCCCCCATCCAGCAACCCTCAGTTGGTTGCTATAGTTAAGAGTCTATCATGGTTTTTTCCCCATCTCTGATGACTTCCCATTCTGTTTCCCCTTCCTTTGCCTATGGTTCTCTGCCCTGTTTCTGATATTTCACATATGAGTGAAACCCTATCATAATTGTGTTTCTTTCATTGACATATTTTACTCAGCATAATATCTTCCAGACCCATCCAGGTTGATGTGATGGTAAGTATTCATCCTTTCTGATGGCTGAGGAATATTCCATTGAATATATGAACCACATCTTCTTTATCCATTCCTCTGTCCATAGATATCTGGGTTCTTTCCATAGTTTATCTAGAGTGGATATTGTTGCAATGAACACTGGGGTGCAGGTGCCAGTTCTTTCCCCTACATCTCTATTTTTGTGGTAAAAGCCCTGTAGTGCAAGTGCTGTGTTTTAGGGTAACTTTATTTTAACTTCTTGAGGAAACCCCATACTATTTTCCAGAGTGGATATAACAGTCTGCATTCCAACCAGGAGTGTAGGAGGGTTCTCCATTCTCTGCATCCTCACCAATATTTGTGGTTTCATGTCCTGTTAACTTTAGACATTCTGCCTGGTGTGATAGGACACCTCAATGTGGTTTAGATTTGCATTTCCCAGAAGCCATGTGATATAGAACATTTATGTATATATCTGTGGGTCACATGCGTGTCATCATTGGAGAAATATCTGTTCATATTTTCGCCCATGTCTAGACCTTCTGTTGGATTAAGGCCCAGAAGCCTAGAAGATACAATCAGCCAGAACTGTGGAGATTTTCACAAGGTCTGAGATACAATGGAGATTTAGGGTGTGTATCAAGCTCAGGGATTGTCTTCAGAGGGTGGATGGAAGTGTAGGTTCATTGACATTGTCTCAGGTTTGCATTCAGATGTCTCATGCTCTGAATCCAGTCTGGAGTAAAAAAAGGAGTTTCCTTTTGTGTGGCGGGCTGATCCTCTGGTTTTGCTAAAGTGTTCCCAATACCCGGGGCTTGGGATCCAGGCCTCTACAGATGGACCTCTCAGAACTCCAAATAGGGTTAGGGTTAGGACCTAGGAAAATGGAAGGTCTGAATTGCCAACCGTGTGGTGAGCGTCCTGGAGGGCTGAGTTGAGGACATGGGTCAGGGTGAGTGTCCGGCTCAGGGTTTCAGTCCATGAGCCCTTGAATGTGGGAATTCACTGGGATGGACACAGATGGGCCTTCATATCTATACTGACCTATATACTTACTGGAGTCCATTATGGAAACATTTCCATCTGGGTGTGAGGCTGAGTCCTGTGGTATTGCTCAGGCATCCCCAAATCCTAGGGCTTTGGAGCCCACCCTTAAGGGACAGAGACATGAGAACCCAAGCTAGGGATAGAGTTAGGGCCAAAGGACATTGCAGGCCCAAACAGCTGACAGTGTGTGTGGTTCCTAGAGGCTGGAATTAAGGATGAGTGTTCTGGTTCTGGTCAGGCACAGGGTTTGTGACCTCGAGGCCACTGACATTGGGGGTTTGCTGGTATAGGCTCAGATGGGCAGGCATTTTATCCTGCTTTGAATACTTTCTAGAGGTCTACATGGCACGCTTTCATCCTGTGTGTTAGGATGAGTCCTGTGGTATGGCTAAGGTGACCCCAGTCCATGGGGTAGGGAGCCAGGCCCCTAGGAATTGAATGCTCAGAACACAAACTAAGCTTCAGTTAGGGGTTAGGAGCACGGCAGGCCCAATCTGATGGTGGTGTGGCAAGCTATCCAGAGGTCTGAGTACAGAGGGATGGATAGAGTAAGTGTCAGGTTCAGGTTTGTGTCCAGCTGCTGACTCTGGGTGAACTCAGTGGTGCATGGCAGATTTCTCCTGCTCAGAATCCTTTGCAGAGTTCCAAATGGTATGGTTTCCTTCTGGGTGGCAGGCAGAGATCTCAAATATTGCTCAGGGGTCCCCATCCGTGGGTCTTGGGCACCAGTCCTCTGGGGTCAGAGCATGAAACCCCAACCTGGGGTTAGGGCTAGGTCCCAGCAACATAACAGGCCTGATTTGCTGGTGCTGTGCAGAGCTCTCACGGGGACTGAGTAGAGAACATGGGTCAGTCTGAGTCAGGCTCCGGGTTGGTGGCCATGGGGGGAAAGGCAGATTTCTCCTGCTCTCAGTCCTTGGCAGAGTTCCAATTCTACTGTTTCCTGCTGGGTTGAAGACAGAGTCCTCTGGCATTTCTCAGGGGCCCCACATATGTGGGGCTTTGGTACCTGTATTCTTGGGACACAAGACAGAAAATGTACTAAGTTTTGGTTAGGGCTGAGGGTCATGTCAGTCTCAATATGCCACCCTGAGAGGAGTGACCTGGGGAGCAGAGTTGAGGACGTGGGTCAGTGTGAGTGTTAAGATCCAAGTGTGAACGGGGGGTGCTGAAAGTGGGATAGCCTCAGGGGGCCAAGAAATATTCTGGTATAGTTCAGGTGTAACCCATCAGCGGAGCTTTGGTGTCAATCATCAGAGGACAGAAGACTGAAAACACAACCTAGGGCTTGGAAAAGAGCACAGGGGCATGGCTGGCCTGATCTGCTGGTGCTGAGGCTAGATGTCTGGGGTACTGAGTTGGGGGCCATGGTCAGGTGGTGCATTACGACCTGGGTTTGTGCCTGGGGGGGTGGCCGAAGGTGGAGGTGGCTTCAGGGAGCATGAAGATTTCTCCCGTTCCGATGGTTCTGTGCAGCTCCAAACAAAACGGTTTCCTCCTGGGTGGCAGACAGAGTACTGGGTTGTGGCTCAGGGGTCCAAATATGGAGGAATTGGGGGACCAGCCTCTGGGGATGAAGACTGAAAATGCAACCTAGGGTTAAAGTTAGGGTCAGGGGCATGGCAGGCCCAATTTGCTGGCACTGAGAAGGGATCCCAGGGGGATGAATTGAGGGCAGAGGTCCGGTGGCATGAGAGGGTCCAGGTTTGTGGCCAGGGGACCGCTGAAGGAGGGGGTTGTGCTCAGGGAGGCATGCAGTTTCTCCCACTCTGAGTGTTCTACTCAGTTTCAAATGGCACGGTTTCCTCCTGGGTGGTAGGCAGGCTGAGTGCCAGCCTCCGCATTTGTGGCCCAATAGTGCGCAGAGGGTGGGGGATAGCCTCAGGTGAACCATGCAGGTTTCTCCCGCTCTGAGGATTTGACACAGCTCCAAACAGCATGGTTTCCTCCTGCATGGTGGACAGAGTCCTGGGGTGTCACTCAGGATTCTTTAATCTTGGGGTCTTGGGATCAGGACTCTTGGGGATGATACCTGAAAACCGAAATTAGGGATAGGGTTAAGGCCTAGGGCCATGGTAGACCTGATATGCCAGTGCTGAGGCAGGTGCCCTGGTGCGCTGAGTTGAGGTCAGGTGTCAGACGGGGCCTTAGCCTCTAGGTGTGTGTCCAGACGTTCGCATAACCTGGGGGTGACTTCAGGGGTGCATGGAAGTTTCTCCAGCTCTGAGGGTTCAGCGCAGCTCCAAACAGCACAGCGGTGCCCTGCGTGGCAGGCAGATTCCCAGCATGAGTATCAGGCATCCTCAATCCTTGTGACGCAGTATGTGGTCTATTCTGGAGAAGGTTCCATGTGCACTTGAGAAGAACGAGTATTCTGTTGTTTTAGGGTGGAATGTTCTGTATATGTCTATGAGGTCCATCTGGTCCAATGTTTCATTCAATGCTCTTATTTCTTTTTTAATTTTCTGCTTCGATGATCTGTCTATTTCTGAGAGAGGCGTATGAAGATCTCCTACTATTATTGTATTCATATCAATATGACTTTTTATCTTGATTAATAGTTTTGTTATGGAATTGGGTTCTCCCATATTGGGGGCATAGATATTCACAATGGTTAGATCATCTTGGCGGATAGTCCCTTTAAGAATTATGGAGTGTCCTTCTGTATCTCTGACTACAGTCTTTAGTTTAAAATCTAATTTATCTGATATGAGAATCGCTACCCTGGCCTTCTTTTGAGGCCCATTGGCATGAAAGATGCTTCTCCATCCGTTCACTTTCAGTCTGGGTGTATCCTTAGGTTCAAAATGGGTCTCTTGTAGACAACATATGGATGGGTCCTGTCGTTTTATCCAATCTGCAACCCTGTGTCGTTTTATGGGCGCATTTAGGCCATTCACATTGAGAGTGATTATTGAGAGATAGGTTTTGATTCATGTCATGTTGCCTTTGAAGTCTTTCTGTCTGTAGATTGTTTCTATATTTCTGTTCAATGATATCCTTGGGATTTTTTCTCTTTTATAGGACCCCCCTTAATATTTCCTGCAGTGTGGGCTTGGTGGTTGCATAGTCTTTTAAGCCTTGCCGGTCTTGGAAACTCTTTATCTCTCCATCCATTTTAAATGTCAGTCTTGCCGGATAGAGTATTCTTGGTTGCATGTTCTTCTCATTTAGTACTCTGAATATATTTTGCCAGCCCTTCCTGGCTTGCCAGGTCTCTGTGAAAAGGTCTGACGTTATTCTAATGGGCTTGGATGCCCACTCTCACCACTCTTGTTCAACATAATATTAGAAGTCCTAGCAACGGCAATCAGACAACAAAGAGAAATTAAAGGTATCCAAATTGGCAAGGAAGAAGTCAAACTCTCTCTCTTCGCAGATGACATGATTTTTTATATGGAAAACCCCAAAGACTCCACCCCCAAACTACTAGACTCATACAGCAATTCAGTAACGTGGCAGGATACAAAGTCAATGTACAGAAATCAGTGGCTTTCTTATACACTAACAATGAAAATACAGAAAGGGAAATTAGAGAATCGATTCCATTTACTAGAGCACCAAGAACCATAAGATACCTGGGAATAAACCTAACCAAAGAGGTAAAGGACCTGTACTCGAGGAACTACAGAACACTCATGAAAGAAACTGAAGAAGACCCAAAAAGATGGAAGACAATTCCATGCTCTTAGATTGGAAGAATAAACATTGTTAAAATGTTTATACTGCCTAGAGCAATCTATGCTTTTAATGCCATTCCGATCAAAATTCCACAGGTATTTTTCAAAGAGCTGGAGCCAATAATCCTAAAATTTGTATGGAATCAGAAGAGACCCCGAATTGCTAAGGAAATGTTGAAAAACAAAAACAAAACTGGCGGCATCACGTTACCCGATTTCAAGCTTTACTACAAAGCTGCGATCACCAAGACAGCGTGGTCCTGGCATAAAAACAGACACATAGACCAGTGGAACAGAGTGGAGAGCCCAGATATGGACCCTCAACTCCACGGTGAAATAATCTTCGACAAAACAGGAAAAAATATTCAATGGAAAAAAAGACAGTCTCTTCAATCAATGGTGCTGGGAAAACTGGACAGCTATATGTAGAATAATGAAACTCAACCATTCTCTTACACTCGAAATGGATAAAAGACCTCATCATGAGACAGGAATCCATCAGAATCCTAGCGGAGAACATAGGCAGTAACCTCTTCGATAGCAGCCACAGCAACTTCTTTCAAGATATGTCTCCAAAGGCCAAGGAAACAAAAGCGAAAATGAACTTTTGGCACTTCATCAAGATCAAAAGCTTCTGCACAGCAAAGGAAACAGTCCACCAAACAAAAACGCAACCCACGGAATGGGAGAAGATATTTGCAAATGACAGTACAGACAAAAGGTTGATATCCAGGATCTAGAAAGAACTTCTCAAACTCAACACACACAAAACAGATAATCATATCCAAAAATGGGCAGAAGATATGAACAGACACTTCTCCAACGAAGACATACAAATGGCTATCAGACACATGAAAAAATGTTCATCATCACTAGCCATCAGGGAGATTCAAATGAAAACCACATTGAGATACCACCTGACACCAGTTAGAATGGCCAAAATTAGCAAGACAGGAAACAACGATTGTTGGAGAGGATGTGGAGAAAGGGGAACCCTCTTACACTGTTGGTGGGAATGCAAGTTGGTGCAGCCACTTTGGAGAACAGTGTGGAGATTCCTCAAGAAATTAAGAATAGAGCTTCCCTATGACCCTGCAATTGCACTGCTGGGTATTTACCCCAAAGATACAGATGTAGTGAAAAGAAGGGCCATCTGTACCCCAATGTTTATTGTAGCAATGGCTATGCTCACCAAACTGTGGAAAGAACCAAGATGCCCTTCAACGGATGAATGGATAAGGAAGATGTGGTACATATACGCAATGGAGTATTATGCCTCCATCAGAAAGGATGAATACCCAACTTTTGTAGCAACATGGACGGGACTGGAAGGAATTATGCTGAGCGAAATAAGTCAAGCAGAGAGAGAGTCATGTATCATATGGTCTCACTTATTTGTGGAGCATAGCAAATAACACGGAGGACATAGGGAGATGGAGAGGAGAGGGAGTTGAGAGAAACTGGAAGGGGAGATGAACCATGAGAGACTATGGACTCTGAAAAACAACCAGAGGGTTTTGGAGGGGCAGGGTGGGGTAGGAGTTTGAGGAATCAGGTGGTGGTTAATAGGGAGGGCACGTACTGCATGGAGCACTGGGTGTGATGCCAAAACAATGAACACTGTTATGCTGTAAATAAACAAAAAAAAAAAAAAAAAAAATGAGTCTATGGAAGGCCCGGCAGTGCCAGTTCACGCCACTGGAGGGAGTGGTGAGCCGTGGTGTGAGATACCCTGGAAGGCATGGCGATGCTGCTTGCCACCACTGGAGGCAGCGGCGAGCTGCCATGGGAAACACACCTGAAGAGGAGTCAGTGCAGCTTGCTGGCTCTGAAGGCAGGGCGGAGGTGCCCGGTGAGAGACCCTGAAACGTGAGGCACTACAGCTTATTTTTACAGGACGGAGTGGTGAGCTGTATAGTCTCTGTTTCTCCAGGCTCAAGGGTGGTGGTAAGAATTGATGGAGCCTGTCCCCCACTCAGCATTGTGCCCTCTTTCCCCAGGTTTGCTGGTAATGTGCTGTCAGGATGGTTCAGGAGGGTCCTCCCAGTTGGGCTCTGGAGCCAGGGGAACCAAACCCGACTCATGGTGCATTTGGAACCGAGGAGCTGAGTGTCTGTTTGGAAAAGTATGTTTGTTTCTCCAAAAAGGACAAGGGCATTGACCAGCTTGAGAGGGAAGTGAATGACCAGTTAAGAAACAAGCTTGTGTCTCTCCTTCTCCCAGGAATCAGAGCAGGTGTGCAGGCTTTAGGTGGGAGACGCCTGCTTATCTGCACCTGACAACCCTTCTTCACTCTGGCTCCATGAGACCTGAAGTTTGGAAGTCAGCGTCTGAGTCAGTCATGCAGCTTGTCCCAGGACGTCAGTGTTCAGAGAAAACAGCAGGCCTGTGGGTCACAATGTCACATCCATGCCAGGATGGCAGGTAAAAATTCCCTTTCACCCCAAATTTCCTGGGCTTTTCTCTTGTCTCCAGTGGAGCTCACAAATGGCACACTGAACCAGCTGTAAGCAATCTCGTGCGGGTGCCAGAGCTCCTGAGTTTCTCTGCAGGGAGCACCTGGCAGGGATCTCATTTTCTCTGTTTATTTCTGGCTTACAAAGGTATTTGGAACATCTCTTTCCTAGGAAATCCCTTGGATTCGAAAGGGAATGTGAGATTGACTTGGTGTGCCTTTTGAACATAGAAAGTATTCCTTCACCGAACAGTGTTTACTCCACTGGGCCTAGACTCTGGTGGAACGGCTGGCACCTAGAGTGAGGTGGCTGTTTGTGGTCAGATAGAGACTTGGATGATGGCTTCTTCTTTGTCCAAGGTGATGTATCCTAATGGATTCGTCTTTGAATCCAAAGAGCTCCAATGAGGGCAGAGGGAAAATTCAAAATGATTCCAAGGAGTCTTGGACAATTTAAAAGGGATGCTTGTCTTCCTAGGTTCACTCAAACGGCTATATATGGTTGGACATGCTGTATTTTCTCTGCAGTTTCATGGGTAGTGAAGTCAGAAGGAGAGTCTTTGGGAATTTCCCTGGATAAAGGCACTCTGTTGGCTTCAAGGGACTTGGTGTCAGGAACCCTGGGCTGAATTTCTGTGGCTGCTTTCCTGATGCTCAGTGAGTCAGGGTTTCCCACAGGTTTTATATTTCCTCCTTAGGAAATTGCTGGCAGGGAATGTTCTGTTTAAAGTGGAACCCTCGGGGGCACCTGTGTGGCTCAGTGGGTTAAGCCACTGCCTTCGGCTCAGGTCATGGTCTCAGGGTCCTGAGATTGAGCCCCGCATTGGGCTCTCTGCTCAGCGGGGAGTCTGCTTCGTCCTCTCTCTCTGCCTGCCTCTCTGCCTACTTGTGACCTCTGTCAAATAAATAAATAAAATCTAAAAAAAAAAAAAAAAAACCCAAAACCGGGACCCTCCTACATTGTTGGTGGGCCTGCGTGTTGTTGCAGCCACTCTTGGAAAGAATACAGTCTGTCCTCCAAAAGCTAAGAACTGAACAACAGTAGGATCCAGCAATTGCCCTCCTAGTTATTTCCCTAAAGGGCACAAAAATGCACATTCAGTGGGGTATAAGCACCGTGATATTTACAGCAGCATTTTCAACCATTGTAAAACAATGGAGGGAGACCAAATGTCCATTCACTGATGAGTGATATATATATATATATCACTCGTATATATCATATGTGTGTGTGTGTGTGTGTATGTGTATTCATTCTCCCACATCTTCTTAATGGAATAGGGTCCAGGTTCAAAAAGGATGAAATCTTACCATCTGCAAGGATGTGGATGGATCTACAATGGATTTAGCTAAGTAAAATCAGTAAGAAAAGACCAATAGCCTATATCTTGACCTCTATGGAATTTCAGAAAGAAAACAGATGAACATAGTGAGGAGAGAAAGGCCAATGAGGAAACAGACTCTAACCTAGAGCAAAATCGAGGGTTGCTAGGGGGCAGGGGTGTGGGGCGAAGGGTTAAGTGGGTGACAGCTATTAGGGAGAGTACTTGTTGTGATGAGCTCTGGGTGTTCTATGCAGGTGAGGAATCACAAAATCCTACCCCTGAAGGAGAGGAATGAACATTGCATGGAAACGAATTGGAATTGAAGTCAATGAAGAAAAGAAGACCATGTTCTACTTCATGAAGACTGAGGTAAAACTGGAATGACTTTTGCTCTCCTGTTCTGTAGCTGTTCATTATGAAACACTCTGTGGCAGGATACACTAGTTTCCTATTGCATAAGGAGCCCTCAGAAAGTTGCCATGAAAGATTTAGATCTCAGAGCATGTACATGTTCCATTGATATGTTACTTTCAGTTTGCCCAGGTGCAAAGGTAAGTGGAGAGAAATAGGGCTGAAGAGGAAAGGAGGTATTAAGCATTCAAGAGGTAGCCTTCCCCTTTCTCATGAATGCCTGGGCCAGTGTAAATTGGGACGAAGGAGGGGGGATCCCAGAGCTTTGCCGCAGACAGGGGAGTTCTAGGTCTGCCTAGAGCTGGTGGTGTCCATGAGCAGAGCTGAGCTAGTGGCGTGGCAGGCCCGAACTGCTGGTGTTGAGGTGAGTTCCCCAAGGAGCTGAGTTGAGAATGGGGGTCAGGGGGTGAATCAGGCTCTGGGTTTGTGGCCAGGGGGCTGCAGAATGTGGGGGAGTCCTAATGGGGTCATGCAGGTTTCTCTGGCTCTGAGGGTTCCGCACAGCTCCAAAGGGACAAGTTTCCTGCTGGGTGGCAGGGGGACTCCTACAGTGTGGCTCCAAGTTTACCAATCTAGAGGGCTTGGTGGATAGGCCCCTGGGGAAGGAAGCCTGAAAATGCAACATAGGGTTAAGGGTAATGGGCTGGGCAGGACAGGCCTGATCAGCCGACACAGAGGTGAGATACCCTCAGAACTGAGTTGAGGAAATGCATCCTGCAATGCAGAAGAGTCAGGGTTTCTGGCCAGAGGGACGGCTGATCGTGGGGGTGGCTTTAGAGGGGCATGCTGGTTTCTCCCTCTCTGAGGAAACTTTGGAGCTCCAAATGTCATGGCTTCCCCCTGCATGGCATTCAGGTTTCTGCCTTGTTACAGGGGGGTCCTGAATCTGGGGAGTTTGGGGGCCAGGCCTCTTGGGATGGAAGCCTGAAATCAGAAACTAGAGCTACGGTAAGGGCGTAGGGGCATGGCATGCTCAATCTGCTACTGCTGAGGTGGGCTCCCTGGTGGGCTGACTTCAGGGTGGGTATCAGGTGGCATGTCAGACTCAGAGTTTGTGTCCAGGGATGCCACAGAAGCTTTGCGTGACCTCAGGGTTGCATGCAGGTTTCTCCTACCCTGAGGGTTCTGCAGAGCTCCAAATGGCATGGTTTCCTCCTGTGTGGCAGACGCAGTCCTGGGGTGTCACTGAGGAATCCTTAATCTCTCCTGGCATGAATCTCGGAGGTGCCCAATCTGGCGGGCTTGGGGGACAGGCCTCTGTTCATGAAAGCCTGTACACCCCACCTCGGTTTATGCTTAGGGCCGAAGGGCATGGCAGGTCCGATGTGCCGGTGCTGATGCGGGCTCCCCTAAGGGTCGAGTTGAGGGCATAGATCTGGCATCGCAGGAGAATCTGGTTTTATGGCCATGGGGGTGACTCATGGTGGGGTGGCATTACGGGGGTTTGCAGGTTTCTCCCCGTCTGAGTGTTCAGTGCAGCTCTAAACCACAAGTTTTCCTCATGAGTGCCAGGTGGAGTCCCGTGGTGGCGCTCAGTAGACCTTAATCTGGGGGGACATGGGAGGCAGGCCCCCTGGGATGGAAGCCTGAAAACCTAAAGAGGGGTTCTGGTAAGGGCCTAGGGGCATGGTGGCCCGATCTGCTTATGTTGAGGTGGGGCGCCCTAGGGTCTGAATTTATGGCATGCGTCCGGCAGCTCAGCAGAATCTGGTTTATGGGGCCGGGGGGATGGGTGCTGATGATGGGAGTGCCTTTAGAGGGGCAAGTTTCTCCCCCTCTGAGGGTTCAGCACAACTCCAAGGCACAGGTTCCTACTGTGTGGCAAGCGGAGTCCTGAGGTGTATGTCAAGATTCCTTAATCCAGGGGATTTTGTTGCCTGGACCCTCAGCATGGAAGACTGAACACCCAAACTTGTGTTAGGGTCAGGGCCTAGGGGCAATGGCAAGCCCGATCTGCCAGTGCTGAGGCGGGATCCCGTATGGGCTGAGTTGAGGGTATGCATTTGGTGGCGGGATGGAATCCAGCTCTATGGCCAGAGTGGCTGTTGATTATTGGGGTGGCTTTAGGGTGGCATGAAAGTTTCTCCCCATCTGAGGGTTCATTGCAGCTCCAAACCACAAGGTTTCCACTTGTGTGACAGGCTGTGTCCTGTGGTGTTGCTCAGAAGTCCTTAATCTGGGGGGCGTGGGGGCCAGGCCTCTTGGGATGGAAGCCTGAAAATCCAAGCTAGGGTTAGGGTTAGGGCTTAGGGACATGGCAGGCCCGATCTGCTGCAATTGAGGTGGTCTCCTGGATAGGCCGAATGGAGGGTGGGAATCAGGCAGGACTTGAGGTCTGTGTTTGTGTTTGTGGGGGCAAAGAAGCTAGTGGTGTTCTTGGGGGCCATGCAGCTTTCTCCTGCTCTGAGGTTCCTGCACAGTTCCAAATGGCACCATTTTGCCGTAGGAGGCTGGAGGAGTGCTGGCGGGAGTCTCAGTCATCCCCAGTCTGATGGGCTTGGGGTACAGACCTCTGGGCACGGAAGGCTGTATACCCCACCTAGGGTTAGGGTTAGGGACTAGGGTCATGGCAGGCCCAATCTGCCGGCGCAGAGATGGGCTCCCCTCAGGGCTGAGTTGAGGGCATGTGTCCGGTAGCTTCATAGAAAACAGCTTTCTGGCCTGGGGTGCCGCAAATTGTGCGGATAGCTTTACGGGGGCTTGAAGGTTTCTCACCCTCTGAGTATTCAGCAGCTCCAAACTGCAAGGTTTCATCCTGCGTGGCTGTTGGAGTGCTGCAATGTCACTCAGGGGTCCTTAATCCAGGGGGCCTGGAGGCTAGGCATCTTGGGATGGAAGCCTGGAAACTCAAACTAAGGGTGAGGTCTTGGGGTGCGACAGGCCCAATCTGCCAGTGCTGAGGCGGACTCCCCGGTGGCCTGAGTTGAGGGTCGGTGATAGGTGGCTCGTGTGAATCTGGGTTTGTGTTCAGGAGGGGCTCAGATGCTGGGGCTTGCCTTGGGGGGCATGAAGTTATCTTTTGCTCTGAGGTCTAAGTAGCTCCAAATGGCACTGTAACAGCATAGGCAGCCTCCAGACTGCCAGAGTGAGTCTCATGCATCCACAATCTGGCGGGTTTGGGGGCTAGGCCTCTGGGTACGGAAGACTGTACACCCAACCTAGGGTTAGGGTTAAGGCCTAGGGGCATGGCAGTTCTGATATGCTGCTGATATGCTGTGTTGAGGTGGGCTCCCTCAGGGCTGAGTGGATGACATGCCTCTGGCGTTGTGGCAGAATCTGGCATTATGTCTGGGGCATTTCCAATGGCGGGTGTGTTTAGGTGCTCATTCACCTTTCTTTCTGGAGGGCAGGCAGAGTCCTGTGTTGTGACTTTGGAATCCCCAGTCTGGAGGGTTAGGGTTAGGGATAGAGGTTCGGAGAGTGTTAGGGTTAGTTGTTAGGGTTTAGGGTTAGGGTTAGGAGTTAGGGGATAGGGTTAGAGGTAAGGTTTAGGGTTAGGCTTAGGGTTAGGCGTATGTCTTAGGGACAAGGCATGTCAGATCTGCCAACACAGATATGGACTCACCCAAGGGCTGTGTTGAGGGCGGGACTCAGGAGTCTCCTCAGGCCCTGGATTTTTGGACTGGAGGGGTAAAGAAGGTGGGAATCGCCTCTGGGGAGCATGATGGTTTCTACTGCTCCGAGGTTGTTATGTTAGGTTTAGAGGTTAGGGTTAGGTTTTGTGGTTAGGGTTAGTGTTAAGATTAGTGTTAAGGTGGGGCGCCTGGGTGGCTCAGTTGGTTAAAGCCTCTGCCTTCCGCTCAGGTCATGATCTCAGGGTCCTGGGATGGAGCCCCACATCAGGCTCTCTGCTCAGCGGGGAGCATGCTTCGTCCTCTCTGTGCCTTCTTCTGATCTGTCTCTGTCAAAGAAATGAATAAAATCTTAAAAAAAATAAAAAGATTAGGGTTAGGGTTATGTCTTAGGGACAAGGCATGTTGGATCTGGTAACACTTATATGGGCTCACCCAAGGGCTGAGTTGAAGGCGGGACTCAGGAGGCTCCTTAGGCCCTGGGTTTTTTTCCTAGAAGGTAAAGATTGTGGGAATGGGCTCAGGGGAGCATGCTGGTTTCTAGGTCTCTGAGAGTGTTAGATAGCACTAAATGAAATGGTTTATTTCATTTATTCTCCTGGCTGAGAGGCTGAGTCCTGCCATCAGTCTGATGATCCTATCCACTGGGATGGAATTGGGTATCAGGCCTCTGGGGTCCAGAGCCTGACCACCTGAGCTAGGGTATTAGGGTTTGGTCCTGGGAGCATGGCAGGCCTGAGGTGCCAGTGCGGACTCAGGCTCTCCGGAGGGCTGAGTTGAGGGTATTGCTCTGGTGGCCCATCAGGCACTGGGCGGTGGTGTGTGGGTCCTCGGAAGGTGTGGGTGTCTTTAGGGGGCATGGAGGTTTCTCCGGCCAGGAGCGTACTGCACAGGGCCATGTGGGCCATTTTCCTTGTGGGTGGCAGCCGGAGTCCAGCATTGCAAATACAGGGTCCCCAGTCTGGACGGCTAGGGAGCCAGGCCTCTGTGGATCGAAGCATAAACACCCATCCTAGCATTATGGTTAAGTCTTTGGGGCATGGTAACCCCGATCTGCCGGTGCTGTGGTGACCCATCCTGATGCCTGAGTTGAGGCTATGTCTGCAGGACTTTGAGACTCTGGTTCCCGGTCCTTGGGAGGGTCCAGAAGTGCTTTGGCCTCAGGGAGACTTGCAGGCTTCTCCTGCTCTGTGGCTTCAGCCCATTTCTAAACGGCACGGTTCATGCTGGGATCATGTGCAATTATGGGGTGCAACTCAGGGGTCCCCTATCTGGGGTTTTGAGGACCAGTTGTGGGAGGATGATGCCTGAGCACGAACCTGGGCTAGGGTTAGTATTAGGATTAGGGTTAAGGTTATGTCTTAGGGACAAGGCATGTCGGATATGCAAGCACAGATATCAGCTCACCCAAGGGCTGAGTTGAGGGCGGGACTCAGGAGGCTCCTCGGGCACTGGGGTTTTGGGCTGTACGGGCAAAGATGTTGGAAATCGCCTCAGGGGAGCATGCCAGTTTCTACAATTCTCAGGGCATTAGATAGCACGAAATGAAAGGTCACCTTCTGGCTGAGAGGGTGAGTCCTGCTGTGAGGGTTAGTTTGTAGGGGCACTGCAGCCCCAATCTGCTGGCGCTGTGGTGGCCCATCCCAATGCTTGAGTTCAGAGCGTGTGTCTGCAGGACCATGAGACTCCTGGTTCTTGGTCCTTGGGGGCGCTGGAAGTGGGGTGGCCTCAGGGAGACATTCAAATTTATCCCGCTCTGTGGGTTCAGCACAATTCTAAACAGCATTGTTTCCTCCTGGTATCAGGTTCAATGATGGGGTATCGCTCACGGGTCCCCCATCTGGGGCCTTGGGGACCAGGAGTCAGAGTATGGACGCCTGAACACACAACCTGGGCTAGGTTTAGTATTATGGTTAGTGTTAGGCTTAGGGACAGGGCATGTCGGATCTGCTAGCACAGATACGGGCTCACCCAAGGGCTGAGTTGAGGGCAGGACTCAGGAGGCTCCTCAGGCCCTGGGTTCTTGGCCTGGAGGAGCAAAGCTGGTGGGAATGGCCTCAAGGGAGAATGGCTGGTTGCTACTGCTCTGAGGGTGTGAGAGAACACCAAATGAAAAGGTCTCCTCCTGGCTGAGAACTGAGTCCTGCCGATAGTCTGATGCTCAACCCATGGGAGGAATTGGGTGTCAGGCCTCTGGGTCCAATGCCTGAACACCCACCCTAGTGTTAGGGTTTCGTCCTGGGAGAATGGCAGGCCTGCCAGTGCGGCTCAGGTTCTCCGGAGGGCTGAGTTGAGGGCATTGCTCTGGTGGCCTGTCAGGCTCTGGGTTTGTGGTGTGGCATTTCTTGGAAGGCGTGGCTGGCTTTAGGGGGCATGGAGGATTCTGTGGCCAGGAGCATACTGCACAGGATCATATGGTCCAGTTTCATCGTGGGTGGCAGCCAGAGTCCTGCATTGGGAATACAGGGTCCCCAGTCTGGAGGGCTAGGGGTCCAGTCCTCAGGGGACAGAAGCCTGACACCCAACCTAGGGTTAGGGTAGGGTTGTAAGGGCATGGCAGCCCCGATCTGATGGCGCTGTGGTGATGCTTCCCAATGCCTGAGTTGAGGGTGTGAGTCTGTAGCACTGTGAGAGTCCTGGTTCCTGGTCCTTGGGTGTGCCAGAAGTGGCAGTGGCCTCTGGGAGGCATGCAGGTTTCTCCCGCTCTGCGGGTTCAACACATTTCTAAAGGGCAGGGTTTCCTCCTGGGATCAGGCGCAATTATGGGGTGAAGCTCAGGGGTCCCCCATCTGGCCGTTTGGGGGACCAGGCTATGGAGGAGGGATGCCTGAACACACAACCTGGGCTAGAGTTAGTATTAAGGTTAGGCTTAGCGTTAAGGTTATGTCTTAGGGAGAAGGCATGTGGGATCTGCCAGCACAGATATTGGCTCACTGAAGGGCTGAGTTGAGGGCAGGGCTCCGGAGGCTTCTCAGGCCCTGGGTTTTTGGCCTGGAGGTGCAAAGATGGCGGGAATGGCCTCAGGGCAGCTTGGCCGGTTCCTAGGGCTCTGAGGGTGTTGGAGAGCACCAAATGGAATCTCCTGCTGGTTGAGAAGCTGAGTCATGCCATCAGTTTGATGCTCCCACCCATGGGTGGAATTGGGTGTCAGGGTTCTAGAACCTGAACACCCAACCTAGGCTTAGGGTTTGGTCCTGGGAGAATGGCAGGCCTGATGTGCCAGCACGGACTCAGGCTCTCTGGAGGGCTGGGCTGAGGGCATTGTTCTGGCGGCCTGTAAGGCTAAGGAATTGTGGTGTGGGGGTGCTCAGAAGATGTGGTTGGCTTTAGGGGTCATGGAGGTTTCTCCGGCAAGGAGCGTTCTGCAAAGGTCCATGTGGTCAAGTTTCATCATGGGTGGCAGCCAGAGTCCTACGTTGGGAATATGGGGTCCCCAGTCTGGAGGGCTAGGGAGCCAGTCCTCTGGGGACTGAAGCCTGAACACCCAACCGCGGGTTAGGTTTAGGTCACAGGGGCATGGCGGCCCGGATCTGCCGGCACAGTGATGACCAATCCCGATGCCTGAGTTGAGGACGTGAGTCTGCAGGACCGTGAGACTCCTCATTCCTGCTCCTCAGGGGCGCCGGTATTGGGGGTAGCGTCAGGGAGGCATTCTGGTTTCTTCTGCTCTGTAGGTTCAGCACATTCCTTTTTTTTTTTTTTTTCACTTTCAATATCTATCTATCTATCTATATTATTTGTTTTCAGCGTAACAGTATTCCTTATTTTTGCACCACACCCAGTGCTCCATGCAACACGTGCCCTCCCTAATACCCATCACCTTGTTCTCCCAACCTCCCACTCCCCACCCATTCAAGACCCTCAGGTTCTTTTTCAGAGTCCGTAGTCTCTCATGGTTCACCTCCCCTTCCCATTTCCCACAACTTCCTTCTCCTCGCCATCTCCCCATGTCCTCCTTGTTCTTTGTTATGCTCCACAAATAAGTGAAACCATATGATAATTGACTCTCTCTGCTTGACTTATTTCACTCAGCATAATCTCTTCCACTCCCGTCCATATTGCTACAAAAGTTGGTATTCATCCTTTCTGATGGAGGCATAATACTCCATCTTGTATATGGACCACATCTTCCTTATCCATTCGTCCATTGAAGGGCATCTTGGTTCTTTCCACAGTTTGGCGACCGAGGCCTTTGCTGCTATAAACATTGGGGTACAGATGGCCCTTCTTTTCACTACATCTGTATCTTTGGGGTAAATACCCAGCAATGCAATTGCAGGGTCATAGGGAAGCTCTCTTTTTAATTTCTGGAGGAATCTCCACACTGTTCTCCAAAGTGGCTGCACCAACTTGCATTCCCACCAACAGTGTAAGAGGGTTCCCCTTTCTCCACATCCTCTCCAACACACGTTGTTTCCTGTCTTGCTAATTGTGGCCTTTCTAACTGGTGTCAGGTGGTATCTCAATGTGGCTTTAATTTGAATCTCCCTGATGGCTAGTGATGATGAACATTTTGTCATGTGTCTGATAGCCATTTGTATGTCTTCGTTGGAGGAGTGTCTGCTCATATCTTCTGCCCATTTTTGGATATGATTATCTGTTTTGTGTGTGTTGAGTTTGAGAAGTTCTTTCTAGATCCTGGATCTCAACCTTTTGTCTGAACTGTCATTTACAAATATCTTCTCCCATTCCGTGGGTTGCCTTTTGATTGGTGGACTGTTCCCTTTGCTGTGCAGAAGCTTTTGATCTTGATGAAGTGCCAAAAGTTCATTTTCGCTTTTGTTTCCTTGGCCTTTGGAGACATATCTTGAAAGAAGTTGCTGTGGCTGATATCGAAGAGGTTACTGCCTATGTACTCCTCTAGGATTCTGAGAGAATCCTGTCTCACGTTGAGCTCCTTTATCGAGTTCGAGTTTATCATTGTGTATGGTGTAAGAGAATGGTCGAGTTTCATTCTTCTACATATCGCTGTCCAGTTTTCCCAGCACCATTGATTGAGGAGAATGTCTTTTGTTACATTGAATATTTTTTCCTGAATTCTCGATGATTATATCACAATAGAGTTGAGGGTCCATATCTAATCGGGATCGATGTGGGCAGAGCGCTCATGAAAATTGGCTGGCGTTGGATAACCATGGGGACCGCCTTGTTCCGCGTGGCCCAGGACCCTTTCTCGCTCGGGGTGTGTCGCAGCCACCCGAAAACGCGCCGAGACGACGGGGCCCGGCCGGGGGCCTCAGCGCCGGGGAGCTTGCTCCGAGCAGAGTTGATGGAGGGGCTGTGGTCGGGCATTCGTCTCCGCCTTGGAGGGAGGCCGGGCGCCCGGGAAGGGCTTGGCCTCTCTGGGGGAACAAATGGATCTGTCGCTCCACAGCTGTGTCGGAGCCACGAAACGGGCCGATGGCGCCAGGACGGTCGAGGACTCGTCGCGCGGGACTCAGGGTTCCCCAGGCGGAGGCCCCCAGGCTCAGGCCCCTGGCAACGGAAGGCTGAGCAAGCAGGCCCGGGCCCGGGCCCGGTTTCGGGGCTGGCCCGGCCCCAGCGGCCGGCGTCAGGGAGTGGACCCCCGGAGGCTGAGGAGCGGGAGGCGTCGGCCTCCCCGGGGCCCGCCTCCCGGAGCTCCTCCTGGCGGTGCCGGAACGCGACGACACGCGATCCCGGACAGGGCCCCGGGGGGGCGGCCCTGCGGCCCTCTGGTGCCCGAAGTGTGTTCGCCGGGCGTTTTCCGGCCAATTCTCACGAGCGTTCTGCCCAAATCGGGATCGATTTGGGCTGAACGCTCGTGAGAATTGGCCGGCGTTGGGCAGCCCTGGTCAGCGCCCAGGGCCGCGTGGAGCAGGGCCCTTTCTCGCTCGGGGCATGGCGCGGCCACCCGGAAAACGAGCCGCGACGATGGGGCGCGGCCGGCGGCCCCGGCGCCGGGGAGTTTTCCCCGAGCAGAGTGGATGGAGGCGCCGTGGCCGGGCGTCCGCCTCCGCCGTGGCGGGCGGCCGGGGCGCCCGTGGAGGGGGCTGGCCTCTGTGGGGGAACGGAGTGATCTCTCACTCCACGGCTGGGACGAAGCCGCGAAAGGTGCCGTCGTCGCCGGGACGGTCGGGGGGACTCGTGGCGCGGGACTCAGGGTTCCCCATGCGGAGGCCCCCAGGCTCAGGCCCCTGGCAACGGAAGGCTGAGCAAGCAGGCCCGGGCCCGGGCCCGGCTTTCGGGGCTGGCCCGGCCCCAGCTTCAGGCGCCAGGGAGGGGAACCCCGGAGGCTGAGGCGAGGGGGCGTCGGCCTCCCCGGGGCCCGCCTCCCGGAGCTCCTCCTGGCGGTGACGGAATGCGACGACACGCGATCCCGGACAGGGCCCCGGGGGGGGGCCTGCGGCCCTCTGGTGCCCGAAGTGTGTTCGCCGGGCGTTTTCTGGCCAATTCTCACGAGCGTTCTGCCCAAATCGGGATCGATTTGGGCAGAACGCTCGTGAGAATTGGCCGGCCTTGGGCAGCCCTGGTCAGCGCCAAGGGCCGCGTGGAACAGGGCCCTTTCTCGCTCGGGGCATGGCGCGGCCACCCGGAAAACGAGCCGCGACGATGGGGCGCGGCGGGCGGCCCCGGCGCCGGGGTGGTTTCCCCGAGCAGAGTTGATGGAGGCGCCGTGGCCTGGCGTCCGCCTCCGCCGTGGCGGGCGTCCGGGGCGCTCATGGAGGGGGCTGGCCTCCGTGGGGGAACGGATGGATCTCTCACTCCACGGCTGGGACGAAGCCGCGTAGGTGCCGTTGTCGCCGGGACGGTCGGGGGACTCGTGGCGCGGGACGCAGGGTTCCCGGTGGGGAGGCCCCCAGGCTCAGGACACTGGAAACGGAAGGCTGAGCAAGCAGGCCCGGGCCCGGGCCCGGCTTTCGGGGCTGGCCCGGCGCCGGCTGCCGGCGCCGGGGAGGGGACCCCCGGAGGCTGAGGAGCGGGAGGCTTCGGCCTCCCCGGGGCCTGCCTCCCGGAGCTCCTCCTGGCGGTGCCGGAACGCGACGACACGCGATCACGGACAGGGCCCTGGGGGGGCGGCCCGGCGGCCCTGTGGTGCCCGAAGCGTGTTCGCCGGGCGTTTTCCGGCCAATTCTCACGAGCGTTCTGCCCAAATCGGGATCGATTTGGGCAGAACGCTCGTGAGAATGGGCCGGCGTTGGTCAGCCCTGGTCAGCGGCCAGTTCCGCGTGGAGCAGGGCCCTTTCTCGCTCGGGGCATGTCGCGGGCACCCGGAAAACGAGCCGCGACGATGGGGCGCGGCGGGCGGCCCCGGCGCCGGGGTGGTTTCCCCGAGCAGAGTTGAAGGAGGCGCCGTGGCCGGGCGTCCGCCTCCGCCGTGGCGGGCGTCCGGGGCGCCCATGGAGGGGGCTGGCCTCCGTGGGGGAACGGATGGATCTCTCACTCCACGGCTGGGACGAAGCCGCGAAAGGTGCCGTTGTCGCCGGGACGGTCGGGGGACTCGTGGCGCGGGACGCAGGGTTCCCCGTGGGGAGGCCCCCAGGCTCAGGCCCCTGGCAACGGAAGGCTGAGCAAGCAGGCCCGGGCCCGGCCCGGGTCTCGGGGCTGGCACGGCCCCGGCTGCGGGCGCCGGGGAGGGGACCCCCGGAGGCTGAGGAGCGGGAGGCGTCGGCCTCCCTGGGGCCCGCCTCCCGGAGCTCCTCCTGGCGGTGCCGGAACGCAACGACACGCGATCCCGGACAGGGCCCCGGGGGGGCGGCCCTGCGGCCCTCAGGTGCCCGAAGTGTGTTCGCCGGGCGTTTTCCGGCCAATTCTCACGAGCGTTCTGCCCAAATCGGCATCGATTTGGGCAGAACGCTCGTGAGAATTGGCCGGCGTTGGGCAGCCCTGGTCAGCGCCCAGTTCCGCGTGGAGCAGGGACCTTTCTCGCTCGGGGCATGTCGCGGCCACCCGGAAAATGAGCCGCGACGATGGGGCGCGGCCGGCAGCCCCGGCGCCGGGGAGTTTTCCCCGAGCAGAGTGAATGGAGGCGCCGTGGCCGGGCGTCCGCATCCGCCGTGGCGGGCGGCCGGGGCGCCCCTGGACGGGGCTGGCCTCCGTGGGGAAACGGACTGGTCTCTCACTCCGCGGCTAGGACGAAGCCGCGAAAGGTGCCGTTGTCGCCGGGACGGTCAGGGGACTCGTGTCGCGGGACTCAGGTTTCCCCATGGGGAGGCCCCCAGGTGCAGGCCCCTGGCAACGGAAGGCTGAGGAAGCAGGACCGGGCCCGGGCCTGGCTTTCGGGGCTGGCCCGGCCCCAGCTGCCGGCGCCAGGGAGGGGACCTCCGGAGGCTGAGGAGCGGGAGGCGTCGGCCTCCCCGGGGCCCGACTCCCGGAGCTCCCCCTGGCGGTGCCGGAACGCGACGACACGCGATCCCGGACAGGGCCCCGGGGGGGCGGCCCTGCGGCCCTGTGGTGCCCGAAGTGTGTTCGCCGGGCGTTGTCCGGCCAATTCTCACGAGCGTTCTGCCCAAATCGGGATCGATTTGGGCAGAACGCTCGTGAGAATTGGCCGGCGTTGGGCAGCCCTGGTGAGCGCCCAGTTCCGCGTGCAGCAGGGCCCTTTCTCGCTCGGGGCATGGCGCGGCCACCCGGAAAATGAGCCGCGACGATGGGGCGCGGCCGGCAGCCGCGGCGCCGGGCAGTTTTCCCCGAGCAGAGTGGATGGAAGCGCCGTGGCCGGGCGTCCGCCTCCGCCGTGGCTGGCGTCCGGGGCGCCCCTGGAGGGGGCTGGCCTCTGTGGGGAAACGGACTGGTCTCTCACTCCGCGGCTAGGACGAAGCCGCGAAAGGTGCCGTTGTCGCCGGGACGGTCGGGGGACTCGTGGCGCGGGACTCAGGGTTCCCCATGGGGAGGCCCCCAGGCTCAGGCCCCTGGCAACGGAAGGCTGAGCAAGCAGGCCCGGGCCCGGGCCCGGGTTTCGGGGCTGGCCCGGCCCCAGCTGCCGGCGCCAGGGAGGGGACCCCCGGAGGCTGAGGAGCGGGAGGCGTCGGCCTCCCCGCGGCACGCCTCCCGGACCTCCTCCTGGAGGTGCCGGAACGCGACGACCCGCGATCCCGGACAGGGCCCCGGGGGGGGCCGCCCTGCGGCCCTGTGGTGCCCGAGTGTGTTCGCCGGGCGTTTTCCGGCCAATTCTCACGAGCGTTCTGCCCAAATCGGGATCGATTTGGCTCGTGAGAATTGGCCGGCGTTGGGCAGCCCTGGTCAGCGCCCAGTTCCGCGTGCAGCAGGGCCCTTCTCGCTCGGGGCATGGCGGGCCACCCGGAAAACGAGCCGCGACGATGGGGCGCGGCCGGCAGCCGCGGCGCCGGGGAGTTTTCCCCGAGCAGAGTGGATTGAGGCGCCGTGGCCGGGCGTCCGCCTCCGCCGTGGCGGGCGGCCGGGGCGCCCCTGGAGGGGGCTGGCCTCTGTGGGGAAACGGACTGGTCTCTCACTCCGCGGCTAGGACGAAGCCGCGAAAGGTGCCGTTGTCGCCGGGTCGGGGGACTCGTGGCGCGGGACTCAGGGTTCCCCATGGGGAGGCCCCCAGGCTCAGGCCCCTGGCAACGGAAGGCGGAGCAAGCAGGCCCGGGCCCGGGCCCGGCTTTCGGGGCTGGCCCGGCCCCAGCTGCCGGCGCCAGGGAGGGGACCCCCGGAGGCTGAGGAGCGGGAGGCGTCGGCCTCCCCGTTGCACGCCTCCCGGAGCTCCTCCTGGCGGTGCCGGAACGCGACGACCCGCGATCCCGGACAGGGCTCCGGGGGGGGCCGCCCTGCGGTCCTGTGGTGCCCGAAGTGTGTTCGCCGGGCGTTTTCCGGCCAATTCTCACGAGTGTTCTGCCCTAATCGGGATCGATTTGGGCAGAACGCTCGTGAGAATTGGCCAGCGTTGGGCAGCCCTGGTCAGCGCCCAGTTCCGCGTGCAGCAGGGCCCTTTCTCGCTCGGGGCATGGCGCGGCCACCCGGAAAACGAGCCGCGACGATGGGGCGCGGCCGGCGGCCCCAGTGCCGGGGAGTTTTCCCGAGCAGAGTGGATGGAGGCGCCGAGGCCTGGCGTCCGCCTCCGCCGTTGCGGGCGGCCGGGGCGCCACTGGAGGGGGCTGGCCTCTGTGGGGAAACGGACTGGTCTCTCACTCCGCGGCTAGGACGAAGCCGCGAAAGGTGCCGTTGTCGCCGGGACGGTCGGTGGACTCGTGGCGAGGGACTCAGGGTTCCCCATGGGGAGGCCCCCAGGCTCAGGCCCCTGGCAACGGAAGGCTGAGCAAGCAGGCCCGGGCCCGGGCCCGGCTTTCGGGGCTGGCCCGGCCCCAGCTTCAGGCGCCAGGGAGGGGAACCCCGGAGGCTGAGGCGAGGGGGCGTCGGCCTCCCCGGGGCCCGCCTCCCGGAGCTCCTCCTGGCGGTGACGGAATGCGACGACACGCGATCCCGGACAGGGCCCCGGGGGGGGGCCTGCGGCCCTCTGGTGCCCGAAGTGTGTTCGCCGGGCGTTTTCTGGCCAATTCTCACGAGCGTTCTGCCCAAATCGGGATCGATTTGGGCAGAACGCTCGTGAGAATTGGCCGGCCTTGGGCAGCCCTGGTCAGCGCCAAGGGCCGCGTGGAACAGGGCCCTTTCTCGCTCGGGGCATGGCGCGGCCACCCGGAAAACGAGCCGCGACGATGGGGCGCGGCGGGCGGCCCCGGCGCCGGGGTGGTTTCCCCGAGCAGAGTTGATGGAGGCGCCGTGGCCTGGCGTCCGCCTCCGCCGTGGCGGGCGTCCGGGGCGCTCATGGAGGGGGCTGGCCTCCGTGGGGGAACGGATGGATCTCTCACTCCACGGCTGGGACGAAGCCGCGTAGGTGCCGTTGTCGCCGGGACGGTCGGGGGACTCGTGGCGCGGGACGCAGGGTTCCCGGTGGGGAGGCCCCCAGGCTCAGGACACTGGAAACGGAAGGCTGAGCAAGCAGGCCCGGGCCCGGGCCCGGCTTTCGGGGCTGGCCCGGCGCCGGCTGCCGGCGCCGGGGAGGGGACCCCCGGAGGCTGAGGAGCGGGAGGCTTCGGCCTCCCCGGGGCCTGCCTCCCGGAGCTCCTCCTGGCGGTGCCGGAACGCGACGACACGCGATCACGGACAGGGCCCTGGGGGGGCGGCCCGGCGGCCCTGTGGTGCCCGAAGCGTGTTCGCCGGGCGTTTTCCGGCCAATTCTCACGAGCGTTCTGCCCAAATCGGGATCGATTTGGGCAGAACGCTCGTGAGAATGGGCCGGCGTTGGTCAGCCCTGGTCAGCGGCCAGTTCCGCGTGGAGCAGGGCCCTTTCTCGCTCGGGGCATGTCGCGGGCACCCGGAAAACGAGCCGCGACGATGGGGCGCGGCGGGCGGCCCCGGCGCCGGGGTGGTTTCCCCGAGCAGAGTTGAAGGAGGCGCCGTGGCCGGGCGTCCGCCTCCGCCGTGGCGGGCGTCCGGGGCGCCCATGGAGGGGGCTGGCCTCCGTGGGGGAACGGATGGATCTCTCACTCCACGGCTGGGACGAAGCCGCGAAAGGTGCCGTTGTCGCCGGGACGGTCGGGGGACTCGTGGCGCGGGACGCAGGGTTCCCCGTGGGGAGGCCCCCAGGCTCAGGCCCCTGGCAACGGAAGGCTGAGCAAGCAGGCCCGGGCCCGGCCCGGGTCTCGGGGCTGGCACGGCCCCGGCTGCGGGCGCCGGGGAGGGGACCCCCGGAGGCTGAGGAGCGGGAGGCGTCGGCCTCCCTGGGGCCCGCCTCCCGGAGCTCCTCCTGGCGGTGCCGGAACGCAACGACACGCGATCCCGGACAGGGCCCCGGGGGGGCGGCCCTGCGGCCCTCAGGTGCCCGAAGTGTGTTCGCCGGGCGTTTTCCGGCCAATTCTCACGAGCGTTCTGCCCAAATCGGCATCGATTTGGGCAGAACGCTCGTGAGAATTGGCCGGCGTTGGGCAGCCCTGGTCAGCGCCCAGTTCCGCGTGGAGCAGGGACCTTTCTCGCTCGGGGCATGTCGCGGCCACCCGGAAAATGAGCCGCGACGATGGGGCGCGGCCGGCAGCCCCGGCGCCGGGGAGTTTTCCCCGAGCAGAGTGAATGGAGGCGCCGTGGCCGGGCGTCCGCATCCGCCGTGGCGGGCGGCCGGGGCGCCCCTGGACGGGGCTGGCCTCCGTGGGGAAACGGACTGGTCTCTCACTCCGCGGCTAGGACGAAGCCGCGAAAGGTGCCGTTGTCGCCGGGACGGTCAGGGGACTCGTGTCGCGGGACTCAGGTTTCCCCATGGGGAGGCCCCCAGGTGCAGGCCCCTGGCAACGGAAGGCTGAGGAAGCAGGACCGGGCCCGGGCCTGGCTTTCGGGGCTGGCCCGGCCCCAGCTGCCGGCGCCAGGGAGGGGACCTCCGGAGGCTGAGGAGCGGGAGGCGTCGGCCTCCCCGGGGCCCGACTCCCGGAGCTCCCCCTGGCGGTGCCGGAACGCGACGACACGCGATCCCGGACAGGGCCCCGGGGGGGCGGCCCTGCGGCCCTGTGGTGCCCGAAGTGTGTTCGCCGGGCGTTGTCCGGCCAATTCTCACGAGCGTTCTGCCCAAATCGGGATCGATTTGGGCAGAACGCTCGTGAGAATTGGCCGGCGTTGGGCAGCCCTGGTGAGCGCCCAGTTCCGCGTGCAGCAGGGCCCTTTCTCGCTCGGGGCATGGCGCGGCCACCCGGAAAATGAGCCGCGACGATGGGGCGCGGCCGGCAGCCGCGGCGCCGGGCAGTTTTCCCCGAGCAGAGTGGATGGAAGCGCCGTGGCCGGGCGTCCGCCTCCGCCGTGGCTGGCGTCCGGGGCGCCCCTGGAGGGGGCTGGCCTCTGTGGGGAAACGGACTGGTCTCTCACTCCGCGGCTAGGACGAAGCCGCGAAAGGTGCCGTTGTCGCCGGGACGGTCGGGGGACTCGTGGCGCGGGACTCAGGGTTCCCCATGGGGAGGCCCCCAGGCTCAGGCCCCTGGCAACGGAAGGCTGAGCAAGCAGGCCCGGGCCCGGGCCCGGGTTTCGGGGCTGGCCCGGCCCCAGCTGCCGGCGCCAGGGAGGGGACCCCCGGAGGCTGAGGAGCGGGAGGCGTCGGCCTCCCCGCGGCACGCCTCCCGGACCTCCTCCTGGAGGTGCCGGAACGCGACGACCCGCGATCCCGGACAGGGCCCCGGGGGGGGCCGCCCTGCGGCCCTGTGGTGCCCGAGTGTGTTCGCCGGGCGTTTTCCGGCCAATTCTCACGAGCGTTCTGCCCAAATCGGGATCGATTTGGCTCGTGAGAATTGGCCGGCGTTGGGCAGCCCTGGTCAGCGCCCAGTTCCGCGTGCAGCAGGGCCCTTCTCGCTCGGGGCATGGCGGGCCACCCGGAAAACGAGCCGCGACGATGGGGCGCGGCCGGCAGCCGCGGCGCCGGGGAGTTTTCCCCGAGCAGAGTGGATTGAGGCGCCGTGGCCGGGCGTCCGCCTCCGCCGTGGCGGGCGGCCGGGGCGCCCCTGGAGGGGGCTGGCCTCTGTGGGGAAACGGACTGGTCTCTCACTCCGCGGCTAGGACGAAGCCGCGAAAGGTGCCGTTGTCGCCGGGTCGGGGGACTCGTGGCGCGGGACTCAGGGTTCCCCATGGGGAGGCCCCCAGGCTCAGGCCCCTGGCAACGGAAGGCGGAGCAAGCAGGCCCGGGCCCGGGCCCGGCTTTCGGGGCTGGCCCGGCCCCAGCTGCCGGCGCCAGGGAGGGGACCCCCGGAGGCTGAGGAGCGGGAGGCGTCGGCCTCCCCGTTGCACGCCTCCCGGAGCTCCTCCTGGCGGTGCCGGAACGCGACGACCCGCGATCCCGGACAGGGCTCCGGGGGGGGCCGCCCTGCGGTCCTGTGGTGCCCGAAGTGTGTTCGCCGGGCGTTTTCCGGCCAATTCTCACGAGTGTTCTGCCCTAATCGGGATCGATTTGGGCAGAACGCTCGTGAGAATTGGCCAGCGTTGGGCAGCCCTGGTCAGCGCCCAGTTCCGCGTGCAGCAGGGCCCTTTCTCGCTCGGGGCATGGCGCGGCCACCCGGAAAACGAGCCGCGACGATGGGGCGCGGCCGGCGGCCCCAGTGCCGGGGAGTTTTCCCGAGCAGAGTGGATGGAGGCGCCGAGGCCTGGCGTCCGCCTCCGCCGTTGCGGGCGGCCGGGGCGCCACTGGAGGGGGCTGGCCTCTGTGGGGAAACGGACTGGTCTCTCACTCCGCGGCTAGGACGAAGCCGCGAAAGGTGCCGTTGTCGCCGGGACGGTCGGTGGACTCGTGGCGAGGGACTCAGGGTTCCCCATGGGGAGGCCCCCAGGCTCAGGCCCCTGGCAACGGAAGGCTGAGCAAGCAGGCCCAGGCCCGGGCCCGGCTTTCGGGGCTGGCCCGGCCCCAGCTGCCGGCGCCAGGGAGGGGACCCCGGGGGCTGAGGAGCGGGAGGCGTCGGCCTCCCCGGGGCACGCGTCCTGGAGCTCCTCCTGGAGGTGCCGGAACGCGACGACCAGCGATCCCGGACAGGGCCCCGGGGGGGGCCGCCCTGCAGCCCTGTGGTGCCCGAAGTGTGTTCGCCGGGCGTTTTCCGGCCAATTCTCACGAGCGTTCTGCCCAAATCGGGATCGATTTGGGCAGAACGCTCGTGAGAATTCGCCGGCGTTGGGCAGCCCTGGTCAGCGCCCAGTTCCGCGTGCAGCAGGGCCCATTCTCGCTCGGGGCATGGCGCGGCCACCCGGAAAACGAGCCGCGACAATGGGGCGCGGCCGGCAGCCGCGGCGCCGGGCAGTTTTCCCCGAGCAGAGTGGATGGAGGCGCCGTGGCCGGGCCTCCGCCTCCGCCGTGGCGGGCGGCCGGGGAGCCCCTGGAGGGGGCTGGCCTCTGTGGAGAAACGGACTGGTCTCTCACTCCGCGGCTAGGACGAAGCCGCGAAAGGTGCCGTTGTCGCCGGGACGGTCGGGGGACTCGTGGCGCGGGACTCAGGGTTCCCCATGGGGAAGCCCACAGGGTCAGGCCCCTGGCAATGGATGGCTGAGCAAGCAGGCCCGGGCCCGGGCCCGGCTTTCGGGGCTGGTCCGGCCCCAGCTGCCGGCACCAGGGAGGGGACCCCCGGAGGCTGAGGAGCGGGAGGCGTCGGCCTCCCCGGGGCACGCCTCCCGGAGCTCCTCCTGGCGGTGCCGGAACGCGACTACCGGCGATCCCGGACAGGGCCCCGGGGGGGGCCGCCCTGCGGCCCTGTGGTGCCCGAGGTGTGTTCGCCGGGCGTTTTCCGGCCAATTCTCACGAGCGTTCTGCCCAAATCGGGATCGATTTGGGCAGAACGCTCGTGAGAATTGGCCGGCGTTGGGCAGCCCTGGTCAGCGCCCAGTTCCGCGTGCTGCAGGGCCATTTCTCGCTCAGGGCATGGCGCGGCCACCCGGAAAACGAGCCGCGACGATGGGGCGCGTCCGGCGGCCCGGGCGCCGGGGAGTTTTCCCTGAACAGAGTGGATGGAGGCGCCGTGGCCGGGCGTCCACCTCCGCCGTGGCGGGTGGCCGGTGCGCCCGTGGAGGGGGCTGGCCTCTGTGGGGGAACGGAGTGATCTCTCACTCCACGGCTGGGACGAATCCGCGAAAGGTGCCGTGGTCGCCGGGACGATCGGGGGGACTCGTGGCGCGGGACTCAGGGTTCCCCATGCGGAGGCCCCCAGGCTCAGGCCCCTGGCAACGGAAGGCTGAGCAAGCAGGCCCGGGCCCGGGCCCGGCTTTCGGGGCTGGCCCGGCCCCAGCGGCCGGCGCCAGGGAGGGGACCCCCGGAGGCTGAGGAGCGGGAGGCGTCGGCCTCCCCGGGGCCCGCCTCCCGGAGCTCCTCCTGGCGGTGCCGGAACGCGCCGACACGCGATCCCGGACAGGGCCCCGGGGGGGCGGCCCTGCGGCCCTCTGGTGCCCGAAGTGTGTTCGCCGGGCGTTTTCCGGCCAATTCTCATGAGCGTTCTGCCCAAATCGGGATCGATTTGGGCAGAACGCTCGTGAGAATTGGCCGGCGTTGGGCAGCCCTGGTCAGCGCCCAGGGCCGCGTGGAGCAGGGCCCTTTCTCGCTCGGGGCATGGCGCGGCCACCCGGAAAACGAGCCGCGACGATGGGGCGCGGCCGGCGGCCCCGGCGCCGGGGAGTTTTCCCCGAGCAGAGTGGATGGAGGCGCCGTGGCCGGGCGTCCGCCTCCGCCGTGGCGGGCGGCCGGGGCGCCCGTGGAGGGGGCTGGCCTCTGTGGGGGAACGGAGTGATCTCTCACTCCACGGCTGGGACGAAGCCGCGAAAGGTGCCATGGTCGCCGGGACGGTCGGGGGGACTCGTGGCGCGGGACTCAGGGTTCCCCATGCGGAGGCCCCCAGACTCAGGCCCCTGGCAATGGAAGGCTGAGCAAGCAGGCCCGGGCCCGGGCCCGGCTTTCGGGGCTGGCCCGGCCCCAGCGGCCGGCGCCAGGGAGGGGACCCCCGGAGGCTGAGGAGCGGGAGGCGTCGGCCTCCCCGGGGCCCGCCTCCCGGAGCTCCTCCTGGCGGTGCCGGAACGCGCCGACACGCGATCCCGGACAGGGCCCCGGGGGGGCGGCCCTGCGGCCCTCTGGTGCCCGAAGTGTGTTCGCCGGGCGTTTTCCGGCCAATTCTCACGAGCGTTCTGCCCAAATCGGGATCGATTTGGGCAGAACGCTCGTGAGAATTGGCCGGCGTTGGGCAGCCCTGGTCAGCGCCCAGGGCCGCGTGGAGCAGGGCCCTTTCTCGCTCGGGGCATGGCGCGGCCACCCGGAAAACGAGCCGCGACGATGGGGCGCGGCCGGCGGCCCCGGCGCCGGGGAGTTTTCCCCGAGCAGAGTGGATGGAGGCGCCGTGGCCGGGCGTCCGCCTCCGCCGTGGCGGGCGGCCGGGGCGCCCGTGGAGGGGGCTGGCCTCTGTGGGGGAACGGAGTGATCTCTCACTCCACGGCTGGGACGAAGCCGCGAAAGGTGCCGTGGTCGCCGGGACGGTCGGGGGGACTCGTGGCGCGGGACTCATGGTTCCCCATGCGGAGGCCCCCAGGCTCAGGCCCCTGGCAACGGAAGGCTGAGCAAGCAGGCCCGGGCCCGGGCCCGGCTTTCGGGGCTGGCCCGGCCCCAGCGGCCGGCGCCAGGGAGGGGACCCCCGGAGGCTGAGGAGCTGGAGGCGTCGGCCTCCCCAGGGCCCGCCTCCCGGAGCTCCTCCTGGCGGTGCCGGAACGCGCCGATAGGCGATCCCGGACAGGGCCCCGGGGGGGCGGCCCTGCGGCCCTCTGGTGCCTGAAGTGTGTTCGCCGGGCGTTTTCCGGCCAATTCTCACGAGCGTTCTGCCCAAATCGGGATCGATTTGGGCAGAACGCTCGTGAGAATTGGCCGGCGTTGGGCAGCCCTGGTCAGCGCCCAGGGCCGCGTGGAGCAGGGCCCTTTCTCGCTCGGGGCATGGCGCGGCCACCCGGAAAACGAGCCGCGACGATGGGGCGCAGCCGGCGGCCCCGGCGCCGGGGAGTTTTCCCCGAGCAGAGTGGATGGAGGCGCCGTGGCCGGGCGTCCGCCTCCGCCGTGGCGGGCGGCCGGGGCGCCCGTGGAGGGGGCTGGCCTCTGTGGGGGAACGGAGTGATCTCTCACTCCACGGCTGGGACGAAGCCGCGAAAGGTGCCGTGGTCGCCGGGACGGTCGGGGGGACTCGTGGCGCGGGACTCAGGGTTCCCCATGCGGAGGCCCCCAGGCACAGGCCCCTGGCAACGGAAGGCTGAGCAAGCAGACCCGGGCCCGGGCCCGGGTTTCGGGGCTGGCCCGGCCCCAGCGGCCGGCGCCAGGGAGGGGACCCCCGGAGGCTGAGGAGCGGGAGGCGTCGGCCTCCCCGGGGCCCGCCTCCCGGAGCTCCTCCTGGCGGTGCCGGAACGCGCCGACACGCGATCCCGGACAGGGCCCCGGTGGGGCGGCCCTGCGGCCCTCTGGTGCCCGAAGTGTGTTCGCCGGGCGTTTTCCGGCCAATTCTCACGAGCGTTCTGCCCAAATCGGGATCGATTTGGGCAGAACGCTCGTGAGAATTGGCCGGCGTTGGGCAGCCCTGGTCAGCGCCCAGGGCCGCGTGGAGCAGGGCCCTTTCTCGCTCGGGGCATGGCGCGGCCACCCGGAAAACGAGCCGCGACGATGGGGCGCGGCCGGCGGCCCCGGCGCCGGGGAGTTTTCCCCGAGCAGAGTGGATGGAGGCACCGTGGCCGGGCGTCCGCCTCCGCCGTGGCGGGCGGCCGGGGCGCCCGTGGAGGGGGCTGGCCTCTCTGGGGGAACGGAGTGATCTCTCACTCCACGGCTGGGACGAAGCCGCGAAAGGTGCCGTGGTCGCCGGGACGGTCGGGGGGACTCGTGGCGCGGGACTCAGGGTTCCCCATGCGGAGGCCCCCAGGCTCAGGCCCCTGGCAACGGAAGGCTGAGCAAGCAGGCCCGGGCCCGGGCCCGGCTTTCGGGGCTGGCCCGGCCCCAGCGGCCGGCGCCAGGGAGGGGACCCCCGGAGGCTGAGGAGCGGGAGGCGTCGGCCTCCCCGGGGGCCGCCTCCCGGAGCTCCTCCTGGCGGTGCCGGAACGCGCCGACACGCGATCCCGGACAGGGCCCCGGGGGGGCGGCCCTGCGGCCCTCTGGTGCCCGAAGTGTGTTCGCCGGGCGTTTTCCGGCCAATTCTCACGAGCGTTCTGCCCAAATCGGGATCGATTTGGGCAGAACGCTCGTGAGAATTGGCCGGCGTTGGGCAGCCCTGGTCAGCGCCCAGGGCCGCGTGGAGCAGGGCCCTTTCTCGCTCGGGGAATGGCGCGGCCACCCGGAAAACGAGCCGCGACGATGGGGCGCGGCCGGCGGCCCCGGCGCCGGGGAGTTTTCCCCGAGCAGAGTGGATGGAGGCGCCGTGGCCGGGCGTCCGCCTCCGCCGTGGCGGGCGGCCGGGGCGCCCGTTGAGGGGGCTGGCCTCTGTGGGGGAACGGAGTGATCTCTCATTCCACGGCTGGGACGAAGCCGCGAAAGGTGCCGTGGTCGCCGGGACGGTCGGGGGGACTCTTGGCGCGGGACTCAGGTTCCCCATGCGGAGGCCCCCAGGCTCAGGCCCCTGGCAACGGAAGGCTGAGCAAGCAGGCCCGGGCCCGGGCCCGGCTTTCGGGGCTGGCCCGGCCCCAGCGGCCGGCGCCAGGGAGGGGACCCCCAGAGGCTGAGGAGCGGGAGGCGTCGGCCTCCCCGGGGCCCGCCTCCCGGAGCTCCTCCTGGCGGTGCCGAAACGCGCCGACACGCGATCCCGGACAGGACCCAGGGGGGGCGGCCCTGCGGCCCTCTGGTGCCCGAAGTGTGTTCGCCGGGCGTTTTCCGGCCAATTCTCACGAGCGTTCTGCCCAAATCGGGATCGATTTGGGCAGAACGCTCGTGAGAATTGGCCGGCGTTGGGCAGCCCTGGTCAGCGCCCAGGGCCGCGTGGAGCAGGGCCCTTTCTCGCTCGGGGCATGGCGCGGCCACCCGGAAAACGAGCCGCGACGATGGGGCGCGGCCGGCGGCCCCGGCGCCGGGGAGTTTTCCCCGAGCAGAGTGGATGGAGGCGCCGTGGCCGGGCGTCCGCCTCCGCCGTGGCGGGCGGCCGGGGCGCCCGTGGAGGGGGCTGGCCTCTGTGGGGGAACGGAGTGATCTCTCACTCCACGGCTGGGACGAAGCCGCGAAAAGTGCCGTGGTCGCCGGGACGGTCGGGGGGACTCGTGGCGCGGGACTCAGGGTTCCCCATGCGGAGGCCCCCAGGCACAGGCCCCTGGCAACGGAAGGCTGAGCAAGCAGACCCGGGCCCGGGCCCGGGTTTCGGGGCTGGCCCGGCCCCAGCGGCCGGCGCCAGGGAGGGGACCCCCGGAGGCTGAGGAGCGGGAGGCGTCGGCCTCCCCGGGGCCCGCCTCCCGGAGCTCCTCCTGGCGGTGCCGGAACGCGCCGACACGCGATCCCGGACAGGGCCCCGGGGGGGCGGCCCTGCGGCCCTCTGGTGCCCGAAGTGTGTTCGCCGGGCGTTTTCCGGCCAATTCTCACGAGCGTTCTGCCCAAATCGGGATCGATTTGGGCAGAACGCTCGTGAGAATTGGCCGGCGTTGGGCAGCCCTGGTCAGCGCCCAGGGCCGGGTGGAGCAGGGCCCTTTCTCGCTCGGGGCATGGCGCGGCCACCCGGAAAACGAGCCGCGACGATGGGGCGCGGCCGGCGGCCCCGGCGCCGGGGAGTTTTCCCCGAGCAGAGTGGATGGAGGCGCCGTGGCCGGGCGTCCGCCTCCGCCGTGGCGGGCGGCCGGGGCGCCCGTGGAGGGGGCTGGCCTCTGTGGGGGAACGGAGTGATCTCTCACTCCACGGCTGGGACGAAGCCGCGAAAGGTGCCGTGGTCGCCGGGACGGTCGGGGGGACTCGTGGCGCGGGACTCAGGGTTCCCCATGCGGAGGCCCCAGGCTCAGGCCCCTGGCAACGGAAGGCTGAGCAAGCAGGCCCGGGCCCGGGCCCGGCTTTCGGGGCTGGTCCGGCCCCAGCTGCCGGCGCCAGGGAGGGGACCCCCGGAGGCTGAGGAGCGGGAGGCGTCGGCCTCCCCGGGGCCCGCCTCCCGGAGCTCCTCCTGGCGGTGCCGGAACGCGCCGACACGCGATCCCGGACAGGGCCCCGGGGGGGGCGGCCCTGCGGCCCTCTGGTGCCCGAAGTGTGTTCGCCGGGCGTTTTCCGGCCAATTCTCACGAGCGTTCTGCCCAAATCGGGATCGATTTGGGCAGAACGCTCGTGAGAATTGGCCGGCGTTGGGCAGCCCTGGTCAGCGCCCAGGGCCGCGTGGAGCAGGGCCCTTTCTCGCTCGGGGCATGGCGCGGCCACCCGGAAAACGAGCCGCGACGATGGGGCGCGGCCGGCGGCCCCGGCGCCGGGGAGTTTTCCCCGAGCAGAGTGGATGGGGGCACCGTGGCCGGGCGTCCGCCTCCGCCGTGGCGGGCGGCCGGGGCGCCCGTGGAGGGGGCTGGCCTCTGTGGGGGAACGGAGTGATCTCTCACTCCACGGCTGGGACGAAGCCGCGAAAGGTGCCGTGGTCGCCGGGACGGTCGGGGGGACTCGTGGCGCGGGACTCAGGGTTCCCCATGCGGAGGCCCCCAGGCTCAGGCCCCTGGCAACGGAAGGCTGAGCAAGCAGGCCCGGGCCCGGGCCCGGCTTTCGGGGCTGGCCCGGCCCCAGCGGCCGGCGCCAGGGAGGGGACCCCCGGAGGCTGAGGAGCGGGAGGCGTCGGCCTCCCCGGGGCCCGCCTCCCGGAGCTCCTCCTGGCGGTGCCGGAACGCGCCGACACGCGATCCCGGACAGGGCCCCGGGGGGGCGGCCCTGCGGCCCTCTGGTGCCCGAAGTGTGTTCGCGGGGCGTTTTCCGGCCAATTCTCACGAGCGTTCTGCCCAAATCGGGATCGATTTGGGCAGAACGCTCGTGAGAATTGGCCGGCGTTGGGCAGCCCTGGTCAGCGCCCAGGGCCGCGTGGAGCAGGGCCCTTTCTCGTTCGGGGCATGGCGCGGCCACCCGGAAAACGAGCCGCGACGATGGGGCGCGGCCGGCGGCCCCGGCGCCGGGGAGTTTTCCCCGAGCAGAGTGGATGGAGGCGCCGTGGCCGGGCGTCCGCCTCCGCCGTGGCGGGCGGCCGGGGCGCCCCTGGAGGGGGCTGGCCTCTGTGGGGAAACGGACTGGTCTCTCACTCCGCGGCTAGGACGAAGCCGCGAAAGGTGCCGTTGTCGCCGGGTCGGGGGACTCGTGGCGTGGGACTCAGGGTTCCCCATGGGGAGGCCCTCAGGCTCAGGCCCCTGGCAACGGAAGGCGGAGCAAGCAGGCCCGGGCCCGGGCCCGGCTTTCGGGGCTGGCCCGGCCCCAGCTGCCGGCGCCAGGGAGGGGACCCCAGGAGGCTGAGGAGCGGGAGGCGTCGGCCTCCCCGTGGCACGCCTCCCGGAGCTCCTCCTGCCGGTGCCGGAACGCGACGACCCGCGATCCCGGACAGGGCTCCGGGGGGGGCCGCCCTGCGGCCCTGTGGTCCCCGAAGTGTGTTCGCCGGGCGTTTTCGGGCCAATTCTCACGAGCGTTCTGCCCAAATCGGGATCGATTTGGGCAGAACGCTCGTGAGAATTGGCCGGCGTTGGGCAGCCCTGGTCAGCGCCCAGTTCCGCGTGCAGCAGGGCCCTTTCTCGCTCGGGGCATGGCGCGGCCACCCAGAAAACGAGCCGCGACGATGGGGCGCGGCCGGCAGCCGCGGCGCCTGGCAGTTTTCCCCAAGCAGAGTGGATGGAGGCGCCGTGGCCGGGCGTCCGCCTCCGCCGTGGCGGGCGGCCGGGGCGCCCCTGGAGGGGGCTGGCCTCTGTGGGGAAACGGAATGGTCTCTCACTCCGCGGCTAGGACGAAGCCGCGAAAGGTGCCGTTGTCGCCGGGACGGTCGGGGGACTCGTGGCGCGGGACTCAGGGTTCCCCATGGGGAGGCACCCAGGCTCAGGCCCCTGGCAACGGAAGGCTGAGCAAGCAGGCCCGGGCCCGGGCCCAGCTTTCGGGGCTGGCCCGGCCCCAGCTGCCGGCGCCAGGGAGGGGACACCCGGAGGCTGAGGAGCGGGAGGCGTCGGCCTCCCCGGGGCACGCCTCCCGGAGCTCCTCCTGGCGGTGCCGGAACGCGACGACCTGCGATCCCGGACAGGGCCACGGGGGGGGGCCGCCCTGCGGCCCTGTGGTGCCCGAAGTGGGTTCGCCGGGCGTTTTCCGGCCAATTCTCACGAGCTTTCTGCCCAAATCGGGATCGATTTGGGCAGAACGCTCGTGAGAATTGGCCAGCGTTGGGCAGCCCTGGTCAGCGCCCAGTTCCGTGTGCAGCAGGGCCCTTTCTCGATCGGGGCATGGCGCGGCCACCCGGAAAACGAGCCGCGACGATGGGGCGCGGCCGGCAGCCGCGGCGCCGGGGAGTTTTCCCGGAGCAGAGTGGATGGAGGCGCCGTGGCCTGGCGTCCGCCTCCGCCGTGGCGGGTGGCCGGGGCGCCCCTGGAGGGGGCTGGCCTCTGTGGGGAAACGGACTGGTCTCTCACTCCGCGGCTAGGACGAAGCCGCGAAAGGTGCCGTTGTCGCCGGGACGGTCGGGGGACTCGTGGCGCGGGACTCAGGGTTCCCCGTTGGGAGGCCCCCAGGCTCAGGACCCTGGCAACGGAAGGCTGAGCAAGCAGGCCCGGGACCGGGCCCGGCTTTCGGGGCTGGCCCGGCCCCAGCTGCCGGCGCCAGGGAGGGGACCCCCGGAGGCTGAGGAGCGGGAGGCGTCGGCCACCCCGGGGCACGCCGCCCGGAGCTCCTCCTGGCGGTGACGGAACGCGACGACCCGCGATCCCGGACAGGGCTCCGGGGGGGGCCGCCCTGCGGCCCTGTGGTGCCCGAAGTGTGTTCGCCGTGCGTTTTCCGGCCAATTCTCACGAGCGTTCTGCCCAAATCGGGATCGATTTGGGCAGAACGCTCGTGAGAATTGGCCAGCGTTGGGCAGCCCTGGTCAGCGCCCAGTTCCGCGTGCAGCAGGGCCCTTCCTCGCTCGGGGCATGGCGCGGCCACCCGGAAAACGAGCCGCGACGATGGGGCGCGGCCGGCAGCAGCGGCGCCGGGGAGTTTTCCTCGAGCAGAGTGGATGGAGGCGCCGTGGCCGGGCGTCCGCCTCCGCCGTGACGGGCGGCCGGGACGCCCCTGGAGGGGGCTGGCCTCTGTGGGGAAACGGACTGGTCTCTCACTCCGCGGCTAGGACGAAGCCGCGAAAGGTGCCGTTGTCGCCGGGTCGGGGGACTCGTGGCGCGGGACTCAGGGTTCCCCATGGGGAGGCCCTCAGGCTCAGGCCCCTGGCAACGGAAGGCGGAGCAAGCAGGCCCGGGCCCGGGCCCGGCTTTCGGGGCTGGCCCGGCCCCAGCTGCCGGCGCCAGGGAGGGGACCCCAGGAGGCTGAGGAGCGGGAGGCGTCGGCCTCCCCGTGGCACGCCTCCCGGAGCTCCTCCTGCCGGTGCCGGAACGCGACGACCCGCGATCCCGGACAGGGCTCCGGGGGGGGCCGCCCTGCGGCCCTGTGGTGCCCGAAGTGTGTTCGCCGGGCGTTTTCCGGCCAATTCTCACGAGCGTTCTGCCCTAATCGGGATCGATTTGGGCAGAACGCTCGTGAGAATTGGCCAGCGTTGGGCAGCCCTGGTCAGCGCCCAGTTCCGCGTGCAGCAGGGCCCTTTCTCGCTCGGGGCATGGCGCGGCCACCCGGAAAACGAGCCGCGACGATGGGGCGCGGCCGGCGGCCCCAGTGCCGGGGAGTTTTCCCCGAGCAGAGTGGATGGAGGCGCCGAGGCCTGGCGTCCGCCTCCGCCGTGGCAGGCGGCCGGGGCGCCCCTGGAGGGGGCTGGCCTCTGTGGGGAAACGGACTGGTCTCTCACTCCGCGGCTAGGACGAAGCCGCGAAAGGTGCCGTTGTCGCCGGGACGGTCGGGGGACTCGTGGCGCGGGACTGAGTGTTCCCCATGGGGAGGCCCCCAGGCTCAGGCCCCTGGCAACGGAAGGCTGAGCAAGCAGGCCCGGGCCCGGGCCCGGCTTTCGGGGCTGGCCCGGCCCCAGCTGCCGACGCCAGGGAGGGGACCCCCGGAGGCTGAGGAGCGGGAGGCGTCGGCCTCCCCGGGGCACGCCTCCCGGAGCTCCTCCTGGAGGTGCCGGAACGCGACGACCCGCGATCCCGGACAGGGCCCCGGGGGGGGCCGCCCTGCGGCCCTGTGGTGCCCGAAGTGTGTTCGCCGGGCGTTTTCCGGCCAATTCTCACGAGCGTTCTGCCCAAATCGGGATCGATTTGGGCAGAACGCTCGTGAGAATTGGCCAGCGTTGGGCAGCCCTGGTCAGCGCCCAGTTCCGCGTGCAGCAGGGCCCTTCCTCGCTCGGGGCATGGCGCGGCCACCCGGAAAACGAGCCGCGACGATGGGGCGCGGCCGGCAGCAGCGGCGCCGGGGAGTTTTCCTCGAGCAGAGTGGATGGAGGCGCCGTGGCCGGGCGTCCGCCTCCGCCGTGGCGGGCGGCCGGGGCGCCCCTGGAGGGGGCTGGCCTCTGTGGGGAAACGGACTGGTCTCTCACTCCGCGGCTAGGACGAAGCCGCGAAAGTTGCCGTTGTCGCCGGGTCGGGGGACTCGTGGCGCGGGACTCAGGGTTCCCCATGGGGAGGCCCCCAGGCTCAGGCCCCTGGCAACGGAAGGCGGAGCAAGCAGGCCCGGGCCCGGGCCCGGCTTTCGGGGCTGGCCCGGCCCCAGCTGCCGGCGCCAGGGAGGGGACCCCAGGAGGCTGAGGAGCGGGAGGCGTCGGCCTCCCCGTGGGACGCCTCCCGGAGTTCCTCCTGGCGGTGCCGGAACGCGACGACCCGCGATCCCGGACAGGGCTCCGGGGGGGGCCGCCCTGCGGCCCTGTGGTGCCCGAAGTGGGTTCGCCGGGCGTTTTCCGGCCAATTCTCACGAGCGTTCTGCCCTAATCGGCATCGATTTGGGCAGAACGCTCGTGAGAATTGGCCAGCGTTGGGCAGCCCTGGTCAGCGCCCAGTTCCGCGTGCAGCAGGGCCCTTTCTCGCTCGGGGCATGGCGCGGCCACCCGGAAAACGAGCCGTGACGATGGGGCGCGGCCGGCGGCCCCAGTTCCGGGGAGTTTTCCCCGAGCTGAGTGGATGGAGGCGCCGAGGCCTGGCGTCCGCCTCCGCCGTGGCAGGCGGCCGGGGCGCCCCTGGAGGGGGCTGGCCTCTGTGGGGAAACGGACTGGTCTCTCACTCCGCGACTAGGACGAAGCCGCGAAAAGTGCCGTTGTCGCCGGGACGGTCGGGGGACTCGTGGCGCGGGACTGAGGGTTCCCCATGGGGAGGCCCCCAGGCTCAGGCCCCTGGCAACGGAAGGCTGAGCAAGCAGGCCCGGGACCGGGCCCGGTTTTCGGGGCTGGCCCGGCCCCAGCTGCTGGCGCCAGGGAGGGGACCCCCGGAGGCTGAGGAGCGGGAGGCGTCGGCCTCCCCGGGGCACGCCTCCCGGAGCTCCTCCTGGCGGTGACGGAACGCGACGACCCGCGATCCCGGACAGGGCTCCGGTGGGGGCCGCCCTGCGGCCCTGTGGTGCCCGAAGTGTGTTCGCCGGGCGTTTTCCGGCCAATTCTCACGAGCGTTCTGCCCAAATCGGGATCGATTTGGGCAGAACGCTCGTGAGAATTGGCCGGCGTTGGGCAGCCCTGGTCAGCGCCCAGTTCCGCGTGCAGCAGGGCCCTTTCTCGCTCGGGGCATGGCGCGGCCACCCGGAAAACGTGCCGCGACGATGGGGCGCGGCCGGCAGCCGCGGCGCCGGGGAGTTTTCCCCGAGCAGAGTGGATGGAGACGCCGTGGTCTGGCGTCCGCCTCCGCCGTGGCGGGTGGCCGGGGCGCCCCTGGAGGCTGGCCTCTGTGGGGAAACGGACTGGTCTCTCACTCCGCGGCTAGGACGAAGCCGCGAAAGGTGCCGTTGTCGCCGGGACGGTCGGGGGACTCGTGGCGCGGGACTCAGGGTTCCCCGTTGGGAGGCCCCCAGGCTCAGGCCCCTGGCAACGGAAGGATGAGCAAGCAGGCCCGGGACCGGGCCCGGCTTTCGGGGCTGGCCCGGCCCCAGCTGCCGGCGCCAGGGAGGGGACCCCCGGAGGCTGAGGAGCGGGAGGCGTCGGCCTCCCCGGGGCACGCCTCCCGGAGCTCCTCCTGGCGGTGACGGAACGCGACGACCCGCGATCCCGGACAGGGCTCCGGGGGGGGCCGCCCTGCGGCCCTGTGGTGCCCGAAGTGTGTTCGCCGGGCGTTTTCCGGCCAATTCTCACGAGCGTTCTGCCCAAATCGGGATCGATTTGGGCAGAACGCTCGTGAGAATTGGCCAGCGTTGGGCAGCCCTGGTCAGCGCCCAGTTCCGCGTGCAGCAGGGCCCTTCCTCGCTCGGGGCATGGCGCGGCCACCCGGAAAACGAGCCGCGACGATGGGGCGCGGCCGGCAGCAGCGGCGCCGGGGAGTTTTCCTCGAGCAGAGTGGATGGAGGCGCCGTGGCCGGGCGTCCGCCTCCGCCGTGGCGGGCGGCCGTGGCGCCCCTGGAGGGGGCTGGCCTCTGTGGGGAAACGGACTGGTCTCTCACTCCGCGGCTAGGACGAAGCCGCGAAAGGTGCCGTTGTCGCCGGGTCGGGGGACTCGTGGCGCGGGACTCAGGGTTCCCCATGGGGAGGCCCCCAGGCTCAGGCCCCTGGCAACGGAAGGCGGAGCAAGCAGGCCCGGGCCCGGGCCCGGCTTTCGGGGCTGGCCCGGCCCCAGCTGCCGGCGCCAGGGAGGGGACCCCAGGAGGCTGAAGAGCGGGAGGCGTCGGCCTCCCCGTGGCACGCCTCCCGGAGCTCCTCCTGGCGGTGCCGGAACGCGACGACCCGCGATCCCGGACAGGGCTCCGGGGGGGGCCGCCCTGCGGCCCTGTGGTGCCCGAAGTGTGTTCGCCGGGCGTTTTCCGGCCAATTCTCACGAGCGTTCTGCCCTAATCGGGATCGATTTGGGCAGAACGCTCGTGAGAATTGGCCAGCGTTGGGCAGCCCTGGTCAGCGCACAGTTCCGCGTGCAGCAGGGCCCTTTCTCGCTCGGGGCATGTCGCGGGCACCCGGAAAACGAGCCGTGACGATGGGGCGCGGCCGGCGGCCCCGGCGCCGGGGTGCTTTCCCCGAGCAGAGTGAATGGAGGCGCCGTGGCCGGGCGTCCGCCTCCGCCGTGGCGGGCGTCCGGGGTGCCCATGGAGGGGGCTGGCCTCCGTGGGGGAACGGATGCATCCCTCACTCCACGGCTGGGACGAAGCCGCGAAAGGTGCCGTTTTCGCCGGGACGGTCGGGGGACTCGTGGCGCGGGACGCAGGGTTCCCCGTGGGGAGGCCCCCAGGCTCAGGCCCCTGGCAACGTGAGGCTGAGCAAGCAGGCCCGGGCCCGGGCCCGGCTTTCGGGGCCGGCCCGGCCCCAGCTGCCGGCGCCAGGGAGGGGACCCCCGGAGGCTGAGGAGCGGGAGGCGTCGGCCTCCCCAGGGCCTGCCTCCCGGAGCTCCTCCTGGCGGTGCCGGAACGCGGCGACACGCGATCCCGGACAGGGCCCCGGGGGGGCGGCCCTGCGGCCCTGTGGTGCCCGAAGTGTGTTCGCCGGGCGTTTTCCGGCCAATTCTCACGAGCGTTCTGCCCAAATCGGGATCGATTTGGGCAGAACGCTCGTGAGAATTGGCCGGCGTTGGGCAGCCCTGGTCAGCGCCCAGTTCCGCCTGGAGCAGGGCCCTTTTTCGCTCGGGGCATGTCGCGGGCACCCAGAAAACGAGCCGTGACGATGGGGCGCGTCCAGCGGCTTCGGTGCCGGGGTGCTTTCCCCGAGCAGAGTTGATGGAAGCGCCGTGGCGGCGCGTCCGCCTCCGCCGTGGCGGGCGTCCAGGGCTCCCATGGAGGGGGCTGGCTTCCGTGGGGGCACGGATGGATCCCTCACTCCACGGCTGGGACGAAGCCGCGAAAGGTGCCGTTGTCGCCGGGACGGTCGGGGGACTCGTGGCGCGGGACGCAGTGTTCCCCGTGGAGAGGCCCCCAGGCTCAGGCCCCTGGCAACGGGAGGCTAAGCAAGCAGGCCCGGGCCCGGGCCCGGGTTTCGGGGCCGGCCCGGCCCCAGCTGCCGGCGCCAGGGGGGGGACCCCCGGAGGCTTAGGAGCGGGAGGCGTCGGCCTCCCCGGGGCCTGCCTCCCGGAGCTCCTCCTGGCGTTGCCGGAACGCGGCGACACGCGATCCCGGACAGGGCCCCGGGGGGGCGGCACTGCGGCCCTGTGGTGCCCGAAGTGTGTTCGCCGGGCGTTTTCCGGCCAATTCTCACGAGCGTTCTGCCCAAATCGGGATCGATTTAGGCAGAACGCTCGTGAGAATTGGCCGGCGTTGGGCAGCCCTGGTCAGCGCCCAGTTCCGCGTGGAGCAGGGCCCTTTCTCGCTCGGGGCATGTCGCGGGAACCCGGAAAACGAGCCGTGACGAGGGGGCGCGGCCGGCGGCGCCGGGGTGCTTTCCCCGAGCAGAGTTGATGGAGGCGCCGTGGCCGGGCGTCCGCCTCCGCCGTGGCGGGCGTCCGGGGCGCCCATGGAGGGGGCTGGCCTCCGTGGGGGAACGGATGGATCTCTCACTCCACGGCTGGGACGAAGCCGCGAAAGGTGACATTGTCGCCGGGGCGGTCGGGGGACTCGTGGCGCAGGACGCAGGGTTCCCCGTGGGGAGGCCCCCAGACCCAGGCCCCTGGCAACGGGAGGCTGAGCAAGCAGGCCCGGGCCCGGGCCCGGCTTTCGGGGCCGGCCCGGCCCGGCCCCACCTGCCGGCGCCAGGGAGGGGGACCCCCGGAAGCTGAGGAGCGAGATGCGTCGGCCTCCCCGGGGTCTGCCTCCCGGAGCTCCTCCTGGCGGTGCCGGAACGAGGTGACACGCGATCCCGGACAGGGCCCCGGGGGGGCGGCCCTGCGGCCCTGTGGTGCCCGAAGTTTGTTCGCCGGGCGTTTTCCGGCCAATTCTCACGAGCCGTGACGATGGGGCGCGGCCGGCGGCCCCGGCGCCTGGGTGCTTTCCCCGAGCAGAGTTGATGGACGCGCCGTGTCCGGGCGTCCGCCTCCGCCGTGACGGCCGTCCGGGGTGCCCATGGAGGGGGCTGGCCTCCGTGGGGGAACGGATGGATCCCTCACTCCACGGCTGGGACGAAGCCGCGAAAGGTGCCGTTGTCGCCGGGACGGTCGGGGGACTCGTGGCGCGGGACGCAGGTTCCCCGTGGGGAGACCCCAGGCTCAGGCCCCTGGCAACGGAAGGCTGAGCAAGCAGTCCCGGGCCCGGGCCCGGCTTTCGGGGCCGGCCCGGCCCCAGCTGCCGGCGCCAGGGAGGGGACCCCCGGAGGCTGAGGAGCGGGAGGCGTCGGCCTCCCCGGGGCCTGCCTCCCGGAGCTCCTCCTGGCGTTGCCGGAACGCGGCGACACGCGATCCCGGACAGGGCCCCGGGGGGGCGGTCCTGTGGCCCTGTGGTGCCCGATGTGTGTTCGCCGGGCGTTTTCCGGCCAATTCTCACGAGCGTTCTGCCCAAATTGGGATCGATGTGGGCAGAACGCTCGTGAGAATTGGCCGGCGTTGGGCAGCCTTGGTCAGCGCCCAGTTCCGCGTGGAGCATGGCCCTTCTCATTCGGGGCATGTCGCGGGCACCCGGAAAACGAGCCGTGACGATGGGGCGCAGCCGGCGGCCCCGGCGCCGGGGTGCTTTCCCCGAGCAGAATTGATGGAGGCGCCGTGGCCGGGCGTCCGCCTCCGCCGTGGCGGGCGTCCGGGACGCCCATGGAGGGGGCTGGCCTCCGTGCGGGAACGGATGGATCCCTCACTCCACGGCTCGGACGAAACCGCGAAAGGTGCCGTTGTCGCCGGGACGGTCGGGGGACTCGTGGCGCGGGACGCAGGGTTCCCCGTGGGGAGGCCCCCAGGCTCAGGCCCCTGGCAACGGAAGGCTGAGCAAGCAGGCCCGGGTCCAGGCCCGGCTTTCGGGGCCGGCCCGGCCCCAGCTGCCGGCTCCAGGGAGGGGACCCCCGGAGGCTGAGGAGCGGGCGGCGTCGGCCTCCCCGGGGCCTGCTTCCCGGAGCTCCTCCTGGCGGTGCCGGAACGCGGCGACACGCGATCCCGGATAGGGCCCCGGGGGGGACGGCCCTGCGGCCCTGTGGTGCCCGAAGTGTGTTCGCCGGGCGTTTTCCGGTCAATTCTCAAGAGTGTTCTGCCCAAATCGGGATCGATTTGGGCAGAACGCTCGTGAGATTTGGCCGGAGTTGGGCAGCCCTGGTCAGCGCCCAGTTCCGCGTGGAGCAGGGCCCTTTCTCGCTCGGGGCATGTCTCGGGCATCCGGAAAACGAGCCGTGACGATGGGGCGCGGCCGGCGGCCCCGGCGCCGGGGTGCTTTCCCTGAGCAGAGTTGATGGAGGCGCCGTAGCGGGCGTCCGCCTCCGCAGTGGCGGGCGTCCGGGGCGCCCGTGGAGGGGGCTGGCCTCCGTGGGGGAACGGATGGATCCCTCACTCCACGGCTGGGACGAAGCCGCGAAAGGTGCCGTTGTCGCCGGGACGGTCGGGGGACTCGTGGCGCGGGGCGCAGTGTTCCCCGTGGGGAGGCCCCCAGGCTCAGGACCCTGGCAACGGAAGGCTGAGCAAGCAGGCCCGGGCCCGGGCCCGGCTTTCGGGGCCGGCCCAGCCCCAGCTGCCGGCGCCAGGGAGGGGACCCCGAGAGGCTGATGAGCGGGAGGCGTCGGCGTCCCCGGGGCCTGCCTCCCGGAGGTCCTCCTGGCGGTGCCGGAACGCGGCGACACGCGATCCCGGACAGGGCCCCGGGGAGGCGGCCCTGCGGCCCTGTGGTGCCCGAAGTGTGTTCGCCGGGCATTTTCCGGCCCATTCTCACGAGCGTTCTGCCCAAATCGGGATCGATTTGGGCAGAACGCTCGTGAGAATTGGCCGGCGTTGGGCAGCCCTGGTCAGCGCCCAGTTCCGTGTGGAGCAGGGCCCTTTCTCGCTCGGGGCATGTCGCGGGCACCCGGAAAACGAGCCGTGACGATGGGGCGCGGCCGGCGGCCCCGGCGCCGGGGTGCTTTCCCCGAGCAGAGTTGATAGAGGCGCCGTGGCCGGGCGTCCGCCTCCGCCGTGGCGGGCGTCCGGGGCGCCCATGGAGGGGGCTGGCCTCGTGGGGGAACGGATGGATCCCTCACTCCACGGCTGGGACGAAGCCGCGAAAGGTGCCGTTGTCGCCGGGGCCGTCGGGGGACTCGTGGCGCGGGACGCAGGGTTCCCCGTGGGGAGGCCCCCAGGCTCAGGCACCTGGCAACGGAAGGCTGAGCAAGCAGGCCCGGGCCCGGGCCCGGGTTTGGGGGCCGACCCGGCCCCAGCTGCCGGCGCCAGGGAGGGGACCCCCGGAGGCCGAGGAGCGGGAGGCGTCGGCCTCCCCGGGGCCTGCCTCCCGGAGCTCCTCCTGGCGGTGCCGGAACGCGGCGACATGCGATCCCGGACAGGGCCCCGGGGGGGCGGCCCTGTGGCCCTGTGGTGCCCGAAGTGTGTTCGCCGGGCGTTTTAGGGCCAATTCTCACGAGCGTTCTGCCCAAATCGGGATCGATTTGGGCAGAACGCTCGTGAGAATTGGCCGGCGTTGGGCTGCCCTGGTCAGCGCCCAGTTCCGCGTGGAGCAGGGCCCTTTCTCGCTCGGGGCATGTCGCGGGCACCCGGAAAACGAGCCGTGACGATGGGGCGCGGCCGGCGGCCCCAGCGCCGGGGTGCTTTCCCCGAGCAGAGTTGATGGAGGCGCCGTGGCCGGGCGTCCGCCTCCGCCGTGGCGGGAGTCCGGGGCGCCCGTGGAGGGGGCTGGCCTCCGTGTGGGAACGGATGGATCCCTCAGTCCACGGCTGGGACGAATCCGCGAAAGGTGCCGTTGTCGCCGGGACGGGCGGGGGACTCGTGGCGCGGGACGCAGGGTTCCCCGTGGGGAGGCCCCCAGGCTCAGGCCCCTGGCAACGGAAGGTTGAGCAAGCAGGACCGGGCCCGGGCCGGCTTTCGGGGCCGGCCCGGCCACAGCTGCCGGCGCCGGGGAGGGGACCCCCGGAGGCTGAGGAGCGGGAGGCGTCGGCCCCCCCGGGGCCTGCCTCCCGGAGCTCCTCCTGGCGGTGCCGGTAAGCGACGACACGCGATCCCGGGCACGGCCCAGGGGGGCGGCCCTGCGGCCCTGTCGTGCCGGATGTGTGTTTGCCGCCTGTTTTCCGGCCAATTCTCACGAGCGTTCTGCCCAAATCGGGATCGATTTCGGCAGAACGCTCGTGAGAATTGGCCGGCTTTCGGCAGCCATGGTGACCGCCCAGTTCCGTATGGACCAGGGCCCTTTATCTCTCGGGGTATGTCGCGGCCACCCGGAAAACGAGCCGTGACGATGGGGCGCGGTCGGCGGTCCCGGCGCCGCTGAGTTTTCCCCGAGCAGAGTTGATCGAGGGGCTGTGGCCGGGCGTCCCCCTTCGCCGTGGCAGGCCCCCGGGGTGCCCGTGGAGGGGTCTGGCCTCTGTGGGGGAACGAATTGATCTCTCACTCCTCGGCTTGGACGCAGCCACGAAAGGCACCATTGTCTCTCGGACTGTGGCAGACTTGTGGCCCGGGACTCAGGATTCCCGGGGTGAGGCCCTAGTTACAGGCACCTGGCAATGGAAGGCTGAACAAGCAGGCCTGTGTCCCGGCCCGGATTTCGTGGCAGGCCCGGCCCCAGCTGCCACCGCCAAGGTGAGACCCCCAGAATCTGTGGAGAGGGAGGCGTCTGCCTCGCCATCAGGGAGATTCTAATTAAAACTACATTGAGATACCACCTGACACCAGTTAGAATGTCCAAAATTAGGAAGACAGGAAATAACGTTTGTTGGAGAGGATGTCGAGAAAGTGGAACCCTGTTACACTGTTGGTGAGACTGCAATTTAGTGCAGCCACTTTGGAGAACAGTGTGCAGATGACTCAAGAAATTAAAAATAGAGCTTCCCTATGACCCTGCAATTACACTGATGGGTATTTACCCCAAAGATACAGATGGAGTGAAAGGAAGAGCCATCTGTACCCCAATGTTTATTGCAGCAATGGCCACGGTCGCCAAACTGTGGAAAGAACCAAGATGCCCTTCAACGGATGAATGGATAAGGAAGATGTGGTCCATATGCACAATGGAGTATATGGCTCCATCAGAAAAGATGAATACCCAACTTTTGTAGCAACATGGACGGGACTCGAAGAGATTATGCTGAGTGAAATAAGTCAAGCAGAGAGAGTCAAATATCATATGGTCTCCCTTATTTGTGGAGCATAACAAAGAACACGGAGGACATGGGGAGATGGAGAGGAGAGGGAGTTGAGGGAACCTGGAAGGGGAGATGAACCATGAGAGACTATGGACTCTGAAAAACAACCTGAGTGTTTTGGAAGGGCGGGGGTTGGGGGGTTGGGGAACCAGGTGGTGGGTAATAGGGAGGGTACGTACTGCATGGAGCACTGGGTGTGGTGCAAAAACAGTGAACACTCTTATCCTGAAAATAAACAATAAAAAAAAGAAAAGTGTACTCAGTCCCCGTCATCTATGTCACTCATCCCTCCATCCACTTCCACTCTGGTAACCACAGAGTCGGTTTTTGTTTTGTATCTTCTTTCTCCTTTATTTATGTATGTTTGTTTCCTAAATTCCATGGAAGAGTGACATCCAAAGGCCTTTGTCTTTCTCTGACTGACTGATTTCACTTAGGATAGTATTCTCTAGCTCCATCCATGTGTCTGCAAATGGCAAGATTTTTTATGGCTGAGTAATTTCGCACTGTGTGTGTGTGTGTGTGTGTGTGTGTGTGTGTGTGTGTGTATACATTTATCATCTCATTTATCAAGTTATCAAGAAATACTTGGATTGTTTCCATATTGTAATATTGTAATTAATGTTGCAAGAAACATAGGGGCACATGTATCCTTTTGAGTTACTGTTCTCATATTCGTCGGGTAATCACCCGGTAGTGTGATTGCTGGATTATAAGGTAGTTCTAATATTTAACGTTTTGAGGAACAGTGATACTGTTTTCCACAGGGACTGCAGCAGCTAGCATTCCCACCACAGTGCAAGAGGGTTCCCTTTTACCCACATCCTCCCAACATTTGTTTTCTTGTGCTGGTGCTGTTAGCCATTCTGATAGTATGAGGTAATATCTCATGGACCTTTTCATTTGGATTTTCCTGTTGATGGCTGATGTGAACATCTTCTCACGTGACTGTTGGCTATCTGTATGTCTTCTTTGGAGCAATGTCTGTTCATGTCTTCTGTCTATTTTTTAATTGGATTTTTTTTTTGTTGTTGTTGCGTTGTTTCAGTTCTACATATTTTGGACACTACCCCTTTATTGCACATGATATTTGCAAACATCTTCTCCTATTAAGTACGTTGTATTCTATTTATTACATTTTCATTGCTGTTCTGCTGTGCGGTAAGTTTTTATATTGATGGAGCTCTAGTAGTTTATTTTTGCTTTTGTTTCCTTTGCCTTAGGAGGCATGTCTATTAAATGTATGGTTCATGTCAGAGAAGTTACTGTCTGTGCCCTCTTGTAGGATTTTTATGATTTAAGGTCTCACATTGAGGTCTTGAAACTGTTTTGAGTTTATTTGTCCATATGGTGTATGAAAGCAGTCTAATTTCATTGTTTTGTGCATAGCTGTTCAGTTTTCCCAACACCATTTGTTGTAGAAACTGTCCTTTTCCCTTTTAATAGTTTTGCCTGTTTTGCAGAAGATTAATTGGGCACGTGATTGTGGGCTGATGTCTGAGCTTCTATTCCGTTTCCTTGGTCACTGTGTGTATTTTTTTTTTTTTTGCCAGTCCCATACTGTGAGGATGAATGCAGCTTTGTAGTATAATTTGAAATATGGAATTGTGACGCCTCCAGCTTTGTTTTTCTTCATAACATTGTGCTAGTTGTTCAGTATCTTTTGTGATTCCATACAAATTGTTAGGGTAGTTTATTGAGTTCTTTCATTTTTTATTTGAATTCAATGAGCCAACTTATCATACATCATTATTTTCAGATGTAGTGTTAAATAATATATCAGATGTGTATTGCATCACGTGCCCTCCTTAATGCCCATCACCCCAGTTACCCCCCAACCCCCATCCAGCAACCCTCAGTTGGTTGCTATAGTTAAGAGTCTATCATGGTTTTTTCCCCATCTCTGATGACTTCCCATTCTGTTTCCCCTTCCTTTGCCTACGGTTCTCTGCCCTGTTTCTGATATTTCACATATGAGTGAAACCCTATGATAATTGTGTTTCTTTCATGGACATATTTTACTCAGCATAATATCTTCCAGACCCATCCAGGTTGATGTGATGGTAAGTATTTGTCCTTTCTGATGGCTGAGGAATATTCCATTGAATATATGAACCACATCTTCTTTATCCATTCCTCTGTCCATAGATATCTGGGTTCTTTCCACAGTTTATCTAGAGTGGATATTGTTGCGATGAACACTGGGGTGCAGGTGCCAGTTCTTTCCCCTACATCTCTATTTTTGTGGTAAAAGCCCTGTAGTGAAATTGCTGTGTTTTAGGGTAACTTTACTTTTAACTTCTTGAGGAAACCCCGTACTGTTTTCCAGAGTGGATATAACAGTCTGCATTCCAACCAGGAGTGTAGGAGGGTTCTCCATTCTCTGCATCCTCACCAATATTTGTGGTTTCATGTCCTGTTAACTTTAGACATTCTGCCTGGTGTGATAGGACACCTCAATGTGGTTTAGATTTGCATTTCCCAGAAGCCATGTGATATAGAACATTTATGTATATATCTGTTGGTCACATGCGTGTCATCATTGGAGAAATATCTGTTCATATTTTCGCCCATGTCTAGACCTTCCGTTGGATTCAGGCCCAGAAGCCTAGAAGATACAATCAGCCAGAACTGTGGAGATCTTCACAAGGTCTGAGATACAATGGAGATTTAGGGTGTGTATCAAGCTCAGGGATTGTCTTCAGAGGGTGGATGGAAGTGTAGGTTCACTGACATTGTCTCAGGTTTGCATTCAGATGTCTCATGCTCTGAATCCAGTCTGGAGTAAAAAAAGGAGTTTCCTTTTGTGTGGCGGGCTGATCCTCTGGTTTTGCTAAAGTGTTCCCAATACCCGGGGCTTGGGATCCAGGCCTCTACAGATGGACCTCTCAGAATTCCAAATAGGGTTAGGGTTAGGACCTAGGAAAATGGAAGGTCTGAATTGCCAACCGTGTGGTGAGTGTCCTGGAGGGCTGAGTTGAGGACATGGGTCAGGGTGAGTGTCCGGCTCAGCGTTTCAATCCATGAGCCCTTGAATGTGGGAGTTCACTGGGATGGACACAGATGGGCCTTCATATTTATACTGACCTATATACTTACTGGAGTCCATTATGGAAAGATTTCCATCTGGGTGTGAGGCTGAGTCCTGTGGTATTGCTCAGGCATCCCCAAATCCTAGGGCTTTGGAGCCCACCCTTAGGGGACGGAGACATGAGAACCCAAGCTAGGGATAGAGTTAGGGCCAAAGGACATTGCAGGCCCAAACAGCTGACAGTGTGTGTGGTTCCTAGAGGCTGGAATTAAGGATGAGTGTTCTGGTTCTGGTCAGGCACAGGGTTTGTGACCTAGAGGCCACTGACATTGGGGGTTTGCTGGTATAGGCTCAGATGGGCAGGCATTTTACCCTGCTTTGAGTACTTTCTAGAGGTCTACATGGCACGCTTTCCTCCTGTGTGTTAGGATGAGTCCTGTGGTATGGCTAAGGTGACCCCAGTCCGTGGGGTAGGGAGCCTGACCCCTAGGAATTGAATGCTCAGAACACAAACTAAGCTTCAGTTAGGGGTTAGGAGCATGGCAGGCCCAATCTGATGGTGGTGTGGCAAGCTATCCAGAGGGCTGAGTACAGAGGGATGGATAGAGTAAGTGTCAGGTTCAGGTTTGTGTCCAGCTGCTGACTCTGGGTGAACTCAGTGGTGCGTGGCAGATTTCTCCTGCTCAGAATCCTTTGCAGAGTCCCAAATGGTATGGTTTCCTTCTGGGTGGCAGGCAGAGATCTCCAATATTGCTCAGTGGTCCCCATCCGTGGGACTTGGGTGCCAGTCCTCTGGGGATAGAGCATGAAACCCCAACCTAGGGTTAGGGCTAGGTCCCAGCAACATGACAGGCCTGATTTGCTGGTGCTGTGCAGAGCTCTCACGGGGACTGAGTAGAGAACATGGGTCAGTCTGAGTCAGGCTCCGGGTTGGTGGCCATGGGGGGAAAGGCAGATTTCTCCTGCTCTCAGTCCTTGGCAGAGTTCCAATTCTACTGTTTCCTTCTGGGTTGAAGACAGAGTCCTCTGGCATTTCTCAGGGGTCCCACATATGTGGGGCTTTGGTACCTGTATTCTTGGGACACAAGACAGAAAATGTACCTAAGTTTTGGTTAGGGCTGAGGGTCATGTCAGTCTCAATAGGCCACCCTGAGAGGAGTGACCTGGGGAGCAGAGTTGAGGACGTGGGTCAATGTGAGTGTTAAGATCCAGGTGTGAACGGGGGGTGCTGAAAGTGGGATAGCCTCAGGGGGCCAAGAAATATTCTGGTATAGTTCATGTGTAACCCATCAGCGGAGCTTTGGTGTCAATCATCAGAGGACAGAAGACTGAAAACACAACCTAGGGCTTGGAAAAGAGCACAGGGGCATGGCTGGCCTGATCTGCTGGTGCTGAGGCTAGATGTCTGGGGTACTGAGTTGAGGGCCATGGTCAGGTGGTGCATTACGATCTGGGTTTGTGCCTGGGGGGTGGCCGAAGGTGGAGGTGGCTTCAGGGAGCATGAAGATTTCTCCCATTCCGATGGTTCTGTGCAGCTCCAAACAGAACGGTTTCCTCCCGGGTGGCAGACAGAGCACTGGGTTGTGGCTCAGGGGTCCAAATATGGAGGAATTGGGGGACCAGCCTCTGGGGATGAAGACTGAAAATGCAACCTAGGCTTAAGGTTAGGGTCAGGGGCATGGCAGGCCCAATTTGCTGGCACTGAGAAGGGTTCCCAGGGGGATGAATTGAGGGCAGAGGTCTGGTGGCATGAGAGGGTCCAGGTTTGTGGTCAGGGGACCGCTGAAGGAGGGGGTTGTGCTCAGGGAGGCATGCAGTTTCTCCCACTCTGAGTGTTCTACTCAGTTTCAAATGGCACGGTTTCCTCCTGGGTGGTAGGCAGGCTGAGTGCCAGCCTCCACATTTGTGGCACAATAGTGCACAGAGGGTGGGGGATATCCTCAGGTGAACCCTGCAGGTTTCTCCCGCTCTGAGGATTCGATACAGCTCCAAACAGCATGGTTTCCTCCTGCATGGTGGACAGAGTCCTGAGGTGTCACTCAGGATTCTTTAATCTTGGGGTCTTGGGGTCAGGACTCTTGGGGATGATACCTGGAAACCAAAATTAGGGATAGGGTTAAGGCCTAGGGCCATGGTAGACCTGATATGCCAGTGCAGAGGCAGGTGCCCTGGTGCGCTGAGTTGAGCTCGGGTGTCAGACGGGGTCTTAGCCTCTAGGTGTGTGTCCAGACGTTCGCATAACCTGGGGGTGACTTCAGGGGTGCATGGAAGTTTCTCCAGCTCTGAGGGTTCAGCGCAGCTCCAAACAGCACAGCGGTGCCCTGCGTGGCAGGCAGATTCCCAGCATGAGTATCAGGCATCCTCAATCCTTGTGACGCAGTATGTGGTCTATTCTGGAGAAGGTTCCATGTGCACTTGAGAAGAATGTGCATTCTGTTGTTTTAGGGTGGAATGTTCTGTATATGTCTATGAGGTCCGTCTGGTCCAATGTTTCATTCAATGCTCTTATTTCTTTTTTAATTTTCTGCTTCGATGATCTGTCTATTTTTGAGAGAGGCGTATGAAGATCTCCTACTATTATTGTATTCATATCAATATGACTCTTTATCTTGATTAATAGTTTTCCAATTTTAGTATATGTGCTGCCGAAGCGAGCACGATTAATAGTTTTCTTATGGAATCGGCTCAGGTCATGGTCTCAGGGTCCTGAGATTGAGCCCCGCATTGGGCTCTCTGCTCAGCGGGGAGTCTGCTTCGTCCTCTCTCTCTGCCTGCCTCTCTGCCTACTTGTGACCTCTGTCAAATAAATAAATAAAATCTAAAAAAAAAAAACACAAAACCCAAAACCGGGACCCTCCTACATTGTTGGTGGGCCTGCGTGTTGTTGCAGCCACTCTTGGAAAGAATACAGTCTGTCCTCCAAAAGCTAAGAACTGAACAACAGTAGGATCCAGCAATTGCCCTCCTAGTTATTTCCCTAAAGGGCACAAAATGCACATTCAGTGGGGTATAAGCACCGTGATATTTACAGCAGCATTTTCAACCATTGTAAAACAATGGAGGGAGACCAAATGTCCATTCACTGATGAGTGATATATATATATATATATATAGATATATATATATCTATATATATATATATATATATCACTCGTATATATCATATGTCTGTGTGTGTGTGTGTATGTGTATTCATTCTCCCACATCTTCTTAATGGAATAGGATCCAGGTTCAAAAAGGATGAAATCTTACCATCTGCAAGGATGTGGATGGATCTACAGTGGATTTAGCTAAGTAAAATCAGTCAGAAAAGACCAATAGCCTATATCTTGACCTCTATGGAATTTCAGAAAGAAAACAGATGGACATAGTGAGGGGAGAAAGGCCAATGAGGAAACAGACTCTAACCTAGAGCAAAATCGAGGGTTGCTAGGGGGCAGGGGTGTGGGGCGAAGGGTTAAGTGGGTGACAGCTATTAGGGAGAGTACTTGATGAGCTCTGGGTGTTCTATGCAGGTGAGGAATCACAAAATCCTACCCCTGAAGGAGAGGAATGAACATTGCATGGAAACGAATTGGAATTGAAGTCAATGAAGAAAAGAAGACCATGTTCTACTTCATGAAGACTGAGGTAAAACTGGAATGACTTTTGCTCTCCTGTTCTGTAGCTGTTCATTATGAAACACTCTGTGGCAGGATACACTAGTTTCCTATTGCATAAGGAGTCCTCAGAAAGTTGCCATGAAAGATTTAGATCTCAGAGCATGTACATGTTCCATTGATATGTTACTTTCAGTTTGCCCAGGTGCAAAGGTAAGTGGAGAGAAATAGGGCTGAAGAGGAAAGGAGGTATTAAGCATTCAAGAGGTAGCCTTCCCCTTTCTCATGAATGCCTGGGCCAGTGTAAATTGGGAAGAAGGAGGGGGGATCCCAGAGCTTTGCCGCAGACAGGGGAGTTCTAGGTCTGCCTAGAGCTGGTGGTGTCCATGAGCAGAGCTGCGCTAGTGGCGTGGCAGGCCCGAACTTCTGGTGTTGAGGTGAGTTCCCCAAGGAGCTGAGTTGAGAATGGGGGTCAGGTGGTGAATCAGGCTCTGGGTTTGTGGCCAGGGGGCTGCAGAATGTGGGGGAGTCCTAATGGGGTCATGCAGGTTTCTCTGGCTCTGAGGGTTCCGCACAGCTCCAAAGGGACAAGTTTCCTGCTGGGTGGCAGGGGGACTCCTACAGTGTGGCTCCAAGTTTACCAATCTAGAGGGCTTGGTGGATAGGCCCCTGGGGAAGGAAGCCTGAAAATGCAACATAGGGTTAAGGGTAATGGGCTGGGCAGGACAGGCCTGATCAGCTGACACAGAGGTGAGATACCCTCAGAATTGAGTTGAGGAAATGCATCCTGCAATGCAGAAGTGTCAGGGTTTCTGACCAGAGGGACGGCTGATCGTGGGGGTGGCTTTAGAGGGGCATGCTGGTTTCTCCCTCTCTGAGGAAACTTTGGAGCTCCAAATGTCATGGCTTCCCCCTGCATGGCATTCAGGTTTCTGCCTTGTTACAGGGGGGTCCTGAATCTGGGGAGTTTGGGGGCCAGGCCTCTTGGGATGGAAGCCCGAAATCAGAAACTAGAGCTACGGTAAGGGCGTAGGGGCATGGCATGCTCAATCTGCTACTGCTGAGGTGGGCTCCCTGGTGGGCTGACTTCAGGGTGGGTATCAGGTGGCATGTCAGACTCAGAGTTTGTGTCCAGGGATGCCACAGAAGCTGGGCGTGACCTCAGGGTTGCATGCAGGTTTCTCCTACCCTGAGGGTTCTGCAGAGCTCCAAATGGCATGGTTTCCTCCTGTGTGGCAGACGCAGTCCTGGGGTGTCACTGAGGAATCCTTAATCTCTACTGGCATGAATCTCGGAGGTGCCCAATCTGGCGGGCTTGGGGGACAGGCCTCTGTTCATGAAAGCCTGTACACCCCACCTCGGTTTATGCTTAGGGCCGAAGGGCATGGCAGGTCCGATGTGCCGGTGCTGATGCGGGCTCCCCTAAGGGTCGAGTTGAGGGCATAGATCTGGCATCGCAGGAGAATCTGGTTTTATGGCCATGGGGGTGACTCATGGTGGGGTGGCATTACAGGGGTTTGCAGGTTTCTCCCCGTCTGAGTGTTCAGTGCAGCTCTAAACCACAAGTTTTCCTCATGAGTGCCAGGTGGAGTCCCGTGGTGGCGCTCAGTAGACCTTAATCTGGGGGGACATGGGAGGCAGGCCCCCTGGGATGGAAGCCTGAAAACCTAAAGAGGGGTTCTGGTAAGGGCCTAGGGGCATGGTGGCCCGATCTGCTTATGTTGAGGTGGGGCGCCCTAGGGTCTGAATTTATGGCATGCGTCCGGCAGCTCAGCAGAATCTGGTTTATGGCCGGGGGGACGGGTGCAGATGATGGGAGTGCCTTTAGAGGGGCAAGTTTCTCCCCCTCTGAGGGTTCAGCACAACTCCAAGGCACAGGTTCCTACTGTGTGGCAAGCGGAGTCCTGAGGTGTATGTCAAGATTCCTTAATCCAGGGGATTTTGTTGCCTGGACCCTCAGCATGGAAGACTGAACACCCAAACTTGTGTTAGGGTTAGGGCCTAGGGGCAATGGCAGGCCCGATCTGCCAGTGCTGAGGCGGGATCCCGTATGGGCTGAGTTGAGGGTATGCATTTGGTGGCGGGATGGAATCCAGCTCTATGGCCAGAGTGGCTGTTGATTATTGGGGTGGCTTTAGGGTGGCATGAAAGTTTCTCCCCATCTGAGGGTTCATTGCAGCTCCAAACCACAAGGTTTCCACTTGTGTGACAGGCTGTGTCCTGTGGTGTTGCTCAGAAGTCCTTAATCTGGGGGGCGTGGGGGCCAGGCCTCTTGGGATGGAAGCGTGAAAATCCAAACTAGGGTTAGGGTTAGGGCTTAGGGACGTGGCAGGCCCGATCTGCTGCAATTGAGGTGGTCTCCTGGATAGGCCGAATGGAGGGTGGGAATCAGGCAGGACTTGAGGTCTGTGTTTGTGTTTGTGGGGGCAAAGAAGCTAGTGGTGTTCTTGGGGGGCATGCAGCTTTCTCCTGCTCTGAGGTTCCTGCACAGTTCCAAATGGCACCATTTTGCCCTAGGAGGCTGGAGGAGTGCTGGCGGGAGTCTCAGTCATCCCCAGTCTGATGGGCTTGGGGTACAGGCCTCTGGGCACGGAAGGCTGTATATCCCACCTAGGGTTAGGGTTAGGGTCTAGGGTCATGGCAGGCCCAATCTGCCGGCGCTGAGATGGGCTCCCCTCAGGGCTAAGTTGAGGGCATATGTCCGGTAGCTTCATAGAAAACAGCTTTCTGGCCTGGGGTGCTGCAAATTGTGCGGATAGCTTTACGGGGGCTTGAAGGTTTCTCACCCTCTGAGTATTCAGCAGCTCCAAACTGCAAGGTTTCATCCTGCGTGGCTGTTGGAGTCCTGCAATGTCACTCAGGGGTCCTTAATCCAGGGGGCCTGGAGGCTAGGCATCTTGGGATGGAAGCCTGGAAACTCAAACTAAGGTTGAGGTCTTGGGGCGCGACAGGCCCAATCTGCCAGTGCTGAGGCGGACTCCCCGGTGGCCTGAGTTGAGGGTCGGTGATAGGTGGCTAGTGTGAATCTGGGTTTGTGTTCAGGAGGGGCTCAGATGCTGGGGCTTGCCTTGGGGGGCATGAAGTTATCTTTTGCTCTGAGGTCTAAGTAGCTCCAAATGGCACTGTAACAGCATAGGCAGCCTCCAGACTGCCAGAGTGAGTCTCATGCATCCACAATCTGGCAGGTTTGGGGGCTAGGCCTCTGGGTACGGAAGACTGTACACCCAACTTAGGGTTAGGGTTAAGGCCTAGGGGCATGGCAGTTCTGATATGCTGCTGATATGCTGTGTTGAGGCGGGCTCCCTCAGGGCTGAGTGGATGACATGCATCTGGCGTTGTGGCAGAATCTGGCATTATGTCTGGGGCATTTCCAATGGCGGGTGTGTTTAGGTGCTCATGCACCTTTCTTTCTGGAGGGCAGGCAGAGTCCTGTGTTGTGACTTTGGAATCCCCAGTCTGGAGGGTTAGGGTTAGGGATAGAGGTTCGGAGAGTGTTAGGGTTAGTTGTTAGGGGTTAGGGTTAGGGTTAGGGTTAGGAGTTAGGGGATAGGGTTAGAGGTAAGGTTTAGGGTTAGGCTTAGGGTTAGGCGTATGTCTTAGGGACAAGGCATGTCAGATCTGCCAACACAGATATGGACTCACCCAAGGGCTGTGTTGAGGGCGGGACTCAGGAGTCTCCTCAGGCCCTGGATTTTTGGACTGGAGGGGCAAAGAAGGTGGGAATCGCCTCTGGGGAGCATGATGGTTTCTACTGCTCCGAGGTTGTTATGTTAGGTTTAGAGGTTAGGGTTAGGTTTTGTGGTTAGGGTTAGTGTTAAGATTAGTGTTAAGGTGGGGCGCCTGGGTGGCTCAGTTGGTTAAAGCCTCTGCCTTCCGCTCAGGTTATGATCTCAGGGTCCTGGGATCGAGCCCCACATCAGGCTCTCTGCTCAGCGGGGAGCGTGCTTCGTCTCCTCTGTGCCTTCTTCTGATCTGTCTCTGTCAAAGAAATGAATAAAATCTTAAAAAAAATAAAAAGATTAGGGTTAGCGTTATGTCTTAGGGACAAGGCATGTTGGATCTGGTAACACTTATATGGGCTCACCCAAGGGCTGAGTTGAAGGCGGGACTCAGGAGGCTCCTTAGGCCCTGGGTATTTTTCCTAGAAGGTAAAGATGGTGGGAATGGCCTCAGGGGAGCATGCTGGTTTCGAGGTCTCTGAGAGTGTTAGATAGCACTAAATGAAATGGTTTATTTCATTTATTCTCCTGGCTGAGAGGCTGAGTCCTGCCATCAGTCTGATGATCCTATCCACTGGGATGGAATTGGGTATCAGGCCTCTGGGGTCCAGAGCCTGACCACCTGAGCTAGGGTATTAGGGTTTGGTCCTGGGAGCATGGCAGGCCTGAGGTGCCAGTGCGGACTCAGGCTCTCCGGAGGGCTGAGTTGAGGGTATTGCTCTGGTGGCCCATCAGGCACTGGGCGGTGGTGTGTGGGTCCTCGGAAGGTGTGGGTGTCTTTAGGGGGCATGGAGGTTTCTCCGGCCAGGAGCGTACTGCACAGGGCCATGTGGGCCATTTTCCTTGTGGGTGGCAGCCAGAGTCCAGCATTGGGAATACGGGGTCCCCAGTCTGGGTGGCTAGGGAGCCAGGCCTCTGTGGATCGAAGCATAAACACCCATCCTAGCATTATGGTTAAGTCTTTGGGGCATGGTAACCCCGATCTGCCGGTGCTGTGGTGACCCATCCTGATGCCTGAGTTGAGGCTATGTCTGCAGGACCTTGAGACTCTGGTTCCCGGTCCTTGGGAGGGTCCAGAAGTGCTTTGGCCTCAGGGAGACTTGCAGGCTTCTCCTGCTCTGTGGCTTCAGCCCATTTCTAAACGGCACGGTTCATGCTGGGATCATGTGCAATTATGGGGTGCAACTCAGGGGTCCCCTATCTGGGGTTTTGAGGACCAGTTGTGGGAGGATGATGCCTGAGCACGAACCTGGGCTAGGGTTAGTATTAGGATTAGGGTTAAGGTTATGTCTTAGGGACAAGGCATGTCGGATATGCAAGCACAGATATCAGCTCACCCAAGGGCTGAGTTGAGGGCGGGACTCAGGAGGCTCCTCGGGCACTGGGGTTTTGGGCTGTACGGGCAAAGATGTTGGAAATCGCCTCAGGGGAGCATGGCAGTTTCTACAATTCTCAGGGCATTAGACAGCACGAAATGAAAGGTCACCTTCTGGCTGAGAGGGTGAGTCCTGCTGTGAGGGTTAGGTTGTAGGGGCATTGCAGCCCCAATCTGCTGGCGCTGTGGTGGCCCATCCCAATGCTTGAGTTCAGAGCGTGTGTCTGCAGGACCATGAGACTCCTGGTTCTTGGTCCTTGGGGGCGCTGGAAGTGGGGTGGCCTCAGGGAGACATTCAAATTTATCCCGCTCTGTGGGTTCAGCACAATTCTAAACAGCATGGTTTCCTCCTGGTGTCAGGTTCAATGATGGGGTATCGCTCACGGGTCCCCCATCTGGGGCCTTGGGGACCAGGAGTCAGAGTATGGATGCCTGAACACACAACCTGGGCTAGGTTTAGTATTATGGTTAGTGTTAGGCTTAGGGACAGGGCATGTCGGATCTGCTAGCACAGATACAGGCTCACCCAAGGGCTGAGTTCAGGGCAGGACTCAGGAGGCTCCTCAGGCCCTGGGTTCTTGGCCTGGAGGAGCAAAGCTGGTGGGAATGGCCTCAAGGGAGAATGGCTGGTTGCTACTGCTCTGAGGGCGTGAGAGAACACCAAATGAAAAGGTCTCCTCCTGGCTGAGAACTGAGTCCTGCCGACAGTCTGATGCTCAACCCATGGGAGGAATTGGGTGTCATGCCTCTGGGTCCAATGCCTGAACACCCAACCTAGTGTTAGGGTTTCATCCTGGGAGAATGGCAGGCCTGCCAGTGCGGCTCAGGTTCTCCAGAGGGCTGAGTTGAGGGCATTGCTCTGGTGGCCTGTCAGGCTCTGGGTTTGTGGTGTGGCATTTCTTGGAAGGCGTGGCTGGCTTTAGGGGGCATGGAGGATTCTGTGGCCAGGAGCATACTGCACAGGATCATATGGTCCAGTTTCATCGTGGGTGGCAGCCAGAGTCCTGCATTGGGAATCCAGGGTCCCCAGTCTGGAGGGCTAGGGGTCCAGTCCTCAGGGGACAGAAGCCTGACACCCAACCTCGGGTTAGGGTAGGGTTGTAAGGGCATGGCAGCCCCGATCTGATGGCGCTGTGGTGATGCTTCCCAATGCCTGAGTTGAGGGCGCGAGTCTGTAGCACTGTGAGAGTCCTGGTTCCTGGTCCTTGGGTGTGCCAGAAGTGGTAGTGGCCTCTGGGAGGCATGCAGGTTTCTCCCGCTCTGCGGGTTCAACACATTTCTAAAGGGCAGGGTTTCCTCCTGGGATCAGGCGCAATTATGGGGTGCTGCTCAAGGGTCCCCCATCTGGCCGTTTGGGGGACCAGGCTATGGAGGAGGGATGCCTGAACACACAACCTGGGCTAGAGTTAGTATTAGGGTTAGGCTTAGCGTTAAGGTTATGTCTTAGGGAGAAGGCATGTGGGATCTGCCAGCACAGATATTGGCTCACTGAAGGGCTGAGTTGAGGGCAGGGCTCCGGAGGCTTCTCAGGCCCTGGGTTTTTGGCCTGGAGGTGCAAAGATGGCGGGAATGACCTCAGGGCAGCTTGGCCGGTTCCTAGGGCTCTGAGGGTGTTGGAGAGCACCAAATGGAATCTCCTGCTGGTTGAGAAGCTGAGTCATGCCATCAGTTTGATGCTCCCACCCATGGGTGGAATTGGGTGTCAGGGTTCTAGAACCTGAACACCCAACCTAGGGTTAGGGTTTGGTCCTGGGAGAATGGCAGGCCTGATGTGCCAGCACGGACTCAGGCTCTCTGGAGGGCTGGGCTGAGGGCATTGTTCTGGCGGCCTGTAAGGCTAAGGAATTGTGGTGTGGGGGTGCTCAGAAGATGTGGTTGGCTTTAGGGGTCATGGAGGTTTCTCCGGCAAGGAGCGTTCTGCAAAGGTCCATGTGGTCAAGTTTCATCATGGGTGGCAGCCAGAGTCCTACGTTGGGAATATGGGGTCCCCAGTCTGGAGGGCTAGGGAGCCAGTCCTCTGGGGACTGAAGCCTGAACACCCAACCGAGGGTTAGGTTTAGGTCACAGGGGCATGGTGGCCCGGATCTGCCGGCACAGTGATGACCAATCCCGATGCCTGAGTTGAGGGCATGAGTCTGCAGGACCGTGAGACTCCTCGTTCCTGCTCCTCAGGGGCGCCGGTATTGGGGGTGGCGTCAGGGAGGCATTCTGGTTTCTTCTGCTCTGTAGGTTCAGCACATTCCTTTTTTTTTTCCACTTTCAATATCTATCTATCTATCTATATTATTTCTTTTCAGAGTAACAGTATTCCTTATTTTTGCACCACACCCAGTGCTCCATGCAACACGTGCCCTCCCTAATACCCACCACCTTGTTCTCCCAACCTCCCACTCCCCACCCATTCAAGACCCTCAGGTTCTTTTTCAGAGTCCATAGTCTCTCATGGTTCACCTCCCCTTCCCATTTCCCACAACTTCCTTCTCCTCTCCATCTCCCCATGTCCTCCGTGTTATTTGTTATGCTCCACAAATAAGTGAAACCATATGATAATTGACTCTCTCTGCTTGACTTATTTCACTCAGCATAATCTCTTCCACTCCCGTCCATATTGCTACAAAAGTTGGTATTCATCCTTTCTGATGGAGGCATAATACTCCATCTTGTATATGGACCACATCTTCCTTATCCATTCGTCCATTGAAGGGCATCTTGGTTCTTTCCACAGTTTGGCGACTGAGGCCTTTGCTGCTATAATCATTGGGGTACAGATGGCCCTTCTTTTCACTACATCTGTATCTTTGGGGTAAATACCCAGCAATGCAATTGCAGGGTCATAGGGAAGCTCTATTTTTAATTTCTGGAGGAATCTCCACACTGTTCTCCAAAGTGGCTGCACCAACTTGCATTCCCACCAACAGTGTAAGAGGGTTCCCCTTTCTCCACATCCTCTCCAACACACGTTGTTTCCTGTCTTGCTAATTGTGGCCTTTCTAACTGGTGTCAGGTGGTATCTCAATGTCTTTTTCATTTGAATCTCCCTGATGGCTAGTGATGATGAACATTTTGTCATGTGTCTGATAGCCATTTGTATGTCTTCGTTGGAGGAGTGTCTGTTCATATCTTCTGCCCATTTTTGGATATGATTATCTGTTTTGTGTGTGTTGAGTTTGAGAAGTTCTTTCTAGATCCTGGATATCAACCTTTTGTCTGAACTGTCATTTACAAATATCTTCTCCCATTCCGTGGGTTGCCTTTTGATTGGTGGACTGTTCCCTTTGCTGTGCAGAAGCTTTTGGTCTTGATGAAGTGCCAAAAGTTCATTTTCGCTTTTCTTTCCTTGGCCTTTGGAGACATATCTTGAAAGAAGTTGCTGTGGCTGATATCGAAGAGGTTACTGCCTATGTACTCCTCTAGGATTCTGAGAGAATCCTGTCTCACGTTGAGCTCCTTTATCGAGTTCGAGTTTATCATTGTGTATGGTGTAAGAGAAAGGTCGAGTTTCATTCTTCTACATATCGCTGTCCAGTTTTCCCAGCACCATTGATTGAGGAGAATGTCTTTTGTTACATTGAATATTTTTTCCTGATTTCTCGATGATTATATCACAATAGAGTTGAGGGTCCATATTCAATCGGGATCGATTTGGGCAGAGCGCTCATGAAAATTGGCTGGCGTTGGACAGCCATGGGGACCGCCTTGTTCCGCGTGGCCCAGGACACTTTCTGCTCGGGGTATATCGCAGCCACCTGAAAACGCGCCGAGACGATGGGGCCCGGCCGGGTGCCTCAGCGCCGGGGAGCTTGCTCCGAGCAGAGTTGATGGAGGGGCTGTGGTCGGGCATGCAGCTCCCCTTGGAGGGAGGCCGGGGCGCCAGGGATGGGCTTGGCCTCTCTAGGGGAACAAATGGATTTGTCCCTCCACAGCTGTGTCGCAGCCACGAAAGGGGCCGATGGCGCCGGGACGGTCGGGGGACTCGTGGCGCGGGACTCAGGGTTCCCCATGAGGAGGCCCCCAGGCTCAGGCCCCTGGCAACGGAAGGCTGAGCAAGCAGGCCCGGGCCCGGGCCCAGCTTTCGGGGCTGGCCCGGCCCCAGCTGCCGGCGCAAGGGGGGGACAACCGGAGGCTGAGGAGCGGGAGGCGTCAGCCTCCCCGGGGCACGCCTCCCGGAGCTCTGCCGGTCGGTGCCGGAACGCGACGACACGCGATCCTGGACAGGGCCCCAGGGGGGTACCCCTGGGGCCCTGTGGTGCCCGAAGAGTGTTCGCCGGGCATTTTCCGGCAAATTCTTACGAGCGTTCTGCCCAAAGGGCAAAACGCTCGTGAGAATTGGCGGGCGTTGGGCAGCCCTGGTCAGCGCCCAGTTCCGTGTGGAGCACGGCCCGTTCTCGCTCGGGGCATGTCGCGGCCACCCGGAAAACGAGCCGCAACGATGGGGCGCGGCCGGCGGCCCCGGCGCTCGGGAGTTTAAACCGAACAGAGTAGATGGAGGCGCCGTGGCCGGGCGTCGGCCTCTGCAGTGGCGGGCGGCCGGGGTGCCCGTGGAGGGGGCTGGCCTCTGTGGGAGAACGGATTGATCTCTCACACCACGGCTGGGATGAAGCCGCGAAAGGTGCCCTTGACGCCGGGACGGTCGGGGGACTCGTGGCGCGGGACTCAGGGTTCCCCATGCGGAGGCCCCCAGGCTCAGGCCCCTGGCAACGGAAGGCTGAGCAAGCAGGTCCGGGCCCTGGCCCAGGTTTCGGGGCTGGCCTGCCCCAGCTGCCGGCGCCAGGGAGGGGACCCCCACAGGTTGAGGAGCGGGAGGCGTCGACCTCCCCGGGGCCTGCCTCCCAGAGCTCCTCCTGGAGGTGCGGGAATGCGACGACACGCGATACTGGACAGGGCCCCAGGGGGGCGGCCCTGCGGCCCTGCGGTGCCCGAAGTGTGTTCGCCGGGCGTTTTCCGGCCAATTCTCAGGATCGATTTGGGCAGAAGACTCGTGAGAATTGGCCGGCGTTGGGCAGCCCTGGTCAGCGCCCAGTTCCACGTGGAGCAGGGCCCTTTCTCGCTCGGGGCATGGCGCGACCACCTGGAAAACGAGCCGTGACGATGGGGCGCAGCCGGCGGCCCCGGTGCCGGGGAGTTCTCCCCGAGCAGAGTGGATGGAGGCGCCGTGGCCGGGCGTCCGCCTCCGCCGAGGCGGGCGGCCGTGGCGCCCGTGGGGGGGGCTGGCCTCTGTGGGGGACCGGATAGATCTCTCATTCCACGGCTGGGACGACGCCGCAAAAGGTGCCGTTGTCGCCGGGACGGTCGGGGGACTCGTGGCGCGGGACGCATGGTTCCCCAAGGGGAGGCCCCCAGGCTCAGGCCCCTGGTAACGGAAGGCTGAGCAAGCAGGCCTGGGCCCGGGCCCGGCTTTCGGGGTTGGACCGGGACCAGCTGCCGGCGCCGGGGAGGGGAGCCCGGAGCCTGAGGAACGGTAGGCCTCGTCCTCCCCGGGGACTGCCTCCCGGAGCTCCTCCTGGCGGTGCCGGAACGCGAGGACACGCGATCCCAGACAGGGCCCCGGGGGGGCGGCCCTGCGGCCCTGTGGTGCCCAAAGTGTGTTCGCCGGGCGTTTTCCGGCCAATTCTCACGAGCGTTCTGCCCAAATCGGGATCGATTTGGGCAGAACGCTCATGAGAATTGGCCGGCGTTGGACAGCCCTGGTCAGCGCCTATTCCACGTGGAGCAGGGCCCTTTCTCGTTCGGGGCATGTCACGGCCACCCGGAAAACGAGCCGTGACGATGGGGCGCGGCCGGGGGCCCCGGCGCAGGGGAGTTTTCCCCGAGCAGAGTTGGTGGAGGCGCCGTGGCCGGGCGTCCGCCTCCGTCGTGGCGGGCGTCCGGGGCACCCATGTAGGGGGCTGGCCTCCGTGGGGGAACGGATGGATCCCTCACTCCACGGCTGGGACGAAGCCGCGAAAGGTGCCGTTGTCGCCGGGACGGTCGGGGGACTCGTGGCACGGGACTCAGGCATCCCCATGGGGAGTCCCCCAGGCTAAGGACCCTGGCAACGGAAGGCTGAACAAGCAGGCCGGGGCCCGGGTTTCGGGGCTGGCCCGGCCCCAGCTGCCGGCGCCAGGGAGGGGACCCCCGGAGGCTGAGGAGCGGGAGGCGTCGGCCTCCCCGGGGCCTGCCTCCCGGAGCTCCTCCTGGCGGTGCCGGAACGCGGCGACACGCGATCCCGGACAGGGCCCCGGGGGGGCGGCCCTGCGGCCCTGTGGTGCCCGAAGTGTGTTTGCCGGGCGTTTTCCGGCCAATTCTCAAGAGTGTTCTGCCCAAATCGGGATCGATTTGGGCAGAACGCACGTGATAATTGGCCGGAGTTGGGCAGCCCTTGTCAGCTCCCAGTTCCGCGTGGAGCAGGGCCCTTTCTCGCTCGGGGCATGTCGCGGGCACCCGGAAAACGAGCCGTGACGATGGGGCGCGGCCGGCGGCCCCAGCGCCGGGGTGCTTTCCCCGAGCAGAGTTGATGGAGGCGCCGTGGCCGGGCGTCCGCCTCCGTCGTGGCGGGCGTCCGGGGCACCCATGTAGGGGGCTGGCCTCCGTGGGGGAACGGATGGATCCCTCACTCCACGGCTGGGACGAAGCCGCGAAAGGTGCCGTTGTCGCCGGGACGGTCGGGGGACTCGTGGCGCGGGACGCAGGGTTCCCCGTGGGGAGGCCCCCAGGCTCAGGTCCCTGGCAACGGGAGGCTGAGCAAGCAGGCCCGGGCCCGGGCCCGGCTTTCGGGGCCGGCCCGGCCCCAGCTGCCGGCGCCAGGGAGGGGACCCCCGGAGGCTGAGGAGCGGGAGGCGTCGGCCTCTCCGGGGCCTGCCTCCCGGAGCTCCTCCTGGCGGTGCCGGAACGCGGCGACACGCGATCCCGGACAGGGCCCCGGGGGGGCGGCCCTGCGGCCCTGTGGTGCCCGAAGTGTGTTCGCCGGGCGTTTTCCGGCCAATTCTCACGAGCGTTCTGCCCAAATCGGGATCGATTTGGGCAGACGCTCGTGAGAATTGGCCGGCGTTGGGCAGCCCTGGTGAGCGCCCAGTTCCGCGTGGAGCAGGGCCCTTTCTCGCTCGGGGCATGTCGCGGGCACCCGGAAAACCTGCCGTGACGATGGGGCGCGGCCGGCGGCCCCGGCGCCGGGGTGCTTTCCCCGAGCAGAGTTGATGGAGGCGCCGTGGCCGGGCGTCCGCCTCCGCCGTGGCGGGCGTCCGGGGCGCCCATGGAGGGGGCTGGCCTCCGTGGGGGAACGGATGGATCCCTCACTCCACGGCTGGGACGACGCCGCGAAAGGTGCCGTTGTCGCCGGGGCGGTCGGGGGACTCGTGGCGCGGGACGCAGGGTTCCCCGTGTGAAGGCCCCCAGGCTCAGGCCCCTGGCAACGGAAGGCTGAGCAAGCAGGCCCGGGCCCGGGCCCGGCTTTCGGGGCCGGCCCGGCCCCAGCTGCCGGCGCCAGGAGGGGACCCCCGGAGGCTGAGGAGCGGGAGGCGTCGGCCTCCCCGGGGCCTGCCTCCCGAAGCTCCTCTTGGCGGTGCCGGAACGCGGCGACACGCGATCCCGGACAGGGCCCCGGGGGGGCGGCCCTGCGGCCCTGTGGTGCCCGAAGTGTGTTCGCCGGGCGTTTTCCGGCCAATTCTCACGAGCGTTCTGCCCAAATCGGGATCGATTTGGGCAGAACGCACGTGAGAATTGGCCGGCGTTGGGCAGCCCTGGTCAGCGCCCAGTTCCGCGTGGAGCAGGGCCCTTTCTCGCTCGGGGCATGTCGCGGGCACCCGGAAAACGAGCCGTGACGATGGGGCGCGGCCGGCGGCCCCGGCGCCGGGTGCGTTCCCCGAGCAGAGTTGATGGAGGCGCCGTGGCCGGGCGTCCGCCTCCGCCGTGGCGGGGGTCCGGGGCGCCCGTGGAGTGGGCTGGCCTTCGTGGGGGAACGGATGGATCCCTCACTCCACGGCTGGGACGAAGCCGCGAAAGGTGTCGTTGTCGCCGGTACGGTCGGGGGACTCGTGGCGCGGGACGCAGGTTTCCCCGTGGGGAGGCCCCCAGGCTCAGGCCCCTGGCAACGGAAGACTGAGCAAGCAGGACCGGGCCCGGGCCCGGCTTTCGGGGCCGGCCCGGCCCCAGCTGCCGGCGCCAGGGAGGGGACCCCGGGAGGCTGAGGAGCGGGAGGCGTCGGCCTCCCCGTGGCCTGCCTCCCGGAGTTCCTCCTGGCGGTGCCGGAACGCGGCGACACGCGATCCCAGACAGGGCCCCGGGGGGGCGGCCCTGCGGCCCTGTGGTGCCCGAAGTTTGTTCGCCGGGCGTTTTCCGGCCAATTCTCACGAGCGTTCTGCCCAAATCGGGATCGATTTGGGCAGACGCTCGTGAGAATTGGCCGGCGTTGGGCAGCCCTGGTGAGCGCCCAGTTCCGCGTGGAGCAGGGCCCTTTCTCGCTCGGGGCATGTCGCGGGCACCCGGAAAACCTGCCGTGACGATGGGGCGCGGCCGGCGGCCCCGGCGCCGGGGTGCTTTCCCCAAGCAGAGTTGATGGAGGCGCCGTGGCCGGGCGTCCGCCTCCGCCGTGGCGGGCGTCCGGGGAGCCCATGGAGGGGGCTGGCCTCCGTGGGGGAACGGATGGATCCCTCACTCCACGGCTTGGACGAAGCCGCGAAAGGTGCCGTTGTCGCCGGGACGGTCGGGGGACTCGTGGCGCGGGACGCAGGGTTCCCCGTGAGGAGGCCCCCAGGCTCAGGCCCCTGGCAACGTGAGGCTGAGCTAGCAGGCCCGGGCCCGGCTTTCGGGGCCGGCCCGGCCCCAGCTGCCGGCGCCAGGGGGGGGACCCCCGGAGGCTGAGGAGCGGGAGGCGTCGGCCTCCCCGGGGCCTGCCTCCCGGAGCTCCTCCTGGCGGTGCCGGAATGCGGCGACACGCGATCCCGGACAGGGACCCGGGGGGGCGGCCCTGCGGCCCTGTGGTGCCCGAAGTGTGTTCGCCGGGCGTTTTCCGACCAATTCGCACGAGCGTTCTGCCCAAATCGGGATCGATGTGGGCAGAACGTTCGTGAGAATTGGCCGGCATTGGGCAGCCCTGGTCAGCGCCCTGTTCCGCGTGGAGCAGGGCCCTTTCTCGCTCGGGGCATGTCGCGGGCACCCGGAAAACGAGCCGTGACGATGGGGCGCGGCCGGCGGCCCCGGCGCCGGGGTGCTTTCCCCGAGCAGAGTTGATGGAGGCGCCGTGGCCGGGCGTCCGCCTCCGCCGTGGAGGGCGTCCGGGGCGCCCATGGAGGGGGCTGGCCTCCGTGGGGGAACGGATGGATCCCTCACTCCACGGCTGGGACGAAGCCGCGAAAGGTGCCGTTGTCGCCGGGACGGTCGGGGGACTCGTGGCGCGGGACGCAGGGTTCCCCGTGAGGAGGCCCCCAGGCTCAGGCCCCTGGCAACGTGAGGCTGAGCTAGCAGGCCCGGGCCCGGGCCCGGCTTTCGGGGCCGGCCCGGCCCAAGCTCCCGGCGCCAGGGAGGGGACCCCCGGAGGCTGAGGAGCGGGAGGCGTCGGCCTCCCCGGGGCCTGCCTCCCGGAGCTCCTCCTGGCGGTGCCGGAACGCGGCGACACGCGATCCCGGACAGGGCCCCGGGGGGGCGGCCCTGCGGCCCTGTGGTGCCCGAAGTGTGTTCGCCGGGCGTTTTCCGGCCAATTCTCACGAGCGTTCTGCCGAAATCGGGATCGATGTGGGCAGAACGTTCGTGAGAATTGGCCGGCATTGGGCAGCCCTGGTCAGCGCCCAGTTCCGCGTGGAGCATGGCCCGTCTCGCTCGGGGCATGTCGCGGGCACCCGGAAAACGAGCCGGGACGATGGGGTGGAGCGGGCGGCCCCGGCGCCGGGGTGCTTTCCCCGAGCAGAGTTGATGGAGGCGCTGTGGCCGGGCGTCAGCCTCCGCCGTGGCGGGCGTCCGGGGCGCCCATGGAGGGGGCTGGCCTCCGTGCGGGAACGGATAGATCCCTCACTCCACGGCTGGGACGAAGCCGCGAAAGGTGCCGTTGTCGCCGGGACGGTCGGGGGACTCGTGGCGCGGGACGCAGGTTTCCCCGTGGGGAGGCCCCCAGGCTCAGGCCCCTGGCAACGGAAGACTGAGCAAGCAGGACCGGGCCCGGGCCCGGCTTTCGGGGCCGGCCCGGCCCCAGCTGCCGGCGCCAGGGAGGGGACCCCCGGAGGCTGAGGAGCGGGAGGCGTCGGCCTCCCCGGGGCCTGCCTCCTGGAGCTCCTCCTGGCGGTGCCGGAACGCGGCGACACGCGATCCCGGACAGGGCCCCGGGGGGGCGGCCCTGCGGCCCTGTGGTGCCCGAAGTGTGTTCGCCGGGCGTTTTCCGGCCAATTCTCACGAGCGTTCTGCCCAAATCGGGATCGATTTGGGCAGAACGCTCGTGAGAATTGGCCGTGGTTGGGCAGCCCTGGTCAGTGCCGAGTTCCGCGAGGAGCAGGGCCCTTTCTCGCTCGGGGCATGTCGCGGGCACCCGGAAAACGAGCCGTGACGAGGGGGCGCGGCCGGCGGCCCCGGCGCCGGGGTGCTTTCCCCGAGCAGAGTTGATGGAGGCGCCGTGGCCGGGCGTCCGCCTCCGCCGTGGCGGGGGTCCGGGGCGCCCGTGGAGGAGGCTGGCCTCCGTGGGGGAACGGATGGATCCCTCACTCCACGGCTGGGACGAAGCCGCGAAAGGTGCCGTTGTCGCCGGGACGGTCGGGGGACTCGTGGCGCGGGACGCAGGTTTCCCCGTGGGGAGGCCCCCAGGCTCAGGCCCCTGGCAACGGAAGACTGAGCAAGCAGGACCGGGCCCGGGCCCGGCTTTCGGGGCCGGCCCGGCCCCAGCTGCCGGCGCCAGGGAGGGGACCCCCGGAGGCTGAGGAGCGGGAGGCGTCGGCCTCCCTGGGGCCTGCCTCCTGGAGCTCCTCCTGGCGGTGCCGGAACGCGGCGACACGCGATCCCGGACAGGGCCCCGGGGGGGCGGCCCTGCGGCCCTGTGGTGCCCGAAGTGTGTTCGCCGGGCGTTTTCCGGCCAATTCTCACGAGCGTTCTGCCCAAATCGGGATCGATTTGGGCAGAACGCTCGTGAGAATTGGCCGGCGATGGGCAGCCCTGGTCAGCGCCCTGTTCCGCGTGGAGCAGGGCCCTTTCTCGCTCGGGGCATGTCGCGGGCATCCGGAAAACGAGCCGTGATGATGGGGCGCGGCCGGCGGCCCCGGCGCCGGGGTGCTTTAACCGAGCAGAGTTGATGGAGGCGCCGTGGCCGGGCGTCCGCCTCCGCCGTGGCGGGGGTCCGGGGCGCCCGTGGAGGGGGCTGGCCTCCGTGGGGAACGGATGGATCCCTCACTCCACGGCTGGGACGAAGCCTCGAAAGGTGCCGGTGTCGCCGGGACGGTCGGGAGACTCGTGGCGCGGGACGCAGGGTTCCCCGTGGGGAGGCCCCCAGGCTCAGGCCCCTGGCAACGGAAGGCTGAGCAAGCAGGACCGGGCCCGGGCCCGGCATTCGGGGCCGGCCCGGCCCCAGCTGCCGGCGCCAGGGAGGGGACCCCCGGAGGCTGAGGAGCGGGAGGCGTCGGCCTCCCCGGGGCCTGCCTCCCGGAGCTCCTCCTGGCGGTGCCGGAACGCGGCGACACGCGATCCCGGACAGGGCCCTGGGGGGGCGGCCCTGCGGCCCTGTGGTGTCCGAAGTGTGTTCGCCGGGCGTTTTCCGGCCAATTCTCACGAGCGTTCTGCACAAATCGGGATCGATTTGGGCAGAACGCTCGTGAGAATTGGCCGTCGTTGGGCAGCCCTGGTCAGTGCCGAGTTCCGAAAGGAGTAGGGCCCTTTCTCGCTCGGGGCATGTCGCGGGCACCCGGAAAACCTGCCGTGACGATGGGGCGCGGCCGGCGTCCCCGGCGCCGGGGTGCTTTCCCCGAGCAGAGTTGATGGAGGCGCCGTGGCCGGGCGTCCGCCTCCGCCGTGGCGGGCGTCCGGGGAGCCCATGGAGGGGGCTGGCCTCCGTGGGGGAACGGATGGATCCCTCACTCCACGGCTGGGACGAAGCCGCGAAAGGTGCCGTTGTCGCCGGGACGGTCGGGGGACTCGTGGCGCGGGACGCAGGGTTCCCCGTGAGGAGGCCCCCAGGCTCAGGCCCCTGGCACCGTGAGGCTGAGCTAGCAGGCCCGGGCCCGGCTTTCGGGGCCGGCCCGGCCCCAGCTGCCGGCGCCAGGGAGGGGACCCCCGGAGGCTGAGGAGCGGGAGGCGTCGGCCTCCCCTGGGCCTGCCTCCCGGAGCTCCTCCTGGCGGTGCCGGAATGCGGCGACACGCGATCCTGGACAGGGACCCGGGGGGGCGGCCGTGCGGCCCTGTGGTGCCCGAAGTGTGTTCGCCGGGCGTTTTCCGACCAATTCGCACGAGCGTACTGCCCAAATCGGGATCGATGTGGGCAGAACGTTCGTGAGAATTGGCCGGCATTGGGCAGCCCTGGTCAGCGCCCTGTTCCGCGTGGAGCAGGGCCCTTTCTCGCTCGGGGCATGTCGCGGGCACCCGGAAAACGAGCCGTGACGATGGGGGGCGGCCGGCGGCCCCGGCGCCGGGGTGCTTTCCCCGAGCAGAGTTGATGGAGGCGCCGTGGCCGGGCGTCCGCCTCCGCCGTGGCGGGGGTCCGGGGCGCCCGTGGAGGGGGCTGGCCTCCGTGGGGGAACGGATGGATCCCTCACTCCACGGCTGTGACGAAGCCGCGAAAGGTGCCGTTGTCGCCGGGACGGTCGGGGAACTCGTGGCGCGGGACGCAGGTTTCCCCGTGGGGAGGCCCCCAGGCTCAGGCCCCTGGCAACGGAAGACTGAGCAAGCAGGACCGGGCCCGGGCCCGGCTTTCGGGGCCGGCCCGGCCCCAGCTGCCGGCGCCAGGGAGGGGACCCCCGGAGGCTGAGGAGCGGGAGGCGTCGGCCTCCTTGGGGCCTGCCTCCTGGAGCTCCTCCTGGCGGTGCCGGAACGCGGCGACACGCGATCCCGGACAGGGCCCCGGGGGGGCGGCCCTGCGGCCCTGTGGTGCCCGAAGTGTGTTCGCCGGGCGTTTTCCGGCCAATTCTCACGAGCGTTCTGCCCAAATCGAGATCGATTTGGGCAGAACGCTCGTGAGAATTGGCCGGCGTTGGGCAGCCCTGGTCAGCGCCCTGTTCCGCGTGGAGCAGGGCCCTTTCTCGCTCGGGGCATGTCGCGGGCACCCGGAAAACGAGCCGTGACGATGGGGCGCGGCCGGCGGCCCCGGCGCCGGGGTGCTTTCCCCGAGCAGAGTTGATGGAGGCGCCGTGGCCGGGCGTCCGCCTCCGCCGTGGCGGGGGTCCGGGGTGCCCGTTGAGGGGGCTGGCCTCCGTGGGGGAATGGATGGATCCCTCACTCCACGGCTGGGACGAAGCCTCGAAAGGTGCCGGTGTCGCCGGGACGGTCGGGAGACTCGTGGCGCGGGACGCAGGGTTCCCCGTGGGGAGGCCCCCAGGCTCAGGCCCCTGGCAACGGAAGGCTGAGCAAGCAGGACCGGGCCCGGGCCCGGCATTCGGGGCCGGCCCGGCCCCAGCTGCCGGCGCCAGGGAGGGGACCCCCGGAGGCTGAGGAGCGGGAGGCGTCGGCCTCCCCGGGGCCTGCCTCCCGGAGCTCCTCCTGGCGGTGCCGGAACGCGGCGACACGCGATCCCGGACAGGGCCCCGGGCGGGCGGCCCTGCGGCCCTGTGGTGTCCGAAGTGTGTTCGCCGGGCATTTTCCGGCCAATTCTCACGAGCGTTCTGCCCAAATCGGGATCGATTTGGGCAGAACGCTCGTGATAATTGGCCGTCGTTGGGCAGCCCTGGTCAGTGCCGAGTTCCGCGAGGAGCAGGGCCCTTTCTCGCTCGGGGCATGTCGCGGGCACCCGGAAAACGAGCCGTGACGAAGGGGCGCGGCCGGCGGCCCCGGCGCCGGGGTGCTTTCCCCGAGCAGAGTTGATGGAGGCGCCGTGGCCGGGCGTCCGCCTCCGCCGTGGCGGGCGTCCGGGGCGCCCATGGAGGGGGCTGGCCTCCGTGGGGGAACGGAAGGATCCCTCACTCCACGGCTGGGACGAAGCCGCGAAAGGTGCCGTTGTCGCCGGGACGGTCGGGGGACTCGTGTCGCGGGACGCAGGGTTCCACGTTTGGAGGCCCCCAGACCCAGGCCCCTGGCAACGGGAGGCTGAGCAAGCAGGCCCGGGCCCGGGCCCTGTTTTCGGGGCCGGCCCGGCCCCAGCTGCCGGCGCCAGGGAGGGGACCCCCGGAGGCTGAGGAGCGGGAGGCGTCGGCCTCCCCGGGTCCTGGCTCCCGGAGCTCCTCCTGGCGGTGCCGGAACGCGGCGACACGCGATCACGGACAGGGCCCCGGGGGGGCGGCCCTGCGGCCCTGTGGTGCCCGATGTGTGTTCGCAGGGCGTTTTCCGGCCAATTCTCACGAGCGTTCTGCCCAAATCGGGATCGATTTGGGCAGAAGGCTCGTGAGAATTGGCCGGCGTTAGGCAGCCCTGGTCAGCGCCCAGTTCCGCGTGGAGCAGGGCCCTTTCTCGCTCGGGGCATGTCGCGGGCACCCGGAAAACGAACCGTGACGAAGGGGCGCGGTCGGCGGCCCCGGCGCCGGGGTGCTTTCCCCGAGCAGAGTTGATGGAGGCGCCGTGGCCGGGCGTCCGCCTCCGCCGTGGCGGGCGTCCGGGGCGCCCGTGGAGGGGGCTGGCCTCCGTGGGGGAACGGATGGATCCCTCACTCCACGGCTGGGACGAAGCCGCGAAAGGTGCCGTTGTCGCCGGGACGGTCGGGGGACTCGTGGCGCGGGACGCAGGGTTCCCCGTGGGGAGGCCCCCAGGCTCAGGCCCCGGGCAACGGGAGGCTGAGCAAGCAGGCCCGGGCCCGGGCCCGGCTTTCGGGGCCGGCCCGGCCCCAGCTGCCGGCGCCAGGGAGGGGAACCCCGGAGGCTGAGGAGTGGGAGGCGTCGGCCTCCCCGGGGCCTGCCTCCCGGAGCTCCTCCTGGCGGTGCCGGAACGCGGCGACACGCGATCCCGGACAGGGCCCCGGGGGGGCGGCCCTGCGGCCCTGTGGTGCCCGAAGTGTGTTCGCCGGGCGTTTTCCGGCCAATTCTCACGAGCGTTCTGCCCAAATCGGGATCGATATTGGCAGAACGCTCGTGAGAATTGGCCGGCGTTGGGCAGCCCTGGTCAGCGCCCAGTTCCGCGTGGAGCAGGGCCCTTTCTCGCTCGGGGCATATCGCGGGCACCCGGAAAACGAGCCGTGACGATGGGGCGCGGCCGGCGGCCCCGGCGCCGGGGTGCTTTCCCCGAGCAGAGTTGATGGAGGCGCCGTGGCCGGGCGTCCGCCTCCGCCGTGGCGGGCATCCGGGGCGCCCATGGAGGGGGCTGGCCTCCGTGGGGGAACGGATGGATCCCTCACTCCACGGCTGGGACGAAGCCGCGAAAGGTGCCGTTGTCGCCGGGGCGGTCGGGGGACTCGTGGCGCGGGACGCAGGGTTCCCCATGGAGAGGCCCCCAGGCTCAGGCCCCTGGCAACGGAAGGCTGAGCAAGCAGGCCCGGGCCCGGGCCCGGCTTTCGGGGCCGGCCCGGCCCCAGGTGCCGGCGCCAGGGAGGGGACCCCCGGAGGCTGAGGAGCGGGAGGCGTCGGCCTCCCCGGGGCCTGCCTCCCGGAGCTCCTCCTGGCGGTGCCGGAACGCGGCGACACGCGATCCCGGACAGGGCCCCGGGGGGGCGGCCCTGCGGCCCTGTGGTGCCCGAAGTGTGTTCGCCGGGCATTTTCCGGCCAATTCTCACGAGCGTTCTGCCCAAATCGATTTGGGCAGAACGCTCGTGAGAATTGGCCGGCGTTGGGCAGCCCTGGTCAGCGCCCAGTTCCGCGTGGAGCAGGGCCCTTTCTCGCTCGGGGCATGTCGCGGGCACCCGGAAAACGAGCCGTGACGATGGGGCGCGGCCGGCGGCCCCAGCGCCGGGGTGCTTTCCCCGAGCATAGTTGATGGTGGCGCCGGGGCCGGGCGTCCGCCTCCGCCGTGGCGGGGGTCCGGGGTGCCCATGGAGGGGGCTGGCCTCCGTGGGGGAACGGATGGATCCCTCCCTCCAAGGCTGGGACGAAGCCGCGAAAGGTGCCGTTGTCGCCGGGACGGTCGGGGGACTTGTGGCGCGGGACGCAGGGTTCCCCGTGGGGAGGCCCCCATGCTCAGGCCCCTGGCAACGGGAGGCTGTGCAAGAAGGCCCGGGCCCGGGCCCGGCTTTCGGGGCCGGCCCGGCCCCAACTGCCGGCGCCAGGGTGGGGACCCCCGGAGGCTGAGGAGCGGGAGGCATCGGCCTCCCCGGGGCCTGCCTCCCGGAGCTCCTCCTGGCGGTGCCGGAACTCGGCGACACGCGATCCCGGACAGGGCCCCGGGGGGGCGGCCCTGCGGCCCTGTGGTGCCCGAAGTGTGTTCGCCGGGCGTTTTCCGGCCAATTCTCACGAGCGTTCTGCCCAAATCGATCCCAATTTGGGCAAAACTCTCGTGAGAATTGGCCGGCGTTGGACAGCCCTGGTCAGCGCCCAGTTCCGCGTGGAGCAGGGCCCTTTCTCGCTCGGGGCATGTCGCGGGCACCCCGAAAACGAGCCGTGACGATGGGGCGCGGCCGGCGGCCCCGGCGCCGGGGTCCTTTACCCGAGCAGAGTTGATGGAGGCGCCGTGGCCGGGCGTCCGCCTCCGCCGTGGCGGGCGTCCGGGGCGCCCATGGAGGGGGCTGGCCTCCGTGGGGGAACGGATGGATCCCTCACTCCACGGCTGGGACGAAGCCGCGAAAGGTGCCGTTGTCGCCGGGACGGTCAGGGGACTCGTGTCGTGGGACGCAGGCTTCCCCGTGGGGAGGCCCCCAGGCTCAGGCCCCTGGCAACGGGAGACTGAGCAAGCAGGCCCGGGCCCGGGCCCGGCTTTCGGGGCCGGCCCGGCCCCAGCTGCCGGCGCCAGTGAGGGGACCCCCGGAGGCTGAGGAGCGGGAGGCGTCGGCCTCCCCGGGGCCTGCCTCCCGGAGCTCCTCCTGGCGGTGCCGGAACGCGGCGACACGCGATCCCGGACAGGGCCCCGGGGGGGCGGCCCTGCGGCCCTGTGGTGCCTGAAGTGTGTTCGCCGGGCGTTTTCCGGCCAATTATCACGAGCGTTCTGCCCAAATCGGGATCGATTTGGGCAAAACGCTCGTGAGAATTGGCCGGCGTTGGGCAGCCCTGGTCAGCGCCCAGTTCCGCGTGGAGCAGGGCCCTTTCTCGCTCGGGGCATGTCGCGGGCACCCGGAAAACGAGCCGTGATGATGGGGCGCGGCCGGCGGCCCCGGCGCCGGGGTCCTTTCCCCGAGCATAGTTGATGGTGGCGCCGGGGCCGGGCGTCCGCCTCCGCCGTGGCGGGCGTCCGGGGTGCCCATGGAGGGGGCTAGCCTCCGTGGGGGAACGGATGGATCCCTCATTCCACGGCTGGGACGAAGCCGCGAAAGTTGCCGTTGTCGCCGGAGTGGTCGGGGGACTCGTGGCGCGGGACGCAGGTTTCCCCGTGGGGAGGCCCCCAGGCTCAGGACCCTGGCAACGGGAGGCTGAGCAAGCAGGCCCGGGCCCGAGCCCGGCTTTCGGGACCGGCCCGGCCCCAGCTGCCGGCGCCCGGGAGGGGACCCCCGGAGGCTGAGGAGCGGGAGGCGTCGGCCTCCCCGGGGCCCGCCTCCCGGAGCTCCTCCTGATGGTGCCGGAACGCGGCGACACGCGATCCCGGACAGGGCCCCGGGGGGGCGGCCCTGCGGCCCTGTGGTGCCCGAAGTGTGTTCGCCGGGCGTTTTCCGGCCAATTCTCACGAGCGTTCTGCCCAAATCGGGATCGATTTGGGCAGAACGCTCGTGAGAATTGGCTGGCGTTGGGCAGCCCTGGTCAGTGCCCAGTTCCGCGTGGAGCAGGGCCCTTTTCGCTCGGGGCATGTCGCAGGCACCCGGAAAACGAGCCGTGACGATGGGGCGCGGCCGGCGGCCCCGGCGCCGGGGTGCTTTCCCCGAGCAGAGTTGATGGAGGCGCCGTGGCCGGGCGTCCGCCTCCGCCGTGGCGGGCGTCCGGGGCGCCCATGGAGGAAGCTGGCCTCCGTGGGGGAACAGATGGATCCCTTACTCCACGGCTGGGACGAAGCCGCGAACGGTGCCGTTGTCGCCGGGACGGTCGGGGGACTCGTGGCGCGGGACGCAGGGTTCCCCGTGGGGAGGCCCCCAGGCTCAGGCCCCTGGCAACGGGAGGCTGAGCAAGCAGGCCCGGGCCCGGGCCCGGCTTTCGGGGCCGGCCCGGCCCCAGCTGCCGGCGCCCGGGAGGGGACCCCCGGAGGCTGAGGAGCGGGAGGCGTCGGCCTCCCCGGGGCCTGCCTCCCGGAGCTCCTCCTGGCGGTGCCGGAACGCGGCGACACGCGATCCCGGACAGGGCCCCGGGGGGGCGGCCCTGTGGCCCTGTGGTGCCCGAAGTGTATTCGCCGGGCGTTTTCCGGCCAATTCTCACGAGCGTTCTGCCCAAATCGGGATCGATTTGGGCAAAACGCTCGTGAGAATTGGCCGGCGTTGGGCAGCCCTGGTCAGCGCCCAGTTCCACGTGGAGCAGGGCCCTTTCTCGCTCGGGGCATGTCGCGGGCACCCGGAAAACGAGCCGTGACGATGGGGCGCGGCCGGCGGCCCCAGCGCCGGGGTGCTTTCCCCGAGCATAGTTGATGGTGGCGCCGGGGCCGGGCGACCGCCTCCGCCGTGGCGGGGGTCCGGGTTGCCCATGGAGGGGGCTGGCCTCCGTGGGGGAACGGATGGATCCCTCCCTCCACGGCTGGGACGAAGCCGCGAAAGGTGCCGTTGTCGCCGGGACGGTCGGGGGACTCGTGGCGTGGGACGCAGGGTTCCCCGTGGGGAGGCCCCCAGGCTCAGGCCCCTGGCAACGGGAGGCTGTGCAAGAAGGCCCGGGCCCGGGCCCGGGTTTCGGGGCCGGCCCGGCCCCAACTGCCGGCGCCAGGGTGGGGACCCCCGGAGGCTGAGGAGCGGGAGGCGTCGGCCTCCCCGGGGCCTGCCTCCCGGAGCTCCTCCTGGCGGTGCCGGAACGCGGCGACACGCGATCCCGGACAGGGCCCCGGGGGGGCGGCCCTGCGGCCCTGTGGTGCCCGAAGTGTGTTCGCCGGGCGTTTTCCTGCCAATTCTCACGAGCGTTCTGCCCAAATCGGGATCGATTTGGGCAGAACGCTCGTGAGAATTGGCCGGCGTTGGACAGCCCTGGTCAGCGCCCAGTTCCGCGTGGAGCAGGGCCCTTTTCGCTCGGGGCATGTCGCAGGCACCCGGAAAACGAGCCGTGACGATGGGGCGCGGCCGTCGGCCCCGGCGCCGGGGGGCTTTCCCCGAGCAGAGTTGATGGAGGCACCGTGGCCGGGAGTCCGCCTCCGCCGTGGCGGGCGTCCGGGGCGCCCATGGATGGGGCTGGCCTCCGTGGGGGAACGGATGGATCCCTCACTCCACGGCTGGGACGAAGCCGCGAAAGGTGCCGTTGTCGCCGGGACGGTCGGGGGACTCGAAGCGGGACGCAGGATTCCCCGTGGGGAGGCCCCCAGGCTCAGGCCCCTGGCAACGGAAGGCTGAGCAAGCAGGCCAGGGCCCGGGCCCGGCTTTCGGGGCTGGCCCGGCCCCAGCGGCCGGCGCCAGGGAGGGGACCCCCGGAGGCTGAGGAGCGGGAGGCGTCGGCCTCCCCGGGGCCCGCCTCCCGGAGCTCCTCCTGGCGGTGCCGGAACGCGCCGACACGCGAACCCGGACAGGGCCCCGGGGGGGCGGCCCTGCGGCCCTCTGGTGCCCGAAGTGTGTTCGCCGGGCGTTTTCCGGCCAATTATCACGAGCGTTCTGCCCAAATCGGGATCGATTTGGGCAGAACGCTCGTGAGAATTGGCCGGCGTTGGGCAGCCGTGGTCAGCGCCCAGGGCTGCGTGGAGCAGGCCCCTTTCTCGCTCGGGGCATGGCGCGGGCACCCGGAAAACGAGCCGCGACGATGGGGCGCGGCCGGCGGCCCCGGCGCCGGGGAGATTTCCCCGAGCAGAGTGGATGGAGGCGCCGTGGCCGGGCGTCCGCCTCCGCCGTGGCGGGCGGCCGGGGCGCCCGTGGAGGGGGCTGGCCTCTGTGGGGGAACGGAGTGATCTCTAACTCCACGGCTGGGACGAAGCCGCGAAAGGTGCCGTGGTCGCCGAGACGGTCGGAGGGACTCGTGGCGCGGGACTCAGGGTTCCCCATGCGGAGGCCCCCAGGCTCAGGCCCCTGGCAACGGAAGGCTGAGCAAGCAGGCCCGGGCCCGGGCCCGGCTTTCGGGGCTGGCCCGGCCCCAGCGGCCGGCGCCAGGGAGGGGACCCCCGGAGGCTGAGGAGCGGGAGGCGTCGGCCTCCCCGGGGCCCACCTCCCGGAGCTCCTCCTGGCTGTGCCGGAACGCGCTGACACGCGATCCCGGACAGGGCCCCGTGGGGGCGGCCCTGCGGCCCTCTGGTGCCCGAAGTGTGTTCGCCGGGCGTTTTCCGGCCAATTCTCAGGAGCGTTCTGCCCAAATAGGGACCGATTTGGGCAGAAAGCTCGTGAGAATTGCCCGGCGTTGGGCAGCCCTGGTCAGCGCCCAGGGCCGCGTGGAGCAGGGCCCTTTCTCGCTCGGGGCATGGCGCGGCCACCCGGAAAACGAGCCGCGACGATGGGGCGCGGCCGGCGGCCCCGGCGCCGGGGAGTTTTCCCCGAGCAGAGTGGATGGAGGCGCCGTGGCCGGGCGTCCGCCTCCGCCGTGGCGGGCCGCCGGGGCGCCCGTGGAGGGGGCTGGCCTCTGTGGGGGAACGGAGTGATCTCTCACTCCACGGCTGGGACGAAGCCGCGAAAGGTGCCGTGGTCGCCGGGACGGTCGGGGGGACTCGTGGCGCGGGACTCAGGGTTCCCCATGCGGAGGCCCCCAGGCTCAGGCCCCTGGCAACGGAAGGCTGAGCAAGCAGGCCCTGGCCCGGGCCCGGCTTTCGGGGCTGGCCCGGCCCCAGCGGCCGGCGCCAGGGAGGGGACCCCCGGAGGCTGAGGAGCGGGAGGCGTCGGCCTCCCCGGGGCCCGCCTCCCGGAGCTCCTCCTGGCGGTGCCGGAACGCGCCGACACGCGATCCCGGACAGGGCCCCGGGGGGGCGGCCCTGCGGCCCTCTGGTGCCCGAAGTGTGTTCGCCGGGCGTTTTCCGGCCAATTCTCACGAGCGTTCTGCCCAAATCGGGATCGATTTGGGCAGAACGCTCGTGAGAATTGGCCGGCGTTGGGCAGCCCTGGTCAGCGCCCAGGGCCGCGTGGAGCAGGGCCCTTTCTCGCTCGGGGCATGGCGCGGCCACCCGGAAAACGAGCCGCGACGATGGGGCGCGGCCGGCGGCCCCGGCGCCGGGGAGTTTTCCCCGAGCAGAGTGGATGGAGGCGCCGTGGCCGGGCGTCCGCCTCCGCCGTGGCGGGCCGCCGGGGCGCCCGTGGAGGGGGCTGGCCTCTGTGGGGGAACGGAGTGATCTCTCACTCCACGGCTGGGACGAAGCCGCGAAAGGTCCCGTGGTCGCCGGGACGGTCGGGGGGACTCGTGGCGCGGGACTCAGGGTTCCCCATGCGGAGGCCCCCAGGCTCAGGCCCCTGGCAACGGAAGGCTGAGCAAGCAGGCCCGGGCCAGGGCCCGGGTTTCGGGGCTGGCCCGGCCCCAGTGGCCGGCGCCAGGGAGGGGACCCCCGGAGGCTGAGGAGCGGGAGGCGTCGGCCTCCCCGGGGCCCGCCTCCCGGAGCTCCTCCTGGCGGTGCCGGAACGCGGCGACACGCGATCCCGGACAGGGCCCCGGGGGGGCGGCCCTGCGGCCCTCTGGTGCCCGAAGTGTGTTCGCCGGGCGTTTTCCGGCCAATTCTCACGAGCTTTCTGCCCAAATCGGGATCGATTTGGGCAGAACCCTCGTGAGAATTGGCCGGCGTTGGGCAGCCCTGGTCAGCGCCCAGGGCCGCGTGGAGCAGGGCCCTTTCTCGCTCGGGGCATAGCGCGGCCACCCGGAAATCGAGCCGCGACGATGGGGCGCGGCCGGCGGCCCCGGCGCCGGGGAGTTTTCCCCGAGCAGAGTGGATGGATGCGCCGTGGCCGGGCGTCCTCCTCCGCCGTGGCGGGCGGCCGGGGCGCCCGTGGAGGGGGCTGGCCTCTGTGGGGGAACGGAGTGATCTCTCACTCCACGGCTGGGACGAAGCCGCGAAAGGTGCCGTGGTCGCCGGGACGGTCGGGGGGACTCGTGGCGCGGGACTCAGGGTTCCCCATGCGGAGGCCCCCAGGCTCAGGCCCCTGGCAACGGAAGGCTGAGCAAGCAGGCCCGGGCCCGGGCCCGGCTTTCGGGGCTGGCCCGGCCCCAGCGGCCGGCGCCAGGGAGGGGACCCCCGGAGGCTGAGGAGCGGGAGGCGTCGGCCTCCCCGGGGCCCGCCTCCCGGAGCTCCTCCTGGCGGTGCCGGAACGCGCCGACACGCGAACCCGGACAGGGCCCCGGGGGGGCGGCCCTGCGGCCCTCTGGTGCCCGAAGTGTGTTCGCCGGGCGTTTTCTGGCCAATTATCACGAGCGTTCTGCCCAAATCGGGATCGATTTGGGCAGAACGCTCGTGAGAATTGGCCGGCGTTGGGCAGCCGTGGTCAGCGCCCAGGGCTGCGTGGAGCAGGCCCCTTTCTCGCTCGGGGCATGGCGCGGGCACCCGGAAAACGAGCCGCGACGATGGGGCGCGGCCGGCGGCCCCGGCGCCGGGGAGATTTCCCCGAGCAGAGTGGATGGAGGCGCCGTGGCCGGGCGTCCGCCTCCGCCGTGGCGGGCGGCCGGGGCGCCCGTGGAGAGGGCTGGCCTCTGTGGGGGAACGGAGTGATCTCTAACTCCACGGCTGGGACGAAGCCGCGAAAGGTGCCGTGGTCGCCGGGACGGTCGGGGGGACTCGTGGCGCGGGACTCAGGGTTCCCCATGCGGAGGCCCCCAGGCTCAGGCCCCTGGCAACGGAAGGCTGAGCAAGCAGGCCCGGGCCCGGGCCCGGCTTTCGGGGCTGGCCCGGCCCCAGCGGCCGGCGCCAGGGAGGGGACCCCCGGAGGCTGAGGAGCGGGAGGCGTCGGCCTCCCCTGGGCCCACCTCCCGGAGCTCCTCCTGGCGGTGCCGGAACGCGCTGACACGCGATCCCGGACAGGGCCCCGGGGGGGCGGCCCTGCGGCCCTCTGGTGCCCGAAGTGTGTTCGCCGGGCGTTTTCCGGCCAATTCTCAGGAGCGTTCTGCCCAAATCGGGACCGATTTGGGCAGAAAGCTCGTGAGAATTGCCCGGCGTTGGGCAGCCCTGGTCAGCGCCCAGGGCCGCGTGGAGCAGGGCCCTTTCTCGCTCGGGGCATGGCGCGGCCACCCGGAAAACGAGCCGCGACGATGGGGCGCGGCCGGCGGCCCCGGCGCCGGGGAGTTTTCCCCGAGCAGAGTGGATGGAGGCGCCGTGGCCGGGCGTCCGCCTCCGCCGTGGCGGGCGGCCGGGGCGCCCGTGGAGGGGGCTGGCCTCTGTGGGGGAACGGAGTGATCTCTCACTCCACGGCTGGGACGAAGCCGCGAAAGGTGCCGTGGTCGCCGGGACGGTCGGGGGGACTCGTGGCGCGGGACTCAGGGTTCCCCATGCGGAGGCCCCCAGGCTCAGGCCCCTGGCAACGGAAGGCTGAGCAAGCAGGCCCTGGCCCGGGCCCGGCTTTCGGGGCTGGCCCGGCCCCAGCGGCCGGCGCCAGGGAGGGGACCCCCGGAGGCTGAGGAGCGGGAGGCGTCGGCCTCCCCGGGGCCCGCCTCCCGGAGCTCCTCCTGGCGGTGCCGGAACGCGCCGACACGCGATCCCGGACAGGGCCCCGGGGGGGCGGCCCTGCGGCCCTGTGGTGCCCGAAGTGTGTTCGCCGGGCGTTTTCCGGCCAATTCTCACGAGCGTTCTGCCCAAATCGGGATCGATTTGGGCAGAACGCTCGTGAGAATTGGCCGGCGTTGGGCAGCCCTGGTCAGCGCCCAGGGCCGCGTGGAGCAGGGCCCTTTCTCGCTCGGGGCATGGCGCGGCCACCCGGAAAACGAGCCGCGACGATGGGGCGCGGCCGGCGGCCCCGGCGCCGGGGAGTTTTCCCCGAGCAGAGTGGATGGAGGCGCCGTGGCCGGGCGTCCGCCTCCGCCGTGGCGGGCCGCCGGGGCGCCCGTGGAGGGGGCTGGCCTCTGTGGGGGAACGGAGTGATCTCTCACTCCACGGCTGGGACGAAGCCGCGAAAGGTGCCGTGGTCGCCTGGACGGTCGGGGGGACTCGTGGCGCGGGACTCAGGGTTCCCCATGCGGAGGCCCCCAGGCTCAGGCCCCTGGCAACGGAAGGCTGAGCAAGCAGGCCCGGGCCCGGGCCCGGGTTTCGGGGCTGGCCCGGCCCCAGCGGCCGGCGCCAGGGAGGGGACCCCCGGAGGCTGAGGAGCGGGAGGCGTCGGCCTCCCCGGGGCCCGCCTCCCGGAGCTCCTCCTGGCGGTGCCGGAACGCGCCGACACGCGATCCCGGACAGGGCCCCGGGGGGGCGGCCCTGCGGCCCTCTGGTGCCCGAAGTGTGTTCGCCGGGCGTTTTCCGGCCAATTCTCACGAGCGTTCTGCCCAAATCGGGATCGATTTGGGCAGAACCCTCGTGAGAATTGGCCGGCGTTGGGCAGCCCTGGTCAGCGCCCAGGGCCGCGTGGAGCAGGGCCCTTTCTCGCTCGGGGCATAGCGCGGCCACCCGGAAATCGAGCCGCGACGATGGGGCGCGGCCGGCGGCCCCGGCGCCGGGGAGTTTTCCCCGAGCAGAGTGGATGGAGGCGCCGTGGCCGGGCGTCCTCCTCCGCCGTGGCGGGCGGCCGGGGCGCCCGTGGAGGGGGCTGGCCTCTGTGGGGGAACGGAGTGATCTCTCACTCCACGGCTGGGACGAAGCCGCGAAAGGTGCCGTGGTCGCCGGGACGGTCGGGGGGACTCGTGGCGCGGGACTCAGGGTTCCCCATGCGGAGGCCCCCAGGCTCAGGCCCCTGGCAACGGAAGGCTGAGCAAGCAGGCCCGGGCCCGGGCCCGGCTTTCGGGGCTGGCCCGGCCCCAGCGGCCGGCGCCAGGGAGGGGACCCCCGGAGGCTGAGGAGCGGGAGGCATCGGCCTCCCCGGGGCCCGCCTCCCGGAGCTCCTCCTGGCGGTGCCGGAACGCGCCGACACGCGATCCCGGACAGGGCCCCGGGGGGGCGGCCCTGCGGCCCTCTGGTGCCCGAAGTGTGTTCGCCGGGCGTTTTCCGGCCAATTCTCAGGAGCGTTCTGCCAACATCGGGATCGATTTGGGCAGAACGCTCGTGAGAATTGGCCGGCGTTGGGCAGCCCTGGTCAGCGCCCAGGGCCGCGTGGAGCAGGGCCCTTTCTCGCTCGGGGCATGGCGCGGCCAACCGGAAAACGAGCCGCGACGATGGGGCGCGGCCGGCGGCCCCGGCGCCGGGGAGTTTTCCCCGAGCAGAGTGGATGGAGGCGCCGTGGCCGGGCGTCCGCCTCCGCCGTGGCGGGCGGCCGGGGCGCCCGTGGAGGGGGCTGGCCTCTGTGGGGGAACGGAGTGATCTCTCACTCCACGGCTGGGACGAAGCCGCGAAAGGTGCCGTGGTCGCCGGGACGGTCGGGGGGACTCGTGGCGCGGGACTCAGGGTTCCCCATGCGGAGGCCCCCAGGCTCAGGCTCCTGGCAACGGAAGGCTGAGCAAGCAGGCCCGGGCCCGGGCCCGGCTTTCGGGGCTGGCCCGGCCCCAGCGGCCGGCGCCAGGGAGGGGACCCCCGGAGGCTGAGGAGCGGGAGGCGTCGGCCTCCCCGGGGCCCGCCTCCCGGAGCTCCTCCTGGCGGTGCCGGAACGCGCCGACACGCGATCCCGGACAGGGCCCCGGGGGGGCGGCCCTGCGGCCCTCTGGTGCCCGAAGTGTGTTCGCCGGGCGTTTTCCGGCCAATTATCACGAGCGTTCTGCCCAAATCGGGATCGATTTGGGCAGAACGCTCGTGAGAATTGGCCGGCGTTGGGCAGCCCTGGTCAGCACCCAGTTCCGCGTGGAGCAGGGCCCTTTCTCGCTCGGGGCATGTCGCGGCCACCCGGAAAACGAGCCGCGTCAATGGGGCGCAGCCGGCAGCCGCGGCGCCGGGGAGTTTTCCCCGAGCAGAGTGGATGGAGGCGCCGTGGCCGGGCGTCCGCCTCCGCCGTGGCGGGCGGCGCGGGCGCCCCTGGAGGGGGCTGGCCTCTGTGGGGAAACAGACTGGTCTCTCATTCCGCGGCTAGGACGAAGCCGCGAACGGTGCCGTTGTCGCCAGGACGGTCGGGGGACTCGTGGCGCGGGACTCAGGGTTCCCCATGGGGAGGCCCCCAGGCTCAGGCCCCTGGCAACGGAAGGCTGAGCAAGCAGGACCGGGCCCGGGCCCGGCTTTCGGGGCTGGCCCGCCCCAGCAGCCGGCGCCAGGGAGGGGACCCCCGGAGGCTGAGGAGCGGGAGGCGTCGGCCTCCCCGCGGCACGCCTCCCGGAGCTCCTCCTGGCGGTGCCGGAACGCAACGACAAGCGATCCCGTACAGGGACCCGGTGGCGGCCGACCTGCGGCCCTGTGGTGCCCAAAGTGTGTTCGCCGGGCGTTTACCTGCCAATTCTCACGACCGTTCTGCCCAAATCGGGATCGATTTGGGCAGAACGCTCGTGAGAATTTGCCGGCGTTGGGCAGCCCTGGTCAGCGCCCAGTTCCGCGTGGAGCAGGGCCCTATCTCGCTCGGGGCATGGCTCGGCCACCCGGAAATCGAGCCGCGACGATGGGGCGCGGCCGGCAGCCGCGGCGCCGGGGAGTTTTCCCCGAGCAGAGTGGATGGAGGCGCCGTGGCCGGGCGTCCGCCTCTACCGTGGCGGGCGGCCGGGGCGCCCGTGGAGGGGGCTGGCCTCTGTGGGGGAACGGAGTGATCTCTCACTCCATGGCTGGGAGGAAGCCGCGAAACGTGCCGTTGTCGCAAGGACGGTCGGGGGGACTCGTGGCGCGGGACTCAGGGTTCCCCATGCGGAGGCCCCAAGGCTCAGGCCCCTGGCAACGGAAGGCTGAGCAAGAAGGCCCGGGCACGGGCCCGGCTTTCGGGGCTGGCCCGGCCCCAGCGGCCGGCGCCATGGAGGGGACCCCCGGAGGTTGAGGTGCGGGAGGCGTCGGCCTCCCCGGGGCCCGCCTCCCGGAGCTCCTCCTGGCGGTGCCGGAAGGCGACGACACGCGATCCTGGACAGGGCCCCGGGGGGTCGGCCCTGCGGCCCTGTGGTGCCCGAAGTGTGTTCGCCGGGCGATTTCCGGCCAATTCTCACAAGCGTTCTGCCCAAATCGGGATCGTATTGGGCAGAACGCTCGTGAGAATTGGCCGGCGTAGGGCAGCCCTGGTCAGCGTCCAGTTCCGCGTGGAGCAGGGCCCTTTCTCGCTCGGGGCATGGCACGGCCACACGGAAAACGAGCCGCGACGATGGGGCGCGGCCGGCGGCCCCGGCGCCGGGGAGTTTTCCCCGAGCAGAGTGGATGGAGGCGCCGTGGCCGGGCGTCCGCCTCCGCCGTGGCGGGCGGCCGGGGCGCCCGTGGAGGGGGCTGGCCTCTGTGGGGGAACGGAGTGATCTCTCACTCCACGGCTGGGACGAAGCCACGAAAGGTGCCGTTGTCGCCGGGACGGTCGGGGGGATTCGTGGCGCGCGACTCAGGGTTCCCCATGCGGAGGCCCCCAGGCTCAGGCCCCTGGCAACGGAAGGCTGAGCAAGCAGGCCCGTGTCCGGGCCCGGCTTTCGGGGCTGGCCCGGCCCCAGCGGCTGGCGCCAGGGAGGGGACCCCCGGAGGTTGAGGTGCGGGAGGCGTCGGCCTCCCCGGGGCCCGCCTCCCGGAGGTCCTCCTGGCGGTGTCGGAAGGCGACGACACGCGATCCCGGACAGGGCCCCGGGGGGGCGGCCCTGCGGCCCTGTGGTGCCCGAAGTGTGTTCGCCGGGCGTTTTCCGGCCAATTCTCACAAGCGTTCTGCCCAAATCGGGATCGTATTGGGCAGAACGCTCGTGAGAATTGGCCGGCGTAGGGCAGCCCTGGTCAGCGTCCAGTTCCGCGTGGAGCAGGGCCCTTTCTCGCTCGGGGCATGGCACGGCCACACGGAAAACGAGCCGCGACGATGGGGCGCGGCCGGCGGCCCCGGCGCCGGGGAGTTTTCCCCGAGCAGAGTGGATGGAGGCGCCGTGGCCTGGCGTCCGCCTCCGCCGTGGCGGGCGGCCGGGGCGCCCGTGGAGGGGGCTGGCCTCTGTGGGGGAACGGAGTGATCTCTCACTCCACGGCTGGGACGAAGCCACGAAAGGTGCCGTTGTCGCCGGGACGGTCGGGGGGACTCGTGGCGCGGGACTCAGGGTTCCCCATGAGGAGGCCCCCAGGCTCAGGCCCCTGGCAACGGAAGGCTGAGCAAGCAGGCCCGTGTCCGGGCCCGGCTTTCGGGGCTGGCCCGGCCGCAGCGGCTGGCGCCAGGGAGGGGACCCCCGGAGGCTGAGGAGCGGGAGGCGTCGGCCTCCCCGGGGACCGCCTCCCGGAGCTCCTCCTGGCGGTGCCGGAACGCGATGACAGGCTATCCCGGACAGGGCCCCGGGGGGGCGGACCTGCGGCCCTGTGGTGCCCGAAGTGTGTTCGCCGGGAGTTTTCCGGCCAATTCTCACGAGCGTTCTGCCCAAATCGGAATCGATTTTGTCAAAACGCTCGTGAAAATTGGCTGCCGTTGGGCAGCCCTGGTCAGCGCCCAGTTCCGCGTGGAGCAGGGCCCTTTCTCGCTCGGGGCATGGCGCGGCCACCCGGAAAACGAGCCGCGACGATGGAGCGCGGCCGGCAGCCGCGGCGCCGGGGAGTTTTCCCCGAGCAGAGTGGATGGAGGCGCCGTGGCCGGGCGTCCGCCTCCAGCGTGGCGGGTGGCCGGGGCGCCCGTGGAGGGGGCTGGCATCTGTGGGGGAACGGAGTGATCTCTCACTATACGGCTGGGACGAAACCGCGAATGGTGAGGTTGTCGCCAGGACGGTCGGGGGGACTCGTGGCGCGGGCCTCAGGGTTCCCCATGCGGAGGCCCCCAGGCTCAGGCCCCTGGCAACGGAAGGCTGAGCAAGCAGGCCCGGGACCTGGCCCGGCTTTCGGGGATGGCCTGGCCCCAGCGGCCGGCGCCAGGGAGGGGACCCCCGGTGGCTGAGGAGCGGGAGGCGTCAGCCTCCCCGGGGCCCGCCTCCCGGAGCTCCTCCTGCTGGTGCCGGAACGCAACGACACGCGATCCCGGACAGGGTCCCGGGGGGGCGGCCCTGCGGCCCTCTGGTGCCCGAAGTGTGTTCGCCGGGCGTTTTCCGGCCAATTCTCACGAGCGTTCTGCCCAAATCGGGATCGATTTGGGCAGAACGCTCGTGAGAATTGGCCGGCGTTGGGCAGCCCTGGTCAGCGCCCAGTGCCGCGTGGTGCAGGGCCCTTTCTCGCTCGGGGCATGGCGCGGCCACCAGGAAAACGAGCCGCGACGATGGGGCGCGGCCGGCGTCCTCGGCGCCGGGGAGTTTTCCCCGAGCAGAGTGGATGGAGGCGCCGTGGCCGGGCGTCCGCCTCCGCCGTGGCGGGCGGCTGGGGCACCCGTGGAGGGGGCTGGCCTCTGTGGGGGAACGGAGTGATCTCTCACACCACGGCTGGTACGAAGCTGCGAAAGGTGCCGTTGTCGTCGGGACTGTCGGTGGGACTCGTGTCGCGGGACTCGGGTTGCCCATGGGGAGGCCCCCAGGCTCAGGCCCCTGGCAACGGAAGGCTGAGCAAGCAGGTCCGGGCCCGGGCCCGGGTTTCAGGGCTGTCCCGGCCACAGCGGCCGGCGCCAGGGAGGGGACCCCCGGAGGCTGAGGAGCGGGAGGCGTCGGCCTCCCCGGGGCCCGCCTCCCGCAGCTCCTCCTGGCGGTGCCAGAACGCGACGACACGCGATCCCGGACAGGGCCCTGGGGGGGCGGCCCTGCGGCCCTGTGGTGCCCGAAGTGTGTTCGCCGGGCGTTTTCCGGCCAATTCTCACGAGCGTTCTGCCCAAATCGGGATCGATTTGGGCAGAACGCTCGTGAGAATTGGCCGGCGTTGGGCAGCCCTGGTCAGCGTCCAGTTCCGCGTGGAGCAGGGCCCTTTCTGGCTCGGGGCATGGTGCGGCCACCCGGAAAACGAGCCGCGACAATGGGGCGCGGTCGGCAGCCCCGGCGCCGGGGAGTTTTCCCTGAGCAAATTGGATGGAGGCGCCGTGGCCGGGCATGCTCCTCCGCCGTGGCGGGCGGCCGGGGCGCCCGTGGAGGGGGCTGGCCTCTGTGGGGGAACGGAGTGATCTCTCACTCCACGGCTGGTACGAAGCCACGAAAGGTGCCGTTGTCGCCGGGGCGGTCGGGGGGACTCGTGGCGCGGGACTCAGGGTTCCCCATGCGGAGGCCCCCAGGCTCAGGCCCCTGGCAACGGAAGGCTGAGCAAGCAGGCCCGTGTCCGGGCCCGGCTTTCGGGGCTGGCCCGGCCCCAGCGGCTGGCGCCAGGGAGGGGACCCCCGGAGGCTGAGGAGCGGGAGGCGTCGGCCACCCCGGGGACCGCCTCCCGGAGCTCCTCCTGGCGGTGCCGGAACGCGATGACACGCTATCCCGGACAGGGCCCCGGGGGGGCGGACCTGCGGCCCTGTGGTGCCCGAAGTGTGTTCGCCGGGAGTTTTCCGGCCAATTCTCACGAGCGTTCTGCCCAAATCGGAATCGATTTTGTCAAAACGCTCGTGAAAATTGGCTGCCGTTGGGCAGCCCTGGTCAGCGCCCAGTTCCGCGTGGAGCAGGGCCCTTTCTCGCTCGGGGCATGGCGCGGCCACCCGGAAAACGAGCCGCGACGATGGAGCGCGGCCGGCAGCCGCGGCGCCGGGGAGTTTTCCCCGAGCAGAGTGGATGGAGGCGCCGTGGCCGGGCGTCTGCCTCCGCCGTGGCGGGCGGCCGGGGCGCCCCTGGAGGGGGCTGGCCTCTGTGGGGAAACGGACTGGTCTCTCACTCCGCGGCTAGGACGAAGCCGCGAAAGGTGCCGTTGTGGCCGGGACCGTCGGGGGACTCGTGGCGCGGGACTCAGGGTTCCCCATGCGGAGGCCCCCAGGCTCAGGACCTGGCAACGGAAGGCTGAGCAAGCAGGCCCGGGCCCGGGCCCGGCTTTCGGGGCTGGCCCGGCCCCAGCGGCCGGCGCCAGGGAGGGGACTCCCCGAGGCTGAGGAGCGGGAGGCGTCGGCCTCCCCGGGGCACGCCTCCCGGATCTCCTCCTGGCGGTGCCAGAACGCGACGACACGCGATCCCGGACAGGGCCCCGGGGGGAGCGGCCCTGCGGCCCTGTGGTGCCCGAAGTGTGTTCGCCGGGCGTTTTCCGGCCAATTCTCACGAGCGTTCTGCCCAAATCGGGATCGATTTGGGAAGAACGCTCGTGAGAATTGGCCGGCGTTGGGCAGCCCTGGTCAGCGCCCAGTTCCGCTTGGAGCAGGGCCCTTTCTCGCTCGGGGCATGGCGCGGCCACCCGGAAAACGAGCCGCGACGATGGGGCGCGGCCGGCAGCCGCGGCGCCGGGGAGTTTTCCCCGAGCAGAGTGGATGGAGGCGCCGTGGCCGGGCGTCCGCCTCCGCCGTGGCGGGTGGCCGGGGCGCCCGTGGAGGGGGCTGGCCTCTGTGGGGGAACGGAGTGATCTCTCACTCCACGGCTGGGACGAAGCCGCGAAAGTTGCCATTGTCGCCGCACGGTCGGGGGGACTCGTGGCGCGGGACTCAGTGTTCCCCATGCGGAGGCCCCCAGGCTCAGGCCCCAGGCAACGGAAGGCTGAGCAAGGAGGTCCGGGCCCGGGCCCGGATTTCGGGGCTGGCCCGGCCCCAGCGGCCGGCGCCAGGGAGGGGAACCCCGGAGGCTGAGGAGCGGGAGGCGTCGGCCTCCCCGGGGCCCGCCTCCCGGAGCTCCTCCTGGCGGTGCCGGAACGCGACGACACGCGATCCCGGACAGGGCCCCGGGGGGGCGTCCCTGCGGCCCTGTGGTGCCCGAAGTGTGTTCGCCGGGCGTTTTCTGGCCAATTCTCACGAGCGTTCTGCCCAAATCGGGATCGATTTGGGCAGAACGCTCGTGAGAATTGGCCGGCGTTGGGCAGCCCTGGTCAGCGCCCAGTGCTGCGTGGAGCATGTCCCTTTCTCGCTCGGGGCATGGCACGGCCACGCGGAAAACGAGCCGCGACGATGGGGCGCGGCCGGCGTCCCCGGCGCCGGGGAGTTTTCCCCGAGCAGAGTGGATCGAGGCGCCGTGGCCGGGCGTCCGCCTCCGCCGTGGCGGGCGGCCGGGGCGCCCGTGGAGGGGGCTGGCCTCTGTGGGGGAACGGAGTGATTTCTCACACCACGGATGTGACGAAGCTGCGAAAGGTACCGTTGTCCTCGGGACGGTCGGTGGGACTCGTGGCGCGGGACTCAGGGTTCCCCATGGGGAGGCCCCCAGGCTCAGGCCCCTGGCAACGGAAGGCTGAGCAAGCAGGACCGGGCCCGGGCCCGGCTTTCGGGGCTGGCCCGGCCCCTGCGGCCGGCGCCAGGGAGGGGACCCCCCGAGGCTGTGGAGCGGGAGGCGTTGGCCTCCCCGGGGCACGCCTCCCGGAGCTCCGCCTGGCGGTGCCGGAACGCGACGACACGCGATCCCGGACAGGGCCCCGGGGTGGGCCGCCCTGCGGCCCTGTGGTGCCCGAAGTGTGTTCGCCGGGCGTTTTCCGGCCAATTCTCACGAGCGTTCTGCCCAAATCGGGATCGATTTGAGCAGAACGCTCGTGAGAATTGGCCGGCGTTGGGCAGCCCTGATCAGCGCCCAGGGCCGCGTGGAGCAGGGCCCTTTCTCGCTCGGGGCATGTCGCGGCCACCCGGAAAACGAGCCGCGACGATGGGGCGCGGCAGGCGGCCGCGGCCCCGGGGAGTTTTCCCCGAGCAGAGTGGATGGAGGCGCCGTGGCCGGGCGTCCGCCTCCGCCGTGGCGGGCGGCGGGGGCGCCCCTGGAGGGGGCTGGCCTCTGTGGGGAAACGGACTGGTCTCTCACTCCGCGGCTAGGACGAAGCCGCGAAAGGTGCCGTTGTCGCCGGGACGGTCGGGGGACTCGTGGCGCGGGACTCAGGGTTCCCCATGGGGAGGCCCCCAGGCTCAGGCCCGTGGCAACGGAAGGCTGAGCAAGCAGGCCCGGGCACGGGCCCGGCTTTCGGGGCTGGCCCGGCCCCAGCGGCCGGCGCCAGGGAGGGGACCCCCGGAGGCTTAGGAGCGGGAGGCGTCGGCCTCCCCGCGGCACGCCTCCCGGAGCTCCTCTTGGCGGTGCCGGAACGCAACGACACGAGATCCCGGACAGGGACCCGGTGGCGGCCGCCCTGCGGCCCTGTGGTGCCCAAAGTGTGTTCGCCGGGCGTTTACCTGCCAATTCTCACGAGCGTTCTGCCCAAATCGGGATCGATTTGGGCAGAACGCTCGTGAGAATTGGCCGGCGCTGGGCAGCCCTGGTCAGCGCCCAGTTCCGCGTGGAGCAGGGCCCTATCTCGCTCGGGGCATGGCGCGGCCACCCGGAAATCGAGCCGCGACGATGGGGCGCGGCCGGCAGCCGCGGCGCCGGGGAGCTTTCCCCGAGCAGAGTGGATGGAGGCGCCGTGGCCTGGCGTCCGCCTCTACTGTGGCGGGCGGCCGGGGCGCCCGTGGAGGGGGCTGGCCTCTGTGGGGGAATGGAGTGATCTCCCACTCCACGGCTGGGACGAAGCCGAGAAAGGTGCCGTTGTCGCCGGGACGGTCGGGGGGACTCGTGGCGCGTGACTCAGGGTTCCCCATGCGGAGGCCCCCAGGCTCAGGCCCCTGGCAACGGAAGGCTGAGCAAGCAGGCCCGGGCCCGGGCCCGGCTTTCGGGGCTGGGCCGGCCCCAGCGGCCGGCGCCATGGAGGGGAGGAGGCGTCGGCCTCCCTGGGGCCCGCCTCTGGGAGCTCCTCCTGGCGGTGCCGGAACGCGACGACACGTGACCCAGACAGGGCCCTAGGGTGGCGGCCCTGCGGCCCTCTGGTGCCCGAAGTGTGTTCGCCGGGCGTTTTCCGGCCAATTCTCACGAGCGTTCTGCCCAAATCGGGATCGATTTGGGCAGAACGCTCGTGAGAATTGGCCGGCGTTGGGCAGCCCTGGTCAGCGCCCAGTGCCGCGTGGAGCAGGGCCCTTTCTCGCTCGGGGCATGGCGCGGCCACCCGGAAAACGAGCCGCGACGATGGGGCGCGGCCGGCGGCCGCGGCCCCGGGGAGTTTCCCCGAGCAGAGTGGATGGAGGCGCCGTGGCCGGACGTCCGCCTCCGCCGTGGCGGGCGGCCGGGGCGCCCGTGGAGTGGGCTGGCCTCTGTGGGGGAACGGAGTGATCTCTAACTCCACGGCTGGGAAGAAGCCGCGAAAGGTGCCGTTGTCGCCGGGACGGTCGGGGGGACTCGTGGCGCGGGACTCAGGTTTCCCCATGCGGAGGCCCCCAGGCTCAGGCCCCTGGCAACGGAAGGCTGAGCAAGCAGGCCCGGGCCCGGGCCCGGCTTTCTGGGCTGGCCCGGCCCCAGCGGCTTGTGCCAGGGAGGGGACCCCCCGGAGGCTGAGGAGCGGGAGGCATCGGCCTCCCCGGGGCCCGCCTACCGGAGCTCCTCCTGGCGGTGCCGGAACGCGACGACACGCGATCCCGGACAGGGCCCCGGGGGGGCGTCCCTGCGGCCCTGTGGTGCCCGAAGTGTGTTCGCCGGGCGTTTTCCGGCCAATTTTCACGAGCGTTCTGCCCAAATCGGGATCGATTTGGGCAGAACGCTCGTGAGAATTGGCCGGCGTTGTGCAGCCCTGGTCAGCGCCCAGGGCCGCGTGGAGCAGGGCCCTTTCTCGCTCGGGGCATGGCGCGGCCACCAGGAAAACGAGCCACGACGATGGGGCGCGGCCGGCGGCCCTGGCGCCGGGGAGTTTTCCCCGAGCAGAGTGGATGGAGGCGCCATGGCCGGGCGTCCGCCTCCGGCGTGGCGGGCGGCCGGGCCGCCCGCCTCCGCCTTGGCGGGCGGCTTGGGCGCCTGTGGACGGGGCTGGCCTCTGTGGGGGAACGGAGTGATCTCTCACTCCACGGCTGGGACGAAGCCGCGAAAGGTGCCGTTGTCGCCGGGACGGTCGGGGGGACTCGTGGCGCGGGACTCAGGGTTCCCCATGGGGAGGCCCCAGTCTCAGGCCCCTGGCAACGGAAGGCTGAGCAAGCAGGCCCGGGCCCGGGCCCGGCTATCGGGGCTGGCCCGGTCCCAGCGGCCGGCGCCAGGGAGGGGACCCCCGGAGGCTGAGGAGCGGGAGGCGTCGGCCTCCCCGGGGCCCGCCTCCCGGAGCTCCTCCTGGCGGTGCCGGGACGCGACGACACGCGATCCCGGACAGGGCCCCGGGGGGGCGGCCCTGCGGCCCTCTGGTGCCCGAAGTGTGTTCGCCGGGCGTTTTCCGGCCAATTCTCACGAGCGTTCTGCCCAAATCGGGATCGATTTGGGCAGAACGCTCGTGAGAATTGGCCTGCGTTGGGCAGCCCTTTTCAGCGCCCAGGGCCGCGTGGAGCAGGGCCCTTTCTCGCTCGGGGCATGGCGCGGCCACCCGGAAAACGAGCCGCGACGATGGGGCGCGGCCGGCGGCCCCGGCGCCGGGGATTTTTCCCCGAGCAGAGTGGATGGAGGCACCGTGGCCGGGCGTATTCCTCCGCCGTGGCGGGCGGCCAGGGCGCACGTGGAGGGTGCTGGCCTCTGTGGGGGAATGGAGTGAACTCTCACTCCACGGCTGGGACGAAGCCTCGAAAGGGGCCGTTGTCGCCGGGACGGTCGGGGAGACTCGTGGCGCGGGACTCAGGGTTCCCCATGCGGAGGCCCCCAGGCTCAGGCCCCTGGCAACCGAAGGCTGAGCAAGCAGGCCCGGGCCCGGGCCCGGCTTTCGGGGCTGGCCCGGCCCCAGCGGCCGGCGCCAGGGAGGGGAACCCCGGAGGCTGAGGAGCGGGAGGCGTCGGCCTCCCCGGGGCCCGCCACCCGGAGCTTCTCCTGGCGGTGCCGGGACGCGACGACACGCGATCCCGGACAGGGCCCCGGGGGGGCGGCCCTGCGGCCCTGTGGTGCCCGATGTGTTCGCCGGGCGTTTTCCGGCCAATTCTCACGAGCGTTCTGCCCAAATCGGGATCGATTTGGGCAGAACGCTCGTGAGAATTGGCCGGCGTTGGGCAGCCCTGGTCAGCGCCCAGGGCCGCGTGGAGCAGGGCCCTTTCTCGCTCGGGGCATGTCGCGGCCACCCGGAAAACGAGCCGCGACGATGGGGCGCGGCCGGCGGCCGCGGCGCCGGGGAGTTTTCCCCGAGCAGAGTGGATGGAGGCGCCGTGGCCGGGCGTCCGCCTCCGCCGTGGCGGGCGGCCGGGGCGCCCGTGGAGGGGGCTGGCCTCTGTGGGGGAACGGAGTGATCTCTCACTCCACGGCTGGGACGAAGCCGCGAAAGGTGCCTTTGTCGCCGGGACGGTCGGGGGACTCGTGGCGCGGGACTCAGGGTTCCCCATGGGGAGGCCCCCAGGCTCAGGCCCCTGGCAACGGAAGGCTGAGCAAGCAGGCCAGGGCCTGGGCCCGGCTTTCGGAGCTGGCCCGGCCCCAGCTGCTGGCACCAGGGAGGGGACCCCCGGAGGCTGAGGAGCGGGAGGCGTCGGCCTCCCCGTGGCACGGCTCCCGGAGCACCTCCTGGCGGTGCCGGAACGCGACGACCCGCGATCCCGGACAGGGCCCCGGGAGGGGCCGCCCTGCGGCCCTGTGGTGCCCGAAGTGTGTTCGCCGGGCGTTTTCCGGCCAATTCTCACGAGCGTTCTGCCCAATTCGGGATCGATTTGGGCAGAACGCTCGTGAGAATTGGCCGGCGTTGGGCAGCCCTGGTCAGCGCCCAGTGCCGCGTGCAGCAGGGCCCTTCTCGCTCGGGGCATGGCGCGGCCACCCGGAAAACGAGCCGCGACGATGGGGCGTGGCCGGCAGCCGCGGCGCCGGGGAGTTTTCCCCGAGCAGAGTGGATGGAGGCGCCGTGGCCTGGCGTCCGCCTCCGCCGTGGCGGGCGGCCGGGGCGCCCCTGGAGGGGGCTGGCCTCTGTGGGGAAACGGACTGGTCTCTCACTCCGCGGCTAGGACGAAGCCGCGAAAGGTGCCGTTGTCGACGGGACGGTCGGGGGACTCGTGGCGCGGGACTCAGGGTTCCCCATGGGGAGGCCCCCAGGCTCAGGCCCCTGGCAACGGAAGGCGGAGCAAGCAGGCCCGGGCCCGGGCCCGGCTTTCGGGGCTGGCCCGGCCCCAGCTGCCGGCGCCAGGGAGGGGACCCCAGGAGGCTGAGGAGCGGGAGGCGTCAGCCTCCCCGGGGCACGCCTCCCGGAGCTCCTCCTGGCGGTGCCGAAACGCGACGACACGCGATCCCGGACAGGGCTCAGGGGGGGGCCGACCTGCGGCCCTGTGGTGCCCGAAGTGTGTTCGCCGGGCGTTTTCCGGCCAATTCTCACGAGCGTTCTGCCCAAATCGGGATCGATTTGGGCAGAACGCTCGTGAGAATTGGCCGGCGTTGGGCAGCCCTGGTCAGCGCCCAGTTCCGCGTGCAGCAGGGCCCTTTCTCGCTCGGGGCATGGCGCGGCCACCCGGAAAACGAGCCGCGACGATGGGGCGCGGCCGGCAGCCGCGGCGCCGGGCAGTTTTCCCCGAGCAGAGTGGAAGGAGGCGCCGTGGCCGGGCGTCCGCCTCCGCCGTGGCAGGCGGCCGGGGCGCCCCTGGAGGGGGCTGGCCTCTGTGGGGAAACGGACTGGTCTCTCACTCCGCGGCTAGGACGAAGCCGCGAAAGGTGCCGTTGTCGCCGGGACGGTCGGGGGAATCGTGGCGCGGGACTCAGGGTTCCCCATGGGGAGGCCCCCAGGCTCAGGCCCCTGGCAACGGAAGGCTGAGCAAGCAGGCCCGAGGCCGGGCCCGGCTTTCGGGGCTGGCCCGGCCCCAGCTGCCGGCGCCAGGGAGGGGACCCCCGGAGGCTGAGGACGGGAGGCGTCGGTCTCCCCGGGGCACGCCTCCCGGAGCTCCTCCTGGCGGTGCCGGAACGCGACCACACGCGATCCCGGACAGGGCCCCGGGGGGGGCCGCCCTGCGGCCCTGTGGTGCCCGAAGTGTGTTCGCCGGGCGTTTTCCGGCCAATTCTCACGAGCGTTCTGCCCAATTCGGGATCGATTTGGGCAGAACGCTCGTGAGAATTGGCCGGCGTTGGGCAGCCCTGGTCAGCGCCCAGTTCCGCGTGCAGCAGGGCCCTTCTCGCTCGGGGCATGGCGCGGCCACCCGGAAAACGAGCCGCGACGATGGGGCGTGGCCGGCAGCCGCGGCGCCGGGGAGTTTTCCCCGAGCAGAGTGGATGGAGGCGCCGTGGCCTGGCGTCCGCCTCCGCCGTGGCGGGCGGCCGGGGCGCCCCTGGAGGGGGCTGGCCTCTGTGGGGAAACGGACTGGTCTCTCACTCCGCGGCTAGGACGAAGCCGCGAAAGGTGCCGTTGTCGCCGGGACGGTCGGGGGACTCGTGGCGCGGGACTCAGGGTTCCCCATGGGGAGGCCCCCAGGCTCAGGCCCTGGCAATGGAAGGCTGAGCAAGCAGGCCCGGGCCCGGGCCCGGCTTTCGGTGCTGGACCGGCCCCAGCTGCCGGCGCCAGGGAGGGGACCCCCGGAGGCTCAGGAGCGGGAGGAGTCGGCCTCCCCGGGGCACGCGTCCCGGAGCTCCTCCTGGCGGTGCCGGAACGCGACGACCCGCGATCCCGGACAGGGCCCCGGGGGGGGCCGCCCTGCGGCCCTGTGGTGCCGGAAGTGTGTTCGCCGGGCGTTTTCCGGCCAATTCTCACGAGCGTTCTGCCCAAATCGGGATCGATTTGGGCAGAACGCTCGTGAGAATTGGCCGGCGTTGGGCAGCCCTGGTCAGCGCCCAGTTCCGCGTGCAGCAGGGCCCTTCTCGCTCGGGGCATGGCGCGGCCACCCGGAAAACGAGCCGTGACGATCGGTCGCGGCCGGCAGCCGCGGCGCCGCGGAGATTTCCCCGAGCAGAGTGGATGGAGGCGCCGTGGCCGGGCGTCCGCCTCCGCCGTGGCGGGCGGCCGGGGTGCCCCTGGAGGGGGCTGGCCTCTGTGGGGAAACGGACTGGTATCTCACTCCGCGGCTAGGACGAAGCCGCGAAAGGTGCCGTTGTCGCCGGGACGGTCGGGGGACTCGTGGCGCGGGACTCAGGGTTCCCCATGGGTAGGCCCCCAGGCTCAGGCCCCTGGCAACGGAAGGCTGAGCAAGCAGGCCCGAGCCCGGGCCCGGCTTTCGGGGCTGGCCTGGCCCCAGCTGCCGGCGCCAGGGAGGGGACCCCCGGAGGCTGAGGAGCGGGAGGCGTCGGCCTCCCCGGGGCACGCCTCCCGGAGCTCCTCCTGGCGGTGCCGGAACGCGACGACCCGCGATCCCGGACAGGGCCCCGGGGGGGGCCGCCCTGCCGCCCTGTGGTGCCCGAAGTGTGATCGCCGGGCGTTTTCCGGCCAATTCTCACGAGCGTTCTGCCCAAATCGGGATCGATTTGGGCAGAACGCTCGTGAGAATTGGCCGGCGTTGGGCAGCCCTGGTCAGCGCCCAGTTCCGCGTGCAGCAGGGCCCTTCTCGCTCGGGGCATGGCGTGGCCACCCGGAAAACGAGCCGTGACGATGGGTCGCGGCCGGCAGCCGCGGCGCCGGGGAGATTTCCCCGAGCAGAGTGGATGGAGGCGCCGTGGCTGTGCGTCCGCCTCCGCCGTGGCGGGCGGCCGGGGTGCCCCTGGAGGGGGCTGGCCTCTGTGGGGAAACGGACTGGTCTCTCACTCCGCGGCTAGGACGAAGCCGCGAAAGGTGCCGTTGTCGCCGGGACGGTCGGGGGACTCGTGGCGCGGGACTCAGGGTTCCCCATGGGGAGGCCCCCAGGCTCAGGCCCCTGGCAACGGAAGGCTGAGCAAGCAGGCCAGGGCCCGGGCCCGGCTTTCGGAGCTGGCCCGGCCCCAGCTGCTGGCACCAGGGAGGGGACCCCCGGAGGCTGAGGAGCGGGAGGCGTCGGCCTCCCCGGGGCACGGCTCCCGGAGCACCTCCTGGCGGTGCCGGAACGCGACGACCAGCGATCCCGGACAGGGCCCCGGGAGGGGCCGCCCTGCGGCCCTGTGGTGCCCGAAGTGTGTTCGCCGGGCGTTTTCCGGCCAATTCTCACGAGCGTTCTGCCCAAATCGGGATCGATTTGGGCAGAACGCTCGTGAGAATTGGCCGGCGTTGGGCAGCCCTGGTCAGCGCCCAGTTCCGCGTTCAGCAGGGCCCTTCTCGCTCGGGGCATGGCGCGGCCACCCGGAAAAGGAGCCGCGACGATGGGGCGCGGCCGGCAGCCGCGGCGCCGGGGAGTTTTCCCGAGCAGAGTGTATGGAGGTGCCGTGGCCGGGCGTCCGCCTCCGCCGTGGCGGGCGGCCGGGGCGCCCCTGGAAGGGGCTGGCCTCTGTGGGGAAACGGACTGGTCTCTCTCTCCACGGCTAGGACGAAGCCGCGAAAGGTGCCGTTGTCGCCGGGACGGTCGGGGGACTCGTGGCGCGGGACTCAGTGTTCCCCATGGGGAGGACCCCAGGCTCAGGCCCCTGGCAACGGAAGGCTGAGCAAGCAGGCCCGGGCCCGGGCCCGGATTTCGGGGCTGGCCCGGCCCCAGCTGCCGGCGCCAGGGAGGGGACCCCCGGAGGCTGAGGAGCGGGACGCGTCGGCCTCCCGGGGCACGCCTCCCGGAGCACCTCCTGGCGGTGCCGGAACGCGACGACCCGCGATCCCGGACAGGGCCCCGGGAGGGGCCGCCCTGCGGCCCTGTGGTGCCCGAAGTGTGTTCGCCGGGCGTTTTCCGGCCAATTCTCACGAGCGTTTTGCCCAAATCGGGATCGATTTGGGCAGAACGCTCGTGAGAATTGGCCGACGTTGGGCAGCCCTGGTCAGCGCCCAGTTCCGCGTGCAGCAGGGCCCTTCTCGCTCGGGGCATGGCGCGGCCACCCGGAAAAGGAGCCGCGACGATGGGGCGCGGCCGGCAGCCGCGGCGCCGGGGAGTTTTCCCGAGCAGAGTGTATGGAGGCGCCGTGGCCGGGCGTCCGCCTCCGCCGTGGCGGGCGGCCGGGGCGCCCCTGGAGGGGGCTGGCCTCTGTGGGGAAACGGACTTGTCTCTCACTCCGCGGCTAGGACGAAGCCGCGAAAGGTGCCGTTGTCGCCGGGACGGTCGGGGGACTCGTGGCGCGGGACTCAGGGTTCCCCATGGGGAGGGCCCCAGGCTCAGGCCCCTGGCAACGGAAGGCGGAGCAAGCAGGCCCGGGCCCGGGCCCGGCTTTCGGGGCTGGCCCGGCCCCAGCTGCCGGCGCCAGGGAGGGGACCCCCGGAGGCTGAGGAGAGGGAGGCGTCGTCCTCCCCGGGGCACGCCTCCCGGAGCTCCTCCTGGAGGTGCCGGAACGCGACGACCCGCGATCCCGGAGAGGGCCCCGGGGGAGGCCGCCCTGCGGCCCTGTGGTGCCCAAAGTGTGTTCGCCGGGCGTTTTCCGGCCAATTCTCACGAGCGTTCTGCCCAAATCGGGATCGATTTGGGCAGAACGCTCGTGTGAATTGGCCGGCGTTGGGCAGCCCTGGTCAGCGCCCAGTTCCGCGTGCAGCAGGGCCCTTCTCGCTCGGGGCATGGCGCGGCCACCCGGAAAACGAGCCGCGACGATGGGGCGCGGCCGGCAGCCGCGGCGCCGGGCAGTTTTCCCCGAGCAGAGTGGAAGGAGGCGCCGTGGCCGGGCGTCCGCCTCCGCCGTGGCAGGCGGCCTGGGCGCCCCTGGAGGGGGCTGGCCTCTGTGGGGAAACGGACTGGTCTCTCACTCCGAGGCTAGGACGAAGCCGCGAAAGGTGCCGTTGTCGCCGGGACGGTCGGGGGACTCGTGGCGCGGGACTCAGGGTTCCCCATGGGGAGGCCCCCAGGCTCAGGCCCCTGGCATCGGAAGGCTGAGCAAGCAGGCCCGGGCCCGGGCCCGGCTTTCGGGGCTGGCCCGGCCCCAGCTGCCGGCGCCAGGGAGGGGACCCCCGGAGGCTGAGGAGCGGGAGGCGTCGGCCTCCCCGGGGCACGCCTCCCGGAGCTCCTCCGGGCGGTGCCGGAACGCGACGACCCGCGATCCCGGATAGGGCCCCGGGGGGGGCCGCCCTGCCGCCCTGTGGTGCCCGAAGTGTGTTCGCCGGGCGTTTTCCGGCCAATTCTCACGAGCGTTCTGCCCAAATCGGGATCGATTTGGGCAGAACGCTCGTGAGAATTGGCCGGCGTTGGGCAGCCCTGGTCAGCGCCCAGTTCCGCGTGCAGCAGGGTCCTTCTCGCTCGGGGCATGGCGCGGCCACCCGGAAAAGGAGCCGCGACGATGGGGCGTGGCCGGCAGCCGCGACGCCGGTGAGTTTTCCCGAGCAGAGTGTATGGAGGTGCCGTGGCCGGGCGTCCGCCTCCGCCGTGGCGGGCGGCCGGGGCGCCCCTGGAGGGGGATGGCCTCTGTGGGGAAACGGACTGGTCTCTCACTCCGCGGCTAGGACGAAGCCGCGAAAGGTGCCGTTGTCGCCGGGACGGTCGGGGGACTCGTGGCGCGGGACTCAGGGTTCCCCATGGGGAGGCCCCCAGGCTCAGGCCCCTGGCAACGGAAGGCGGAGCAAGCAGGCCCGGGCCCGGGCCCGGCTTTCGGGGCTGGCCCGGCCCCAGCTGCCGGCGCCAGGGAGGGGACCCCAGGAGGCTGAGGAGCGGGAGGCTTCAGCCTCCCCGGGGCACGCCTCCCGGAGCTCCTCCTGGCGGTGCCGAAACGCGACGACACGCGATCCCGGACAGGGCCCCGGGGGCGGCCGCCCTGCGGCCCTGTGGTGCCCGAAGTGTGTTCGCCGGGCGTTTTCCGGCCAATTCTCACGAGCGTTCTGCCCAAATCGGGATCGATTTGGGCAGAACGCTCGTGAGAATTGGCCGGCGTTGGGCAGCCCTGGTCAGCGCCCAGTTCCGAGTGCAGCAGGGCCCTTTCTCGCTCGGGGCATGGCGCGGCCACCCGGAAAACGAGCCGCGACGATGGGGCGCGGCCGGCAGCCGCGGCGCCGGGCAGTTTTCCCCGAGCAGAGTGGAAGGAGGCGCCGTGGCCGGGCGTCCGCCTCCGCCGTGGCAGGCGGCCGGGGCGCCCCTGGAGGGGGCTGGCCTCTGTGGGGAAACGGACTGGTCTCTCACTCCGCGGCTAGGACGAAGCCGCGAAAGGTGCCGTTGTCGCCGGGACGGTCGGGGGAATCGTGGCGCGGGACTCAGGGTTCCCCATGGGGAGGCCCCCAGGCTCAGGCCCCTGGCAACGGAAGGCTGAGCAAGCAGGCCCGAGGCCGGGCCCGGCTTTCGGGGCTGGCCCGGCCCCAGCTGCCGGCGCCAGGGAGGGGACCCCCGGAGGCTGAGGACGGGAGGCGTCGGCCTCCCCGGGGCACGCCTCCCGGAGCTCCTCCTGGCGGTGCCGGAACGCGACCACACGCGATCCCGGACAGGGCCCCGGGGGGGGCCGCCCTGCGGCCCTGTGGTGCCCGAAGTGTGTTCGCCGGGCGTTTTCCGGCCAATTCTCACGAGCGTTCTGCCCAATTCGGGATCGATTTGGGCAGAACGCTCGTGAGAATTGGCCGGCGTTGGGCAGCCCTGGTCAGCGCCCAGTTCCGCGTGCAGCAGGGCCCTTCTCGCTCGGGGCATGGCGCGGCCACCCGGAAAACGAGCCGCGACGATGGGGCGTGGCCGGCAGCCGCGACGCCGGGGAGTTTTCCCCGAGCAGAGTGGATGGAGGCGCCGTGGCCTGGCGTCCGCCTCCGCCGTGGCGGGCGGCCGGGGCGCCCCTGGAGGGGGCTGGCCTCTGTGGGGAAACGGACTGGTCTCTCACTCCGCGGCTAGGACGAAGCCGCGAAAGGTGCCGTTGTCGCCGGGACGGTCGGGGGACTCGTGGCGCAGGACTCAGGGTTCCCCATGGGGAGGCCCCCAGGCTCAGGCCCCTGGCAACGGAAGGCTGAGCAAGCAGGCCCGGGCCCGGGCCCGGGTTTCGGGGCTGGCCCGGCCCCAGCTGCCGGCGCCAGGGAGGTGACCCCCGGAGGCTGAGGAGCGGGAGGCGTCGGCCTCCCCGGGGCACGCCTCCCGGAGCTCCTCCTGGAGGTGCCGGAACGCGACGACCCGCGATCCCGGACAGGGCCCCGGGGGGGGCCGCCCTGGGGCCCTGTGGTGCCCGAAGTGTGTTCGCCGGGCGTTTTCCGGCCAATTCTCACGAGCGTTCTGCCCAAATCGGGATCGATTTGGCTCGTGAGAATAGGCCGGCGTTGGGCAGCCCTGGTCAGCGCCCAGTTCCGCGTGCAGCAGGGCCCTTCTCGCTCGGGGCATGGCGCGGCCACCCGGAAAACGAGCCGCGACGATGGGGCGCGGCCGGCAGCCGCGTCGCTGGGGAGTTTTCCCCGAGCAGATTGGATGGAGGCGCCGTGGCCGGGCGTCCGCCTCCGCCGTGGCGGGCGGCCGGGGCGCCCCTGGAGGGGGCTGGCCTCTGTGGGGAAACGGACTGGTCTCTCACTCCGCGGCTAGGACGAAGCCGCGAAAGGTGCCGTTGTCGCCGGGTCGGGGGACTCGTGGCGCGGGGCTCAGTGTTCCCCATGGGGAGGCCCCCAGGCTCAGGCCCCTGGCAACGGAAGGCTGAGCAAGCAGGCCCGGGCCCGGGCCCGGCTTTCGGGGCTGGCCCGGCCCCAGCTGCCGGCGCCAGGGAGGGGACCCCCGGAGGCTGAGGAGCGGGAGGCGTCGGCCTCCCCGGGGCACGCCTCCCGGAGCTCCTCCTGGCGGTGCCGGAACGCGACGACCCGCGATCCCGGACAGGGCCCCGGGGGGGGCCGCCCTGCGGCCCTGTGGTGCCCGAAGTGTGTTCGCCGGGCGTTTTCCGGCCAATTCTCACGAGCGTTCTGCCCAAATAGGGATCGATTTGGGCAGAACGCTCGTGAGAATTGGCCGGCGTTGGGCAGCCCTGGTCAGCGCCCAGTTCCGCGTGCAGCAGGGCACTTTCTCGCTCGGGGCATGGCGCGGCCACCCGGAAAACGAGCCGCGACGATGGGGCGCGGCCGGCAGCCGCGGCGCCGGGGAGTTTTCCCCGAGCAGAGTGGAAGGAGGCGCCGTGGCCGGGCGTCCGCCTCCGCCGTGGCGGGCGGCCTGGGCGCCCCTGGAGGGGGCTGGCCTCTGTGGGGAAACGGACTGGTCTCTCACTCCGTGGCTAGGACGAAGCCTTGAAAGGTGCTGTTGTCGCCAGGACGGTCGGCGGACTCGTGGCGCGGGACTCAGGTTTCCCCATGGGGAGGCCCCCAGGCTCAGGCCCCTGGCAACGGAAGGCTGAGCAAGCAGGCCAGGGCCCAGGCCCGGCTTCCGGGGCTGGCCCGGCCCCAGCTGCCGGCGCCAGGGAGGGGACCCCCGGAGGCTGAGGAGCGGGAGGCGTCGGCCTCCCCCGGGACGCCTCCCGGAGCTCCTCCTGGCGGTGCCGGAACGCGACGACAGGCGATCCCGGACAGGGCCCCGGGGGGGGCCACCTGCAGCCCTGTGGTGCCCGAAGTGTGTTCGCCGGGCGTTTTCCGGCCAATTCTCACGAGCGTTCTGCCCAAATCGGGATCGATTTGGGCAGAACGCTCGTGAGAATTGGCCGGCGTTGGCAGCCCTGGTCAGCGCCCAGTTCCGCGTGCAGCAGGGCCCTTTCTCGCTCGGGGCATGGCGCGGCCACCCGGAAAACGAGCCGCGACGATGGGGCGCGGCAGGCAGCCGCGGCGCCGGGGAGTTTTCCCCGAGCAGAGTGGATGGAGGCGCCGTGGCCGGGCGTCCGCCTCCGCCGTGGCAGGCGGCCGGGGCGCCCCTGGAGGGGGCTGGCCTCTGTGGGGAAACGGACTGGTCTCTCACTCCGCGGCTAGGACGAAGCCGCGAAAGGTGCCGTTGTCGCCGGGACGGTCGGGGGACTCGTGGCGCGGGACTCAGGGTTCCCCATGGGGAGGCCCCCAGGCTCAGGCCCCTGGCAACGGAAGGCTGAGCAAGCAGGCCCGGGCCCGGGCCCGGCTTTCGGGGCTGGCCCGGCCCCAGCTGCCGGCGCCAGGGAGGGGAAACCCGGAGGCTGAGGGGCGGGAGGCGTCGGCCTCCTCGGGGCACACCTCCCGGAGCTCCTCCTGGCGGTGCCGGAACGCGACGACCCGCGATCCCGGACAGAGCCCCGGGGGGGGCCGCCCTGCGGCCTTGTGGTGCCCGAAGTGTGTTCGCCGGGCGTTTTCCGGCCAATTCTCACGAGCGTTCTGCCCAAATCGGGATCGATTTGGGCAGAACGCTCGTGAGAATTGGCCGGTTTTGGGCAGCCCTGGTCAGCGCCCAGTTCCGCGTGCAGCAGGGCCCTTCTCGCTCGGGGCATGGCGCGGCCACCGGGAAAACGATCCGCGACGATGGGGTGCGGGCGGCAGCCACGGCGCCGGGGAGTTTTCCCCGAGCAGAGTGGATGGAGGCGCCGTGGCCGGGCGTCCGCCTCCGCCGTGGCGGGCGGCCGGGGCGCCCCTGGAGGGGGCTGGCCTCTGTGGGGAAACGGACTGGTCTCTCACTCCGCGGCTAGGACGAAGCCGCGAAAGGTGCCGTTGTCGACGGGACGGTCGGGGGACTCGTGGCGCGGGACTCAGGGTTCCCCATGGGGAGGCCCCCAGGCTCAGGCCCCTGGCAACGGAAGGCTGAGCAAGCAGGCCCGGTCCCGGGCCCGGCTTTCGGGGCTGGCCCGGCCCCAGCTGCCGGCGCCAGGGAGGGGACCCCCGGAGACTGAGGAGCGGGAGGCGTGGCCTCCCCGGGGCACGCGTCGCGGAGCTCCTCCTGGCGGTGCCGGAACGCGACGACCCGCGATCCCGGACAGGGCCCCGGGGGGGGCCGCGCTGCGGCCCTGTGGTGCCCGATGTGTGTTCGCCGGGCGTTTTCCGGCCAATTCTCACGAGCGTTCTGCCCAAATCGGGATCGATTTGGGCAGAACGCTCGTGAGAATTGGCCGGCGTTGGGCAGCCCTGGTCAGCGCCCAGTTCCGCGTGCAGCAGGGCCCTTTCTCGCTCGGGGCATGGCGCGGCCACCCGGAAAACGAGCCGCGACGATGGGTCGTGGCCGGCAGCAGCGGCGCCGGGGAGTTTTCCTCGAGCAGAGTGGATGGAGGCGCCGTGGCGTGGCGTCCGCCTCCGCCGTGGCGGGCGGCCGGGGCGCCCCTGGAGGGGGCTGGCCTCTGTGGGGAAACGGACTGGTCTCTCACTCCGCGGCTTGGACGAAGCCGCGAATGCTGCCGTTGTCGCCGGGACGGTCGGGGGACTCGTGGCGCGGGACTCAGGGTTCCCCATGGGGAGGCCCCCAGGCTCAGGCCCCTGGCAACGGAAGGCTGAGCAAGCAGGCCCTGGCCCTTGCCCGGCTTTCGGGGCTGGCCCGGCCCCAGCTGCCGGCGCCAGGGAGGGGACCCCCGGAGGCTAAGGAGCGGGAGGCATCGGCCTCCCCGGGGCACGCCTCCCGGAGCTCCTCCTGGCGGTGCCGGAACGCGACGACCCGCGATCCCGGACAGGGGCCCGGGGGGGGGCCGCCCTGCGGCCCTGTGGTGCCCGAAGTGTGTTCGCCGGGCGTTTTCCGGCCAATTCTCACGAGCGTTCTGCCCAAATCGGGATCGATTTGGGCAGAACGCTCGTGAGAATTGGCCGGTGTTGGGCAGCCCTGGTCAGCGCCCAGTTCCGCGTGCAGCAGGGCCCTTCTCGCTCGGGGCATGGCGCGGCCACCCGGAAAAGGAGCCGCGACGATGGGGCGCGGCCGGCAGCCGCGGCGCTGGGGAGTTTTCCCCGAGCAGAGTGGATGGAGGCGCCGTGGCCGGGCGTCCGCCTCCGCCGTGGCGGGTGGCCGGGGCGCCCCTGGAGGGGGCTGGCCTCTGTGGGGAAACGGAATGGTCTCTCACTCCGCGGCTAGGACGAAGCCGCGAAAGGTGCCGTTGTCGCCGGGACGGTCGGGGGACTCGTGGCGCGGGACTCAGGGTTCCCCATTGGGAGGCCCCCAGGCTCAGGCCCCTGGCAACGGAAGGCTGAGCAAGCAGGCCCGGGACCGGGCCCGGGTTTCGGGGCTGGCCCGGCCCCAGCTGCCGGCGCCAGGGAGGGGACCCCCGGAGGCTGAGGAGCGGGAGGCGTCGGCCTCCCCGGGGCACGCCTCCCGGAGCTCCTCCTGGCGGTGACGGAACGCGACGACCCGCGATCCCGGACAGGGCTCCGGGGGGGGCCGCCCTGCGGCCCTGTGGTGCCCGAAGTGTGTTCGCCGGGCGTTTTCCGGCCAATTCTCACGAGCGTTCTGCCCAAATCGGGATCGATTTGGGCAGAACGCTCGTGAGAATTGGCCGGCGTTGGGCAGCCCTGGTCAGCGCCCAGTTCCGCGTGCAGCAGGGCCCTTTCTCGCTCGGGGCATGGCGCGGCCACCCGGAAAACGAGCCGCGACGATGGGGCGCGGCCGGCAGCAGCGGCGCCGGGGAGTTTTCCTCGAGCAGAGTGGATGGCGGCGCCGTGGCCGGGCGTCCGCCTCCGCCGTGGCGGGCGGCCGGGGCGCCCCTGGAGGGGGCTGGCCTCTGTGGGGAAACGGAATGGTCTCTCACTCCGCGGCTAGGACGAAGCCGCGAAAGGTGCCGTTGTCGCCGGGACGGTCGGGGGACTCGTGGCGCGGGACTCAGGGTTCCCCATGGGGAGGCCCCCAGGCTCAGGCCCCTGGCAACGGAAGGCTGAGCAAGCAGGCCCGGGCCCGGGCCCGGCTTTAGGGGCTGGCCCGGCCCCAGCTGCCGGCGCCAGGGAGGGGACCCCCAGAGGCTGAGGTGCGGGAGGCGTCGGCCTCCCCGGGGCACGCCTCCCGGAGCTCCTCCAGGAGGTGGCGGAACGGGACGACCCGCGATCCCGGACAGGGCCCCGGGGGGGGCCGCCCTGCGGCCCTGTGGTGCCCGAAGTATGTTCGCCGGGCGTTTTCCGGCCAATTCTCACGAGCGTTCTGCCCAAATCGGGATCGATTTGGGCAGAACGCTCGTGAGAATTGGCCGGCGTTGGGCAGCCCTGGTCAGCGCCCAGTTCCGCGTGCAGCAGGGCCCTTTCTAGCTCGGGGCATGGCGCGGCCACCCGGAAAACGAGCCGCGACGATGGGGCGCGGCCGGCAGCCGCGGCGCCTGGGAGTTTTCCCCGAGCAGAGTGGATGGAGACGCCGTGGCCGGGCGTCCGCCTCCGCCGTGGCGGGTGGCCGGGGCGCCCCTGGAGGGGGCTGGCCTCTGTGGGGAAACGGACTGGTCTCTCACTCCGCGGCTAGGACGAAGCCGCGAAAGGTGCCGTTGTCGCCGGGACGGTCGGGGGACTCGTGGCGCGGGACTCAGGGTTCCCCATTGGGAGGCCCCCAGGCTCAGGCCCCTGGCAACGGAATGCTGAGCAAGCAGGCCCGGGCCCGGGCCCGGCTTTCGGGGCTGGCCCGGCCCCAGCTGCCGGCGCCAGGGAGGGGACCCCCGGAGGCTGAGGAGCGGGAGGCGTCGGCCTCCCCGGGGCACGCCTCCCGGAGCTCCTCCTGGCGGTGACGGAACGCGACAACCCGCGATCCCGGACAGGGCTCCGGGGGGGGCCGCCCTGCGGGCCTGTGGTGCCCGAAGTGTGTTCGCCGGGCGTTTTCCGGCCAATTCTCACGAGCGTTCTGCCCAAATCGGGATCGATTTGGGCAGAACGCTCGTGAGATTTGGCCAGCGTTGGGCAGCCCTGGTCAGCGCCCAGTTCCGCGTGCAGCAGGGCCCTTTCTCGCTCGGGGCATGGCGCGGCCACCCGGAAAACGAGCCGCGACGATGGGGCGCGGCCGGCAGCAGCGGCGCCGGGGAGTTTTCCTCGAGCAGAGTGGATGGCGGCGCCGTGGCCGGGCGTCCGCCTCCGCCGTGGCGGGCGGCCGGGGCGCCCCTGGAGGGGGCTGGCCTCTGTGGGGAAACGGAATGGTCTCTCACTCCGCGGCTAGGACGAAGCCGCGAAAGGTGCCGTTGTCGCCGGGACGGTCGGGGGACTCGTGGCGCGGGACTCAGGGTTCCCCATGGAGAGGCCCCCAGGCTCAGGCCCCTGGCAACGGAAGGCTGAGCAAGCAGGCCCGGGCCCGGGCCCGGCTTTAGGGGCTGGCCCGGCCCCAGCTGCCGGCTCCAGGGAGGGGACCCCCGGAGGCTGAGGAGCGGGAGGCGTCGGCCTCCCCGGGGCACGCCTCCTGGAGCTCCTCCAGGAGGTGCCGGAACGGGACGACCCGCGATCCCGGACAGGGCCCCGGGGGGGGCCGCCCTGCGGCCCTGTGGTGCCCGAAGTATGTTCGCCGGGCGTTTTCGGGCCAATTCTCACGAGCGTTCTGCCCAAATCGGGATCGATTTGGGCAGAACGCTCGTGAGAATTGGCCGGCGTTGGGCAGCCCTGGTCAGCGCCCAGTTCCGCGTGCAGCAGGGCCCTTTCTAGCTCGGGGCATGGCGCGGCCACCCGGAAAACGAGCCGCGACGATGGGGCGCGGCCGGCAGCCGCGGCGCCTGGGAGTTTTCCCCGAGCAGAGTGGATGGAGGCGCCGTGGCCGGGCGTCCGCCTCCGCCGTGGCGGGTGGCCGGGGCGCCCCTGGAGGGGGCTGGCCTCTGTGGGGAAACGGACTGGTCTCTCACTCCGCGGCTAGGACGAAGCCGCGAAAGGTGCCGTTGTCGCCGGGACGGTCGGGGGACTCGGGGCGCGGGACTCAGGGTTCCCCATTGGGAGGCCCCAGGCTCAGGCCCCTGGCAACGGAAGGCTGAGCAAGCAGGCCCGGGCCCGGGCCCGGCTTTCGGGGCTGGCCCGGCCCCAGCTGCCGGCGCCAGGGAGGGGACCCCCGGAGGCTGAGGAGCGGGAGGCGTCGGCCTCCCCGGGGCACGCCTCCCGGAGCTCCTCCTGGCGGTGACGGAACGCGACGACCCGCGATCCCGGACAGGGCTCCGGGGGGGGCCGCCCTGCGGGCCTGTGGTGCCCGAAGTGTGTTCGCCGGGCGTTTTCCGGCCAATTCTCACGAGCGTTCTGCCCAAATCGGGATCGATTTGGGCAGTACGCTCGTGAGAATTGGCCAGCGTTGGGCAGCCCTGGTCAGCGCCCAGTTCCTCGTGCAGCAGGGCCCTTTCTCGCTCGGGGCATGGTGCGGCCACCCGGAAAACGAGCCGCGACGATGGGGCGCGGCCGGCAGCAGCGGCGCCGGGGAGTTTTCCTCGAGCAGAGTGGATGGCGGCGCCGTGGCCGGGCGTCCGCCTCCGCCGTGGCGGGCGGCCGGGGCGCCCCTGGAGGGGGCTGGCCTCTGTGGGGAAACGGAATGGTCTCTCACTCCGCGGCTAGGACGAAGCCGCGAAAGGTGCCGTTGTTGCCGGGACGGTCGGGGGACTCGTGGCGAGGGACTCAGGGTTCCCCATGGGGAGGCCCCCAGGCTCAGGCCCCTGGCAACGGAAGGCTGAGCAAGCAGGCCCGGGCCCGGGCCCGGTTTCGGGGCTGGCCCGGCCCCAGCTGCCGGCGCCAGGGAGGGGACCCCCGGAGGCTGAGGAGCGGGAGGCGTCGGCCTCCCCGGGGCACGCCTCCCGGAGCTCCTCTTGGCGGTGCCGGAACGCGACGACCTGCGATCCCGGACAGGCCCCGGGGGGGGCCGCCCTGCGGCCCTGTGGTGCCCAAAGTGTGTTCGCCGGGCGTTTTCCGGCCAATTCTCACGAGCGTTCTGCCCAAATCGGGATCGATTTGGGCAGAACGCTCGTGAGAATTGGCCGGCGTTGGGCAGCCCTGGTCAGCGCCCAGTTCCGCGTGCAGCAGGGCCCTTTCTCGCTCGGGGCATGGCGCGGCCACACGGAAAACGAGCCGCGACGATGGGGCGCGGCCGGAAGCCGCGGCGCCGGGGAGTTTTACCCGAGCAGAGTGGATGGAGGCGCCGTGGCCTGGCGTCCGCCTCCGCCGTGGCGGGCGGCCGGGGCGCCCCTGGAGGGGGCTGGCCTCTGTGGGGAAACGGACTGGTCTCTCACTCCGCGGCTAGGACGAAGCCGCGAAAGGTGCCGTTGTCGCCGGGACGGTCGGGGGATTCGTGGCGCGGGACTCAGGGTTCCCCATGGGGAGGCCCCCAGGCTCAGGCCCCTGGCAACGGAAGGCTGAGCAAGCAGGCCCGAGCCCGGGCCCGGCTTTCGGGGATGGCCCGGCCCCAGCTGCCGGCGCCAGGGAGGGGACCCCCAGAGGCTGAGGAGCGGGAGGCGTCGGCCTCCCCGGGGCACGCCTCCCGGAGCTCCTCCTGGAGGTGCCGGAACGCGACGACCCGCGATCCCGGACAGGGCCCCGGGGGGGCCGCCCTGCGGCCCTGTGCTGCCCGAAGTGTGTTCGCCGGGCGTTTTCCGGACAATTCTCACGAGCGTTCTGCCCAAATCGGGATCGATTTGGGCAGAACGCTCGTGAGAATGGGCCGGCGTTGGGCAGCCATGGTCAGCGCCCAGTTCCGCGTGCAGCAGGGCCCTTTCTCGCTCGGGGCATGGCGCGGCCACCCAGAAAACGAGCCGCGACGATGGGGCGCGGCCGGCAGCCGCTGCGCCGGGCAGTTTTCCCTGAGCAGAGTGGATGGAGGCGCCGTGGCCGGGCGTCCGCCTCCGCCGTGGCGGGCGGCCGGGGCGCCCCTGGAGGGGGCTGGCCTCTGTGGGGAAACGGACTGGTCTCTCACTCCGCGGCTAGGACGAAGCCGAGAATGGTGCCGTTGTCGCCGGGACGTTCGGGGGACTCGTGGCGCGGGACTCAGAGTTCCCCATGAGGAGGCCCCCAGGCTCAGGCCCCTGGCAACGGAAGGCTGAGCAAGCAGGCCCGGGCCCGGGCCCGGCTCTCGGGGCTGGCCCGGCCTCAGCTGCCGGCGCCAGGTAGGGGACCCCCGGAGGCTGAGGAGCGGGAGGCGTTGGCCTCCCCGGGGCACGCCTCCCGGAGCTCCTCCTGGCGGTGCCGGAACGCGACGACCCGCGATCCCGGACTGGGCCCCGTGGGGGGCCGCCCTGCGGCCCTGTGGTGCCCGAAGTGTGTTCGCCGGGCGTTTTCCGGCCAATTCTCACGAGCGTTCTGCCCAAATCGGGATCGATTTGGGCAGAACGCTCGTGAGAATTGGCCGGCGTTGGGCAGCCCTGGTCAGCGCCCAGTTCCGCGTGCAGCAGGGCCCTTCTCGCACGGGGCCTGGCGCGGCCACCCGGAAAACGAGCCACGACGATGGGGCGCGACCGGCAGCCTCGGCGCTGGGGAGTTGTCCCCGAGCAGAGTGGATGGAGGCGCCGTGGCCTGGCGTCCGCCTCCGCCGTGGCGGGCGACCGGGGCGCCCCTGGAGGGGGCTGGCCTCTGTGGGGAAACGGACTGGTCTCTCACTCCGCGGCTAGGACGAAGCCGCGAAAGGTGACGTTGTCGCCGGGACGGTCGGGGGACTCGTGGCGCGGGACTGAGGGTTCCCCATGGGGAGGCCCCCAGGCTCAGGCCCCTGGCAACGGAAGGCTGAGCAAGCAGGCCCGGGCCCGGGCCCGGCTTTCGGGGCTGGCCCGGCCCCAGCTGCCGGCGCCAGGGAGGGGACCCCCGGAGGCTGAGGAGCGGGAGGCGTCGGCCTCCCCGGGGCACGCCTCCCGGAGCTCCTCCTGGCGGTGCCGGAACGCGACGACCTGCGATCCCGGACAGGGCCCCAGGGGGGGCCGCCCTGCGGCCCTGTGGTGCCCGAAGTGTGTTCGCCGGGCGTTTTCCGGCCAATTCTCACGAGCGTTCTGACCAAATCGGGATCGATTTGGGCAGAACGCTCGTGAGAATTGGCCGGCGTTGGGCAGCCCTGGTCAGCGCCCAGTTCCGCGTGCAGCAGGGCCCTTTCTCGCTCGGGGCATGGCGCGGCCACCCGGAAAACGAGCCGCGATGATGGGGCGCGGCCGGCAGCCGCGGCGCCGGGCAGTTTTCCCCAAGCAGAGTGGATGGAGGCGCCGTGGCCGGGCGTCCGCCTCCGCCGTGGCGGGCGGCCGGGGCGCCCCTGGAGGGGGCTGGCCTCTGTGGGGAAACGGACTGGTCTCTCACTCCGCGGCTAGGACGAAGCCGCGAAAGGTTCCGTTGTCGCCGGGACGGTCGGGGGACTCGTGGCGCGGGACTCAGGGTTCCCCATGGGGAGGCCCCCAGGCTCAGGCCCCTGGCAACGGAAGGCTGAGCAAGCAGACCCGGGCCCGGGCCCGGCTTTCGGGGCTGGCCCGGCCCCAGCTGCCGGCGCCAGGGAGGGGACCCCCGGAGGCTGAGGAGCGGGAGGCGTCGGCCTCCCCGGGGCACGCCTCCCGGAGATCCTCCTGGCGGTGCCGGAACGCGACGACCCGCGATCCCGGACAGGGCTCCGGGGGGGGCCGCCCTGCGGCCCTGTGGTGCCCGAAGTGTGTTCGCCGGGCGTTTTCCGGCCAATTCTCACGAGCGTTCTGCCCAAATCGGGATCGATTTGGGCAGAACGCTCGTGAGAATTGGCCGGCGTTGGGCAGCCATGGTCAGCGCCCAGTTCCGCGTGTAGCAGGGCCCTTTCTCGCTCGGGGCATGGCGCGGCCACCCAGAAAACGAGCCGCGACGATGGGGCGCGGCCGGCAGCCGCTGCGCCGGGCAGTTTTCCCTGAGCAGAGTGGATGGAGGCGCCGTGGCCGGGCGTCCGCCTCCGCCGTGGCGGGCGCCCGGGGCGCCCCTGGAAGGGGCTGGCCTCTGTGGGGAAACGGACTGGTCTCTCACTCCGCGGCTAGGACGAAGCCGAGAATGGTGCCGTTGTCGCCGGGACGTTCGGGGGACTCGTGGCGCGGGACTCAGAGTTCCCCATGTGTAGGCCCCCAGGCTCAGGCCCCTGGCAACGGAAGGCTGAGCAAGCAGGCCCGGGCCCGGGCCCGGCTCTCGGGGCTGGCCCGGCCTCAGCTGCCGGCGCCAGGGAGGGGACCCCCGGAGGCTGAGGAGCGGGAGGCGTTGGCCTCCCCGGGGCACGCCTCCCGGAGCTCCTCCTGGCGGTGCCGGAACGCGACGACCCGCGATCCCGGACTTGGCCCCGTGGGGGGCCGCCCTGCGGCCCTGTGGTGCCCGAAGTGTGTTCGCCGGGCGTTTTCCGGCCAATTCTCACGAGCGTTCTGCCCAAATCGGGATCGATTTGGGCAGAACGCTCGTGAGAATTGGCCGGCGTTGGGCAGCCCTGGTCAGCGCCCAGTTCCGCGTGCAGCAGGGCCCTTCTCGCACGGGGCCTGGCGCGGCCACCCGGAAAACGAGCCACGACGATGGGGCGCGACCGGCAGCCTCGGCGCCGGGGAGTTTTCCCCGAGCACAGTGGATGGAGGCGCCGTGGCCGGGCGTCCGCCTCCGCTGTGGCGGGCGGCCGGGGCGCCCCTGGTGGGGGCTGGCCTCTGTGGGGAAAAGGACTGGTCTCTCACACCGCGGCTAGGACGAAGCCGCGAAAGGTGCCGTTGTGCCGGGACGGTCGGCGGACTCGTGGCGCGGGACTCAGGGTTCCCCATGGGGAGGCCCCCAGGCTCAGGCCCCTGGCAACGGAAGGCTGAGCAAGCAGGCCCGGGCCCGGGCCCGGCTTTCGGGGCTGGCCCGGCCCCAGCTGCCGGCGCCAGGGAGGGGACCCCCGGAGGCTGAGGAGCGGGAGGCGTCGGCCTCCCCGGGGCACGCCTCCCGGAGCTCCTCCTGGCGGTGCCGGAACGCGACGACCCGCGATCCCGGACAGGGCCCCGGGGGGGGCGCCCTGCGGCCCTGTGGTGCCCGAAGTGTGTTCCCCGGGCGTTTTCCGGCCAATTCTCACGAGCGTTCTGCCCAAATCGGGATCGATTTGGGCAGAACGCTCGTGAGAATTGGCCAGCGTTGGGCAGCCCTGGTCAGCGCCCAGTTCCGCGTGCAGCAGGGCCGTTTCTCGCTCGGGGCATGGCGCGGCCACCCGGAAAACGAGCCGCGACGATGGGGCGCGGCCGGCGGCCCCAGCGCCGGGGAGTTTTCCCCGAGCAGAGTGGATGGAGGCGCCGTGGCCTGGCGTCCGCCTCCGCCGTGGCGGGCGACCGGGGCGCCCCTGGAGGGGGCTGGCCTCTGTGGGGAAACGGACTGGTCTCTCACTCCGCGGCTAGGACGAAGCCGCGAAAGGTGACGTTGTCGCCGGTACGGTCGGGGGACTCGTGGCGCGGGACTCAGGGTTCCCCATGGGGAGGCCCCCAGGCTCAGGCCCCTGGCAACGGAAGGCTGAGCAAGCAGGCCCGGGCCCGGGCCCGGCTTTCGGGGCTGGCCCGGCCCCAGCTGCCGGCGCCAGGGAGGGGACCCCCGGAGGCTGAGGAGCGGGAGGCGTCGGCCTCCCCGGGGCACGCCTCCCGGAGCTCCTCCTGGCGGTGCCGGAACGCGACGACCCGCGATCCCGGACAGGGCCCCGGGGGGGGCCGCCCTGCGGCCCTGTCGTGCCCGAAGTGTGTTCGCCGGGCGTTTTCCGGCCAATTCCCACGAGCGTTCTGCCCAAATCGGGATCGATTTGGGCAGAACGCTCGTGAGAATTGGCCGGCGTTGGGCAGCCCTGGTCAGCGCCCAGTTCCGCGTGCAGAAGGGCCCTTTCTCGCTCGGGGCATGGCGCGGCCACCCAGAAAACGAGCCGCGACGATGGGGCGCGGCCAGAAGCCGCGGCGCCGGGCAGTTTTCCCAGAGCAGAGTGGATGGAGGCGCCGTGGCCGGGCGTCCGCCTCCGCCGTGGAGGGCGGCCGGGGCGCCCCTGGAGGGGGCTGGCCTCTGTGGGGAAACGGACTGGTCTCTCACTCCGCGGCTAGGACGAAGCCGCGAAAGGTGCCGGTGTCGCCGGGACGGTCGGGGGACTCGTGGCGCGGGACTCAGGTTTCCCCATGGGGAGGCCCCTAGGCTCAGGCCCCTGGCAACTGAAGGCGGAGCAAGCAGTCCCGGGCCCGGGCCCGGCTTTCGGGGCTGGCCCGGCCCCAGCTGCCAGCGCCAGGGAGGGGACCCCCGGAGGCTGAGGAGCGGGAGGAGTCGGCCTCCCCGTGGTACGCCTCCCGGAGCTCCTCCTGGCGGTGCCGGAACACGACGACCCGCGATCCCGGACAGGGCTCCGGGGGGGGCTCCCTGCGGCCCTGTGGTGCCCGAAGTGTGTTCGCCGGGCGTTCTGCCCAAATCGGGATCGATTTCGGCAGAAGGCTCGTGAGAATTGGCCAGCGTTGGGCAGCCCTGGTCAGCGCCCAGTTCCGCGTGCAGCAGGGCCCTTTCTCGCTCGGGGCATGGCGCGGCCACCCGGAAAACGAACCGCGACGATGGGGAGCAGCCGGCAGCCGCGGCGCCGGGGAGTTTTCCCGGAGCAGAGTGGATGGAGGCGCCGTGGCCGGGCGTCGGCCTCCATCGTGGCGGGCGGCCGGGGCGCCCCTGGAGGGGGCTGGCCTCTGTGGGGAAACGGACTGGTCTCTCACTCCGCGGCTAGGACGAAGCCGCGAAAGGTGCCGTTGTCGCCGGGACGGTCGGGGGACTCGTGGCGCGGGACTCAGGGTTCCCCATGGGGAGGCCCCCAGGCTCAGGCCCCTGGCAACGGAAGGCTGAGCAAGCAGGCCCGGGCCCGGGCCCAGCTTTCGGGGCTGGCCCGGCCCCAGCTGCCGGCGCCAGGGAGGGGACCCCCGGAGGCTGAGGAGCGGGAGGCGTCGGCCTCCCCGGGGCACGCCTCCCGGAGCTCCTCCTGGCGGTGCCGGAACGCGACGACCCGCGATCCCGGACAGGGCCCCGGGGGGGGCCGCCCTGCGGCCCTGCGGTGCCCGAAGTGTGTTCGCCGGGAGTTTTCCGGCCAATTCTCACGAGCGTTCTGCCCAAATCGGGATTGATTTGGGCAGAAGGCTCGTGGGAATTGGCCGGCGTTGGGCAGCCCTGGTCAGCGCCCAGTTCTGCATGCCGCAGGGCCCTTCTCGCTCGGGGCATGGCGCGGCCACCCGGAAAACGAGCCGCGACGATGGGGCGCGGCTGGCAGCCGCGGCGCCGGGGAGTTTTCCCCTAGTAGAGTGGATGGAGGCGCCGTGGACGGGCGTCCGCCTCCGCCGTGGCGGGCGGCCGGGGCGCCCCTGGAGGGGGCTGGCCTATGTGGGGAAACGGACTGGTCTCTCACTCCGCGGCTAGGACGAAGCCGCGAAAGGTGCCGTTGTCGCCGGGACGGTCGGGGGACTCGTGGCGAGGGACTCAGGGTTCCCCATGGGGAGGCCCCCAGGCTCAGGCCCCTGGCAACGGAAGGCTGAGCAAGCAGGCCCGGGCCCGGGCCCGGCTTTCGGGGCTGGCCCGGCCCCAGCTGCCGGCGCCAGGGAGGGGCCCCCGTAGGCTAAGGAGCGGGAGGCGTCGGCCTCCCCGGGGCACGCCTCCCGGAGCTCCTCCTGGCGGTGCCGGAAGGCGACGACCCTCGATCCCGGACAGGGCTCCAGGGGGGGCCGCCCTGCGGCCCTGTGGTGCCCGAAGTGTGTTCGCCGGGCGTTTTCCGGCCAATTCTCACGAGCGTTCTGCCCAAATCGGGATCGATTTGGGCAGAACGCTCGTGAGAATTGGCCGGCGTTGGGCAGCCCTGGTCAGCGCCCAGTTCCGCGTGCAGCAGGGCCCTTCTCGCTCGGGACATGGCGCGGCCACCCGGAAAATGAGCCGCGACGATGGGGCGGGGCCGGCAGCCGCGGCGCCGGGGAGTTTTCCCCTAGCAGAGTGGATGGAGGCGCCGTGGACGGGCGTCCGCCTCCGCCGTGGCGGGCGGCCGGGGCGCCCCTGGAGGGGGCTGGCCTCTGTGGGGAAAAGGACTGGTCTCTCACTCCGCGGCTAGGACGAAGCCGCGAAAGGTGCCGTTGTCGCCGGGACGGTCGGGGGACTCGTGGCGAGGGACTCAGGGTTCCCCATGGGGAGGCCCCCAGGCTCAGGCCCCTGGCAACGGAAGGCTGAGCAAGCAGGCCCGGGCCCGGGCCCGGCTTTCGGGGCTGGCCCGGCCCCAGCTGCCGGCGCCAGGGAGGGACCCCCGGAGGCTGAGGAGCGGGAGGCGTCGGCCTCCCCGGGGCACGCTTCCCGGAGCTCCTCCTGGCGGTGCCGGAACGCGACGACCCGCGATCCCGGACAGGGCCCCGGGGGGGGCCGCACTGAGGCCCTGTGGTGCCCGAAGTGTGTTCGCCGGGCGTTTTCCGGCCAATTCTCACGAGCGTTCTGCCCAAATCGGGATCGATTTGGGCAGAACGCTCGTGAGAATTGGCCGGCGTTGGGCAGCCCTGGTCAGCGCCCAGTTCCGCGTGCAGCAGGGCCCTTCTCGCTCGGGGCATGGCGCGGCCACCCGGAAAACGAGCCGCGACGATGGGGCGTGGCCGGCAGCCGCGGCGCCGGGGAGTATTCCCCGAGCAGAGTGGATGGAGGCGCCGTGGCCTGGCGTCCGCCTCCGCCGTGGTGGGCGGCCGGGGCGCCCCTGGAGGGGGCTGTCCTCTGTGGGGAAACGGACTGGTCTCTCACTCCGCGGCTAGGACGAAGCCGCGAAAGGTGCCGTTGTCGCCGGGACGGTCGGGGGACTCGTGGCGCGGGACTCAGGGTTCCCCATGTGGAGGCCCCCAGGCTCAGGCCCCTGGCAACGGAAGGCTGAGCAAGCAGGTCCGGGACCGGGCCCGGCTATCGGGGCTGGCCCGGCCCCAGCTGCCGGCGCCAGGGAGTGGACCCCCGGAGGCTGAGGAGCGGGAGGCGTCGGCCTCCCCGGGGCACGCCTCCCGGAGCTCCTCCTGGAGGTGCCGGAACGCGACGATCCGAGATCCCGGACAGGGCCCCGGGGGGGGCCGCCCTGCGGCCCTGTGGTGCCCGAAGTGTGTTCGCCGGGCGTTTTCCGGCCAATTCTCACGAGCGTTCTGCCCAAATCGGGATCGATTTTGGCAGAACGCTCGTGAGAATTGGCCGGCCTTGGGCAGCCCTGGTCAGCGCCCAGTTCCGCGTGCAGCAGGGCCCTTCTTGCAAGGGGCATGGCGCGGCCACCCGGAAAACGAGCCACGACGATGGGGCGCGACCGGCAGCCTCGGCGCCGGGGAGTTTTCCCCGAGCAGAGTGGATGGAGGCGCCGTGGCCGGGCGTCCGCCTCCGCCGTGGCGGGCGGCCGGGGCGCCCCTGGAGGGGGCTGGCCTCTGTGGGGAAAAGGACTGGTCTCTCACTCCGCGGCTAGGACGAAGCCGCGAAAGGTGCCGTTGTGCCGGGATGGTCGGCGGACTCGTGGCGCGGGACTCAGGGTTCCCCATGGGGAGGCCCCCAGGCTCAGGCCCCTGGCAACGGAAGGCTGAGCAAGAAGGCCCGGGCCCGGGCCCGGCTTTCGGGTCTGGCCCGGCCCCAGCTGCCGGCGCCAGGGAGGGGACCCCCGGAGGCTGAGGAGCGGGAGGCGTCTGCCTCCCCGGGGCACGCCTCCCGGAGCTCCTCCTGGCGGTGCCGGAACGCGACGACCCGCGATCCCGGAGAGGGCCCCGAGGGGGGCCGCCCTGCGGCCCTGTGGTGCCCGAAGTGTGTTCGCCGGGCGTTTTCCGGCCAATTCTCACGAGCGTTCTGCCCAAATCGGGATCGATTTGGGCAGAACGCTCGTGAGAATTGGCCGGCGTTGGGCAGCCCTGGTCAGCGCCCAGTTCCGCGTACAGCAGGGCCCTTCTCGCTCGGGGCATGGCGCGGCCACCTGGAAAATGAGCCGCGACGATAGGGCGCTGCCGGCAGCCGCGGCGCCGGGGAGTATTCCCCGAGCAGAGTGGATGGAGGCGCCGTGGCCGGGCGTCCGCCTCCGCCGTGGCGGGCGGCCCGGGCGCCCCTGGAGGGGGCTGGCCTCTGTGGGGAAACGGACTGGTCTCTCACTCCGCGGCTAGGACGAAGCCGCGAAAGGTGCCGTTGTCGCCGGGACGGTCGGGGGACTCGTGGCGCGGGACTCAGGGTTCCCCATGGGGAGGCCCCCAGGCTCAGGCCCCTGGCAACGGAAGGCTGAGCAAGCAGGCCCGGGCCTGGGCCCGTCTTTCGGGGCTGGCCCGGCCCCAGCTGCTGGCGCCAGGGAGGGGACCCCCGGAGGCTGAGGAGCGGGAGGCGTCGGCCTCCCCGGGGCACGCCTCCCGGAGCTCCTCCTGGCGGTGCCGGAACGCGACAACCCGCGATCCCGGACAGGGCCCCGGGGGGGGCCGCCCTGCGGCCCTGTGATGCCCGAAGTGTGTTCGCCGGGCGTTTTCCGGCCAATTCTCACGAGCGTTCTGCCCAAATCGGGATCGATTTGGGCAGAACGCTCGTGAGAATTGGCCGGCGTTGGGCAGCCCTGGTCAGCGCCCAGTTCCGCGTGCAGCAGGGCCCTTTCTCGCTCGGGGCATGGCGCGGCCATCCGGAAAACGAGCTGTGACGATGGGTCGCGGCCGGCAGCCGCGGCGCCGGGGAGTTTTCCCCGAGCAGAGTGGATGGAGGCGCCGTGGCCGGGCGTCCGCCTCCGCCGTGGCGGGCGGCCGGGGTGCCCCTGGAGGGGGCTGGCCTCTGTGGGGAAACGGACTGGTCTCTCACTCCGCGGCTAGGACGAAGCCGCGAAAGGTGCCGTTGTCGCTGGCACGGTCGGGGGACTCGTGGCGCGGGACTCAGGGTTCCCCATGGGGAGGCCCCCAGGCTCAGGCCCCTGGCAACGGAAGGCTGAGCAAGCAGGCCCGGGCCCGGGCCCGGCTTTCGGGGCTGGCCCGGCCCCAGCTGCCGGCGCCAGGGAGGCGAACCCCGGAGGCTGAGGAGCGGGAGGCGTCGGCCTCCCCGGGGCATGCCTCCCGGAGCTCCTCCTGGAGGTGCCGGAACGCGACGACCCGCGATCCCGGACAGGGCCCCGTGGGGGGCCGCCCTGCGGCCCTGTGGTGCCCGAAGTGTGTTCGCCGGGCGTTTTCCGGCCAATTCCCACGAGCGTTCTGCCCAAATCGGGATCGATTTGGGCAGAACGCTCGTGAGAATTGGCCGGCGTTGGGCAGCCCTGGTCAGCGCCCTGTTCCGCGTGCAGCAGGGCCCTTTCTCGCTCGGGGCATGGCGCGGCCACCCAGAAAACGAGCCGCGATGACGGGGCGCGGCCGGAAGCCGCGGCGCCGGGCAGTTTTCCCCGAGCAGAGTGGATGGAGGCGCCGTGGCCGGGCGTCCGCCTCCGCCGTGGCGGGCGGCCGGGGCGCCCCTGGAGGGGGCTGGCCTCTGTGGGGAAACGGACTGGTCTCTCACTCCGCGGCTAGGACGAAGCCGCGAAAGGTGCCGGTGTCGCCGGGACGGTCAGGGGACTCGTGGCGCGGGACTCAGGTTTCCCCATGGGGAGGCCCCTAGGCTCAGGCCCCTGGCAACGGAAGGCGGAGCAAGCAGTCCCGGGCCCGGGCCCGGCTTTCGGGGCTGGCCCGGCCCCAGCTGCCAGCGCCAGGGAGGGGACCCCCGGAGGCTGAGGAGCGGGAGGCGTCGGCCTCCCCGGGGTACGCCTCCAGGAGCTCCTCCTGGCGGTGCCGGAACGCGACGACCCGCGATCCCGGACAGGGCTCCGGGGGGGGCCTCCCTGCGGCCCTGTGGTGCCCGAAGTGTGTTCGCCGGGCGTTTTCCGGCCAATTCTCACGAGCGTTCTGCCCAAATCGGGATCGATTTGGGCAGAACGCTCGTGTGAATTGGCCAGCGTTGGGCAGCCCTAGTCAGCGCCCAGTTCCACGTGCAGCAGGGCCCTTTCTCGCTCGGGGCATGGCGCGGCCACCCGGAAAACGAACCGCGACGATGGGGCGCAGCCGGCAGCCGCGGCGCCGGGGAGTTTTCCCGGAGCAGAGTGGATGGAGGCGCCGTGGCCGGGCGTCGGCCTCCATCGTGGCGGGCGGCCGGAGCGCCCCTGGAGGGGGCTGGCCTCTGTGGGGAAACGGACTGGTCTCTCACTCCGCGGCTAGGACGAAGCCGCGAAAGGTGCCGTTGTCGCCGGGACGGTCGGGGGACTCGTGGCGCGGGACTCAGGGTTCCCCATGGGGAGGCCCACAGGCTCAGGCCCCTGGCAACGGACGGCTGAGCAAGCAGGCCCGGGCCCGGGCCCAGCTTTCGGGGCTGGCCCGGCCCCAGCTGCCGGCGCCAGGGAGGGGACCCCCGGAGGCTGAGGAGCGGGAGGCGTCGGCCTCCCCGGGGCACGCCTCCCGGAGCTCCTCCTGGCGGTGCCGGAACGCGACGACCCGCGACCCCGGACAGGGCCCCGGGGGGGGCCGCACTGCGGCCCTGTGGTGCCCGAAGTGTTCTCGCCGGGCGTTTTCCGGCCAATTCTCACGAGCATTCTGCCCAAATCGGGATCGATTTGGGCAGAAAGCTCGTGAGAATTGGCCGGCGTTGGGCAGCCCTGGTCAGCGCCCAGTTCCGCGTGCAGCAGGGCCCTTCTCGCTCGGGGCATGGCGCGGCCACCCGGAAAACGAGCCGCGACGAGGGGGCGCGGCCGGCAGCCGCGGCGCCGGGGAGTTTTCCCCGAGCAGAGTGGATGGAGGCGCCGTGGCCGGGCGTCCGCCTCCGCCGTGGCGGGCGGCCGGGGCGCCCCTGGAGGGGGCTGGCCTCTGTGGGGAAACGGACTGGTCTCTCACTCCGCGGCTAGGACGAAGCCGCGAAAGGTGCCGTTGTCGCCGGGACGGTCGGGGGACTCGTGGCGCGGGACTGAGGGTTCCCCATGGGGAGGCCCCCAGGCTCAGGCCCCTGGCAACGGAAGGCTGAGCAAGCAGGCCCGGGCCCGGGCCCGGCTTTCGGGGCTGGCCCGGCCCCAGCTGCCGGCGCCAGGGAGGGGACCCCAGGAGGCTGAGGAGCGGGAGGCGTCGGCCTCCCCGGGGCACGCGTCCCGGAGCTCCTCCTGGCGGTGCCGGAACGCGACGACCCGCGATCCCGGACAGGGCCCCGGGGGGGGCCGCCCTGCGGCCCTGTGGTGCCCGAAGTGTGTTCGCCGGGCGTTTTCTGGCCAATTCTCACGAGCGTTCTGCCCAAATCGGGATCGATTTGGGCAGAACGCTCGTGAGAATTGGCCGGCGTTGAGCAGCCCTGGTCAGCGCCCAGTTCCGCGTGCAGCAGGGCCCTTCTCGCTCGGGGCATGGCGCGGCCACCCGGAAAACGAGCCACGACGATGGGGCGCGACCGGCAGCCTCGGCGCCGGGGAGTTTTCCCCGAGCAGAGTGGATGGAGGCGCCGTGGCCGGGCGTCCGCCTCCGCCGTGGCGGGCGGCCGGGGCGCCCCTGGAGGGGGCTGGCCTCTGTGGGGAAACGGACTAGTCTCTCACTCCGCGGCTAGGACGAAGCCGCGAAAGGTGCAATTGTCGCCGGGACGGTCGGGGGACTCGTGGCCTGGGACTCAGGGTTCCCCATGGGGAGGCCCCAAGGCTCAGGCCCCTGGCAACGGAAGGCTGAGCAAGCAGGCCCGGGCCCGGGCCCGGCTTTCGGGGCTGGCCCGGCCCCAGCTGCCGGCGCCAGGGAGGGGACCCCCGGAGGCTGAGGAGCGGGAGGCGTCGGCCTCCCCGGGGCACGCCTCCCGGAGCTCCTCCTGCCGGTGCCGGAACACGACGACCCGCGATCCCGGACAGGGCCCCGGGGGGGGCCGCCCTGCGGCCCTGCGCTGCCCGAAGTGTGTTCGCCGGGCGTTTTCCGGCCAATTCTCACGAGCGTTCTGCCCAAATCGGGATCAGAACGCTCGTGAGAATTGGCCGGCGTTGGGCAGCCCTGGTCAGCGACCAGTTCCGCGTGCAGCAGGGCCCTTTCTCGCTCGGGGCATGGCGCGGCCACCCAGAAAACGAGCCACGACGATGGGGCGCGGTCGGCAGCCGCGGCGCCGGGCAGTTTTCCCCAAGCAGAGTGGATGGAGGCGCCGTGGCCGGGCGTCCGCCTCCGCCGTGGCGGGCGGCCGGGGCGCCCCTGGAGGGGGCTGGCCTCTGTGGGGAAACGGACTGGTCTCTCACTCCGTGGCTAGGACGAAGCCGCGAAAGGTGCCGTTGTCGCTGCGATGGTCGGGGGACTCGTGGCGCGGGACTCAGGGTTCCCCATGGGGAGGCCCCCAGGCTCAGGCCCCTGGCAACGGAAGGCTGAGCAAGCAGGCCCGGGCCCGGGCCGGGCTTTCGGGGCTGGCCCGGCCCCAGCTGCCTGTGCCAGGGAGGGGACCCCCGGATGCTGAGGAGCGGGAGGCGTCGGCCTCCCCGGGGCACGCGTCCCGGAGCTCCTCCTGGCGGTGCCGGAACGTGACGACACGCGATCCCGGAGAGGGCCCCGGGGGGGGCCGCCCTGCGGCCCTGTGGTGCCCGAAGTGTGTTCGCCGGGCGTTTTCCGGCCAATTCTCACGAGCGTTCGGCCCAAATCGGGATCGATTTGGGCAGAACGCTCGTGAGAATTGGCCGGCGTTGGGCAGCCCTGGTCAGCGCCCAGTTCCACGTGCAGCAGGGCCCTTTCTCGCTCGGGGCATGGCGCGGCCACCCGGAAAACGAGCCGCGACGATGGGGCGCGGCCGGCAGCCGCGGCGCCGGGGAGTTTTCCCCGAGCAGAGTGGATGGAGGCGCCGTGGCCGGGCGTCCGCCTCCGCCGTGGCGGGCGGCCGGGGCGCCCCTGGAGGGGGCTGGCCTCTGTGGGGAAACGGACTGGTCTCTCACTCCGCGGCTAGGACGAAGCCGCGAAAGGTGCCGTTGTCGCCGGGACGGTCGGTGGACTCGTCGCGAGGGACTCAGGGTTCCCCATGGGGAGGCCCCCAGGCTCAGGCCCCTGGCAACGGAAGGCTGAGCAAGCAGGCCCGGGCCCGGGCCCGGCTTTCGGGGCTGGCCCGGCCCCAGCTGCCGGCGCCAGGGAGGGGACCCCCGGAGGCTGAGGAGCGGGAGGCGTCGGCCTCCCCTGGGCACGCCTCCCGGAGCTCCTCCTGGAGGTGCCGGAACACTACGACCCGCGATCCCGGACAGGGCCCTGGGGGGGCCGCCCTGCAGCCCTGTGGTGCCCGAAGTGTGTTCGCCGGGCGTTTTCTGGCCAATTCTCACGAGCGTTCTGCCCAAATCGGGATCGATTTGGGCAGAAGCTCGTGAGAATTGGCCGGCGTTGGGCAGCCATGGTCAGCGCCCAGTTCCGCGTGCAGCAGGGCCCTTTCTCGCTCGGGGCATGGCGCGGCCACCCGGAAAACGAGCCGCGACGATGGGGCGCGGCCGGAAGCCGCGGCGCCGGGGAGTTTACCCCGAGCAGAGTGGATGGAGGCGCCGTGGCCGGGCGTCCGCCTCCGCCGTGGCGGGCGGCCGGGGCGCCCCTGGAGGGGGCTGGCCTCTGTGGGGAAACGGACTGGTCTCTCACTCCGCGGCTAGGACGAAGCCGCGAAAGGTGCCGTTGTCGCCGGTACGGTCGGGGGACTCGTGGCGCGGGACTCAGGGTTCCCCATGGGGAGGCCCCCAGGCTCAGGACCCTGGCAACGGAAGTCTGAGCAAGCAGGCCCGGGCCCGGGCCCGGCTTTCCGGGCTGGTCCGGCCCCAGCTGCCGGCGCCAGGGAGGGGACCCCCGGAGGCTGAGGAGCGGGAGGCGTCGGCCTCCCCGGGGCACGCCTCCCGGAGCTCCTCCTGGCGGTGCCGGAACGCGACGACCCGCGATCCCGGACAGGGCCCAGGGGGGGGCCGCCCTGCGGCCCTGTGGTGCCCGAAGTGTGTTCGCTGGGCGTTTTCCGGCCAATTCTCACGAGCGTTCTGCCCAAATCGGGATCCATTTGGGCAGAACGCTCGTGAGAATTGGCCGGCGTTGGGCAGCCCTGGTCAGCGCCCAGTTCCGCGTGCAGCAGGGCCCTTTCTCGCTCGGGGCATGGCGCGGCCACCCAGAAAACGAGCCGCGACGATGGGACGCGGCCGGCAGCCGCGAGGCCGGGCAGTTTTCCCCGAGCAGAGTGGATGGAGGTGCCGTGGCCGGGCGTCCGCTTCCGCCGTGGCGGGCGGCCGGGGCGCCCCTGGAGGGGGCTGGCCTCTGTGGGGAAACGGACTGGTCTCTCACCACGGCAAGGACGAAGCCGCGAAAGGTGCCGTTGTCGCCGGGACGGTCGGGGGACTCGTGGCGCGGGACTCAGGGTTCCCCATGGGGATGCCCCCAGGCTCAGGCCCCTGGCAACGGAAGGCTGAGCAAGCAGGACCGGGCCCGGGCCCGGCTTTCGGGGCTGGCCCGGCCCCAGCTGCCGGCGCCAGGGAGGGGACCCCCGGAGGCTGAGGAGCGGGAGGCGTCGGCCTCCCCGGGGCACGCCTCCCGGAGCTCCTCCTGGCGGTGCCGGAACGCGACGACCCGCGATCCCGGACAGGGCCCCGTGGGGGGCCTCCCTGCGGCCCTGTGGTGCCCGAAGTGTGTTCGCCGGGCGTTTTCCGGCCAATTCTCACGAGCGTTCTGCCCAAATCGGGATCGATTTGGGCAGAACGCTCGTGAGAATTGGCCGGCGTTGGGCAGCCCTGGTCAGCGCCCAGTTCCGCGTGCAGCAGGGCCCTTCTCGCTCGGGGCATGGCGCGGCCACCCAGAAAACGAGCCGCGACGATGGGGCGCGGCCGGCAGCCGCGGCGCAGGTCAGTTTTCCCCAAGCAGAGTGGATGGAGGCGCCGTGGCCGGGCGTCCGCCTCCGCCGTGGCGGGCGGCCGGGGCGCCCCTGGAGGGGGCTGGCCTCTGTGGGGAAACGGACTGGTCTCTCACTCCGCGGCTAGGACGAAGCCGCGAAAGGTGCCGTTGTCGCCGGGACGGTCGGGGGACTCGTGGCGCGGGACTCAGGGTTCCCCATGGGGAGGCCCCCAGGCTCAGGCCCCTGGCAACGGAAGGCTGAGCAAGCAGGCCCGGGCCCGGGCCCGGCTTTCGGGGCTGGCCCGGCCCCAGCTGCCGGCGCCAGGGAGGGGACCCCCGGAGGCTGAGGAGCGGGAGGCGTCGGCCTCCCCGGGGCACGCCTCCCGGAGCTCCTCCTGGCGGTGCCGGAACGCGACGACCCGCGATCCCGGACAGGGCCCCGGGGGGGGCCGCCCTGCGGCCCTGTGGTGCCCGAAGTGTGTTCGCCGGGCGTTTTCCGGCCAATTCGCACGAGCGTTCTGCCCAAATCGGGATCGATTTGGGCAGAACGCTCGTGAGAATTGGCCGGCGTTGGGCAGCCCTGGTCAGCGCCCAGTTCCGCGTGCAGCAGGGCCCTTCTCGCTCGGGGCATGGCGCGGCCACCCGGAAAACGAGCCGCGACGATGGGGCGCGGCCGGCAGCCGCGGCGCCGGGGAGTTTTCCCCTAGCAGAGTGGATGGAGGCGCCGTGGCCGGGCGTCCGCCTCCGCCGTGGCGGGCGGCCGGGGCGCCCCTGGAGGGGGCTGGCCTCCGTGGGGAAACGGACTGGTCTCTCACTCCGCGGCTAGGACGAAGCCGCGAAAGGTGCCGTTGTCGCCGGGACGGTCGGGGGACTCGTGGCGCGGGACTCAGAGTTCCCCATGGGGAGGCCCCCATGCTCAGGACCCTGGCAACGGAAGGCTGAGCAAGCAGGCCCGGCCCGGGCCCGGCTTTCCGGGCTGGTCCGGCCCCAGCTGCCGGCGCCAGGGAGGGGACCCCCGGAGGCTGAGGAGCGGGAGGCGTCGGCCTCCCCGGGGCATGCGTCGCGGAGCTCCTCCTGGCGGTACCGGAACGCGACGACCCGCGATCCCGGACAGGGCCCCCGGGGGGGCCGCCCTGCGGCCCTGTGGTGCCCGAAGTTTGTTCGCCGGGCGTTTTCCGGCCAATTCTCACGAGCGTTCTGCCCAAATCGGGATCGATTTGGGCAGAACGCTCGTGAGAATTGGCCGGCGTTGGGCAGCCCTGGTCAGCGCCCAGTTCCGCGTGCAGCAGGGCCCATCTCGCACGGGGCATGGCGCGGCCACCCGGAAAACGAGCCACGACGATGGGGCGCGACCGGCAGCCTCGGCTTCGGGGAGTTTTCCCCGAGCAGAGTGGATGGAGGCGCCGTGGCCGGGCGTCCGCCTCCGCTGTGGCGGGCGGCCGGGGCGCCCCTGGTGGGGGCTGGCCTCTGTGGGGAAAAGGACTGGTCTCTCACTCCGCGGCTAGGACGAAGCCGCGAAAGGTGCTGTTGTGCCGGGACGGTCGGCGGACTCGTGGCGCCGGACTCAGGGTTCCCCATGGGGAGGCCCCCAGGCTCAGGCCCCTGGCAACGGAAGGCTGAGCAAGCAGGCCCGGGCCCGGGCCAGGCTTTCGGGGCTGGCCCGGCCCCAGCTGCCGGCGCCAGGGAGGGGACCCCCGGAGGCTGAGGAGCGGGAGGCCTCGGCCTCCCCGGGGCACGCCTCCCGGAGCTCCTCCTGGCGGTGCCGGAACGCGACGACCCGCGATCCCGGACAGGGCCCCGGGGGGGGCGCCCTGCGGCCCTGTGTTGCCCGAAGTGTGTTCGCCGGGCGTTTTCCGGCCAATTCTCACGAGCGTTCTGCCCAAATCGGGATCGATTTGTGCAGAACGCTCGTGAGAATTGGCCAGCGTTGGGCAGCCCTGGTCAGCGCCCAGTTCCGCGTGCAGCAGGGCCCTTTCTCGCTCGGGGCATGGCGCGGCCACCCGGAAAAAGAGCCGCGACGATGGGGCGCGGCCGGCGGCCCCAGCGCCGGGGAGTTTAACCCGAGCAGAGTGGATGGAGGCGCCGTGGCCTGGCGTCCGCCTCCGCCGTGGCGGGCGGCCGGGGCGCCCCTGGAGGGGGCTGGCCTCTGTGGGGAAACGGACTGGTCTCTCACTCCGCGGCTAGGACGAAGCCGCGAAAGGTGACGTTGTCGCCGGGACGGTCGGGGGACTCGTGGCGCGGGACTGAGGGTTCCCCATGGGGAGGCCCCCAGGCTCAGGCCCCTGGCAACGGAAGGCTGAGCAAGCAGGCCCGGGCCCGGGCCCAGATTTCGGGGCTGGCCCGGCCCCAGCTGCCGGCGCCAGGGAGGGGACCCCCGGAGGCTGAGGAGCGGGAGGCGTCGGCCTCCCCGGGGCACGCCTCCCGGAGCTCCTCCTGGCGGTGCCGGAACGCGACGACCCGCGATCCCGGACAGGGCCCCAGGGTGGGCCGCCCTGCGGCCCTGTGGTGCCCGAAGTGTGTTCGCCGGGCGTTTTCCGGCCAATTCTCACGAGCGTTCTGACCAAATCGGGATCGATTTGGGCAGAACGCTCGTGAGAATTGGCCGGCGTTGGGCAGCCCTGGTCAGCGCCCGGTTCCGCGTGCAGCAGGGCCCTTTCTCGCTCGGGGCATGGCGCGGCCACCCAAAAAACGAGCCGCGATGATGGGGCGCGGCCGGCAGCCGCGGCGCCGGGCAGTTTTCCCCAAGCAGAGTGGATGGAGGCGCCGTGGCCGGGCGTCCGCCTCCGCAGTGGCGGGCGGCCGGGGCGCCCCTGGAGGGGGCTGGCCTCTGTGGGGAAACGGACTGGTCTCTCACTCCGCGGCTAGGACGAAGCCGCGAAAGGTGCCGTTGTCGCCGGGACGGTCGGGGGACTCGTGGCGCGGGACTCAGGGTTCCCCATGGGGAGGCCCCCAGGCTCAGGCCCCTGGCAACGGAAGGCTGAGCAAGCAGGCCCGGGTCCGGGCCCGGCTTTCGGGGCTGGCCCGGCCCCAGCTGCCGGCGCCAGGGAGGGGACCCCCGGAGGCTGAGGAGCGGGAGGCGTCGGCCTCCCCGGGGCACGCCTCCCGGAGATCCTCCTGGCGGTGCCGGAACGCGACGACCCGCGATCCCGGACAGGGCTCCGGGGGGGGCCGCCCTGCGGCCCTGTGGTGCCCGAAGTGTGTTCGCCGGGCGTTTTCCGGCCAATTCTCACGAGCGTTCTGCCCAAATCGGGATCGATTTGGGCAGAACGCTCGTGAGAATTGGCCAGCGTTGGGCAGCCCTGGTCAGCGCCCAGTTCCGCGTGCAGCAGGGCCCTTTCTCGCTCGGGGCATGGCGCGGCCACCCGGAAAACGAGCCGCGACGATGGGGCGCGGCCGGCAGCAGCGGCGCCTGGGAGTTTTCCCCGAGCAGAGTGGATGGTGGCGCCGTGGCCTGGCGTCCGCCTTCGCCGTGGCGGGCAGCCGGGGCGCCCCTGGAGGGGGCTGGCCTCTGTGGGGAAACGGACTGGTCTCTCACTCCGCGGCTAGGACGAAGCCGCGAAAGGTGCCGTTGTCGCCGGGACGGTCGGGGGACTCGTGGCGCGGGACTCAGGGTTCCCCATGGGGAGGCCCCCATGCTCAGGCCCCTGGCAACGGAAGGCTGAGCAAGCAGGCCCGGGCCCGGGCCCGGCTTTAGGGGCTGGCCCGGCCCCAGCTGCCGGCGCCAGGGAGGGGACCCCCGGAGGCTGAGGAGCGGGAGGCGTCGGCCTCCCCGGGACACGCCTCCCGGAGCTCCTCCTGGAGGTGCCGGACCGCGACGACCCGCGATCCCGGACAGGGCCCCGGGGGGGGCCGCCCTGCGGCCCTGTGGTGCCCGAAGTGTGTTCGCCGGGCGTTTTCCGGCCAATTCTCACGAGCGTTCTGCCCAAATCGGGATCGATTTGGGCAGAACGCTCGTGAGAATTGGCCGGCGTTGGGCAGCCCTGGTCAGCGCCCAGTTCCGCGTGCAGCGGGGCCCATTCTCGCTCGGGGCATGGCGCGGCCACCCGGAAAACGAGCCGCGACAATGGGGCGCGGCCGGCAGCCGCGGCGCCGGGCAGTTTTCCCCGAGCAGAGTGGATGGAGGCGCCGTGGCCGGGCGTCCGCCTCCGCCGTGGCGGGCGGCCGGGGCGCCCCTGGATGGGGCTGGCCTCTGTGGGGAAACGGACTGGTCTCTCACTCCGCGGCTAGGACGAAGCCGCGAAAGGTGCCGTTGTCGCCGGGTCGGGGGACTCGTGGCGCGGGACTCAGGATTCCCCATGGGGAGGCCCCCAGGCTCAGGCCCCTGGCAACGGAAGGCGGAGCAAGCAGGCCCGGGCCCGGGCCCGGCTTTCGGGGCTGGCCCGGCCCCAGCTGCTGGCGCCAGGGAGGGGACCCCCGGAGGCTGAGGAGCGGGAGGCGTCGGCCTCCCCGTGGCACGCCTCCCGGAGCTCCTCCTGGCGGTGCCGGAACGCGACGACCCGCGATCCCGGACAGGGCTCCGGGGGGGGCCGCCCTGCGGCCCTGTGGTGCCCGAAGTGTGTTCGCCGGGCGTTTTCCGGCCAATTCTCACGAGTGTTCTGCCCTAATCGGGATCGATTTGGGCAGAACGCTCGTGAGAATTGGCCAGCATTGGGCAGCCCTGGTCAGCGCCCAGTTCCGCGTGCAGCAGGGCCCTTTCTCGCTCGGGGCATGGCGCGGCCACCCGGAAAACGAGCCGCGACGATGGGGCGCGGCCGGCGGCCCCAGTGCCGGGGAGTTTTCCCCGAGCAGAGTGGATGGAGGCGCCGAGGCCTGGCGTCCGCCTCCGCCGTGGCGGGCGGCCGGGGCGCCACTGGAGGGGGCTGGCCTCTGTGGGGAAACGGACTGGTCTCTCACTCCGCGGCTAGGACGAAGCCGCGAAAGGTGCCGTTGTCGCCGGGACGGTCGGTGGACTCGTGGCGAGGGACTCAGGGTTCCCCATGGGGAGGCCCCCAGGCTCAGGCCCCTGGCAACCTAAGGCTGATCAAGCAGGCCCAGGCCCGGGCCCGGCTTTCGGGGCTGGCCCGGCCCCAGCTGCCGGCGCCAGGGAGGGGACCCCGGGGGCTGAGGAGCGGGAGGCGTCGGCCTCCCCGGGGCACGCGTCCTGGAGCTCCTCCTGGAGGTGCCGGAACGCGACGACCAGCGATCCCGGACAGGGCCCCGGGGGGGGCCGCCCTGCAGCCCTGTGGTGCCCGAAGTGTGTTCGCCGGGCGTTTTCCGGCCAATTCTCACGAGCGTTCTGCCCAAATCGGGATCGATTTGGGCAGAACGCTCGTGAGAATTGGCCGGCGTTGGGCAGCCCTGGTCAGCGCCCAGTTCCGCGTGCAGCAGGGCCCTTCTCGCTCGGGGCATGGCGCGGCCACCCGGAAAACGAGCCGCGACGATGGGGCGCGGCCGGCAGCAGCGGCGCCGGGGAGTTTTCCTCGAGCAGAGTGGATGGCGGCGCCGTGGCCGGGCGTCCGCCTCCGCCGTGGCGGGCGGCCGGGGCGCCCCTGGAGGGGGCTGGCCTCTGTGGGGAAACGGAATGGTCTCTCACTCCGCGGCTAGGACGAAGCCGCGAAAGGTGCCGTTGTCGCCGGGACGGTCGGGGGACTCGTGGCGAGGGACTCAGGGTTCCCCATGGGGAGGCCCCCAGGCTCAGGCCCCTGGCAACGGAAGGCTGAGCAAGCAGGCCAGGGCCCGGGCCCGGCTTTCGGGGCTGGCCCGGCCCCAGCTGCCGGCGCCAGGGAGGGGACCCCCGGAGGCTGAGGAGCGGGAGGCGTCGGCCTCCCCGGGGCACGCCTCCCAGAGCTCCTCCTGGAGGTGCCGGAACGCGACGACCCGCGATCCCGGACAGGGCCCCGGGGGGGGGCGCCTTGCCGCCCTGTGGTGCCCGAAGTGTGTTCGCCGGGTGTTTTCCGGCCAATTCTCACGAGCGTTCTGCCCAAATCGGGATCGATTTGGGCAGAACGCTCGTGAGAATTGGCCGGCGTTGGGCAACCATGGTCAGCGCCCAGTTCCGCGTGCAGCAGAGCCCTTTCTCGCTCGGGGCATGGCGCGGCCACCCGGAAAACGAGCCGCGACGATGGGGCGTGGCCGGCAGCCGCGGCGCCGGGCAGTTTTCCCCGAGCAGAGTGGATGGAGGCGCCGTGGCCGGGCGTCCGCCTCCGCCGTGGCGGGCGGCCAGGGCGCCCCTGGAGGGGGCTGGCCTCTGTGGGGAAACGGACTGGTCTCTAACTCCGCGGCTAGGACGAAGCCGCGAATGCTGCCGTTGTCGCCCGGACGGTCGGGGGACTCGTGGCGCAGGACTCAGGGTTCCGCATGGGGAGGCCCCCAGGCTCAGGCCCCTGGCAACGGAAGGCTGAGCAAGCAGGCCCGGGCCCGGGCCCGGCTTTCGGGGCTGGCCCGGCCCCAGCTGCCGGCGCCAGGGAGGGGACCCCCGGAGGCTAAGGAGCGGGAGGCATCGGCCTCCCCGGGGCACGCCTCCCGGAGCTCCTCCTGGCGGTGCCGGAACGCGACGACCCGCGATCCCGGACAGGGCTCCGGGGGGGGCCGCCCTGCGGCCCTGTGGTGCCCGAAGTGTGTTCGCCGGGCGTTTTCCGGCCAATTCTCACGAGCGTTCTGCCCAAATCGGGATCGATTTGGGCAGAACGCTCGTGAGAATTGGCCAGCGTTGGGCAGCCCTGGTCAGCGCCCAGTTCCGCGTGCAGCAGGGCCCTTTCTCGCTCGGGGCATGGCGCGGCCACCCGGAAAACGAGCCGCGACGATGGGGCGCGGCCGGCAGCAGCGGCGCCGGGGAGTTCTCCTCGAGCAGAGTGGATGGTGGCGCCGTGGCCTGGCGTCCGCCTTCGCCGTGGCGGGCAGCCGGGGCGCCCCTGGAGGGGGCTGGCCTCTGTGGGGAAACGGACTGGTCTCTCACTCCGCGGCTAGGACGAAGCCGCGAAAGGTGCCGTTGTCGCCGGGACGGTCGGGAGACTCGTGGCGCGGGACTCAGGTTTCCCCATGGGGAGGTCCCCAGGCTCAGGCCCCTGGCAACGGAAGGTTGAGCAAGCAGGCCCGGGCCCGGGCCCGGCTTTCGGGGCTGGCCCGGCCCCAGCTGCCGGCGCCAGGGAGGGGACCCCCGGAGGCTGAGGAGCGGGAGGCGTCGGCCTCCCCGGGGCACGCCTCCCGGAGCTCCTCCTGGAGGTGCCGGAACGCGACGACCCGCGATCCCGGACAGGGCCCCGGGGGGGTCCGCCATGCGGCCCTGTGGTGCCCGAAGTGTGTTCGCCGGGCGTTTTCCGGCCAATTCTCACGAGCGTTCTGCCCAAATCGGGATCGATTTGGGCAGAACGCTCGTGAGAATTGGCCGGCTTTGGGCAGCCCTGGTCAGCGCCCAGTTCCGCGTGCAGCAGGGCCCTTTCTCTCTCGGGGCATGGCGCGGCCACACGGAAAAGGAGCCGCGACGATGGGGCGCGGCCGGAAGCCGCGGCGCCGGGGAGTTTTCCCCGAGCAGAGTGGATGGAGACGCCGTGGCCGGGCGTCCGCCTCCGCCATGGCGGGCGGCCGTGGTGCCCCTGGAGGGGGCTGGCCTCTGTGGGGAAACGGACTAGTCTCTCACTCCGCGGCTAGGACGAAGCCGCGAAAGGTGCCGTTGTCGCTGGGACAGTCGGGAGACTCGTGGCGCGGGACTCAGGGTTCCCCATGGGAAGGCCCCCAGGCTCAGGCCCCTGGCAACGGAAGGCTGAGCAAGCAGGCCAGGGCCCGGGCCCGGCTTTCGGGGCTGGCCCGGCCCCAGCTGCCGGCGCCAGGGAGGGGACCCCCGGAGGCTGAGGAGCGGGAGGCGTCGGCCTCCCCTGGGCACGCCTCCCGGAGCTCCTCCTGGCGGTGACGGAACGCGACGACCCACGATCCCGGACAGGGCTCCGGGGGGGGCCGCCCTTCGGCCCTGTGGTGCCCGAAGTGTGTTCGCCGGGCGTTTTCCGGCCAATTCTCACGAGCGTTCTGCCCAAATCGGGATCGATTTGGGCAGAACGCTCGTGAGAATTGGCCAGCGTTGGGCAGCCCTGGTCAGCGCCCAGTTCCGCGTGCAGCAGGGCCCTTTCTCGCTCGGGGCATGGCGCGGCCACCCGGAAAACGAGCCGCGACGATGGGGCGCGGCCGGCAGCAGCGGCGCCGGGGAGTTTTCCTCGAGCAGAGTGGAAGGAGGCGCCGTGGCCGGGCGTCCGCCTCCGCCGTGGCGGTCGGCCGGGGCGCCCCTGGAGGGGGCTGGCCTCTGTGGGGAAACGGAATGGTCTCTCACTCCGCGGCTAGGACGAAGCCGCGAAAGGTGCCGTTGTCGCCGGGACGGTCGGGGGACTCGTGGCGCGGGACTCAGCGTTCCCCATGGGGAGGCCCCCAGGCTCAGGCCCCTGGCAACGGAAGGCTGAGCAAGCAGGCCCTGGACCGGGCCCGGATTTTGGGGCTGGCCCGGCCCCAGCTGCCGGCGCCAGGGAGGGGACCCCCGGAGGCTGAGGAGCGGGAGGCGTCGGCCTCCCCGGGGCACGCCTCCCAGAGCTCCTCCAGGAGGTGCCGGAACGCGACGACCCGCGATCCCGGACAGGGCCCCGGGGGGGGCCGCCCTGCGGCCCTGTGGTGCACGAAGTATGTTCGCCAGGCGTTTTCCGGCCAATTCTCACGAGCGTTCTGCCCAAATCGGGATCGATTTGGGCAGAACGCTCGTGAGAATTGGCCGGCGTTGGGCAGCCCTGGTCAGCGCCCAGTTCCGCGTGCAGCAGGGCCCTTCTCGCTCGGGGCATGGCGCGGCCACCCGGAAAACGAGCCGTGACGATGGGGCGCGGCCGGCAGCCGCGGCGCCGGGGAGTTTTCCCCGAGCAGAGTGGATGGAGGCGCCGTGGCCGGGAGTCAGCCTCCGCCGTGGTGGGCGGCCGGGGCGCCCCTGGAGGGGGCTGGCCTCTGTGGGGAAACGGACTGGTCTCTCACTCCGCGGCTAGGACGAAGCCGCGAAAGGTGCCGTTGTCGCCGGGACGGTCGGGGGACTCGTGGCGCGGGACTCAGGGTTCCCCAAGGGGAGGCCCCCAGGCTCAGGCCCCTGGCAACGGAAGGCTGAGCAAGCAGGCCCGGGCCCGGGCCCGGCTTTCGGGGCTGGCCCGGCCCCAGCTGCCGGCGCCAGGGAGGGGACCCCCGGAGGCTGAGGAGCGGGAGGCGTCGGCCTCCCCGGGGCACGCCTCCCGGAGCTCCTCCTGGAGGTGCCGGAACGCGACGACCCGCGATCCCGGACAGGGCCCCGGGGGGGGCCCCCTGCGGCCCTGTGGTGCCCGAAGTGTGTTCGCCGGGCGTTTTCCGGCCAATTCTCACGAGCGTTCTGCCCAAATCGGGATCGATTTGGGCAGAATGCTCGTGAGAATTGGCCGGCGTTGGGCAGCCCTGGTCAGCGCCCAGTTCCGCGTGCAGCAGGGCCCTTTCTCGCTCGGGGCATGGCGCGGCCACCCAGAAAACGAGCCGCGACGATGGGGCGTGGCCGGCAGCCGCGGCGCCGGGGAGTTTTCCCCGAGCAGAGTGGATGGAGGCGCCGTGGCCTGGCGTCCGCCTCCGCCGTGGCGGGTGGCCGGGGCGCCCCTGGAGGGGGCAGGCCTCTGTGGGGAAACGGACTGGTCTCTCACTCCGCGGCTAGGACGAAGCCGCGAAAGGTGCCGTTGTCGCCGGGACGGTCGGGGGACTCGTGGCGCGGGACTCAGGGTTCCCCATGGGGAGGCCCCCAGGCTCAGGCCCCTGGCAACGGAAGGCTGAGCAAGCAGGCCCGGGCCCGGGCCCGGCTTTCGGGGCTGTCGCGGCCCCAGGTGCCGGCGCCAGGGAGGGGACCCCCGGAGGCTGAGGAGCGGGAGGCGTCGGCCTCCCCGGGGCACGCGTCCCGGAGCTCCTCCTGGCGGTGCCGGAACGCGACGACCCGCGATCCCGGACAGGGCCCCGGGGGGGGCCGCCCTGCGGCCCTGTGGTGCCCGAAGTGTGTTCGCCGGGCGTTTTCCGGCCAATTCTCACGAGCGTTCTGCCCAAATCGGGATCAGAACGCTCGTGAGAATTGGCCGGCGTTGGGCAGCCCTGGTCAGCGACCAGTTCCGCGTGCAGCAGGGCCCTTTCTCGCTCGGGGCATGGCGCGGCCACCCAGAAAACGAGCCGCGACGATGGGGCGCGGTCGGGAGCCGCGGCGCCGGGCAGTTTTCCCCAAGCAGAGTGGATGGAGGCGCCGTGGCCGGGCGTCCGCCTCCGCCGTGGCGGGCGGCCGGGGCGCCCCTGGAGGGGGCTGGCCTCTGTGGGGAAACGGACTGGTCTCTCACTCCGTGGCTAGGACGAAGCCGCGAAAGGTGCCGTTGTCGCTGGGACGGTCGGGGGACTCGTGGCGCGGGACTCAGGGTTCCCCATGGGGAGGCCCCCAGGCTCAGGCCCCTGGCAACGGAAGGCTGAGCAAGCAGGCCCGGGCCCGGGCCGGGCTTTCGGGGCTGGCCCGGCCCCAGCTGCCGGCGCCAGGGAGGGGACCCCCGGATGCTGAGGAGCGGGAGGCGTCGGCCTCCCCGGGGCACTCGTCCCGGAGCTCCTCCTGGCGGTGCCGGAACGTGACGACTCGCGATCCCGGAGAGGGCCCCGGGGGGGGCCGCCCTGCCGCCCTGTGGTGCCCGAAGTGTGTTCGCCGGGCGTTTTCCGGCCAATTCTCATGAGCGTTCTGCCCAAATCGGGATCGATTTGGGCAGAACGCTCGTGAGAATTGGAGGGCGTTGGGCAGCCCTGGTCAGCGCCCAGTTCCGCGTGCAGCAGGGCCCTTCTCGCTCGGGGCATGGCGCGGCCACCCGGAAAATGAGCCGCGACGATGGGGCGCGGCCGGCAGCCGCGGCGCCGGGGAGTTTTCCCCAAGCAGAGTGGATGGAGGCGCCGTGGCCGGGCGTCCGCCTCCGCCGTGGCATGCGGCCGGGGCGCCCCTGGAGGGGGCTGGCCTCTGTGGGGAAACGGACTGGTCTCTCACTCCGCGGCTAGGACGAAGCCGCGAAAGGTGCCGTTGTCGCCGGGACGGTCGGGGGACTCGTGGCGCGGGACTCAGGGTTCCCCATGGGGAGGCCCCCAGGCTCAGGCCACTGGCAACGGAAGGCTGAGCAAGCAGGCCCGGGCCCGGGCCCGGCTTTCGGGGCTGGCCCGGCCCCAGGTGCCGGCGCCAGGGAGGGGACCCCCGGAGGCTGAGGAGCGGGAGGCGTCGGCCTCCCCGGGGCACGCCTCCCGGAGCTCCTCCTGGAGGTGCCGGAACGCGACGACCCGCGATCCCGGACAGGGCCCCGTGGGGGGCCTCCCTGCGGCCCTGTGGTGCCCGAAGTGTGTTCGCCGGGCGTTTTCCGGCCAATTCTCACGAGCGTTCTGCCCAAATCGGGATCGATTTGGGCAGAACGCTCGTGAGAATTGGCCGGCGTTGGGCAGCCCTGGTCAGCGCCCAGTTCCGCGTGCAGCAGGGCCCTTTCTCGCTCGGGGCATGGCGCGGCCACCAGGAAACGAGCCACGACGATGGGGCGCGACCGGCAGCCTCGGCGCCGGGGAGTTTTCCCCGAGCAGAGTGGATGGAGGCGCCGTGGCCGGGCGTCCGCCTCCGCCGTGGCGGGCGGCGGGGGCGCCCCTGGAGGGGGCTGGCCTCTGTGGGGAAACGGACTAGTCTCTCACTCCGCGGCTAGGACGAAGCCGAGAAAGGTGCCGTTGTCGCCGGGACGGTCGGGGGACTCGTGGCCTGGGACTCAGGGTTCCCCATGGGGAGGCCCCCAGGCTCAGGCCCCTGGCAACGGAAGGCTGAGCAAGCAGGTCAGGGCCCGGACCCGGCTTTCGGAGCTGGCCCGGCCCCAGCTGCCGGCGCCAGGGAGGGGACCCCCGGAGGCTGAGGAGCGGGAGGCGTCGGCCTCCCCGGGGCACGCCTCCCGGAGCTCCTCCTGGAGGTGCCGGAAAGCGACGACCCGCGATCCCGGACAGGGCCCCGGGGTGGGCCGCCCTGCGGCCCTGTGGTGCCCGAAGTGTGTTCGCCGGGCGTTTTCCGGCCAATTCTCACGAGCGTTCTGCCCAAATCGGGATCGATTTGGGCAGAACGCTCGTGAGCATTGGCCGGCGTTGGGCAGCCCTGGTCAGCGCCCAGTTCCGCGTGCAGCAGGGCCCTTTCTCGCTCGGGGCATGGCGCGGCCACCCGGAAAACGAGCCGCGACGATGGGGCGCGGCCGGCAGCCGCGGCGCCGGGGAGTTTTCCCCGAGCAGAGTGGATGGAGGCGCCGTGGCCTGGCGTCCGCCTCTGCCGTGGCGGGCGACCGGGGCGCCCCTGGAGGGGGCTGGCCTCTGTGAGGAAACGGACTGGTCTCTCACTCCGCGGCTAGGACGAAGCCGCGAAAGGTGACGTTGTCGCCGGGACGGTCGGGGGACTCGTGGCGCGGGACTGAGGGTTCCCCATGGGGAGGCCCCCAGGCTCAGGCCCCTGGCAACGGAAGGCTGAGCAAGCAGGCCCGGGCCCGGGCCCGGCTTTCGGGGCTGCCCCGGCCCCAGCTGCCGGCGCCAGGGAGGGGACCCCCGGAGGCTGAGGAGCGGGAGGCGTCGGCCTCCCCGGGGCACGCCTCCCGGAGCTCCTCCTGGCGGTGCCGGAACGCGACGACCCGCGATCCCGGACAGGGCCCCAGGGGGGGCCGCCCTGCGGCCCTGTGGTGCCCGAAGTGTGTTGGCCGGGCGTTTTCCGGCCAATTCTCACGAGCGTTCTGCCCAAATCGGGATCCATTTGGGCAGAACGCTCGTGAGAATTGGCCGGCGTTGGGCAGCCCTGGTCAGCGCCCAGTTCCGCGTGCAGCAGGGCCCTTTCTCGCTCGGGGCATGGCGCGGCCACCCAAAAAACGAGCCGCGATGATGGTGCGCGGCCGGCAGCCGCGGCGCCTGGCAGTTTTCCCCGAGCAGAGTGGATGGAGGCGCCGTGGCCGGGCGTCCGCCTCCGCCGTGGCGGGCGGCCGGGGCGCCCCTGGAGGGGGCTGGCCTCTGTGGGGAAACGGACTGGTCTCTCACTCCGCGGCTAGGACGAAGCCGCGAAAGGTGCCGTTGTCGCCGGGACGGTCGGGGGACTCGTGGCGCGGGACTCAGGGTTCCCCATGGGGAGGCCCCCAGGCTCAGGCCCCTGGCAACGGAAGGCTGAGCAAGCAGGCCCGGGCCCGAGCCCGGCTTTCGGGGCTGGCCCGGCCCCAGCTGCCGGCGCCAGGGAGGGGACCCCCGGAGGCTGAGGAGCGGGAGGCGTCGGCCTCCCCGGGGCACGCCTCCTGGAGATCCTCCTGGCGGTGCCGGAACGCGACGACCCGCGATCCCGGACAGGGCTCCGGGGGGGGCCGCCCTGCGGCCCTGTGGTGCCCGAAGTGTGTTCGCTGGGCGTTTTCCGGACAATTCTCACGAGCGTTCTGCCCAAATCGGGATCGATTTGGGCAGAACGCTCGTGAGAATTGGCCGGCGTTGGGCAGCCCTGGTCAGCGCCCAGTTCCGCGTGCAGCAGGGCCCTTCTCGCTCGGGGCATGGCGCGGCCACCCGGAAAACGAGCCGCGACGTTGGGGCGCGTCCGGCAGCCGCGGCGCCGGGGAGTTTCCCCGAGCAGAGTGGATGGAGGCGCCGTGGCCAGGCGTCCGCCTCCGCCGTGGCGGGCGGCCGGGGCGCCCCTGGAGGGGGCTGGCCTCTGTGGGGAAACGGACTGGTCTCTCACTCCGCTGCCAGTACGAAGCCGCGAAAGGTGCCGTTGTCGCCGAGACGGTCGGGGGACTCGTGGCGCGGGACTGAGGGTTCCCCATGGGGATGCCCCCAGGCTCAGGCCCCTGGCAACGGAAGGCTGAGCAAGCAGTTCAGGGCCCGGGCCCGGCTTTCGGGGCTGGCCCGGCCCCAGCTGCCGGCGCCAGGGAGGGGACCCCCGGAGGCTGAGGAGCGGGAGGCGTCGGCCTCCCCGGGGCACGCCTCCCGGAGCTCCTCCTGGCGGTGCCGGAACGCGACGACCCGCGATCCCGGACAGGGCCCCGGGGGGGGCCGCCCTGCGGCCCTGTGGTGCCCGAAGTGTGTTCGCCGGGCGTTTTCCGGCCAATTCTCACGAGCGTTCTGCCCAAATCGGGATCGATTTGGGCAGAAGCTCGTGAGAATTGGCCGGCGTTGGGCAGCCCTGGTCAGCGCCCAGTTCCACGTGCAGCAGGGCCCTTTCTCGCTCGGGGCATGGCGCGGCCACCCGGAAAACGAGCCGCGACGATGGGGCGCGGCCGGAAGCCGCGGCGCCGGGGAGTTTACCCCGAGCAGAGTGGATGGAGGCGCCGTGGCCGGGCGTCCGCCTCCGCCGTGGCGGGCGGCCGGGGCGCCCCTGGAGGGGTCTGGCCTCTGTGGGGAAACGGACTGGTCTCTCACTCCGCGGCTAGGACGAAGCCGCGAAAGGTGCCGTTGTCGCCGGGACGGTCGGGGGACTCGTGGCGCGGGACTCAGGGTTCCCCATGGGGAGGCACCCAGGCTCAGGACCCTGGCAACGGAAGGCTGAGCAAGCAGGCCCGGGCCCGGGCCCGGCTTTCCGGGCTGGTCCGGCCCCAGCTGCCGGCGCCAGGGAGGGGACCCCCGGAGGCTGAGGAGCGGGAGGCGTCGGCCTCCCCGGGGCACGCCTCCCGGAGCTCCTCCTGGCGGTGCCGGAACGCGACGACCCGCGATCCCGGACAGGGCCCCGGGGGGGGCCGCCCTGCGGCCCTGTGGTGCCCGAAGTGTGTTCGCCGGGCGTTTTCCGGCCAATTCTCACGAGCGTTCTGCCCAAATCGGGATCCATTTGGGCAGAACGCTCGTGAGAATTGGCCGGCGTTGGGCAGCCCTGGTCAGCGCCCAGTTCCGCGTGCAGCAGGGCCCTTTCTCGCTCGGGGCATGGCGCGGCCACCCAGAAAACGAGCCGCGACGATGGGACGCGGCCGGCAGCCGCGAGGCCGGGCAATTTTCCCCGAGCAGAGTGGATGGAGGTACCGTGGCCGGGCGTCCGCTTCCGCCGTGGCGGGCGGCCGGGGCGCCCCTGGAGGGGGCTGGCCTCTGTGGGGAAACGGACTGGTCTCTCACCACGGCAAGGACGAAGCCGCGAAAGGTGCCGTTGTCGCCCGGACGGTCGGGGGACTCGTGGCGCGGGACTCAGGGTTCCCCATGGGGATGCCCCCAGGCTCAGGCCCCTGGCAACGGAAGGCTGAGCAAGCAGGCCCGGGCCCGGGCCCGGCTTTCGGGGCTGGTCCGGCCCCAGCTGCCGGCGCCAGGGAGGGGACCCCCGGAGGCTGAGGAGCGGGAGGCGTCGGCCTCCCCGCGGCACGCCTCCCGGAGCTCCTCCTGGCGGTGCCGGAACGCGACGACCCGCGATCCCGGACAGGGCCCCGTGGGGGGCCTCCCTGCGGCCCTGTGGTGCCCGAAGTGTGTTCGCCGGGCGTTTTCCGGCCAATTCTCACGAGCGTTCTGCCCAAATCGGGATCGATTTGGGCAGAACGCTCGTGAGAATTGGCCGGCGTTGGGCAGCCCTGGTCAGCGCCCAGTTCCGCGTGCAGCAGGGCCCTTCTCGCTTGGGGCATGGCGCGGCCACCCAGAAAACGAGCCGCGACGATGGGGCGCGGCCGGCAGCCGCGGCGCAGGTCAGTTTTCCCCAAGCAGAGTGGATGGAGGCGCCGTGGCCGGGCGTCCGCCTCCGCCGTGGCGGGCGGCCGGGGCGCCCCTGGAGGGGGCTGGCCTCTGTGGGGAAACGGACTGGTCTCTCACTCCGCGGCTAGGACGAAGCCGCGAAAGGTGCCGTTGTCGCCGGGACGGTCGGGGGACTCGTGGCGCGGGACTCAGAGTTCCCCATGGGGAGGCCCCCATGCTCAGGCCCCTGGCAACGGAAGGCTGAGCAAGCAGGCCCGGGCCCGGGCCCGGCTTTCCGGGCTGGTCCGGCCCCAGCTGCCGGCGCCAGGGAGGGGACCCCCGGAGGCTGAGGAGCGGGAGGCGTCGGCCTCCCCGGGGCATGCGTCGCGGAGCTCCTCCTGGCGGTACCGGAACGCGACGACCCGCGATCCCGGACAGGGCCCCGGGGGGGGCCGCCCTGCGGCCCTGTGGTGCCCGAAGTTTGTTCGCCGGGCGTTTTCCGGCCAATTCTCACGAGCGTTCTGCCCAAATCGGGATCGATTTGGGCAGAACGCTCGTGAGAATTGGCCGGCGTTGGGCAGCCCTGGTCAGCGCCCAGTTCCGCGTGCAGCAGGGCCCATCTCGCACGGGGCATGGCGCGGCCACCCGGAAAACGAGCCACGACGATGGGGCGCGACCGGCAGCCTCGGCGTCGGGGAGTTTTCCCCGAGCAGAGTGGATGGAGGCGCCGTGGCCGGGCGTCCGCCTCCGCTGTGGCGGGCGGCCGGGGCGCCCCTGGTGGGGGCTGGCCTCTGTGGGGAAAAGGACTGGTCTCTCACTCCGTGGCTAGGACGAAGCCGCGAAAGGTGCTGTTGTGCCGGGACGGTCGGCGGACTCGTGGCGCCGGACTCAGGGTTCCCCATGGGGAGGCCCCCAGGCTCAGGCCCCTGGCAACGGAAGGCTGAGCAAGCAGGCCCGGGCCCGGGCCAGGCTTTCGGGGCTGGCCCGGCCCCAGCTGCCGGCGCCAGGGAGGGGACCCCCGGAGGCTGAGGAGCGGGAGGCCTCGGCCTCCCCGGGGCACGCCTCCCGGAGCTCCTCCTGGCGGTGCCGGAACGCGACGACCCGCGATCCCGGACAGGGCCCCGGGGGGGGGCGCCCTGCGGCCCTGTGTTGCCCGAAGTGTGTTCGCCGGGCGTTTTCCGGCCAATTCTCACGAGCGTTCTGCCCAAATCGGGATCGATTTGTGCAGAACGCTCGTGAGAATTGGCCAGCGTTGGGCAGCCCTGGTCAGCGCCCAGTTCCGCGTGCAGCAGGGCCCTTTCTCGCTCGGGGCATGGCGCGGCCACCCGGAAAAAGAGCCGCGACGATGGGGCGCGGCCGGCGGCCCCAGCGCCGGGGAGTTTTCCCCGAGCAGAGTGGATGGAGGCGCCGTGGCCTGGCGTCCGCCTCCGCCGTGGCGGGCGGCCGGGGCGCCCCTGGAGGGGGCTGGCCTCTGTGGGGAAACGGACTGGTCTCTCACTCCGCGGCTAGGACGAAGCCGCGAAAGGTGACGTTGTCGCCGGGACGGTCGGGGGACTCGTGGCGCGGGACTGAGGGTTCCCCATGGGGAGGCCCCCAGGCTCAGGCCCCTGGCAACGGAAGGCTGAGCAAGCAGGCCCGGGCCCGGGCCCAGCTTTCGGGGCTGGCCCGGCCCCAGCTGCCGGCGCCAGGGAGGGGAACCCCGGAGGCTGAGGAGCGGGAGGCGTCGGCCTCCCCGGGGCACGCCTCCCGGAGATCCTCCTGGCGGTGCCGGAACGCGACGACCCGCGATCCCGGACAGGGCTCCGGGGGGGGCCGCCCTGCGGCCCTGTGGTGCCCGAAGTGTGTTCGCCGGGCGTTTTCCGGCCAATTCTCACGAGCGTTCTGCCCAAATCGGGATCGATTTGGGCAGAAAGCTCGTGAGAATTGGCCGGCGTTGGGCAGCCCTGGTCAGCGCCCAGTTCCGCGTGCAGCAGGGCCCTTTCTCGCTCGGGGCATGGCGCGGCCACCCGGAAAACGAGCCGCGACGATGGGGCGCGGCCGGCAGCCGCGGCGCCGGGCAGTTTTCCCCGAGCAGAATGGATGGAGGCGCCGTGGCCGGGCGTCCGCCTCCGCCGTGGCGGGCGGCCGGGGCGCCCCTGGAGGGGGCTGGCCTCTGTGGGGAAACGGACTGGTCTCTCACTCCGCGGCTAGGACGAAGCCGCGAAAGGTGCCGTTGTCGCCGGGACGGTCGGGGGACTCGTGGCGCGGGACTCAGGGTTCCCCATGGGGAGGCCCCCATGCTCAGGCCCCTGGCAACGGAAGGCTGAGCAAGGAGGCCCGGGCCCGGGCCCGGCTTTCGGGGCTGGCCCGGCCCCAGCTGCCGGCGCCAGGGAGGGGACACCCGGAGGCTGAGGAGCGGGAGGCGTCGGCATCCCCGGGGCACGCATCCCGGAGCTCCTCCTGGCGGTGCCGGAACGCGACGACACGCGATCCCGGACAGGGCCCCAGGGGGGGCCGCCCTGCGGCCCTGTGGAGCCCGAAGTGTGTTCATCGGGCGTTTTCCGGCCAATTCTCACGAGTGTTCTGCCCTAATCGGGATCGATTTGGGCAGAACGCTCGTGAGAATTGGCCGGCGTTGGGCAGCCCTGGTCAGCGCCCAGTTCCGCGTGCAGCAGGGCCCTTTCTCACTCGGGGCATGGCGCGGCCACCCGGAAAACGAGCCGCGACGATGGGGCGCGGCCGGCAGCCGCGGCGCCGGACAGTTTTCCCCGAGCAGAGTGGATGGAGGCGCCGTGGCCGGGCGTCCGCCTCCGCCGTGGCTGGCGTCCGGGGCGCCCCTGGAGGGGGCTGGCCTCTGTGGGGAAACGGACTGGTCTCTCACTCCGCGGCTAGGACGAAGCCGCGAAAGGTGCCGTTGTCGCCGGGACGGTCGGGGGACTCGTGGCGCGGGACTCAGGGTTCCCCATGGGGAGGCCCCCAGGCTCAGGCCCCTGGCAACGGAAGGCTGAGCAAGCAGGCCCGGGCCCGGGCCCGGGTTTCGGGGCTGGCCCGGCCCCAGCTGCCGGCGCCAGGGAGGTGACCCCCGGAGGCTGAGGAGCGGGAGGCGTCGGCCTCCCCGGGGCACGCCTCCCGGACCTCCTCCTGGAGGTGCCGGAACGCGACCACCCGCGATCCCGGACAGGGCCCCGGGGGGGGCCGCCCTGGGGCCCTGTGGTGCCCGAAGTGTGTTCGCCGGGCGTTTTCCCGGCCAATTCTCACGAGCGTTCTGCCCAAATCGGGATCGATTTGGCTCGTGAGAATAGGCCGGCGTTGGGCAGCCCTGGTCAGCGCCCAGTTCCGCGTGTAGCAGGGCCCTTCTCGCTCGGGGCATGGCGCGGCCACCCGGAAAACGAGCCGCGACGATGGGGCGCGGCCGGCAGCCGCGTCGCTGGGGAGTTTTCCCCGAGCAGATTGGATGGAGGCGCCGTGGCCGGGCGTCCGCCTCCGCCGTGGCGGGCGGCCGGGGCGCCCCTGGAGGGGGCTGGCCTCTGTGGGGAAACGGACTGGTCTCTCACTCCGCGGCTAGGACGAAGCCGCGAAAGGTGCCGTTGTCGCCGGGTCGGGGGACTCGTGGCGCGGGACTCAGTGTTCCCCATGGGGAGGCCCCCAGGCTCAGGCCCCTGGCAACGGAAGGCTGAGCAAGCAGGCCCGGGCCCGGGCCCGGCTTTCGGGGCTGGCCCGGCCCCAGCTGCCGGCGCCAGGGAGGGGACCCCCGGAGGCTGAGGAGCGGGAGGCGTCGGCCTCCCCGGGGCACGCCTCCCGGAGCTCCTCCTGGCGGTGCCGGAACGCGACGACCCGCGATCCCGGACAGGGCCCCGGGGGGGGCCGCCCTGCGGCCCTGTGGTGCCCGAAGTGTGTTCGCCGGGCGTTTTCCGGCCAATTCTCACGAGCGTTCTGCCCAAATAGGGATCGATTTGGGCAGAACGCTCGTGAGAATTGGCCGGCGTTGGGCAGCCCTGGTCAGCGCCCAGTTCCGCGTGCAGCAGGGCCCTTTCTCGCTCGGGGCATGGCGCGGCCACCCGGAAAACGAGCCGCGACGATGGGGCGCGGCCGGCAGCCGCGGCGCCGGGGAGTTTTCCCCGAGCAGAGTGGAAGGAGGCGCCGTGGCCGGGCGTCCGCCTCCGCCGTGGCGGGCGGCCTGGGCGCCCCTGGAGGGGGCTGGCCTCTGTGGGGAAACGGACTGGTCTCTCACTCCGTGGCTAGGACGAAGCCTTGAAAGGTGCTGTTGTCGCCGGGACGGTCGGCGGACTCGTGGCGCGGGACTCAGGGTTCCCCATGGGGAGGCCCCCAGGCTCAGGCCCCTGGCAACGGAAGGCTGAGCAAGCAGGCCAGGGCCCAGGCCCGGCTTTCGGGGCTGGCCCGGCCCCAGCTGCCGGCGCCAGGGAGGGGACCCCCGGAGGCTGAGGAGCGGGAGGCGTCGGCCTCCCTGGGGCACGCCTCCCGGAGCTCCTCCTGGCGGTGCCGGAACGCGACGACAGGCGATCCCGGACAGGGCCCCGGGGGGGGCCACCTGCAGCCCTGTGGTGCCCGAAGTGTGTTCGCCGGGCGTTTTCCGGCCAATTCTCACGAGCGTTCTGCCCAAATCGGGATCGATTTGGGCAGAACGCTCGTGAGAATTGGCCGGCGTTGGCAGCCCTGGTCAGCGCCCAGTTCCGCGTGCAGCAGGGCCCTTTCTCGCTCGGGGCATGGCGCGGCCACCCGGAAAACGAGCCGCGACGATGGGGCGCGGCAGGCAGCCGCGGCGCCGGGGAGTTTTCCCCGAGCAGAGTGGATGGAGGCGCCGTGGCCGGGCGTCCGCCTCCGCCGTGGCGGGCGGCCGGGGCGCCCCTGGAGGGGGCTGGCCTCTGTGGGGAAACGGACTGGTCTCTCACTCCGCGGCTAGGACGAAGCCGCGAAAGGTGCCGTTGATGCCGGGACGGTCGGGGGACTCGTGGCGCGGGACTCAGGGTTCCCCATGGGGAGGCCCCCAGGCTCAGGCCCCTGGCAACGGAAGGCTGAGCAAGCAGGCCCGGGCCCGGGCCCGGCTTTCGGGGCTGTCCCGGCCCCAGCTGCCGGCGCCAGGGAGGGGAAACCCGGAGGCTGAGGAGCGGGACGCGTCGGCCTCCTCGGGGCACGCCTCCCGGAGCTCCTCCTGGCGGTGCCGGAACGCGACGACCCGCGATCCCGGACAGGGCCCCGGGGGGGGCCGCCCTGCGGCCCTGTGGTGCCCGAAGTGTGTTCGCCGGGCGTTTTCCGGCCAATTCTCACGAGCGTTCTGCCCAAATCGGGATCGATTTGGGCAGAACGCTCGTGAGAATTGGCCGGCGTTGGGCAGCCCTGGTCAGCGCCCAGTTCCGCGTGCAGCAGGGCCCTTTCTCGCTCGGGGCATGGCGCGGCCACCCGGAAAACGAGCCGCGACGATGGGGCGCGGCCGGCAGCCGCGGCGCCGTGGAGTTTTCCCCGAGCAGAGTGGAAGGAGGCGCCGTGGCCGGGCGTCCGCCTCCGCCGTGGCGGGCGGCCTGGGCGCCCCTGGAGGGGGCTGGCCTCTGTGGGGAAACGGACTGGTCTCTCACTCCGTGGCTAGGACGAAGCCTTGAAAGCTGCTGTTGTCGCCGGGACGGTCGGCGGACTCGTGGCGCGGGACTCAGGGTTCCCCATGGGGAGGCCCCCAGGCTCAGGCCCCTGGCAACGGAAGGCTGAGCAAGCAGGCCAGGGCCCAGGCCCGGCTTTCGGGGCTGGCCCGGCCCCAGCTGCCGGCGCCAGGGAGGGGACCCCCTGAGGCTGAGGTGCGGGAGGCGTCGGCCTCCCTGGGGCACGCCTCCCGGAGCTCCTCCTGGCGGTGCCGGAACGCGACGACAGGCGATCCCGGACAGGGCCCCGGGGGGGGCCACCTGCAGCCCTGTGGTGCCCGAAGTGTGTTCGCCGGGCGTTTTCCGGCCAATTCTCACGAGCGTTCTGCCCAAATCGGGATCGATTTGGGCAGAACGCTCGTGAGAATTGGCCGGCGTTGGCAGCCCTGGTCAGCGCCCAGTTCCGCGTGCAGCAGGGCCCTTTCTCGCTCGGGGCATGGCGCGGCCACCCGGAAAACGAGCCGCGACGATGGGGCGCGGCAGGCAGCCGCGGCGCCGGGGAGTTTTCCCCGAACAGAGTGGATGGAGGCGCCGTGGCCGGGCGTCCTCCGCCGTGGCGGGCGGCCGGGGCGCCCCTGGAGGGGGCTGGCCTCTGTGGGGAAACGGACTGGTCTCTCACTCCGCATCTAGGACGAAGCCGCGAAAGGTGCCGTAGTCGCCGGGACGGTCGGGGGACTCGTGGCGCGGGACTCAGGGTTACCCATGGGGAGGCCCCCAGGCTCAGGCCCCTGGCAACGGAAGGCTGAGCAAGCAGGCCCGGCCCCGGGCCCGGCTTTCGGGGCCGGCCTGGCCCCAGCTGCCGGCGCCAGGGAGGGGACCCCCAGAGGCTGAGGAGCGGGAGGCATCGGCCTCCCCGGGACACGCCTCCCGGAGCTCCTCCTGGCGGTGCCGTAACGCGACGACAGGCGATCCCGGACAGGGCCCCGGGGGGGGCCGCCCTGCAGCCCTGTGGTGCCCGAAGTGTGTTCGCCGGGCGTTTTCCGGCCAATTCTCACGAGCGTTCTGCCCAAATCGGGATCGATTTGGGCAGAACGCTCGTGAGAATTGGCCGGCGTTGGGCAGCCCTGGTCAGCGCCCAGTTCCGCGTGCAGCAGGGCCCATTCTCGCTCGGGGCATGGCGCGGCCACCCGGAAAACGAGCCGCGACAATGGGGCGCGGCCGGCAGCCGCGGCGCCGGGCAGTTTTCCCCGAGCAGATTGGATGGAGGCGCCGTGGCCGGGCGTCCGCCTCCGCCGTGGCGGGCGGCCGGGGAGCCCCTGGAGGGGGCTGGCCTCTGTGGAGAAACGGACTGGTCTCTCACTCCGCGGCTAGGACGAAGCCGCGAAAGGTGCCGTTGTCGCCGGGACGGTCGGGGGACTCGTGGCGCGGGACTCAGGGTTCCCCATTGGGAGGCCCCCAGGCTCAGGCCCCTGGCAACGGAAGGCTGAGCAAGCAGGCCCGGGACCGGGCCCGGCTTTCGGGGCTGGCCCGGCCCCAGCTGCCGGCGCCAGGGAGGGGACCCCCGGAGGCTGAGGAACGGGAGGCGTCGGCCTCCCCGGGGCACGCCTCCCGGAGCTCCTCCTGGCGGTGACGGAACGCGACGACCCGCGATCCCGGACAGGGCTCCGGGGGGGGCCGCCCTGCGGCCCTGTGGTGCCCGAAGTGTGTTCGCCGGGCGTTTTCCGGCCAATTCTCACGAGCGTTCTGCCCAAATCGGGATCGATTTGGGCAGAACGCTCGTGAGAATTGGCCAGCGTTGGGCAGCCCTGGTCAGCGCCCAGTTCCGCGTGCAGCAGGGCCCTTTCTCGCTCGGGGCATGGCGCGGCCACCCGGAAAACGAGCCGCGACGATGGGGCGTGGCCGGCAGCCGCGGCGCCGGGGACTTTTTCCCGAGCAGAGTGGATGGAGGCGCCGTGGCCGGGCGTCCGCCTCCGCCGTGGCGGGTGGCCGGGGCGCCCCTGGAGGGGGCTGGCCTCTGTGGGGAAACGGAATGGTCTCTCACTCCGCGGCTAGGACGAAGCCGCGAAAGGTGCCGTTGTCGCCGGGACGGTCGGGGGACTCGTGGCGCGGGACTCAGGGTTCCCCATTGGGAGGCCCCCAGGCTCAGGCCCCTGGCAACGGAAGGCTGAGCAAGCAGGCCCGGGACCGGGCCCGGGTTTCGGGGCTGGCCCGGCCCCAGCTGCCGGCGCCAGGGAGGGGACCCCCGGAGGCTGAGGAGCGGGAGGCGTCGGCCTCCCCGGGGCACGCCTCCAGGAGCTCCTCCAGGAGGTGCCGGAACGGGACGACCCGCGATCCCGGACAGGGCCCCGGGGGGGGCCGCCCTGCGGCCCTGTGGTGCCCGAAGTATGTTCGCCGGGCGTTTTCCGGCCAATTCTCACGAGCGTTCTGCCCAAATCGGGATCGATTTGGGCAGAACGCTCGTGAGAATTGGCCAGCGTTGGGCAGCCCTGGTCAGCGCCCAGTTCCGCGTGCAGCAGGGCCCTTTCTAGCTCGGGGCATGGCGCGGCCACCCGGAAAACGAGCCGCGACGATGGGGCGCGGCCGGCAGCCGCGGCGCCTGGGAGTTTTCCCCGAGCAGTGTGGATGGAGACGCCGTGGCCGGGCGTCCGCCTCCGCCGTGGCGGGCGGCCGGGGCGCCCCTGGAGGGGGCTGGCCTCTGTGGGGAAACGGACTGGTCTCTCACTCCGCGGCTAGGACGAAGCCGCGAAAGGTGCCGTTGTCGCCGGGACGGTCGGGGGACTCGTGGCGCGGGACTCAGGGTTCCCCATGGGGAGGCCCCCAGGCTCAGGCCCCTGGCAACGGAAGGCTGAGCAAGCAGGCCCGGGCCCGGGCCCGGGTTTCGGGGCTGGCCCGGCCCCAGCTGCCGGCGCCAGGGAGGGGACCCCGGAGGCTGAGGTGCGGGAGGCGTCGGCCTCCCCGGGGCACGCCTCCCGGAGCTCCTCCTGGCGGTGACGGAACGCGACGACCCGCGATCCCGGACAGGGCTCCGGGGGGGGCCGCCCTGCGGGCCTGTGGTGCCCGAAGTGTGTTCGCCGGGCGTTTTCCGGCCAATTCTCACGAGCGTTCTGTCCAAATCGGGATCGATTTGGGCAGAACGCTCGTGAGAATTGGCCAGCGTTGGGCAGCCCTGGTCAGCGCCCAGTTCCGCGTGCAGCAGGGCCCTTTCTCGCTCGGGGCATGGCGCGGCCACCCGGAAAACGAGCCGCGACGATGGGGCGCGGCCGGCAGCAGCGGCGCCGGGGAGTTCTCCTCGAGCAGAGTGGATGGCGGCGCCGTGGCCGGGCGTCCGCCTCCGCCGTGGCGGGCGGCCGGGGCGCCCCTGGAGGGGGCTGGCCTCTGTGGGGAAACGGAATGGTCTCTCACTCCGCGGCTAGGACGAAGCCGCGAAAGGTGCCGTTGTCGCCGGGACGGTCGGGGGACTCGTGGCGCGGGACTCAGGATTCCCCATGGGGAGGCCCCCAGGCTCAGGCCCCTGGCAACGGAAGGCTGAGCAAGCAGGCCCGGGCCCGGGCCCGGCTTTAGGGGCTGGCCCGGCCCCAGCTGCCGGCGCCAGGGAGGGGACCCCCGGAGGCTGAGGAGCGGGAGGCGTCGGCCTCCCCGGGGCACGCCTCCCGGAGCTCCTCCTGGCGGTGCCGGAACGCGACGACCTGCGATCCCGGACAGGCCCCGGGGGGGGCCGCCCTGCGGCCCTGTGGTGCCCAAAGTGTGTTCGCCGGGCGTTTTCCGGCCAATTCTCACGAGCGTTCTGCCCAAATCGGGATCGATTTTGGCAGAACGCTCGTGAGAATTGGCCGGCGTTGGGCAGCCCTGGTCAGCGCCCAGTTCCGCGTGCAGCAGGGCCCTTTCTCACTCGGGGCATGGCGCGGCCACCCAGAAAACGAGCCGCGACGATGGGGCGCGGCCGGCAGCCGCGGCGCCGGGCAGTTTTCCCCGAGCAGAGTGGATGGAGGCGCCGTGGCCGGGCGTCCGCCTCCGCCGTGGCAGGCGGCCGGGGCGCCCCTGGAGGGGGCTGGCCTCTGTGGGGAAACGGACTGGTCTCTCACTCCGCGTCTAGGACGAAGCCGCGAAAGGTGCCGTTGTCGCCGGGACGGTCGGGGGATTCGTGGCGCGGGACTCAGGGTTCCCCATGGGGAGGCCCCCAGGCTCAGGCCCCTGGCAACGGAAGGCTGAGCAAGCAGGCCCGAGCCCGGGGGACAGCTTTCGGGGCTGGCCCGGCCCCAGCTGCCGGCGCCAGGGTGGGGACCCCCGGAGGCTGAGGAGCGGGAGGCGTCGGCCTCCCCGGGGCACGCCTCCCGGAGCTCCTCCTGGCGGTGCCGGAACGCGACGACCCGCGATCCCGGACAGGGCCCCGGGGGGGGCCGCCCTGCGGCCCTGTGCTGCCAGAAGTGTGTTCGCCGGGCGTTTTCCGGCCAATTCTCACGAGCGTTCTGCCCAAAACGGGATCGATTTGGGCAGAACGCTCGTGAGAATTGGCCGGCGTTGGTCAGCCCTGGTCAGCGCCCAGTTCCGCGTGCAGCAGGGCCCTTCTTTCTCGGGGCATGGCCCGGCCACCCGGAAAACGAGCCGTGACGATGGGTCGCGTCCGGCAGCCGCGGCGCCGGGGAGTTTTCCCCGAGCAGAGTGGATGGAGACGCCGTGGCCGGGCGTCCGCCTCCGCCGTGGCGGGCGGCCGTGGTGCCCCTGGAGGGGGCTGGCCTCTGTGGGGAAACGGACTGGTCTCTCACTCCGCGGCTAGGACGAAGCCGCGAAAGGTGCCGTTGTCGCCGGGACGGTCGGGGGATTCGTGGCGCGGGACTCAGGGTTCCCCATGGGGAGGCCCCCAGGCTCAGGCCCCTGGCAACGGAAGGCTGAGCAAGCAGGCCCGAGCCCGGGCCCGGCTGTCGGGGATGGCCCGGCCCCAGCTGCCGGCGCCAGGGAGGGGACCCCCAGAGGCTGAGGAGCGGGAGGCGTCGGCCTCCCCGGGGCACGCCTCCCGGAGCTCCTCCTGGAGGTGCCGGAACGCGACGACCCGCGATCCCGGACAGGGCCCCGGGGGGGCCGCCCTGCGGCCCTGTGCTGCCCGAAGTGTGTTCGCCGGGCGTTTTCCGGCCAATTCTCACGAGCGTTCTGCCCAAAACGGGATCGATTTGGGCAGAACGCTCGTGAGAATTGGCCGGCGTTGGTCAGCCCTGGTCAGCGCCCAGTTCCGCGTGCAGCAGGGCCCTTCTTTCTCGGGGCATGGCGCGGCCACCCGGAAAACGAGCCGTGACGATGGGTCGCGGCCGGCAGCCGCGGCGCCGGGGAGTTTTCCCCGAGCAGAGTGGATGGAGACGCCGTGGCCGGGCGTCCGCCTCCGCCATGGCGGGCGGCCGTGGTGCCCCTGGAGGGGGCTGGCCTCTGTGGGGAAACGGACTAGTCTCTCACTCCGCGGCTAGGACGAAGCCGCGAAAGGTGCCGTTGTCGCTGGGACAGTCGGGAGACTCGTGGCGCGGGACTCAGGGTTCCCCATGGGAAGGCCCCCAGGCTCAGGCCCCTGGCAACGGAAGGCTGAGCAAGCAGGCCAGGGCCCGGGCCCGGCTTTCGGGGCTGGCCCGGCCCCAGCTGCCGGCGCCAGGGAGGGGACCCCCGGAGGCTGAGGAGCGGGAGGCGTCGGCCTCCCCTGGGCACGCATCCCGGAGCTCCTCCTGGCGGTGACGGAACGCGACGACCCACGATCCCGGACAGGGCTCCGGGGGGGGCCGCCCTTCGGCCCTGTGGTGCCCGAAGTGTGTTCGCCGGGCGTTTTCCGGCCAATTCTCACGAGCGTTCTGCCCAAATCGGGATCGATTTGGGCAGAACGCTCGTGAGAATTGGCCAGCGTTGGGCAGCCCTGGTCAGCGCCCAGTTCCGCGTGCAGCAGGGCCCTTTCTCGCTCGGGGCATGGCGCGGCCACCCGGAAAACGAGCCGCGACGATGGGGCGCGGCCGGCAGCAGCGGCGCCGGGGAGTTTTCCTCGAGCAGAGTGGAAGGAGGCGCCGTGGCCGGGCGTCCGCCTCCGCCGTGGCGGTCGGCCGGGGCGCCCCTGGAGGGGGCTGGCCTCTGTGGGGAAACGGAATGGTCTCTCACTCCGCGGCTAGGACGAAGCCGCGAAAGGTGCCGTTGTCGCCGGGACGGTCGGGGGACTCGTGGCGCGGGACTCAGCGTTCCCCATGGGGAGGCCCCCAGGCTCAGGCCCCTGGCAACGGAAGGCTGAGCAAGCAGGCCCTGGACCGGGCCCGGATTTCGGGGCTGGCCCGGCCCCAGCTGCCGGCGCCAGGGAGGGGACCCCCGGAGGCTGAGGAGCGGGAGGCGTCGGCCTCCCCGGGGCACGCCTCCCAGAGCTCCTCCAGGAGGTGCCGGAACGCGACGACCCGCGATCCCGGACAGGGCCCCGGGGGGGGCCGCCCTGCGGCCCTGTGGTGCCCGAAGTATGTTCGCCAGGCGTTTTCCGGCCAATTCTCACGAGCGTTCTGCCCAAATCGGGATCGATTTGGGCAGAACGCTCGTGAGAATTGGCCGGCGTTGGGCAGCCCTGGTCAGCGCCCAGTTCCGCGTGCAGCAGGGCCCTTCTCGCTCGGGGCATGGCGCGGCCACCCGGAAAACGAGCCGTGACGATGGGGCGCGGCCGGCAGCCGCGGCGCCGGGGAGTTTTCCCCGAGCAGAGTGGATGGAGGCGCCGTGGCCGGGAGTCCGCCTCCGCCGTGGCGGACGGCCGGGGCGCCCCTGGAGGGGGCTGGCCTCTGTGGGGAAACGGACTGGTCTCTCACTCCGCGGCTAGGACGAAGCCGCGAAAGGTGCCGTTGTCGCCGGGACGGTCGGGGGACTCGTGGCGCGGGACTCAGGGTTCCCCAAGGGGAGGCCCCCAGGCTCAGGCCCCTGGCAACGGAAGGCTGAGCAAGCAGGCCCGGGCCCGGGCCCGGCTTTCGGGGCTGGCCCGGCCCCAGCTGCCGGCGCCAGGGAGGGGACCCCCGGAGGCTGAGGAGCGGGAGGCGTCGGCCTCCCCGGGGCACGCCTCCCGGAGCTCCTCCTGGAGGTGCCGGAACGCGACGACCCGCGATCCCGGACAGGGCCCCGGGGGGGGCCCCCTGCGGCCCTGTGGTGCCCGAAGTGTGTTCGCCGGGCGTTTTCCGGCCAATTCTCACGAGCGTTCTGCCAAAATCGGGATCGATTTGGGCAGAATGCTCGTGAGAATTGGCCGGCGTTGGGCAGCCCTGGTCAGCGCCCATTTCCGCGTGCAGCAGGGCCCTTTCTCGCTCGGGGCATGGCGCGGCCACCCAGAAAACGAGCCGCGACGATGGGGCGCGGCCGGCAGCCTCGGCGCCGGGCAGTTTTACCCAAGGAGAGTGGATGGAGGCGCCGTGGCCGGGCGTCCGCCACCACCGTGGCGGGCGGCCGGGGCGCCCCTGGAGGGGGCTGGCCTCTGTGGGGAAACGGAATGGTCTCTCACTCCGCGGCTAGGACGAAGCCGCGAAAGGTGCCGTTGTCGCCGGGACGGTCGGGGGTCTCGTGGCGCGGGACTCAGGGTTCCCCATGGGGAGGCCCCCAGGCTCAGGCCCCTGGCAACGGAAGGCTGAGCAAGCAGGCCCGGGCCCGGGCCCGGCTTTCGGGGCTGGCCCGGCCCCAGCTGCCGGCGCCAGGGAGGGGACCCCCGGAGGCTGAGGAGCGGGAGGCGTCGGCCTCCCCGGGGCACGCCTCCCGGAGATCCTCCTGGCGGTGCCGGAACGCGACGACCTGTGATCCCGGACAGGGCCCCGGGGGGGGCCGCCCTGCGGCCCTGTGGTGCCCGAAGTGGGTTCGCCGGGCGTTTTCCGGCCAATTCTCACGAGCTTTCTGCCCAAATCGGGATCGATTTGGGCAGAACGCTCGTGAGAATTGGCCAGCGTTGGGCAGCCCTGGTCAGCGCCCAGTTCCGCGTGCAGCAGGGCCCTTTCTAGCTCGGGGCATGGCGCGGCCACCCGGAAAACGAGCCGCGACGATGGGGCGCGGCCGGCAGCCGCGGCGCCGGGGAGTTTTCCCCGAGCAGAGTGGATGGAGGCGCCGTGGCCTGGCGTCCGCCTCCGCCGTGGCGGGTGGCCGGGGCGCCCCTGGAGGGGGCTGGCCTCTGTGGGGAAACGGACTGGTCTCTCACTCCGCGGCTAGGACGAAGCCGCGAAAGGTGCCGTTGTCGCCGGGACGGCCGGGGGACTCGTGGCGCGGGACTCAGGGTTCCCCATGGGGAGGCCCCCAGGCTCAGGCCCCTGGCAACGGAAGGCTGAGCAAGCAGGCCCGGGCCCGGGCCCGGCTTTCGGGGCTGTCCCGGCCCCAGGTGCCGGCGCCAGGGAGGGGACCCCCGGAGGCTGAGGAGCGGGAGGCGTCGGCCTCCCCGCGGCAAGCCTCACGGAGCTCCTCCTGGCGGTGCCGGAACGCGACGACCCGCGATCCCGGACAGGGCCCCGGGGGGGGCCGCCCTGCGGCCCTGTGGTGCCCGAAGTGTGTTCGCCGGGCGTTTTCCGGCCAATTCTCACGAGCGTTCTGCCCAAATCGGGATCGATTTGGGCAGAACGCTCGTGAGAATTGGCCGGCGTTGGGCAGCCCTGGTCAGCGCCCAGTTCCGCGTGCAGCAGGGCCCTTCTCGCTCGGGGCATGGCGCGGCCACCCGGAAAACGAGCCGCGACGATGGGGCGCGGCCGGCAACCGCGGCGCCGGGGAGTTTTCCCCGAGCAGAGTGGATGGAGGCGCCGTGGCCGGGCGTCCGCCTCCGCCGTGGCGGGTGGCCAGGGCGCCCCTGGAGGGGGCTGGCCTCTGTGGGGAAACGGACTGGTCTCTCACTCCGCGGCTAGGACGAAGCCGCGAAAGGTGCCGTTGTCGCCGGGACGGTCGGGGGACTCGTGGCGCGGGACTCAGTGTTCCCCATGGGGAGGCCCCCAGGCTCAGGACCCTGGCAACGGAAGGCTGAGCAAGCAGGCCCGGGCACGGGCCCGGCTTTCCGGGCTGGTCCGGCCCCAGCTGCCGGCGCCAGGGAGGGGACCCCCGGAGGCTGAGGAGCGGGAGGCGTCGGCCTCCCCGGGGCACGCCTCCCGGAGCTCCTCCTGGCGGTGCCGGAACGCGACGACCCCGATCCCGGAGAGGGCCCCGGGGGGGGCCGCCCTGCGGCCCTGTGGTGCCCGAAGTGTGTTCGCCGGGCGTTTTCCGGCCAATTCTCACGAGCGTTCTGCCCAAATCGGGATCGATTTGGGCAGAACGCTCGTGAGAATTGGCCGGCGTTGGGCAGCCCTGGTCAGCGCCCAGTTCCGCGTGCAGCAGGGCTCTTTCTCGCTCGGGGCATGGCGCGGCCACCCGGAAAACGAGCCGCGACGATGGGGCGCGGCCGGCAGCCGCGGCGCCGGGGAGTTTTCCCCGAGCACAGTGGATGGAGGCGCCGTGGCCGGGCGTCCGCCTCCGCCGTGGCGGGCGGCCGGGGCGCCCCTGGAGGGGGCTGGCCTCTGTGGGGAAACGGACTGGTCTCTCACTCTGCGGCTAGGACGAAGCCACGAAAGGTGCCGTTGTCGCCGGGACGGTCGGGGGACTCGTGGCGCGGGACTCAGGGTTCCCCATGGGGAGGCCCCCAGGCTCAGGCCCCTGGCAACGGAAGGCTGAGCAAGCAGGCCCGGGCCCGGGACCGGCTCTCGGGGCTGGCCCGGCCTCAGCTGCCGGCGCCAGGGAGGGGACCCCCGGAGGCTGAGGAGCGGGAGGCGTTGGCCTCCCCGGGGCACGCCTCCCGGAGCTCCTCCTGGCGGTGCCGAAACGCGACGACCCGCGATCCCGGACAGGGCCCCGGGAGGGGCCGCGCTGCGGCCCTGTGGTGCCCGATGTGTGTTCGCCGGGCGTTTTCCGGCCAATTCTCACGAGCGTTCTGCCCAAAACGGGATCGATTTGGGCAGAACGCTCGTGAGAATTGGCCGGCGTTGGGCAGCCCTGGTCAGCGCCCAGTTCCGCGTGCAGCAGGGCCCTTTCTCGCTCGGGGAATGGCGCGGCCACCCGGAAATCGAGCCGCGACGATGGGGCGCGGCCGGCAGCCGCGGCGCCAGGGAGTTATCCCCGAGCAGAGTGGATGGAGGCGCCGTGGCCGGGCGTCCGCCTCCGCCGTGGCGGACGGCCGGGGCGCCCCTGGAGGGGGCTGGCCTCTGTGGGGAAACGGACTGGTCTCTCACTCCGCGGCTAGGACCAAGCCGCGAAAGGTGCCGTTGTCGCCGGGACGGTCGGGGGACTCGTGGCGCGGGACTCAGGGTTCCCCATGGGGAGGCCCCCAGGCTCAGGCCCCTGGCAACGGAAGGCTGAGCAAGCAGGCCCGAGCCCGGGGGACGGCTTTCGGGGCTGGCCCGGCCCCAGCTGCCGGCGCCAGGGAGGGGACCCCCGGAGGCTGAGGAGCGGGAGGCGTCGGCCTCCCCGGGGCACGCCTCCCGGAGCTCCTCCTGGCGGTGCCGGAACGCGACGACCCGCGATCCCGGACAGGGCCCCGGGGGGGGCCGCCCTGCGGCCCTGTGCTGCCCGAAGTGTGTTCGCCGGGCGTTTTCCGGCCAATTCTCACGAGCGTTCTGCCCAAAACGGGATCGATTTGGGCAGAACGCTCGTGAGAATTGGCCGGCGTTGGTCAGCCCTGGTCAGCGCCCAGTTCCGCGTGCAGCAGGGCCCTTCTTTCTCGGGGCATGGCCCGGCCACCCGGAAAACGAGCCGTGACGATGGGTCGCGGCCGGCAGCCGCGGCGCCGGGGAGTTTTCCCCGAGCAGAGTGGATGGAGACGCCGTGGCCGGGCGTCCGCCTCCGCCGTGGCGGGCGGCCGTGGTGCCCCTGGAGGGGGCTGGCCTCTGTGGGGAAACGGACTAGTCTCTCACTCCGCGGCTAGGACGAAGCCGCGAAAGGTGCCGTTGTCGCTGGGACAGTCGGGAGACTCGTGGCGCGGGACTCAGGGTTCCCCATGGGGAGGCCCCCAGGCTCAGGCCCCTGGCAACGGAAGGCTGAGCAAGCAGGCCAGGGCCCGGGCCCGGCTTTCGGGCCTGGCCCGGCCCCAGCTGCCGGCGCCAGGGAGGGGACCCCCGGAGGCTGAGGAGCGGGAGGCGTCGGCCTCCCCGGGGCACGCCTCCCAGAGCTCCTCCTGGAGGTGCCGGAACGCGACGACCCGCGATCCCGGACAGGGCCCCGGGGGGGGCCGCCTTGCCGCCCTGTGGTGCCCGAAGTGTGTTCGCCGGGTGTTTTCCGGCCAATTCTCACGAGCGTTCTGCCCAAATCGGGATCGATTTGGGCAGAACGCTCGTGAGAATTGGCCGGCGTTGGGCAGCCCTGGTCACCGCACAGTTCCGCGTGCAGCAGAGCCCTTTCTCGCTCGGGGCATGGCGCGGCCACCAGGAAAACGAGCCGCGACGATGGGGCGTGGCCGGCAGCCGCGGCGCCGGGCAGTTTTCCCCGAGCAGAGTGGATGGAGGCGCCGTGGCCGGGCGTCCGCCTCCGCCGTGGCGGGCGGCCGGGGCGCCCCTGGAGGGGGCTGGCCTCTGTGGGGAAACGGACTGGTCTCTCACTCCGCGGCTAGGACGAAGCCGCGAATGCTGCCGTTGTCGCCGGGACGGTCGGGGGACTCGTGGCGCGGGACTCAGGGTTCCCCATGGGGAGGCCCCCAGGCTCAGGCCCCTGGCAACGGAAGGCTGAGCAAGCAGGCCCGGGCCCGGGCCCCGCTTTCGGGGCTGGCCCGGCCCCAGCTGCCGGCGCCAGGGAGGGGACCCCCGGAGGCTGAGGAGCGGGAGGCGTCGGCCTCCCCGGGGCACGCCTCCCGGAGCTCCTCCTGGCGGTGACAGAACGCGACGACCCGCGATCCCGGACAGGGCCCCGGGGGGGTCCGCCCTGCGGCCCTGTGCTGCCCGAAGTGTGTTCGCCGGGCGTTTTCCGGCCAATTCTCACGAGCGTTCTGCCCATATCGGGATCGATTTGGGCAGAACGCTCGTGAGAATTGGCCGGCGTTGGGCAACCATGGTCAGCGCCCAGTTCCGCGTGCAGCAGAGCCCTTTCTCGCTCGGGGCATGGCGCGGCCACCCGAAAAATGAGCCGCGACGATGGGGCGTGGCTGGCAGCCGCGGCGCCGGGCAGTTTTCCCCGAGCAGAGTGGATGGAGGCGCCGTGGCCGGGCGTCCGCCTCCGCCGTGGCGGGCGGCCGGGGCGCCCCTGGAGGGGGCTGGCCTCTGTGGGGAAACGGACTGGTCTCTCACTCCGCGGCTAGAACGAAGCCTCGAATGCTGCCGTTGTCGCCGGGAAGGTCGGGGGACTCGTGGCGCAGGACTCAGGGTTCCCCATGGGAAGGCCCCCAGGCTCAGGCCCCTGGCAACGGAAGGCTGAGCAAGCAGGCCAGGGCCCGGGCCCGGCTTTCGGGGCTGGCCCGGCCCCAGCTGCCGGCGCCAGGGAGGGGACCCCCGGAGGCTGAGGAGCGGGAGGCGTCGGCCTCCCCTGGGCACGCATCCCGGAGCTCCTCCTGGCGGTGACGGAACGCGACGACCCACGATCCCGGACAGGGCTCCGGGGGGGGCCGCCCTTCGGCCCTGTGGTGCCCGAAGTGTGTTCGCCGGGCGTTTTCCGGCCAATTCTCACGAGCGTTCTGCCCAAATCGGGATCGATTTGGGCAGAACGCTCGTGAGAATTGGCCAGCGTTGGGCAGCCCTGGTCAGCGCCCAGTTCCGCGTGCAGCAGGGCCCTTTCTCGCTCGGGGCATGGCGCGGCCACCCGGAAAACGAGCCGCGACGATGGGGCGCGGCCGGCAGCAGCGGCGCCGGGGAGTTTTCCTCGAGCAGAGTGGAAGGAGGCGCCGTGGCCGGGCGTCCGCCTCCGCCGTGGCGGTCGGCCGGGGCGCCCCTGGAGGGGGCTGGCCTCTGTGGGGAAACGGAATGGTCTCTCACTCCGCGGCTAGGACGAAGCCGCGAAAGGTGCCGTTGTCGCCGGGACGGTCGGGGGACTCGTGGCGCGGGACTCAGCGTTCCCCATGGGGAGGCCCCCAGGCTCAGGCCCCTGGCAACGGAAGGCTGAGCAAGCAGGCCCTGGACCGGGCCCGGATTTCGGGGCTGGCCCGGCCCCAGCTGCCGGCGCCAGGGAGGGGACCCCCGGAGGCTGAGGAGCGGGAGGCGTCGGCCTCCCCGGGGCACGCCTCCCAGAGCTCCTCCAGGAGGTGCCGGAACGCGACGACCCGCGATCCCGGACAGGGCCCCGGGGGGGGCCGCCCTGCGGCCCTGTGGTGCCCGAAGTATGTTCGCCAGGCGTTTTCCGGCCAATTCTCACGAGCGTTCTGCCCAAATCGGGATCGATTTGGGCAGAACGCTCGTGAGAATTGGCCGGCGTTGGGCAGCCCTGGTCAGCGCCCAGTTCCGCGTGCAGCAGGGCCCTTCTCGCTCGGGGCATGGCGCGGCCACCCGGAAAACGAGCCGTGACGATGGGGCGCGGCCGGCAGCCGCGGCGCCGGGGAGTTTTCCCCGAGCAGAGTGGATGGAGGCGCCGTGGCCGGGAGTCCGCCTCCGCCGTGGCGGACGGCCGGGGCGCCCCTGGAGGGGGCTGGCCTCTGTGGGGAAACGGACTGGTCTCTCACTCCGCGGCTAGGATGAAGCCGCGAAAGGTGCCGTTGTCGCCGGGACGGTCGGGGGACTCGTGGCGCGGGACTCAGGGTTCCCCAAGGGGAGGCCCCCAGGCTCAGGCCCCTGGCAACGGAAGGCTGAGCAAGCAGGCCCGGGCCCGGGCCCGGCTTTCGGGGCTGGCCCGGCCCCAGCTGCCGGCGCCAGGGAGGGGACCCCCGGAGGCTGAGGAGCGGGAGGCGTCGGCCTCCCCGGGGCACGCCTCCCGGAGCTCCTCCTGGAGGTGCCGGAACGCGACGACCCGCGATCCCGGACAGGGCCCCGGGGGGGGCCCCCTGCGGCCCTGTGGTGCCCGAAGTGTGTTCGCCGGGCGTTTTCCGGCCAATTCTCACGAGCGTTCTGCCAAAATCGGGATCGATTTGGGCAGAATGCTCGTGAGAATTGGCCGGCGTTGGGCAGCCCTGGTCAGCGCCCATTTCCGCGTGCAGCAGGGCCCTTTCTCGCTCGGGGCATGGCGCGGCCACCCAGAAAACGAGCCGCGACGATGGGGCGCGGCCGGCAGCCTCGGCGCCGGGCAGTTTTACCCAAGGAGAGTGGATGGAGGCGCCGTGGCCGGGCGTCCGCCACCACCGTGGCGGGCGGCCGGGGCGCCCCTGGAGGGGGCTGGCCTCTGTGGGGAAACGGAATGGTCTCTCACTCCGCGGCTAGGACGAAGCCGCGAAAGGTGCCGTTGTCGCCGGGACGGTCGGGGGTCTCGTGGCGCGGGACTCAGGGTTCCCCATGGGGAGGCCCCCAGGCTCAGGCCCCTGGCAACGGAAGGCTGAGCAAGCAGGCCCGGGCCCGGGCCCGGCTTTCGGGGCTGGCCCGGCCCCAGCTGCCGGCGCCAGGGAGGGGACCCCCGGAGGCTGAGGAGCGGGAGGCGTCGGCCTCCCCGGGGCACGCCTCCCGGAGATCCTCCTGGCGGTGCCGGAACGCGACGACCTGTGATCCCGGACAGGGCCCCGGGGGGGGCCGCCCTGCGGCCCTGTGGTGCCCGAAGTGGGTTCGCCGGGCGTTTTCCGGCCAATTCTCACGAGCTTTCTGCCCAAATCGGGATCGATTTGGGCAGAACGCTCGTGAGAATTGGCCAGCGTTGGGCAGCCCTGGTCAGCGCCCAGTTCCGCGTGCAGCAGGGCCCTTTCTAGCTCGGGGCATGGCGCGGCCACCCGGAAAACGAGCCGCGACGATGGGGCGCGGCCGGCAGCCGCGGCGCCGGGGAGTTTTCCCCGAGCAGAGTGGATGGAGGCGCCGTGGCCTGGCGTCCGCCTCCGCCGTGGCGGGTGGCCGGGGCGCCCCTGGAGGGGGCTGGCCTCTGTGGGGAAACGGACTGGTCTCTCACTCCGCGGCTAGGACGAAGCCGCGAAAGGTGCCGTTGTCGCCGGGACGGCCGGGGGACTCGTGGCGCGGGACTCAGGGTTCCCCATGGGGAGGCCCCCAGGCTCAGGCCCCTGGCAACGGAAGGCTGAGCAAGCAGGCCCGGGCCCGGGCCCGGCTTTCGGGGCTGTCCCGGCCCCAGGTGCCGGCGCCAGGGAGGGGACCCCCGGAGGCTGAGGAGCGGGAGGCGTCGGCCTCCCCGCGGCAAGCCTCACGGAGCTCCTCCTGGCGGTGCCGGAACGCGACGACCCGCGATCCCGGACAGGGCCCCGGGGGGGGCCGCCCTGCGGCCCTGTGGTGCCCGAAGTGTGTTCGCCGGGCGTTTTCCGGCCAATTCTCACGAGCGTTCTGCCCAAATCGGGATCGATTTGGGCAGAACGCTCGTGAGAATTGGCCGGCGTTGGGCAGCCCTGGTCAGCGCCCAGTTCCGCGTGCAGCAGGGCCCTTCTCGCTCGGGGCATGGCGCGGCCACCCGGAAAACGAGCCGCGACGATGGGGCGCGGCCGGCAACCGCGGCGCCGGGGAGTTTTCCCCGAGCAGAGTGGATGGAGGCGCCGTGGCCGGGCGTCCGCCTCCGCCGTGGCGGGTGGCCAGGGCGCCCCTGGAGGGGGCTGGCCTCTGTGGGGAAACGGACTGGTCTCTCACTCCGCGGCTAGGACGAAGCCGCGAAAGGTGCCGTTGTCGCCGGGACGGTCGGGGGACTCGTGGCGCGGGACTCAGTGTTCCCCATGGGGAGGCCCCCAGGCTCAGGACCCTGGCAACGGAAGGCTGAGCAAGCAGGCCCGGGCACGGGCCCGGCTTTCCGGGCTGGTCCGGCCCCAGCTGCCGGCGCCAGGGAGGGGACCCCCGGAGGCTGAGGAGCGGGAGGCGTCGGCCTCCCCGGGGCACGCCTCCCGGAGCTCCTCCTGGCGGTGCCGGAACGCGACGACCCCGATCCCGGAGAGGGCCCCGGGGGGGGCCGCCCTGCGGCCCTGTGGTGCCCGAAGTGTGTTCGCCGGGCGTTTTCCGGCCAATTCTCACGAGCGTTCTGCCCAAATCGGGATCGATTTGGGCAGAACGCTCGTGAGAATTGGCCGGCGTTGGGCAGCCCTGGTCAGCGCCCAGTTCCGCGTGCAGCAGGGCTCTTTCTCGCTCAGGGCATGGCGCGGCCACCCGGAAAACGAGCCGCGACGATGGGGCGCGGCCGGCAGCCGCGGCGCCGGGGAGTTTTCCCCGAGCACAGTGGATGGAGGCGCCGTGGCCGGGCGTCCGCCTCCGCCGTGGCGGGCGGCCGGGGCGCCCCTGGAGGGGGCTGGCCTCTGTGGGGAAACGGACTGGTCTCTCACTCTGCGGCTAGGACGAAGCCACGAAAGGTGCCGTTGTCGCCGGGACGGTCGGGGGACTCGTGGCGCGGGACTCAGGGTTCCCCATGGGGAGGCCCCCAGGCTCAGGCCCCTGGCAACGGAAGGCTGAGCAAGCAGGCCCGGGCCCGGGACCGGCTCTCGGGGCTGGCCCGGCCTCAGCTGCCGGCGCCAGGGAGGGGACCCCCGGAGGCTGAGGAGCGGGAGGCGTTGGCCTCCCCGGGGCACGCCTCCCGGAGCTCCTCCTGGCGGTGCCGAAACGCGACGACCCGCGATCCCGGACAGGGCCCCGGGAGGGGCCGCGCTGCGGCCCTGTGGTGCCCGATGTGTGTTCGCCGGGCGTTTTCCGGCCAATTCTCACGAGCGTTCTGCCCAAAACGGGATCGATTTGGGCAGAACGCTCGTGAGAATTGGCCGGCGTTGGGCAGCCCTGGTCAGCGCCCAGTTCCGCGTGCAGCAGGGCCCTTTCTCGCTCGGGGAATGGCGCGGCCACCCGGAAATCGAGCCGCGACGATGGGGCGCGGCCGGCAGCCGCGGCGCCAGGGAGTTATCCCCGAGCAGAGTGGATGGAGGCGCCGTGGCCGGGCGTCCGCCTCCGCCGTGGCGGACGGCCGGGGCGCCCCTGGAGGGGGCTGGCCTCTGTGGGGAAACGGACTGGTCTCTCACTCCGCGGCTAGGACCAAGCCGCGAAAGGTGCCGTTGTCGCCGGGACGGTCGGGGGACTCGTGGCGCGGGACTCAGGGTTCCCCATGGGGAGGCCCCCAGGCTCAGGCCCCTGGCAACGGAAGGCTGAGCAAGCAGGCCCGAGCCCGGGGGACGGCTTTCGGGGCTGGCCCGGCCCCAGCTGCCGGCGCCAGGGAGGGGACCCCCGGAGGCTGAGGAGCGGGAGGCGTCGGCCTCCCCGGGGCACGCCTCCCGGAGCTCCTCCTGGCGGTGCCGGAACGCGACGACCCGCGATCCCGGACAGGGCCCCGGGGGGGGCCGCCCTGCGGCCCTGTGCTGCCCGAAGTGTGTTCGCCGGGCGTTTTCCGGCCAATTCTCACGAGCGTTCTGCCCAAAACGGGATCGATTTGGGCAGAACGCTCGTGAGAATGGGCCGGCGTTGGTCAGCCCTGGTCAGCGCCCAGTTCCGCGTGCAGCAGGGCCCTTCTTTCTCGGGGCATGGCCCGGCCACCCGGAAAACGAGCCGTGACGATGGGTCGCGGCCGGCAGCCGCGGCGCCGGGGAGTTTTCCCCGAGCAGAGTGGATGGAGACGCCGTGGCCGGGCGTCCGCCTCCGCCGTGGCGGGCGGCCGTGGTGCCCCTGGAGGGGGCTGGCCTCTGTGGGGAAACGGACTAGTCTCTCACTCCGCGGCTAGGACGAAGCCGCGAAAGGTGCCGTTGTCGCTGGGACAGTCGGGAGACTCGTGGCGCGGGACTCAGGGTTCCCCATGGGGAGGCCCCCAGGCTCAGGCCCCTGGCAACGGAAGGCTGAGCAAGCAGGCCAGGGCCCGGGCCCGGCTTTCGGGCCTGGCCCGGCCCCAGCTGCCGGCGCCAGGGAGGGGACCCCCGGAGGCTGAGGAGCGGGAGGCGTCGGCCTCCCCGGGGCACGCCTCCCAGAGCTCCTCCTGGAGGTGCCGGAACGCGACGACCCGCGATCCCGGACAGGGCCCCGGGGGGGGCCGCCTTGCCGCCCTGTGGTGCCCGAAGTGTGTTCGCCGGGTGTTTTCCGGCCAATTCTCACGAGCGTTCTGCCCAAATCGGGATCGATTTGGGCAGAACGCTCGTGAGAATTGGCCGGCGTTGGGCAGCCCTGGTCACCGCACAGTTCCGCGTGCAGCAGAGCCCTTTCTCGCTCGGGGCATGGCGCGGCCACCAGGAAAACGAGCCGCGACGATGGGGCGTGGCCGGCAGCCGCGGCGCCGGGCAGTTTTCCCCGAGCAGAGTGGATGGAGGCGCCGTGGCCGGGCGTCCGCCTCCGCCGTGGCGGGCGGCCGGGGCGCCCCTGGAGGGGGCTGGCCTCTGTGGGGAAACGGACTGGTCTCTCACTCCGCGGCTAGGACGAAGCCGCGAATGCTGCCGTTGTCGCCGGGACGGTCGGGGGACTCGTGGCGCGGGACTCAGGGTTCCCCATGGGGAGGCCCCCAGGCTCAGGCCCCTGGCAACGGAAGGCTGAGCAAGCAGGCCCGGGCCCGGGCCCCGCTTTCGGGGCTGGCCCGGCCCCAGCTGCCGGCGCCAGGGAGGGGACCCCCGGAGGCTGAGGAGCGGGAGGCGTCGGCCTCCCCGGGGCACGCCTCCCGGAGCTCCTCCTGGCGGTGACAGAACGCGACGACCCGCGATCCCGGACAGGGCCCCGGGGGGGTCCGCCCTGCGGCCCTGTGCTGCCCGAAGTGTGTTCGCCGGGCGTTTTCCGGCCAATTCTCACGAGCGTTCTGCCCATATCGGGATCGATTTGGGCAGAACGCTCGTGAGAATTGGCCGGCGTTGGGCAACCATGGTCAGCGCCCAGTTCCGCGTGCAGCAGAGCCCTTTCTCGCTCGGGGCATGGCGCGGCCACCCGAAAAATGAGCCGCGACGATGGGGCGTGGCTGGCAGCCGCGGCGCCGGGCAGTTTTCCCCGAGCAGAGTGGATGGAGGCGCCGTGGCCGGGCGTCCGCCTCCGCCGTGGCGGGCGGCCGGGGCGCCCCTGGAGGGGGCTGGCCTCTGTGGGGAAACGGACTGGTCTCTCACTCCGCGGCTAGAACGAAGCCTCGAATGCTGCCGTTGTCGCCGGGAAGGTCGGGGGACTCGTGGCGCAGGACTCAGGGTTCCCCATGGGGAGGCCCCCAGGCTCAGGCCCCTGGCAACGGAAGGCTGAGCAAGCAGGCCCGGGCCCGGGCCCGGCTTTCGGGGCTGGCCCGGCCCCAGCTGCCGGCGCCAGGGAGGGGACCCCCGGAGGCTAAGGAGCGGGAGGCATCGGCCTCCCCGGGGCACGCCTCCCGGAGCTCCTCCTGGCGGTGCCGGAACGCGACGACCCGCGATCCCGGACAGGGCTCCGGGGGGGGCCGCCCTGCGGCCCTGTGGTGCCCGAAGTGTGTTCGCCGGGCGTTTTCCGGCCAATTCTCACGAGCGTTCTGCCCAAATCGGGATCGATTTGGGCAGAATGCTCGTGAGAATTGGCCAGCGTTGGGCAGCCCTGGTCAGCGCCCAGTTCCGCGTGCAGCAGGGCCCTTTCTCGCTCGGGGCATGGCGCGGCCACCCGGAAAATGAGCCGCGACGATGGGGCGTGGCCGGCAGCAGCGGCGCCGGGGAGTTTTCCTCGAGCAGAGTGGATGGAGGCGCCGTGGCGGGGCGTCCGCCTCCGCCGTGGCGGGCGGCCGGGGCGCCCCTGGAGGGGGCTGGCCTCTGTGGGGAAACGGACTGGTCTCTCACTCCGCGGCTAGGACGAAGCCGCGAAAGGTGCCGTTGTCGCCGGGACGGTCGGGGGACTCGTGGCGCGGGACTCAGGGTTCCCCATGGGGAGGCCCCCAGGCTCAGGCCCCTGGCAACGGAAGGCTGAGCAAGCAGGCCCGGGCCCGGGCCCGGCTTTAGGGGCTGGCCCGGCCCCAGCTGCCGGCGCCAGGGAGGGGACCCCCGGAGGCTGAGGAGCGGGAGGCGTCGGCCTCCCCGGGGCACGCCTCCTGGAGCTCCTCCAGGAGGTGCCGGAACGGGACGACCCGCGATCCCGGACAGGGCCCCGGGGGGGGCCGCCCTGCGGCCCTGTGGTGCCCGAAGTATGTTCGCCGGGCGTTTTCCGGCCAATTCTCACGAGCGTTCTGCCCAAATCGGGATCGATTTGGGCAGAACGCTCGTGAGAATTGGCCGGCGTTGGGCAGCCCTGGTCAGCGCCCAGTTCCGCGTGCAGCAGGGCCCTTTCTAGCTCGGGGCATGGCGCGGCCACCCGGAAAACGAGCCGCGACGATGGGGCGCGGCCGGCAGCCGCGGCGCCTGGGAGTTTTCCCCGAGCAGAGTGGATGGAGGCGCCGTGGCCGGGCGTCCGCCTCCGCCGTGGCGGGTGGCCGGGGCGCCCCTGGAGGGGGCTGGCCTCTGTGGGGAAACGGACTGGTCTCTCACTCCGCGGCTAGGACGAAGCCGCGAAAGGTGCCGTTGTCGCCGGGACGGTCGGGGGACTCGTGGCGCGGGACTCAGGGTTCCCCATTGGGAGGCCCCCAGGCTCAGGCCCCTGGCAATGGAAGGCTGAGCAAGCAGGCCCGGGCCCGGGCCCGGCTTTCGGGGCTGGCCTGGCCCCAGCTGCCGGCGCCAGGGAGGGGACCCCCGGAGGCTGAGGAGCGGGAGGCGTCGGCCTCCCCGGGGCACGCCTCCCGGAGCTCCTCCTGGCGGTGACGGAACGCGACGACCCGCGATCCCGGACAGGGCTCCGGGGGGGCCGCCCTGCGGGCCTGTGGTGCCCGAAGTGTGTTCGCCGGGCGTTTTCCGGCCAATTCTCACGAGCGTTCTGCCCAAATCGGGATCGATTTTGGCAGAACGCTCGTGAGAATTGGCCGGCGTTGGGCAGCCCTGGTCAGCGCCCAGTTCCGCGTGCAGCAGAGCCCTTTCTCGCTCGGGGCATGGCGCGGCCACCAGGAAAACGAGCCGCGACGATGGGGCGTGGCCGGCAGCCGCGGCGCCGGGCAGTTTTCCCCGAGCAGAGTGGATGGAGGCGCCGTGGCCGGGCGTCCGCCTCCGCCGTGGCGGGCGGCCGGGGCGCCCCTGGAGGGGGCTGGCCTCTGTGGGGAAACGGACTGGTCTCTCACTCCGCGGCTAGGACGAAGCCGCGAATGCTGCCGTTGTCGCCGGGACGGTCGGGGGACTCGTGGCGCGGGACTCAGGGTTCCCCATGGGGAGGCCCCCAGGCTCAGGCCCCTGGCAACGGAAGGCTGAGCAAGCAGGCCCGGGCCCGGGCCCCGCTTTCGGGCCTGGCCCGGCCCCAGCTGCCGGCGCCAGGGAGGGGACCCCCGGAGGCTGAGGAGCGGGAGGCGTCGGCCTCCCCGGGGCACGCCTCCCGGAGCTCCTCCTGGCGGTGACAGAACGCGACGACCCGCGATCCCGGACAGGGCCCCGGGGGGGTCCGCCCTGCGGCCCTGTGCTGCCCGAAGTGTGTTCGCCGGGCGTTTTCCGGCCAATTCTCACGAGCGTTCTGCCCATATCGGGATCGATTTGGGCAGAACGCTCGTGAGAATTGGCCGGCGTTGGGCAACCATGGTCAGCGCCCAGTTCCGCGTGCAGCAGAGCCCTTTCTCGCTCGGGGCATGGCGCGGCCACCCGGAAAATGAGCCGCGACGATGGGGCGTGGCTGGCAGCCGCGGCGCCGGGCAGTTTTCCCCGAGCAGAGTGGATGGAGGCGCCGTGGCCGGGCGTCCGCCTCCGCCGTGGCGGGCGGCCGGGGCGCCCCTGGAGGGGGCTGGCCTCTGTGGGGAAACGGACTGGTCTCTCACTCCGCGGCTAGAACGAAGCCTCGAATGCTGCCGTTGTCGCCGGGACGGTCGGGGGACTCGTGGCGCAGGACTCAGGGTTCCCCATGGGGAGGCCCCCAGGCTCAGGCCCCTGGCAACGGAAGGCTGAGCAAGCAGGCCCGGGCCCGGGCCCGGCTTTCGGGGCTGGCCCGGCCCCAGCTGCCGGCGCCAGGGAGGGGACCCCCGGAGGCTAAGGAGCGGGAGGCATCGGCCTCCCCGGGGCACGCCTCCCGGAGCTCCTCCTGGCGGTGCCGGAACGCGACGACCCGCGATCCCGGACAGGGCTCCGGGGGGGGGCCGCCCTGCGGCCCTGTGGTGCCCGAAGTGTGTTCGCCGGGCGTTTTCCGGCCAATTCTCACGAGCGTTCTGCCCAAATCGGGATCGATTTGGGCAGAATGCTCGTGAGAATTGGCCAGCGTTGGGCAGCCCTGGTCAGCGCCCAGTTCCGCGTGCAGCAGGGCCCTTTCTCGCTCGGGGCATGGCGCGGCCACCCGGAAAACGAGCCGCGACGATGGGGCGTGGCCGGCAGCAGCGGCGCCGGGGAGTTTTCCTCGAGCAGAGTGGATGGAGGCGCCGTGGCCGGGCGTCCGCCTCCGCCGTGGCGGACGGCCGGGGCGCCCCTGGAGGGGGCTGGCCTCTGTGGGGAAACGGACTGGTCTCTCACTCCGCGGCTAGGACCAAGCCGCGAAAGGTGCCGTTGTCGCCGGGACGGTCGGGGGACTCGTGGCGCGGGACTCAGGGTTCCCCATGGGGAGGCCCCCAGGCTCAGGCCCCTGGCAACGGAAGGCTGAGCAAGCAGGCCCGAGCCCGGGGGACGGCTTTCGGGGCTGGCCCGGCCCCAGCTGCCGGCGCCAGGGAGGGGACCCCCGGAGGCTGAGGAGCGGGAGGCGTCGGCCTCCCCGGGGCACGCCTCCCGGAGCTCCTCCTGGCGGTGCCGGAACGCGACGACCCGCGATCCCGGACAGGGCCCCGGGGGGGGCCGCCCTGCGGCCCTGTGCTGCCCGAAGTGTGTTCGCCGGGCGTTTTCCGGCCAATTCTCACGAGCGTTCTGCCCAAAACGGGATCGATTTGGGCAGAACGCTCGTGAGAATTGGCCGGCGTTGGTCAGCCCTGGTCAGCGCCCAGTTCCGCGTGCAGCAGGGCCCTTCTTTCTCGGGGCATGGCCCGGCCACCCGGAAAACGAGCCGTGACGATGGGTCGCGGCCGGCAGCCGCGGCGCCGGGGAGTTTTCCCCGAGCAGAGTGGATGGAGACGCCGTGGCCGGGCGTCCGCCTCCGCCGTGGCGGGCGGCCGTGGTGCCCCTGGAGGGGGCTGGCCTCTGTGGGGAAACGGACTAGTCTCTCACTCCGCGGCTAGGACGAAGCCGCGAAAGGTGCCGTTGTCGCTGGGACAGTCGGGAGACTCGTGGCGCGGGACTCAGGGTTCCCCATGGGGAGGCCCCCAGGCTCAGGCCCCTGGCAACGGAAGGCTGAGCAAGCAGGCCAGGGCCCGGGCCCGGCTTTCGGGCCTGGCCCGGCCCCAGCTGCCGGCGCCAGGGAGGGGACCCCCGGAGGCTGAGGAGCGGGAGGCGTCGGCCTCCCCGGGGCACGCCTCCCAGAGCTCCTCCTGGAGGTGCCGGAACGCGACGACCCGCGATCCCGGACAGGGCCCCGGGGGGGGCCGCCTTGCCGCCCTGTGGTGCCCGAAGTGTGTTCGCCGGGTGTTTTCCGGCCAATTCTCACGAGCGTTCTGCCCAAATCGGGATCGATTTGGGCAGAACGCTCGTGAGAATTGGCCGGCGTTGGGCAGCCCTGGTCACCGCACAGTTCCGCGTGCAGCAGAGCCCTTTCTCGCTCGGGGCATGGCGCGGCCACCAGGAAAACGAGCCGCGACGATGGGGCGTGGCCGGCAGCCGCGGCGCCGGGCAGTTTTCCCCGAGCAGAGTGGATGGAGGCGCCGTGGCCGGGCGTCCGCCTCCGCCGTGGCGGGCGGCCGGGGCGCCCCTGGAGGGGGCTGGCCTCTGTGGGGAAACGGACTGGTCTCTCACTCCGCGGCTAGGACGAAGCCGCGAATGCTGCCGTTGTCGCCGGGACGGTCGGGGGACTCGTGGCGCGGGACTCAGGGTTCCCCATGGGGAGGCCCCCAGGCTCAGGCCCCTGGCAACGGAAGGCTGAGCAAGCAGGCCCGGGCCCGGGCCCCGCTTTCGGGGCTGGCCCGGCCCCAGCTGCCGGCGCCAGGGAGGGGACCCCCGGAGGCTGAGGAGCGGGAGGCGTCGGCCTCCCCGGGGCACGCCTCCCGGAGCTCCTCCTGGCGGTGACAGAACGCGACGACCCGCGATCCCGGACAGGGCCCCGGGGGGGTCCGCCCTGCGGCCCTGTGCTGCCCGAAGTGTGTTCGCCGGGCGTTTTCCGGCCAATTCTCACGAGCGTTCTGCCCATATCGGGATCGATTTGGGCAGAACGCTCGTGAGAATTGGCCGGCGTTGGGCAACCATGGTCAGCGCCCAGTTCCGCGTGCAGCAGAGCCCTTTCTCGCTCGGGGCATGGCGCGGCCACCCGAAAAATGAGCCGCGACGATGGGGCGTGGCTGGCAGCCGCGGCGCCGGGCAGTTTTCCCCGAGCAGAGTGGATGGAGGCGCCGTGGCCGGGCGTCCGCCTCCGCCGTGGCGGGCGGCCGGGGCGCCCCTGGAGGGGGCTGGCCTCTGTGGGGAAACGGACTGGTCTCTCACTCCGCGGCTAGAACGAAGCCTCGAATGCTGCCGTTGTCGCCGGGAAGGTCGGGGGACTCGTGGCGCAGGACTCAGGGTTCCCCATGGGGAGGCCCCCAGGCTCAGGCCCCTGGCAACGGAAGGCTGAGCAAGCAGGCCCGGGCCCGGGCCCGGCTTTCGGGGCTGGCCCGGCCCCAGCTGCCGGCGCCAGGGAGGGGACCCCCGGAGGCTAAGGAGCGGGAGGCATCGGCCTCCCCGGGGCACGCCTCCCGGAGCTCCTCCTGGCGGTGCCGGAACGCGACGACCCGCGATCCCGGACAGGGCTCCGGGGGGGGCCGCCCTGCGGCCCTGTGGTGCCCGAAGTGTGTTCGCCGGGCGTTTTCCGGCCAATTCTCACGAGCGTTCTGCCCAAATCGGGATCGATTTGGGCAGAATGCTCGTGAGAATTGGCCAGCGTTGGGCAGCCCTGGTCAGCGCCCAGTTCCGCGTGCAGCAGGGCCCTTTCTCGCTCGGGGCATGGCGCGGCCACCCGGAAAACGAGCCGCGACGATGGGGCGTGGCCGGCAGCAGCGGCGCCGGGGAGTTTTCCTCGAGCAGAGTGGATGGAGGCGCCGTGGCGGGGCGTCCGCCTCCGCCGTGTCGGGCGGCCGGGGCGCCCCTGGAGGGGGCTGGCCTCTGTGGGGAAACGGACTGGTCTCTCACTCCGCGGCTAGGACGAAGCCGCGAAAGGTGCCGTTGTCGCCGGGACGGTCGGGGGACTCGTGGCGCGGGACTCAGGGTTCCCCATGGGGAGGCCCCCAGGCTCAGGCCCCTGGCAACGGAAGGCTGAGCAAGCAGGCCCGGGCCCGGGCCCGGCTTTAGGGGCTGGCCCGGCCCCAGCTGCCGGCGCCAGGGAGGGGACCCCCGGAGGCTGAGGAGCGGGAGGCGTCGGCCTCCCCGGGGCACGCCTCCTGGAGCTCCTCCAGGAGGTGCCGGAACGGGACGACCCGCGATCCCGGACAGGGCCCCGGGGGGGGCCGCCCTGCGGCCCTGTGGTGCCCGAAGTATGTTCGCCGGGCGTTTTCCGGCCAATTCTCACGAGCGTTCTGCCCAAATCGGGATCGATTTGGGCAGAACGCTCGTGAGAATTGGCCGGCGTTGGGCAGCCCTGGTCAGCGCCCAGTTCCGCGTGCAGCAGGGCCCTTTCTAGCTCGGGGCATGGCGCGGCCACCCGGAAAACGAGCCGCGACGATGGGGCGCGGCCGGCAGCCGCGGCGCCTGGGAGTTTTCCCCGAGCAGAGTGGATGGAGGCGCCGTGGCCGGGCGTCCGCCTCCGCCGTGGCGGGTGGCCGGGGCGCCCCTGGAGGGGGCTGGCCTCTGTGGGGAAACGGACTGGTCTCTCACTCCGCGGCTAGGACGAAGCCGCGAAAGGTGCCGTTGTCGCCGGGACGGTCGGGGGACTCGTGGCGCGGGACTCAGGGTTCCCCATTGGGAGGCCCCCAGGCTCAGGCCCCTGGCAATGGAAGGCTGAGCAAGCAGGCCCGGGCCCGGGCCCGGCTTTCGGGGCTGGCCTGGCCCCAGCTGCCGGCGCCAGGGAGGGGACCCCCGGAGGCTGAGGAGCGGGAGGCGTCGGCCTCCCCGGGGCACGCCTCCCGGAGCTCCTCCTGGCGGTGACGGAACGCGACGACCCGCGATCCCGGACAGGGCTCCGGGGGGGCCGCCCTGCGGGCCTGTGGTGCCCGAAGTGTGTTCGCCGGGCGTTTTCCGGCCAATTCTCACGAGCGTTCTGCCCAAATCGGGATCGATTTTGGCAGAACGCTCGTGAGAATTGGCCGGCGTTGGGCAGCCCTGGTCAGCGCCCAGTTCCGCGTGCAGCAGAGCCCTTTCTCGCTCGGGGCATGGCGCGGCCACCAGGAAAACGAGCCGCGACGATGGGGCGTGGCCGGCAGCCGCGGCGCCGGGCAGTTTTCCCCGAGCAGAGTGGATGGAGGCGCCGTGGCCGGGCGTCCGCCTCCGCCGTGGCGGGCGGCCGGGGCGCCCCTGGAGGGGGCTGGCCTCTGTGGGGAAACGGACTGGTCTCTCACTCCGCGGCTAGGACGAAGCCGCGAATGCTGCCGTTGTCGCCGGGACGGTCGGGGGACTCGTGGCGCGGGACTCAGGGTTCCCCATGGGGAGGCCCCCAGGCTCAGGCCCCTGGCAACGGAAGGCTGAGCAAGCAGGCCCGGGCCCGGGCCCCGCTTTCGGGCCTGGCCCGGCCCCAGCTGCCGGCGCCAGGGAGGGGACCCCCGGAGGCTGAGGAGCGGGAGGCGTCGGCCTCCCCGGGGCACGCCTCCCGGAGCTCCTCCTGGCGGTGACAGAACGCGACGACCCGCGATCCCGGACAGGGCCCCGGGGGGGTCCGCCCTGCGGCCCTGTGCTGCCCGAAGTGTGTTCGCCGGGCGTTTTCCGGCCAATTCTCACGAGCGTTCTGCCCATATCGGGATCGATTTGGGCAGAACGCTCGTGAGAATTGGCCGGCGTTGGGCAACCATGGTCAGCGCCCAGTTCCGCGTGCAGCAGAGCCCTTTCTCGCTCGGGGCATGGCGCGGCCACCCGGAAAATGAGCCGCGACGATGGGGCGTGGCTGGCAGCCGCGGCGCCGGGCAGTTTTCCCCGAGCAGAGTGGATGGAGGCGCCGTGGCCGGGCGTCCGCCTCCGCCGTGGCGGGCGGCCGGGGCGCCCCTGGAGGGGGCTGGCCTCTGTGGGGAAACGGACTGGTCTCTCACTCCGCGGCTAGAACGAAGCCTCGAATGCTGCCGTTGTCGCCGGGACGGTCGGGGGACTCGTGGCGCAGGACTCAGGGTTCCCCATGGGGAGGCCCCCAGGCTCAGGCCCCTGGCAACGGAAGGCTGAGCAAGCAGGCCCGGGCCCGGGCCCGGCTTTCGGGGCTGGCCCGGCCCCAGCTGCCGGCGCCAGGGAGGGGACCCCCGGAGGCTAAGGAGCGGGAGGCATCGGCCTCCCCGGGGCACGCCTCCCGGAGCTCCTCCTGGCGGTGCCGGAACGCGACGACCCGCGATCCCGGACAGGGCTCCGGGGGGGGCCGCCCTGCGGCCCTGTGGTGCCCGAAGTGTGTTCGCCGGGCGTTTTCCGGCCAATTCTCACGAGCGTTCTGCCCAAATCGGGATCGATTTGGGCAGAATGCTCGTGAGAATTGGCCAGCGTTGGGCAGCCCTGGTCAGCGCCCAGTTCCGCGTGCAGCAGGGCCCTTTCTCGCTCGGGGCATGGCGCGGCCACCCGGAAAACGAGCCGCGACGATGGGGCGTGGCCGGCAGCAGCGGCGCCGGGGAGTTTTCCTCGAGCAGAGTGGATGGAGGCGCCGTGGCGGGGCGTCCGCCTCCGCCGTGGCGGGCGGCCGGGGCGCCCCTGGAGGGGGCTGGCCTCTGTGGGGAAACGGACTGGTCTCTCACTCCGCGGCTAGGACGAAGCCGCGAAAGGTGCCGTTGTCGCCGGGACGGTCGGGGGACTCGTGGCGCGGGACTCAGGGTTCCCCATGGGGAGGCCCCCAGGCTCAGGCCCCTGGCAACGGAAGGCTGAGCAAGCAGGCCCGGGCCCGGGCCCGGCTTTAGGGGGTGGCCCGGCCCCAGCTGCCGGCGCCAGGGAGGGGACCCCCGGAGGCTGAGGAGCGGGAGGCGTCGGCCTCCCCGGGGCACGCCTCCTGGAGCTCCTCCAGGAGGTGCCGGAACGGGACGACCCGCGATCCCGGACAGGGCCCCGGGGGGGGCCGCCCTGCGGCCCTGTGGTGCCCGAAGTATGTTCGCCGGGCGTTTTCCGGCCAATTCTCACGAGCGTTCTGCCCAAATCGGGATCGATTTGGGCAGAACGCTCGTGAGAATTGGCCGGCGTTGGGCAGCCCTGGTCAGCGCCCAGTTCCGTGTGCAGCAGGGCCCTTTCTCGCTCGGGGCATGGCGCGGCCCCCCAGAAAACGAGCCGCGACGATGGGGCGCGGCCGGCAGCCGCGGCGCCGGGCAGTTTTCCCCAAGCAGAGTGGATGGAGGCGCCGTGGCCGGGCGTCCGCCTCCGCCGTGGCAGGCGGCCGGGGCGCCCCTGGAGGGGGCTGGCCTCTGTGGGGAAACGGACTGCTCTCTCACTCCGCGTCTAGGACGAAGCCGCGAAAGGTGCCGTTGTCGCCGGGACGGTCGGGGGATTCGTGGCGCGGGACTCAGGGTTCCCCATGGGGAGGCCCCCAGGCTCAGGCCCCTGGCAACGGAAGGCTGAGCAAGCAGGCCCGAGCCCGGGGGACGGCTTTCGGGGCTGGCCCGGCCCCAGCTGCCGGCGCCAGGGTGGGGACCCCCGGAGGCTGAGGAGCGGGAGGCGTCGGCCTCCCCGGGGCACGCCTCCCGGAGCTCCTCCTGGCGGTGCCGGAACGCGACGACCCGCGATCCCGGACAGGGCCCCGGGGGGGGCCGCCCTGCGGCCCTGTGCTGCCAGAAGTGTGTTCGCCGGGCGTTTTCCGGCCAATTCTCACGAGCGTTCTGCCCAAAACGGGATCGATTTGGGCAGAACGCTCGTGAGAATTGGCCGGCGTTGGTCAGCCCTGGTCAGCGCCCAGTTCCGCGTGCAGCAGGGCCCTTCTTTCTCGGGGCATGGCCCGGCCACCCGGAAAACGAGCCGTGACGATGGGTCGCGGCCGGCAGCCGCGGCGCCGGGGAGTTTTCCCCGAGCAGAGTGGATGGAGACGCCGTGGCCGGGCGTCCGCCTCCGCCGTGGCGGGCGGCCGTGGTGCCCCTGGAGGGGGCTGGCCTCTGTGGGGAAACGGACTGGTCTCTCACTCCGCGGCTAGGACGAAGCCGCGAAAGGTGCCGTTGTCGCCGGGACGGTCGGGGGATTCGTGGCGCGGGACTCAGGGTTCCCCATGGGGAGGCCCCCAGGCTCAGGCCCCTGGCAACGGAAGGCTGAGCAAGCAGGCCCGAGCCCGGGCCCGGCTGTCGGGGATGGCCCGGCCCCAGCTGCCGGCGCCAGGGAGGGGACCCCCAGAGGCTGAGGAGCGGGAGGCGTCGGCCTCCCCGGGGCACGCCTCCCGGAGCTCCTCCTGGAGGTGCCGGAACGCGACGACCCGCGATCCCGGACAGGGCCCCGGGGGGGCCGCCCTGCGGCCCTGTGCTGCCCGAAGTGTGTTCGCCGGGCGTTTTCCGGCCAATTCTCACGAGCGTTCTGCCCAAAACGGGATCGATTTGGGCAGAACGCTCGTGAGAATTGGCCGGCGTTGGTCAGCCCTGGTCAGCGCCCAGTTCCGCGTGCAGCAGGGCCCTTTCTCGCTCGGGGCATGGCGCGGCCACCCGGAAAACGAGCCGCGACGATGGGGCGCGGCCGGCAGCAGCGGTGCCGGGGAGTTTTCCTCGAGCAGAGTGGAAGGAGGCGCCGTGGCCGGGCGTCCGCCTCCGCCGTGGCGGTCGGCCGGGGCGCCCCTGGAGGGGGCTGGCCTCTGTGGGGAAACGGAATGGTCTCTCACTCCGCGGCTAGGACGAAGCCGCGAAAGGTGCCGTTGTCGCCGGGACGGTCGGGGGACTCGTGGCGCGGGACTCAGCGTTCCCCATGGGGAGGCCCCCAGGCTCAGGCCCCTGGCAACGGAAGGCTGAGCAAGCAGGCCCTGGACCGGGCCCGGATTTCGGGGCTGGCCCGGCCCCAGCTGCCGGCGCCAGGGAGGGGACCCCCGGAGGCTGAGGAGCGGGAGGCGTCGGCCTCCCCGGGGCACGCCTCCCAGAGCTCCTCCAGGAGGTGCCGGAACGCGACGACCCGCGATCCCGGACAGGGCCCCGGGGGGGGCCGCCCTGCGGCCCTGTGGTGCCCGAAGTATGTTCGCCAGGCGTTTTCCGGCCAATTCTCACGAGCGTTCTGCCCAAATCGGGATCGATTTGGGCAGAACGCTCGTGAGAATTGGCCGGCGTTGGGCAGCCCTGGTCAGCGCCCAGTTCCGCGTGCAGCAGGGCCCTTCTCGCTCGGGGCATGGCGCGGCCACCCGGAAAACGAGCCGTGACGATGGGGCGCGGCCGGCAGCCGCGGCGCCGGGGAGTTTTCCCCGAGCAGAGTGGATGGAGGCGCCGTGGCCGGGAGTCCGCCTCCGCCGTGGCGGACGGCCGGGGCGCCCCTGGAGGGGGCTGGCCTCTGTGGGGAAACGGACTGGTCTCTCACTCCGCGGCTAGGACGAAGCCGCGAAAGGTGCCGTTGTCGCCGGGACGGTCGGGGGACTCGTGGCGCGGGACTCAGGGTTCCCCAAGGGGAGGCCCCCAGGCTCAGGCCCCTGGCAACGGAAGGCTGAGCAAGCAGGCCCGGGCCCGGGCCCGGCTTTCGGGGCTGGCCCGGCCCCAGCTGCCGGCGCCAGGGAGGGGACCCCCGGAGGCTGAGGAGCGGGAGGCGTCGGCCTCCCCGGGGCACGCCTCCCGGAGCTCCTCCTGGAGGTGCCGGAACGCGACGACCCGCGATCCCGGACAGGGCCCCGGGGGGGGCCCCCTGCGGCCCTGTGGTGCCCGAAGTGTGTTCGCCGGGCGTTTTCCGGCCAATTCTCACGAGCGTTCTGCCAAAATCGGGATCGATTTGGGCAGAATGCTCGTGAGAATTGGCCGGCGTTGGGCAGCCCTGGTCAGCGCCCATTTCCGCGTGCAGCAGGGCCCTTTCTCGCTCGGGGCATGGCGCGGCCACCCAGAAAACGAGCCGCGACGATGGGGCGCGGCCGGCAGCCTCGGCGCCGGGCAGTTTTACCCAAGGAGAGTGGATGGAGGCGCCGTGGCCGGGCGTCCGCCACCGCCGTGGCGGGCGGCCGGGGCGCCCCTGGAGGGGGCTGGCCTCTGTGGGGAAACGGAATGGTCTCTCACTCCGCGGCTAGGACGAAGCCGCGAAAGGTGCCGTTGTCGCCGGGACGGTCGGGGGTCTCGTGGCGCGGGACTCAGGGTTCCCCATGGGGAGGCCCCCAGGCTCAGGCCCCTGGCAACGGAAGGCTGAGCAAGCAGGCCCGGGCCCGGGCCCGGCTTTCGGGGCTGGCCCGGCCCCAGCTGCCGGCGCCAGGGAGGGGACCCCCGGAGGCTGAGGAGCGGGAGGCGTCGGCCTCCCCGGGGCACGCCTCCCGGAGATCCTCCTGGCGGTGCCGGAACGCGACGACCTGTGATCCCGGACAGGGCCCCGGGGGGGGCCGCCCTGCGGCCCTGTGGTGCCCGAAGTGGGTTCGCCGGGCGTTTTCCGGCCAATTCTCACGAGCTTTCTGCCCAAATCGGGATCGATTTGGGCAGAATGCTCGTGAGAATTGGCCAGCGTTGGGCAGCCCTGGTCAGCGCCCAGTTCCGCGTGCAGCAGGGCCCTTTCTCGCTTGGGGCATGGCGCGGCCACCCGGAAAACGAGCCGCGATGATGGGGCGTGGCCGGCAGCAGCGGCGCCGGGGAGTTTTCCTCGAGCAGAGTGGATGGAGGCGCCGTGGCGGGGCGTCCGCCTCCGCCGTGGCGGGCGGCCGGGGCGCCCCTGGAGGGGGCTGGCCTCTGTGGGGAAACGGACTGGTCTCTCACTCCGCGGCTAGGACGAAGCCGCGAAAGGTGCCGTTGTCGCCGGGACGGTCGGGGGACTCGTGGCGCGGGACTCAGGGTTCCCCATGGGGAGGCCCCCAGGCTCAGGCCCCTGGCAACGGAAGGGTGAGCAAGCAGGCCCGGGCCCGGGCCCGGCTTTAGGGGCTGGCCCGGCCCCAGCTGCCGGCGCCAGGGAGGGGACCCCCGGAGGCTGAGGAGCGGGAGGCGTCGGCCTCCCCGGGGCACGCCTCCTGGAGCTCCTCCAGGAGGTGCCGGAACGGGACGACCCGCGATCCCGGACAGGGCCCCGGGGGGGGCCGCCCTGCGGCCCTGTGGTGTCCGAAGTATGTTCGCCGGGCGTTTTCCGGCCAATTCTCACGAGCGTTCTGCCCAAATCGGGATCGATTTGGGCAGAACGCTCGTGAGAATTGGCCGGCGTTGGGCAGCCCTGGTCAGCGCCCAGTTCCGCGTGCAGCAGGGCCCTTTCTCGCTCGGGGCATGGCGCGGCCACCCGGAAAACGAGCCGCGACGATGGGGCGCGGCCGGCAGCAGCGGCGCCGGGGAGTTTTCCTCGAGCAGAGTGGATGGCGGCGCCGTGGCCGGGCATCCGCCTCCGCCGTGGCGGGCGGCCGGGGCGCCCCTGGAGGGGGCTGGCCTCTGTGGGGAAACAGAATGGTCTCTCACTCCACGGCTAGGACGAAGCCGCGAAAGGTGCCGTTGTCGCCGGGACGGTCGGGGGACTCGTGGCGAGGGACTCAGGGTTCCCCATGGGGAGGCCCCCAGGCTCAGGCCCCTGGCAACGGAAGGCTGAGCAAGCAGGCCCGGGCCCGGGCCCGGTTTCGGGGCTGGCCCAGGTCCAGCTGCCGGCGCCAGGGAGGGGACCCCCGGAGGCTGAGGAGCGGGAGGCGTCGGCCTCCCCGGGGCACGCCTCCCGGAGCTCCTCTTGGCGGTGCCGGAACGCGACGATCTGCGATCCCGGACAGGCCCCGGGGGGGGGCCGCCCTGCGGCCCTGTGGTGCCCAAAGTGTGTTCGCCGGGCGTTTTCCGGCCAATTCTCACGAGCGTTCTGCCCAAATCGGGATCGATTTGGGCAGAACGCTCGTGAGAATTGGCCGGCGTTGGGCAGCCCTGGTCAGCGCCCAGTTCCGCGTGCAGCAGGGCCCTTTCTCGCTCGGGGCATGGCGCGGCCACACGGAAAACGAGCCGCGACGATGGGGCGCGTCCGGAAGCCGCGGCGCCGGGGAGTTTTACCCGAGCAGAGTGGATGGAGGCGCCGTTGCCTGGCGTCCGCCTCCGCCGTGGCGGGCGGCCGGGGCGCCCCTGGAGGGGGCTGGCCTCTGTGGGGAAACGGACTGGTCTCTCACTCCGCGGCTAGGACGAAGCCGCGAAAGGTGCCGTTGTCGCCGGGACGGTCGGGGGATTCGTGGCGCGGGACTCAGGGTTCCCCATGGGGAGGCCCCCAGGCTCAGGCCCCTGGCAACGGAAGGCTGAGCAAGCAGGCCCGAGCCCGGGCCCGGCTTTCGGGGATGGCCCGGCCCCAGCTGCCGGCGCCAGGGAGGGGACCCCCAGAGGCTGAGGAGCGGGAGGCGTCGGCCTCCCCGGGGCACGCCTCCCGGAGCTCCTCCTGGAGGTGCCGGAACGCGACGACCCGCGATCCCGGACAGGGCCCCGGGGGGGCCGCCCTGCGGCCCTGTGCTGCCCGAAGTGTGTTCGCCGGGCGTTTTCCGGCCAATTCTCACGAGCGTTCTGCCTAAAACGGGATCGATTTGGGCAGAACGCTCGTGAGAATTGGCCGGCGTTGGTCAGCCCTGGTCAGCGCCCAGTTCCGCGTGCAGCAGGGCCCTTCTTTCCCGGGGCATGGCGCGGCCACCCGGAAAACGAGCCGTGACGATGGGTCGCGGCCGGCAGCCGCGGCGCCGGGGAGTTTTCCCCGAGCAGAGTGGATGGAGACGCCGTGGCCGGGCGTCCGCCTCCGCCGTGGCGGGCGGCCGTGGTGCCCCTGGAGGGGGCTGGCCTCTGTGGGGAAACGGACTAGTCTCTCACTCCGCGGCTAGGACGAAGCCGCGAAAGGTGCCGCTGTCGCTGGGACAGTCGGGAGACTCGTGGCGCGGGACTCAGGTTTCCCCATGGGAAGGCCCCGAGGCTCAGGCCCCTGGCAACGGAAGGCTGAGCAAGCAGGCCAGGGCCCGGGCCCGGCTTTCGGGGCTGGCCCGGCCCCAGCTGCCGGCGCCAGGGAGGGGACCCCCGGAGGCTGAGGAGCGGGAGGCGTCGGCCTCCCCGGGGCACGCCTCCCAGAGCTCCTCCTGGAGGTGCCGGAACGCGACGACCCGCGATCCCGGACAGGGCCCCGGGGGGGGCCGCCTTGCCGCCCTGTGGTGCCCGAAGTGTGTTCGCCGGGTGTTTTCCGGCCAATTCTCACGAGCGTTCTGCCCAAATCGGGATCGATTTGGGCAGAACGCTCGTGAGAATTGGCCGGCGTTGGGCAACCATGGTCAGCGCCCAGTTCCGCGTGCAGCAGAGCCCTTTCTCGCTCGGGGCATGGCGCGGCCACCCGGAAAACGAGCCGCGACGATGGGGCGTGGCCGGCAGCCGCGGCGCTGGGCAGTTTTCCCCGAGCAGAGTGGATGGAGGCGCCGTGGCCGGGCGTCCGCCTCCGCCGTGGCGGGCGGCCAGGGCGCCCCTGGAGGGGGCTGGCCTCTGTGGGGAAACGGACTGGTCTCTCACTCCGCGGCTAGGACGAAGCCGCGAATGCTGCCGTTGTCGCCGGGACGGTCGGGGGACTCGTGGCGCAGGACTCAGGGTTCCCCATGGGGAGGCCCCCAGGCTCAGGCCCCTGGCAACGGAAGGCTGAGCAAGCAGGCCCGGGCCCGGGCCCGGCTTTCGGGGCTGGCCCGGCCCCAGCTGCCGGCGCCAGGGAGGGGACCCCCGGAGGCTAAGGAGCGGGAGGCATCGGCCTCCCCTGGGCACGCCTCCCGGAGCTCCTCCTGGCGGTGCCGGAACGCGACGACCCGCGATCCCGGACAGGGATCCGGGGGGGGCCGCCCTGCGGCCCTGTGGTGCCCGAAGTGTGTTCGCCGGGCGTTTTCCGGCCAATTCTCACGAGCGTTCTGCCCAAATCGGGATCGATTTGGGCAGAACGCTCGTGAGAATTGGCCAGCGTTGGGCAACCCTGGTCAGCGCCCAGTTCCGCGTGCAGCAGGGCCCTTTCTCGCTCGGGGCATGGCGCGGCCACACGGAAAACGAGCCGCGACGATGGGGCGCGGCCGGAAGCCGCGGCGCCGGGGAGTTTTACCCGAGCAGAGTGGATGGAGGCGCCGTGGCCTGGCGTCCGCCTCCGCCGTGGCGGGCGGCCGGGGCGCCCCTGGAGGGGGCTGGCCTCTGTGGGGAAACGGACTGGTCTCTCACTCCGCGGCTAGGACGAAGCCGCGAAAGGTTCCGTTGTCGCCGGGACGGTCGGGGGACTCGTGGCGCGGGACTCAGGGTTCCCCATGGGGAGGCCCCCAGGCTCAGGCCCCTGGCAACGGAAGGCTGAGCAAGCAGACCCGGGCCCGGGCCCGGCTTTCGGGGATGGCCCGGCCCCAGCTGCCGGCGCCAGGGAGGGGACCCCCGGAGGCTGAGGAGCGGGAGGCGTCGGCCTCCCCGGGGCACGCCTCCCGGAGATCCTCCTGGCGGTGCCGGAACGCGACGACCCGCGATCCCGGACAGGGCTCCGGGGGGGGCCGCCCTGCGGCCCTGTGGTGCCCGAAGTGTGTTCGCCGGGCGTTTTCCGGACAATTCTCACGAGCGTTCTGCCCAAATCGATCCCGATTTGGGCAGAACGCTCGTGAGAATTGGCCGGCGTTGGGCAGCCATGGTCAGCGCCCAGTTCCGCGTGTAGCAGGGCCCTTTCTCGCTCGGGGCATGGCGCGGCCACCCAGAAAACGAGCCGCGACGATGGGGCGCGGCCGGCAGCCGCTGCGCCGGGCAGTTTTCCCTGAGCAGAGTGGATGGAGGCGCCGTGGCCGGGCGTCCGCCTCCGCCGTGGCGGGCGGCCGGGGCGCCCCTGGAGGGGGCTGGCCTCTGTGGGGAAACGGACTGGTCTCTCACTCCGCGGCTAGGACGAAGCCGAGAATGGTGCCGTTGTCGCCGGGACGTTCGGGGGACTCGTGGCGCGGGACTCAGAGTTCCCCATGTGTAGGCCCCCAGGCTCAGGCCCCTGGCAACGGAAGGCTGAGCAAGCAGGCCCGGGCCCGGGCCCGGCTCTCGGGGCTGGCCCGGCCTCAGCTGCCGGCGCCAGGGAGGGGACCCCCGGAGGCTGAGGAGCGGGAGGCGTAGGCCTCCCCGGGGCACGCCTCCCGGAGCTCCTCCTGGCGGTGCCGGAACGCGACGACCCGCGATCCCGGACTGGGCCCCGTGGGGGGCCGCCCTGCGGCCCTGTGGTGCCCGAAGTGTGTTCGCCGGGCGTTTTCCGGCCAATTCTCACGAGCGTTCTGCCCAAATCGGGATCGATTTGGGCAGAACGCTCGTGAGAATTGGCCGGCGTTGGGCAGCCCTGGTCAGCGCCCAGTTCCGCGTGCAGCAGGTCCCTTCTCGCACGGGGCCTGGCGCGGCCACCCGGAAAACGAGCCACGACGATGGGGCGCGACCGGCAGCCTCGGCGCCGGGGAGTTTTCCCCGAGCACAGTGGATGGAGGCGCCGTGGCCGGGCGTCCGCCTCCGCTGTGGCGGGCGGCCGGGGCGCCCCTGGTGGGGGCTGGCCTCTGTGGGGAAAAGGACTGGTCTCTCACTCCGCGGCTAGGACGAAGCCGCGAAAGGTGCCGTTGTGCCGGGACGGTCGGCGGACTCGTGGCGCGGGACTCAGGGTTCCCCATGGGGAGGCCCCCAGGCTCAGGCCCCTGGCAACGGAAGGCTGAGCAAGCAGGCCCGGGCCCGGGCCCGGCTTTCGGGGCTGGCCCGGCCCCAGCTGCCGGCGCCAGGGAGGGGACCCCCGGAGGCTGAGGAGCGGGAGGCGTCGGCCTCCCCGGGGCACGCCTCCCGGAGCTCCTCCTGGCGGTGCCGGAACGCGACGACCCGCGATCCCGGACAGGGCCCCGGGGGGGGCGCCCTGCGGCCCTGTGGTGCCCGAAGTGTGTTCGCCGGGCGTTTTCCGGCCAATTCTCACGAGCGTTCTGCCCAAATCGGGATCGATTTGGGCAGAACGCTCGTGAGAATTGGCCAGCGTTGGGCAGCCCTGGTCAGCGCCCAGTTCCGCGTGCAGCAGGGCCGTTTCTCGCTCGGGGCATGGCGCGGCCACCTGGAAAACGAGCCGCGACGATGGGGCGCGGCCGGCGGCCCCAGCGCCGGGGAGTTTTCCCCGAGCAGAGTGGATGGAGGCGCCGTGGCCTGGCGTCCGCCTCCGCCGTGGCGGGCGACCGGGGCGCCCCTGGAGGGGGCTGGCCTCTGTGGGGAAACGGACTGGTCTCTCACTCCGCGGCTAGGACGAAGCCGCGAAAGGTGACGTTGTCGCCGGGACGGTCGGGGGACTCGTGGCGCGGGACTGAAGGTTCCCCATGGGGAGGCCCCCAGGCTCAGGCCCCTGGCAACGGAAGGCTGAGCAAGCAGGCCCTGGACCGGGCCCGGATTTCGGGGCTGGCCCGGCCCCAGCTGCCGGCGCCAGGGAGGGGACCCCCGGAGGCTGAGGAGCGGGAGGCGTCGGCCTCCCCGGGGCACGCCTCCCGGAGCTCCTCCAGGAGGTGCCGGAACGCGACGACCCGCGATCCCGGACAGGGCCCCGGGGGGGGCCGCCCTGCGGCCCTGTGGTGCCCGAAGTATGTTCGCCAGGCGTTTTCCGGCCAATTCTCACGAGCGTTCTGCCCAAATCGGGATCGATTTGGGCAGAACGCTCGTGAGAATTGGCCGGCGTTGGGCAGCCCTGGTCAGCGCCCAGTTCCGCGTGCAGCAGGGCCCTTCTCGCTCGGGGCATGGCGCGGCCACCCGGAAAACGAGCCGTGACGATGGGGCGCGGCCGGCAGCCGCGGCGCCGGGGAGTTTTCCCCGAGCAGAGTGGATGGAGGCGCCGTGGCCGGGAGTCCGCCTCCGCCGTGGCGGACGGCCGGGGCGCCCCTGGAGGGGGCTGGCCTCTGTGGGGAAACGGACTGGTCTCTCACTCCGCGGCTAGGACGAAGCCGCGAAAGGTGCCGTTGTCGCTGGGACGGTCGGGGGACTCGTGGCGCGGGACTCAGGGTTCCCCATGGGGAGGCCCCCAGGCTCAGGCCCCTGGCAACGGAAGGCTGAGCAAGCAGGCCCGGGCCCGGGCCCGGCTTTCGGGGCTGGCCCGGCCCCAGCTGCCGGCGCCAGTGAGGGGACCCCCGGAGGCTGAGGAGCGGGAGGCGTCGGCCTCCCCGGGGCCCGCCTCCCGGAGCTCCTCCTGGCGGTGCCGGAACGCGACGACCCCGATCCCGGAGAGGGCCCCGGGGGGGGCCGCCCTGCGGCCCTGTGGTGCCCGAAGTGTGTTCGCCGGGCGTTTTCCGGCCAATTCTCACGAGCGTTCTGCCCAAATCGGGATCGATTTGGGCAGAACGCTCGTGAGAATTGGCCGGCGTTGGGCAACCATGGTCAGCGCCCAGTTCCGCGTGCAGCAGAGCCCTTTCTCGCTCGGGGCATGGCGCGGCCACCCGGAAAATGAGCCGCGACGATGGGGCGTGGCCGGCAGCCGCGGCGCCGGGCAGTTTTCCCCGAGCAGAGTGGATGGAGGCGCCGTGGCCGGGCGTCCGCCGCCGCCGTGGCGGGCGGCCGGGGCGCCCCTGGAGGGGGCTGGCCTCTGTGGGGAAACGGACTGGTCTCTCACTCCGCGGCTAGAACGAAGCCTCGAATGCTGCCGTTGTCGCCGGGACGGTCGGGGGACTCGTGGCGCAGGACTCAGGGTTCCCCATGGGGAGGCCCCCAGGCTCAGGCCCCTGGCAACGGAAGGCTGAGCAAGCAGGCCCGGGCCCGGGCCCGGCTTTCGGGGCTGGCCCGGCCCCAGCTGCCGGCGCCAGGGAGGGGACCCCCGGAGGCTAAGGAGCGGGAGGCATCGGCCTCCCCGGGGCACGCCTCCCGGAGCTCCTCCTGGCGGTGCCGGAACTCGACGACCCGCGATCCCGGACAGGGCTCCGGGGGGGGGCCGCCCTGCGGCCCTGTGGTGCCCGAAGTGTGTTCGCCGGGCATTTTCCGGCCAATTCTCACGAGCGTTCTGCCCAAATCGGGATCGATTTGGGCAGAACGCTCGTGAGAATTGGCCGGCGTTGGGCAGCCCTGGTCAGCGCCCAGTTCCGTGTGCAGCAGGGCCCTTTCTCGCTCGGGGCATGGCGCGGCCCCCCAGAAAACGAGCCGCGACGATGGGGCGCGGCCGGCAGCCGCGGCGCCGGGCAGTTTTCCCCAAGCAGAGTGGATGGAGGCGCCGTGGCCGGGCGTCCGCCTCCGCCGTGGCGGGCGGCCGGGGCGCCCCTGGAGGGGGCTGGCCTCTGTGGGGAAACGGAATGGTCTCTCACTCCGCGGCTAGGACGAAGCCGCGAAAGGTGCCGTTGTCGCCGGGAAGGTCGGGGGACTCGTGGCGAGGGACTCAGGGTTCCCCATGGGGAGGCCCCCAGGCTCAGGCCCCTGGCAACGGAAGGCTGAGCAAGCAGGCCCGGGCCCAGGCCCGGCTTTCGGGGCTGGCCCGGCCCCAGCTGCCGGCGCCAGGGAGGGGACCCCCGGAGGCTGAGGAGCGGGAGGCGTCGGCCTCCCCGGGGCACGCCTCCCGGAGCTCCTCCTGGCGGTGCCGGAACGCGACGACCTGCGATCCCGGACAGGCCCCGGGGGGGGCCGCCCTGCGGCCCTGTGGTGCCCAAAGTGTGTTCGCCGGGCGTTTTCCGGCCAATTCTCACGAGCGTTCTGCCCAAATCGGGATCGATTTTGGCAGAACGCTCGTGAGAATTGGCCGGCGTTGGGCAGCCCTGGTCAGCGCCCAGTTCCGCGTGCAGCAGGGCCCTTTCTCGCTCGGGGCATGGCGCGGCCACCCAGAAAACGAGCCGCGACGATGGGGCGTGGCCGGCAGCCGCGGCGCCGGGCAGTTTTCCCCGAGCAGAGTGGATGGAGGCGCCGTGGCCGGGCGTCCGCCTCCGCCGTGGCAGGCGGCCGGGGCGCCCCTGGAGGGGGCTGGCCTCTGTGGGGAAACGGACTGGTCTCTCACTCCGCGTCTAGGACGAAGCCGCGAAAGGTGCCGTTGTCGCCGGGACGGTCGGGGGATTCGTGGCGCGGGACTCAGGGTTCCCCATGGGGAGGCCCCCAGGCTCAGGCCCCTGGCAACGGAAGGCTGAGCAAGCAGGCCCGAGCCCGGGGGACGGCTTTCGGGGCTGGCCCGGCCCCAGCTGCCGGCGCCAGGGAGGGGACCCCCGGAGGCTGAGGAGCGGGAGGCGTCGGCCTCCCCCGGGCACGCCTCCCGGAGCTCCTCCTGGCGGTGCCGGAACGCGACGACCCGCGATCCCGGACAGGGCCCCGGGGGGGCCGCCCTGCGGCCCTGTGCTGCCCGAAGTGTGTTCGCCGGGCGTTTTCCGGCCAATTCTCACGAGCGTTCTGCCCAAAACGGGATCGATTTGGGCAGAACGCTCGTGAGAATTGGCCGGCGTTGGTCAGCCCTGGTCAGCGCCCAGTTCCGCGTGCAGCAGGGCCCTTCTTTCTCGGGGCATGGCCCGGCCACCCGGAAAACGAGCCGTGACGATGGGTCGCGGCCGGCAGCCGCGGCGCCGGGGAGTTTTCCCCGAGCAGAGTGGATGGAGACGCCGTGGCCGGGCGTCCGCCTCCGCCGTGGCGGGCGGCCGTGGTGCCCCTGGAGGGGGCTGGCCTCTGTGGGGAAACGGACTAGTCTCTCACTCCGCGGCTAGGACGAAGCCGCGAAAGGTGCCGTTGTCGCTGGGACAGTCGGGAGACTCGTGGCGCGGGACTCAGGGTTCCCCATGGGGAGGCCCCCAGGCTCAGGCCCCTGGCAACGGAAGGCTGAGCAAGCAGGCCAGGGCCCGGGCCCGGCTTTCGGGCCTGGCCCGGCCCCAGCTGCCGGCGCCAGGTAGGGGACCCCCGGAGGCTGAGGAGCGGGAGGCGTCGGCCTCCCCGGGGCACGCCTCCCAGAGCTCCTCCTGGAGGTGCCGGAACGCGACGACCCGCGATCCCGAACAGGGCCCCGGGGGGGGCCGCCTTGCCGCCCTGTGGTGCCCGAAGTGTGTTCGCCGGGTGTTTTCCGGCCAATTCTCACGAGCGTTCTGCCCAAATCGGGATCGATTTGGGCAGAACGCTCGTGAGAATTGGCCGGCGTTGGGCAGCCCTGGTCACCGCCCAGTTCCGCGTGCAGCAGAGCCCTTTCTCGCTCGGGGCATGGCGCGGCCACCAGGAAAACGAGCCGCGACGATGGGGCGTGGCCGGCAGCCGCGGCGCCGGGCAGTTTTCCCCGAGCAGAGTGGATGGAGGCGCCGTGGCCGGGCGTCCGCCTCCGCCGTGGCGGGCGGCCGGGGCGCCCCTGGAGGGGGCTGGCCTCTGTGGGGAAACGGACTGGTCTCTCACTCCGCGGCTAGGACGAAGCCGCGAATGCTGCCGTTGTCGCCGGGACGGTCGGGGGACTCGTGGCGCAGGACTCAGGGTTCCCCATGGGGAGGCCCCCAGGCTCAGGCCCCTGGCAACGGAAGGCTGAGCAAGCAGGCCCGGGCCCGGGCCCGGCTTTCGGGGCTGGCCCGGCCCCAGCTGCCGGCGCCAGGGAGGGGACCCCCGGAGGCTGAGGAGCGGGAGGCGTCGGCCTCCCCGGGGCACGCCTCCCGGAGCTCCTCCTGGCGGTGACAGAACGCGACGACCCGCGATCCCGGACAGGGCCCCGGGGGGGTCCGCCCTGCGGCCCTGTGCTGCCCGAAGTGTGTTCGCCGGGCGTTTTCCGGCCAATTCTCACGAGCGTTCTGCCCAAATCGGGATCGATTTGGGCAGAACGCTCGTGAGAATTGGCCGGCGTTGGGCAACCATGGTCAGCGCCCAGTTCCGCGTGCAGCAGAGCCCTTTCTCGCTCGGGGCATGGCGCGGCCACCCGGAAAATGAGCCGCGACGATGGGGCGTGGCCGGCAGCCGCGGCGCCGGGCAGTTTTCCCCGAGCAGAGTGGATGGAGGCGCCGTGGCCGGGCGTCCGTCTCCGCCGTGGCGGGCGGCCGGGGCGCCCCTGGAGGGGGCTGGCCTCTGTGGGGAAACGGACTGGTCTCTCACTCCGCGGCTAGAACGAAGCCTCGAATGCTGCCGTTGTCGCCGGGACGGTCGGGGGACTCGTGGCGCAGGACTCAGGGTTCCCCATGGGGAGGCCCCCAGGCTCAGGCCCCTGGCAACGGAAGGCTGAGCAAGCAGGCCCGGGCCCGGGCCCGGCTTTCGGGGCTGGCCCGGCCCCAGCTGCCGGCGCCAGGGAGGGGACGCCCGGAGGCTAAGGAGCGGGAGGCATCGGCCTCCCCGGGGAACGCCTCCCGGAGCTCCTCCTGGCGGTGCCGGAACGCGACGACCCGCGATCCCGGACAGGGCTCCGGGGGGGGCCGCCCTGCGGCCCTGTGGTGCCCGAAGTGTGTTCGCCGGTTTTTTCCGGCCAATTCTCACGAGCGTTCTGCCCAAATCGGGATCGATTTGGGCAGAACGCTCGTGAGAATTGGCCAGCGTTGGGCAGCCCTGGTCAGCGCCCAGTTCCGCGTGCAGCAGGGCCCTTTCTCGCTCGGGGCATGGCGCGGCCACCCGGAAAACGAGCCGCGACGATGGGGCGCGGCCGGCAGCAGCGGCGCCGGGGAGTTTTCCTCGAGCAGAGTGGAAGGAGGCGCCGTGGCCGGGCGTCCGCCTCCGCCGTGGCGGTCGGCCGGGGCGCCCCTGGAGGGGGCTGGCCTCTGTGGGGAAACGGAATGGTCTCTCACTCCGCGGCTAGGACGAAGCCGCGAAAGGTGCCGTTGTCGCCGGGACGGTCGGGGGACTCGTGGCGCGGGACTCAGCGTTCCCCATGGGGAGGCCCCCAGGCTCAGGCCCCTGGCAACGGAAGGCTGAGCAAGCAGGCCCTGGACCGGGCCCGGATTTCGGGGCTGGCCCGGCCCCAGCTGCCGGCGCCAGGGAGGGGACCCCCGGAGGCTGAGGAGCGGGAGGCGTCGGCCTCCCCGGGGCACGCCTCCCGGAGCTCCTCCAGGAGGTGCCGGAACGCGACGACCCGCGATACCGGACAGGGCCCCGGGGGGGGCCGCCCTGCGGCCCTGTGGTGCCCGAAGTGTGTTCGCCGGGCGTTTTCGGGCCAATTCTCACGAGCGTTCTGCCCAAATCGGGATCGATTTGGGCAGAACGCTCGTGAGAATTGGCCGGCGTTGGGCAGCCCTGGTCAGCGCCCAGGGCCGCGTGGAGCAGGGCCCTTTCTCGCTCGGGGCATGGCGCGGCCACCCGGAAAACGAGCTGCGACGATGGGGCGCGGCCGGCGGCCCCGGGGCCGGGGAGTTTTCCCCGAGCAGAGTGGATGGAGGCGCCGTGGCCGGGCGTCCGCCTCCGCCGTGGCGGGCGGCCGGGGCGCCCGTGGAGGGGGCTGGCCTCTGTGGGGGAACGGAGTGATCTCTCACTCCACGGCTGGGACGAAGCCGCGAAAGGTGCCGTGGTCGCCGGGACGGTCGGGGGGACTCGTGGCGCGGGACTCAGGGTTCCCCATGCGGAGGCCCCCAGGCTCAGGCCCCTGGCAACGGAAGGCTGAGCAAGCAGGCCCGGGCCCGGGCCCGGCTTTCGGGGCTGGCCCGGCCCCAGCGGCCAGCGCCAGGGAGGGGACCCCCGGAGGCTGAGGAGCGGGAGGCGTCGGCCTCCCCGGGGCCCGCCTCCCGGAGCTCCTCCTGGCGGTGCCGGAACGCGCCGACACGCGATCCCGGACAGGGCCCCGGGGGGGCGGCCCTGCGGCCCTCTGGTGCCCGAACTGTGTTCGCCGGGCGTTTTCCGGCCAATTCTCACGAGCGTTCTGCCCAAATCGGGATCGATTTGGGCAGAACGCTCGTGAGAATTGGCCGGCGTTGGGCAGCCCTGGTCAGCGCCCAGGGCCGCGTGGAGCAGGGCCCTTTCTCGCTCGGGGCATGGCGCGGCCACCCGGAAAACGAGCCGCGACGATGGGGCGCGGCCGGCGGCCCCGGCGCCGGGGAGTTTTCCCCGAGCAGAGTGGATGGAGGCGCCGTGGCCGGGCGTCCGCCTCCGCCGTGGCGGGCGGCCGGGGCGCCCGTGGAGGGGGCTGGCCTCTGTGGGGGAACGGAGTGATCTCTCACTCCACGGCTGGGACGAAGCCGCGAAAGGTGCCGTGGTCGCCGGGACGGTCGGGGGGACTCGTGGCGCGGGACTCAGGGTTCCCCATGCGGAGGCCCCCAGGCTCAGGCCCCTGGCAACGGAAGGCTGAGCAAGCAGGCCCGGGCCCGGGCCCGGATTTCGGGGCTGGACCGGCCCCAGCGGCCGGCGCCAGGGAGGGGACCCCCGGAGGCTGAGGAGCGGGAGGCGTCGGCCTCCCCGGGGCCCGCCTCCCGGAGCTCCTCCTGGCGGTGCTGGAACGCGCCGACACGCGATCCCGGACAGGGCCCCGGGGGGGCGGCCCTGCCGCCCTCTGGTGCCCGAAGTGTGTTCGCCGGGCGTTTTCCGGCCAATTCTCACGAGCGTTCTGCCCAAATCGGGATCGATTTGGGCAGAACGCTCGTGAGAATTGGCCGGCGTTGGGCAGCCCTGGTCAGCGCCCAGGGCCGCGTGGAGCAGGGCCCTTTCTCGCTCGGGGCATGGCGCGGCCACCCGGAAAACGAGCCGCGACGATGGGGCGCGGACGGCGGCCCCGGCGCCGGGGAGTTTTCCCCGAGCAGAGTGGATTGAGGCGCCGTGGCCGGGCGTCCGCCTCCGCCGTGGCGGGCGGCCGGGGCGCCCGTGGAGGGGGCTGGCCTCTGTGGGGGAACGGAGTGATCTCTCACTCCACGGCTGGGACGAAGCCGCGAAAGGTGCCGTGGTCGCCGGGACGGTCGGGGGGACTCGTGGCGCGGGACTCAGGGTTCCCCATGCGGAGGCCCCCAGGCTCAGGCCCCTGGCAACGGAAGGCTGAGCAAGCAGGCCCGGGCCCGGGCCCGGCTTTCGGGGCTGGCCCGGCCCCAGCGGCCGGCGCCAGGGAGGGGACCCCCGGAGGCTGAGGAGCGGGAGGCGTCGGCCTCCCCGGGGCCCGCCTCCCGGAGCTCTTCCTGGCGGTGCCGGAACGCGCCGACACGCGATCCCGGACAGGGCCCCGGGGGGGCGGCCCTGCGGCCCTCTGGTGCCCGAAGTGTGTTCGCCGGGCGTTTGCCGGCCAATTCTCACGAGCGTTCTGCCCAAATCGGGATCGATTTGGGCAGAACGCTCGTGAGAATTGGCCGGCGTTGGGCAGCCCTGGTCAGCGCCCAGGGCCGCGTGGAGCAGGGCCCTTTCTCGCTCGGGGCATGGCGCGGCCACCCGGAAAACGAGCCGCGACGATGGGGCGCGGCCGGCGGCCCCGGCGCCGGGGAGTTTTCCCCGAGCAGAGTGGATGGAGGCGCCGTGGCCGGGCGTCCGCCTCCGCCGTGGCGGGCGACCGGGGCGCCCGTGGAGGGGGCTGGCCTCTGTGGGGGAACGGAGTGATCTCTCACTCCACGGCTGGGACGAAGCCCCGAAAGGTGCCGTTGTGGCCGGGACGGTCGGGGGGACTCGTGGCGCGGGACTCAGGGTTCCCCATGCGGAGGCCCCCAGGCTCAGGACCCTGGCAACGGAAGGCTGAGCAAGCAGGACCGGGCCCGGGCCCGGCTTTCGGGGCTGGCCCGGCCCCAGCGGCCGGCGCCAGGGACGGAACCCCCGGAGGCTGAGGAGCAGGAGGCGTCGGCCTCCCCGGGGCCCGCCTCCCGGAGCTCCTCCTGGCGGTGCCGGAACGCGACGACTCGCGATCCCGGACACGGCCCCGGGGGGGCGGCCCTGCAGCCCTCTGGTGCCCGAAGTGTGTTCGCCGGGCGTTTTCCGGCCAATTCTCACGAGCGTTCTGCCCAAATCGGGATCGATTTGGGCAGAACGCTCGTGAGAGTTGGCCGGCGTTGGGCAGCCCTGATCAGCGCCCAGTGCCGCGTGGAGCAGGGCCCTTTCTCGCTCGGGGCATGTCCCGGCCCCCCGGAAAACGAGCCGCGACGATGGGGCGCGGCCGGCGGCCCCGGCGCCGGGGAGTTTTCCCCGAGCAGAGTGGATGGAGGCGCCGTGGCCGGGTGTCCGCCTCCGCCGTGGAGGGCGGCCGGGGCGCCGGTGGAGGGGGCTGGCCTCTGTGGGGGAACGGAGTGATCTCACACTCAACAGCTGGGACGAAGCCGCGAAAGGTGCCGTGGTCGCCGGGACGGTCGGGGGGACTCGTGGCGCGGGACTCAGGTTTCCCCATGCGGAGGCCCCCAGGCACAGGCCCCTGGCAACGGAAGGCTGAACAAGCAGGCCCGGGCCCGGGCCCGGCTTTCGGGGCTGGCCCGGCCCCAGCGGCCGGCGCCAGGGAGGGGACCGCCGGAGGCTGAGGAGCGGGAGGCTCGGCCTCCCCGGGGACCGCCTCCCGGAGCTCTTCCTGGCGGTGCCGGAACGCGACGACACGTGATCCCGGACAGGGCCCGGGGGGGGCGGCCCTGCGGCCCTGTGATGCCCGAAGTGTGTTCGCCGGGCGTTTTCCGGCCAATTCTCACGAGCGTTCTGCCCAAATCGGGATCGATTTGGGCAGAACGCTCGTGAGAATTGGCCGGCGTTGGGCAGCCCTGGTCAGCGCCCAGTGCCGCGTGGAGCAGGGCCCTTTCACGCTCGGGGTATGTCGCGGCCACCCGGAAAACGAGCCGCGACATGGGGCGCAGCCGGCGGCCCCGGCGCCGGGGAGTTTTCCCCGAGCAGAGTTGATGGAGGCAGCGTGGCCGGGCGTCCGCCTCCGCCGTGGCGGGCGACTGGGGCGTCCGTGGAGGGGGCTGGCCTCTGTGGGGGAACGGAGTGATCTCTCACTCCACGGCTGGGACGAAGCCCCGAAAGGTGCCATTGTGGCCGGGACGGTCGGGGGGACTCGTGGCGCGGGACTCAGGGTTCCCCATGCGGAGGCCCCCAGGCTCAGGCCCCTGGCAACGGAAGGCTGAGCAAGCAGGACCGGGCCCGGGCCCGGCTTTCGGGGCTGGCCCGGCCCCAGCGGCCGGCGCCAGGGACGGAACCCCCGGAGGCTGAGGAGCGGGAGGCGTCGGCCTCCCCGGGGCCCGCATCTCGGAGCTCCTCCTGGCGGTGCCAGAACGCGACGACACGCGATCCCGGACAGGGCCCCGGGGGGGCGGCCCTGCGGCCCTCTGGTGCCCGAAGTGTGTTCGCCGGGCATTTTCCGGCCAATTCTCACGAGCGTTCTGCCCAAATCGGGATCAATTTGGGCAGAACGCTCGTGAGAATTGGCCGGCGTTGGGCAGCCATGGTCAGCGCCCAGGGCCGCGTGGAGCAGGGCCCTTTCTCGCTCGGGGCATGGCGCGGCCACCCGGAAAACGAGCCGCGACGATGGGGCGCGGCCGGCGGCCCCGGCGCCGGGGAGTTTTCCCCGAGCAGAGTGGATGGAGGCGCCGTGGCCGGGCGTCCGCCTCCGCCGTGGCGGGCGGCCGGGGCGCCCATGGAGGGGGCTGGCCTCTGTGGGGGAACGGAATGATCTCTCACTCCACGGCTGGGACGAAGCCGCGAAAGGTGCCGTGGTCGCCGGGACGGTCGGGGGGACTCGTGGCGCGGGACTCAGGGTTCCCCATGCGGAGGCCCCCAGGCTCAGGCCCCTGGCAACGGAAGGCTGAGCAAGCAGGCCCGGGCCCGGGCCCGGCTTTCGGGGCTGGCCCGGCCCCAGCGGCCGGCGCCAGGGAGGGGACCCCCGGAGGCTGAGGAGCGGGAGGCGTCGGCCTCCCCGGGGCCCGCCTACCGGAGCTCCTCCTGGCGGTGACGGAACGCGCCGACACGCGATCCCGGACAGGGCCCCGGGGGGGCGGCCCTGCGGCCCTCTGGTGCCCGAAGTGTGTTCGCCGGGCGTTTGCCGGCCAATTCTCACGAGCGTTCTGCCCAAATTGGGATCGATTTGGGCAGAACGCTCGTGAGAATTGGCCGGCGTTGGGCAGCCCTGGTCAGCGCCCAGGGCCGCGTGGAGCAGGGCCCTTTCTCGCTCGGGGCATGGCGCGGCCACCCGGAAAACGAGCCGCGACGATGGAGCGCGGCCGGCGGCCCCGGCGCCGGGGAGTTTTCCCCGAGCAGAGTGGATGGAGGCGCCGTGGCCGGGCGTCCGCCTCCGCCGTGGCGGGCGGCCGGGGCGCCCGTGGAGGGGGCTGGCCTCTGTGGGGGAACGGAGTGATCTCTCACTCCACGGCTGGGACGAAGCCGCGAAAGGTGCCGTGGTCGCCGGGACGGTCGGGGGGACTCGTGGCGCGGGACTCAGGGTTCCCCATGCGGAGGCCCCCAGGCTCAGGCCCCTGGCAACGGAAGGCTGAGCAAGCAGGCCCGGGCCCGGGCCCGGCTTTCGGGGCCGGCCCGGCCCCAGCGGCCGGCGCCAGGGAGGGGACCCCCGGAGGCTGAGGAGCGGGAGGCGTCGGCCTCCCCGGGGCCCGCCTCCCGGAGCTCCTCCTGGCGGTGGCGGAACGCGCCGACACGCGATCCCGGACAGGGCCCCGGGGGGGCGGCCCTGCGGCCCTGTGGTGCCCGAAGTGTGTTCGCCGGGCGTTTTCCGGCCAATTCTCACGAGCGTTCTGCCCAAATCGGGATCGATTTGGGCAGAACGCTCGTGAGAATTGGCCGGCGTTGGGCAGCCCTGGTCAGCGCCCAGGGCCGCGTGGAGCAGGGCCCTTTCTCGCTCGGGGCATGGCGCGGCCACCCGGAAAACGAGCCGCGACGATGGGGCGCGACCGGCGGCCCCGGCGCCGGGGAGTTTTCCCCGAGCAGAGTGGATGGAGGCGCCGTGGCCGGGCGTCCGCCTCCGCCGTGGCGGGCGGCCGGGGCGCCCGTGGAGGGGGCTGGCCTCTGTGGGGGAACGGAGTGATCTCTCACTCCACGGCTGGGACGAAGCCGCGAAAGGTGCCGTGGTCGCCGGGACGGTCGGGGGGACTCGTGGCGCGGGACTCAGGGTTCCCCATTCGGAGGCCCCCAGGCTCAGGCCCCTGGCAACGGAAGGCTGAGCAAGCAGGCCCGGGCCCGGGCCCGGGTTTCGGGGCTGGCCCGGCCCCAGCGGCCGGCGCCAGGGAGGGGACCCCCGGAGGCTGAGGAGCGGGAGGCGTCGGCCTCCCCGGGGCCCGCCTCCCGGAGCTCCTCCTGGCGGTGCCGGAACGCGCCGACACGCGATCCTGGACAGGGCCCCGGGGGGGCGGCCCTGCGGCCCTCTGGTGCCAGAAGAGTGTTCGCCGGGCGTTTTCCGGCCAATTCTCACGAGCGTTCTGCCCAAATCGGGATCGATTTGGGCAGAACGCTCGTGAGAATTGGCCGGCGTTGGGCAGCCCTGGTCAGCGCCCAGGGCCGCGTGGAGCAGGGCCCTTTCTCGCTCGGGGCATGGCGCGGCCACCCGGAAAACGAGCCGCGACGATGGGGCGCGGCCGGCGGCCCCGGCGCCGGGGAGTTTTCCCCGAGCAGAGTGGATGGAGGCACCGTGGCCGGGCGTCCGCCTCCGCCGTGGCGGGCGGCCGGGGCGCCCATGGAGGGGGCTGGCCTCTGTGGGGGAACGGAGTGATCTCTCACTCCACGGCTGGGACGAAGCCGCGAAAGGTGCCGTGGTCGCCGGGACGGTCGGGGGGACTCGTGGCGCGGGACTCAGGGTTCCCCATGCGGAGGCCCCCAGGCTCAGGCCCCTGGCAACGGAAGGCTGAGCAAGCAGGACCGGGCCCGGGCCCGGCTTTCGGGGCTGGCCCGGCCCCAGCGGCCGGCGCCAGGGAGGGGACCCCCGGAGGCTGAGGAGCGGGAGGCGTCGGCCTCCCCGGGGCCCGCCTCCCGGAGCTCCTCCTGGCGGTGCCGGAACGCGCCGACACGCGATCCCGGACAGGGCCCCGGGGGGGGCGGCCCTGCGGCCCTCTGGTGCCCGAAGTGTGTTCGCCGGGCATTTTCCGGCCAATTCTCACGAGCGTTCTGCCCAAATCGGGATCAATTTGGGCAGAACGCTCGTGAGAATTGGCCGGCGTTGGGCAGCCATGGTCAGCGCCCAGGGCCGCGTGGAGCAGGGCCCTTTCTCGCTCGGGGCATGGCGCGGCCACCCGGAAAACGAGCCGCGACGATGGGGCGCGGCCGGCGGCCCCGGCGCCGGGGAGTTTTCCCCGAGCAGAGTGGATGGAGGCGCCGTGGCCGGGCGTCCGCCTCCGCCGTGGCGGGCGGCCGGGGCGCCCATGGAGGGGGCTGGCCTCTGTGGGGGAACGGAATGATCTCTCACTCCACGGCTGGGACGAAGCCGCGAAAGGTGCCGTGGTCGCCGGGACGGTCGGGGGGACTCGTGGCGCGGGACTCAGGGTTCCCCATGCGGAGGCCCCCAGGCTCAGGCCCCTGGCAACGGAAGGCTGAGCAAGCAGGCCCGGGCCCGGGCCCGGCTTTCGGGGCTGGCCCGGCCCCAGCGGCCGGCGCCAGGGAGGGGACCCCCGGAGGCTGAGGAGCGGGAGGCGTCGGCCTCCCCGGGGCCCGCCTACCGGAGCTCCTCCTGGCGGTGACGGAACGCGCCGACACGCGATCCCGGACAGGGCCCCGGGGGTGCCGCCCTGCGGCCCTGTGGTGCCCGAAGTGTGTTCGCCGGGCGTTTTCCGGCCAATTCTCACGAGCGTTCTGCCCAAATCGGGATCGATTTGGGCAGAACGCTCGTGAGAATTGGCCGGCGTTGGGCAGCCCTGGTCAGCGCCCAGTTCCGCGTGGAGCAGGGCCCTTTCTCGCTCGGGGCATGTCGCGGCCACCCGGAAAACGAGACGCGACGATGGGGCGCGGCCGGCAGCCGCGGCGCCGGGGAGTTTTCCCCGAGCAGAGTGGATGGAGGCGCCGTGGCCGGGCGTCTGCCTCTGCCGTGGCGGGCGGCCGGGGCGCCCCTAGAGGGGGCTGGCCTCTGTGGGGAAACGGACTGGTCTCTCGCTCCGCGGCTAGGACGAAGCCGCGAAAGGTGCCGTTGTCGCCGGGACGGTCGGGGGACTCGTGGCGCGGGACTCAGGCTTCCCCATGGGGAGGCCCCCAGGCTCAGGTCCCTGGCAACGGAAGGCTGAGCAAGCAGGCCCGGGCCCGGGCCCGGCTTTCGGGGCTGGCCCGGCCCCAGCTGCCAGCGCCAGGGAGGGGACCCCCGGAGGCTGAGGAGCGGGAGGCGTCGGCCTCCCCGCGGCACGCCTCCCGGAGCTCCTCCTGGCGGTGCCGGAACGCGACGACACGCGATCCCGGACAGGGCCCCGGGGGGGGCCGCCCTGCGGCCCTGTGGTGCCCGAAGTGTGTTCGCCGGGCCTTTTCCGGCCAATTCTCACGAGCGTTCTGCCCAAATCGGGATCGATTTTCGCAGAACGCTCGTGAGAATTGGCCGGCGTTGGGCAGCCCTGGTCAGCGCCCAGTTCCGCGTGGAGCAGGGCCCTTTCTCGCTCGGGGCATGTCGCGGCCACCCGGAAAACGAGCCGCGACGATGGGGCGCGGCCGGCAGCCGCGGCGCCGGGGAGTTTTCCCCGAGCAGAGTGGATGGAGGCGCCGTGGCCGGGCGTCCGCCTCCGCCGTGGCGGGCGACCGGGGCGCCCCTGGAGGGGGCTGGCCTCTGTGGGGAAACGGACTGGTCTCTCGCTCCGCGGCTAGGACGAAGCCGCGAAAGGTGCCGTTGTCGCCGGGACGGTCGGGGGACTCGTGGCGCGGGACTCAGGGTTCCCCATGGGGAGGCCCCCAGGCTCAGGCCCCTGGCAACGGACGGCTGAGCAAGCAGGCCCGGGCCCGGGCCCGGCTTTCGGGGCTGGCCCGGCCCCAGGTGCCGGCGCCAGGGAGGGGACCCCCGGAGGCTGAGGAGCGGGAGGCGTCGGCCTCCCCGCGGCACGCCTCCCGGAGCTCCTCCTGGCGGTGCCGGAACGCGACGACACGCGATCCCGGACAGGGCCCCGGGGGGGGCCGCCCTGCGGCCCTGTGGTGCCCGAAGTGTGTTCGCCGGGCCTTTCCGGCCAATTCTCACGAGCGTTCTGCCCAAATCGGGATCGATTTTCGCAGAACGCTCGTGAGAATTGGCCGGCGTTGGGCAGCCCTGGTCAGCGCCCAGTTCCGCGTGGAGCAGGGCCCTTTCTCGCTCGGGGCATGTCGCGGCCACCCGGAAAACGAGCCGCGAAGATGGGGGGCGGCCGGCAGCCGCGGCGCCGGGGAGTTTTCCCCGAGCAGAGTGGATGGAGGCGCCGTGGCCGGGCGTCTGCCTCTGCCGTGGCGGGCGGCCGGGGCGCCCCTGGAGGGGGATGGCCTCTGTGGGGAAACGGACTGGTCTCTCGCTCCGCGGCTAGGACTAAGCCGCGAAAGGTGCCGTTGTCGCCGGGACGGTCGGGGGACTCGTGGCGCGGGACTCAGGCTTCCCCATGGGGAGGCCCCCAGGCTCAGGTCCCTGGCAACCGAAGGCTGAGCAAGCAGGCCCGGGCCCGGGCCCGGCTTTCGGGGCTGGCCCGGCCCCAGCTGCCGGCGCCAGGGAGGGGACCCCCGGAGGCTGAGGAGCGGGAGGCGTCGGCATCCCCGCGGCACGCCTCCCGGAGCTCCTCCTGGCGGTGCCGGAACGCGACGACACGCGATCCCGGACAGGGCCCCGGGGGTGCCGCCCTGCGGCCCTGTGGAGCCCGAAGTGTGTTCGCCTGGCCTTTTCCGGCCAATTCTCACGAGCGTTCTGCCCAAATCGGGATCGATTTGGGCAGAACGCTCGTGAGAATTCGCCGGCGTTGGGCAGCCCTGGTCAGCGCCCAGTTCCGCGTGGAGCAGGGCACTTTCTCGCTCGGGGCATGTCGCGGCCACCCGGAAAACGAGCCGCGACGATGGGGCGCGGCCGGCAGCCGCGGCGCCGGGGAGTTTTCCCCGAGCAGAGTGGATGGAGGCGCCGTGGCCGGGCGTCCGCCTCTGCCGTGGCGGGCGGCCGGGGCGCCCCTGGAGGGGGCTGGCCTCTGTGGGGAAAAGGACTGGTCTCTCGCTCCGCGGCTAGGACGAAGCCGCGAAAGGTGCCGTTGTCGCCGGGACGGTCGGGGGACTCGTGGCGCGGGACTCAGGGTTCCCCATGGGGAGGCCCCCAGGCTCAGGCCCCTGGCAACCGAAGGCTGAGCAAGCAGGCCCGGGCCCGGGCCCGGCTTTCGGGGCTGGCCCGGCCCCAGGTGCCGGCGCCAGGGAGGGGACCCCCGGAGGCTGAGGAGCGGGAGGCGTCGGCCTCCCCGCGGCACGCCTCCCGGAGCTCCTCCTGGCGGTGCCGGAACGCGACGACACGCGATCCCGGACAGGGCCCCGGGGGGGGCCGCCCTGCGGCCCTGTGGTGCCCGAAGTGTGTTCGCCGGGCCTTTCCGGCCAATTCTCACGAGCGTTCTGCCCAAATCGGGATCGATTTTCGCAGAACGCTCGTGAGAATTGGCCGGCGTTGGGCAGCCCTGGTCAGCGCCGAGTTCCGCGTGGAGCAGGGCCCTTTCTCGCTCGGGGCATGTCGCGGCCACCCGGAAAACGAGCCGCGACGATGGGGCGCGGCCGGCAGCCGCGGCGCCGGGGAGTTTTCCCCGAGCAGAGTGGATGGAGGCGCCGTGGCCGGGCGTCCGCCTCCGCCGTGGCGGGCGACCGGGGCGCCCCTGGAGGGGGCTGGCCTCTGTGGGGAAACGGACTGGTCTCTCGCTCCGCGGCTAGGACGAAGCCGCGAAAGGTGCCGTTGTCGCCGGGACGGTCGGGGGACTCGTGGCGCGGGACTCAGGGTTCCCCATGGGGAGGCCCCCAGGCTCAGGCCCCTGGCAACGGACGGCTGAGCAAGCAGGCCCGGGCCCGGGCCCGGCTTTCGGGGCTGCCCCGGCCCCAGGTGCCGGCGCCAGGGAGGGGACCCCCGGAGGCTGAGGAGCGGGAGGCGTCGGCCTCCCCGCGGCACGCCTCCCGGAGCTCCTCCTGGCGGTGCCGGAACGCGAAGACACGCGATCCCGGACAGGGCCCCGGGGGTGCCGCCCTGCGGCCCTGTGGTGCCCGAAGTGTGTTCGCCGGGCGTTTTCCGGCCAATTCTCACGAGCGTTCTGCCCAAATCGGGATCGATTTGGGCAGAACGCTCGTGAGAATTGGCCGGCGTTGGGCAGCCCTGGTCAGCGCCCAGTTCCGCGTGGAGCAGGGCCCTTTCTCGCTCGGGGCATGTCGCGGCCACCCGGAAAACGAGCCGCGACGATGGGGCGCGGCCGGCAGCCGCGGCGCCGGGGAGTTTTCCCCGAGCAGAGTGGATGGAGGCGCCGTGGCCGGGCGTCCGCCTCCGCCGTGGCGGGCGACCGGGGCGCCCCTGGAGGGGGCTGGCCTCTGTGGGGAAACGGACTGGTCTCTCGCTCCGCGGCTAGGACGAAGCCGCGAAAGGTGCCGTTGTCGCCGGGACGGTCGGGGGACTCGTGGCGCGGGACTCAGGGTTCCCCATGGGGAGGCCCCCAGGCTCAGGCCCCTGGCAACGGACGGCTGAGCAAGCAGGACCGGGCCCGGGCCCGGCTTTCGGGGCTGGCCCGGCCCCAGGTGCCGGCGCCAGGGAGGGGACCCCCGGAGGCTGAGGAGCGGGAGGCGTCGGCCTCCCCGCGGCACGCCTCCCGGAGCTCCTCCTGGCGGTGCCGGAACGCGACGACACGCGATCCCGGACAGGGCCCCGGGGGGGGCCGCCCTGCGGCCCTGTGGTGCCCGAAGTGTGTTCGCCGGGCCTTTCCGGCCAATTCTCACGAGCGTTCTGCCCAAATCGGGATCGATTTTCGCAGAACGCTCGTGAGAATTGGCCGGCGTTGGGCAGCCCTGGTCAGCGCCCAGTTCCGCGTGGAGCAGGGCCCTTTCTCGCTCGGGGCATGTCGCGGCCACCCGGAAAACGAGCCGCGAAGATGGGGCGCGGCCGGCAGCCGCGGCGCCGGGGAGTTTTCCCCGAGCAGAGTGGATGGAGGCGCCGTGGCCGGGCGTCTGCCTCTGCCGTGGCGGGCGGCCGGGGCGCCCCTGGAGGGGGCTGGCCTCTGTGGGGAAACGGACTGGTCTCTCGCTCCGCGGCTAGGACGAAGCCGCGAAAGGTGCCGTTGTCGCCGGGACGGTCGGGGGACTCGTGGCGCGGGACTCAGGCTTCCCCATGGGGAGGCCCCCAGGCTCAGGTCCCTGGCAACCGAAGGCTGAGCAAGCAGGCCCGGGCCCGGGCCCGGCTTTCGGGGCTGGCCCGGCCCCAGCTGCCGGCGCCAGGGAGGGGACCCCCGGAGGCTGAGGAGCGGGAGGCGTCGGCATCCCCGCGGCACGCCTCCCGGAGCTCCTCCTGGCGGTGCCGGAACGCGACGACACGCGATCCCGGACAGGGCCCCGGGGGGGGCCGCCCTGCGGCCCTGTGGAGCCCGAAGTGTGTTCGCCTGGCCTTTTCCGGCCAATTCTCACGAGCGTTCTGCCCAAATCGGGATCGATTTGGGCAGAACGCTCGTGAGAATTCGCCGGCGTTGGGCAGCCCTGGTCAGCGCCCAGTTCCGCGTGGAGCAGGGCACTTTCTCGCTCGGGGCATGTCGCGGCCACCCGGAAAACGAGCCGCGACGATGGGGCGCGGCCGGCAGCCGCGGCACCGGGGAGTTTTCCCCGAGCAGAGTGGATGGAGGCGCCGTGGCCGGGCGTCCGCCTCTGCCGTGGCGGGCAGCCGGGGCGCCCCTGGAGGGGGCTGGCCTCTGTGGGGAAAAGGACTGGTCTCTCGCTCCCGCGGCTAGGACGAAGCCGCGAAAGGTGCCGTTGTCGCCGGGACGGTCGGGGGACTCGTGGCGCGGGACTCAGGGTTCCCCATGGGGAGGCCCCCAGGCTCAGGCCCCTGGCAACGGAAGGCTGAGCAAGCAGGCCCGGGCCCGGGCCCGGCTTTCGGGGCTGGCCCGGCCCCAGGTGCCGGCGCCAGGGAGGGGACCCCCGGAGGCTGAGGAGCGGGAGGCGTCGGCCTCCCCGCGGCACGCCTCCCGGAGCTCCTCCTGGCGGTGCCGGAACGCGACGACACGCGATCCCGGACAGGGCCCCGGGGGGGGCCGCCCTGCGGCCCTGTGGTGCCCGAAGTGTGTTCGCCGGGCCTTTCCGGCCAATTCTCACGAGCGTTCTGCCCAAATCGGGATCGATTTTCGCAGAACGCTCGTGAGAATTGGCCGGCGTTGGGCAGCCCTGGTCAGCGCCCAGTTCCGCGTGGAGCAGGGCCCTTTCTCGCTCGGGGCATGTCGCGGCCACCCGGAAAACGAGCCGCGACGATGGGGCGCGGCCGGCAGCCGCGGCGCCGGGGAGTTTTCCCCGAGCAGAGTGGATGGAGGCGCCGTGGCCGGGCGTCCGCCTCCGCCGTGGCGGGCGACCGGGGCGCCCCTGGAGGGGGCTGGCCTCTGTGGGGAAACGGACTGGTCTCTCGCTCCGCGGCTAGGACGAAGCCGCGAAAGGTGCCGTTGTCGCCGGGACGGTCGGGGGACTCGTGGCGCGGGACTCAGGGTTCCCCATGGGGAGGCCCCCAGGCTCAGGCCCCTGGCAACGGACGGCTGAGCAAGCAGGCCCGGGCCCGGGCCCGGCTTTCGGGGCTGCCCCGGCCCCAGGTGCCGGCGCCAGGGAGGGGACCCCCGGAGGCTGAGGAGCGGGAGGCGTCGGCCTCCCCGCGGCACGCCTCCCGGAGCTCCTCCTGGCGGTGCCGGAACGCGAAGACACGCGATCCCGGACAGGGCCCCGGGGGTGCCGCCCTGCGGCCCTGTGGTGCCCGAAGTGTGTTCGCCGGGCGTTTTCCGGCCAATTCTCACGAGCGTTCTGCCCAAATCGGGATCGATTTGGGCAGAACGCTCGTGAGAATTGGCCGGCGTTGGGCAGCCCTGGTCAGCGCCCAGTTCCGCGTGGAGCAGGGCCCTTTCTCGCTCGGGGCATGTCGCGGCCACCCGGAAAACGAGCCGCGACGATGGGGCGCGGCCGGCAGCCGCGGCGCCGGGGAGTTTTCCCCGAGCAGAGTGGATGGAGGCGCCGTGGCCGGGCGTCCGCCTCCGCCGTGGCGGGCGACCGGGGCGCCCCTGGAGGGGGCTGGCCTCTGTGGGGAAACGGACTGGTCTCTCGCTCCGCGGCTAGGACGAAGCCGCGAAAGGTGCCGTTGTCGCCGGGACGGTCGGGGGACTCGTGGCGCGGGACTCAGGGTTCCCCATGGGGAGGCCCCCAGGCTCAGGCCCCTGGCAACGGAAGTCTGAGCAAGCAGGACCGGGCCCGGGCCCGGCTTTCGGGGCTGGCCCGGCCCCAGGTGCCGGCGCCAGGGAGGGGACCCCCGGAGGCTGAGGAGCGGGAGGCGTCGGCCTCCCCGCGGCACGCCTCCCGGAGCTCCTCCTGGCGGTGCCGGAACGCGACGACACGCGATCCCGGACAGGGCCCCGGGGGGGGGCCGCCCTGCGGCCCTGTGGTGCCCGAAGTGTGTTCGCCGGGCCTTTCCGGCCAATTCTCACGAGCGTTCTGCCCAAATCGGGATCGATTTTCGCAGAACGCTCGTGAGAATTGGCCGGCGTTGGGCAGCCCTGGTCAGCGCCCAGTTCCGCGTGGAGCAGGGCCCTTTCTCGCTCGGGGCATGTCGCGGCCACCCGGGAAAACGAGCCGCGAAGATGGGGCGCGGCCGGCAGCCGCGGCGCCGGGGAGTTTTCCCCGAGCAGAGTGGATGGAGGCGCCGTGGCCGGGCGTCTGCCTCTGCCGTGGCGGGCGGCCGGGGCGCCCCTGGAGGGGGCTGGCCTCTGTGGGGAAACGGACTGGTCTCTCGCTCCGCGGCTAGGACGAAGCCGCGAAAGGTGCCGTTGTCGCCGGGACGGTCGGGGGACTCGTGGCGCGGGACTCAGGCTTCCCCATGGGGAGGCCCCCAGGCTCAGGTCCCTGGCAACCGAAGGCTGAGCAAGCAGGCCCGGGCCCGGGCCCGGCTTTCGGGGCTGGCCCGGCCCCAGCTGCCGGCGCCAGGGAGGGGACCCCCGGAGGCTGAGGAGCGGGAGGCGTCGGCCTCCCCGCGGCACGCCTCCCGGAGCTCCTCCTGGCGTTGCCGGAACGCGACGACACGCGATCCCGGACAGGGCCCCGGGGGGGGCCGCCCTGCGGCCCTGTGGAGCCCGAAGTGTGTTCGCCTGGCCTTTTCCGGCCAATTCTCACGAGCGTTCTGCCCAAATCGGGATCGATTTGGGCAGAACGCTCGTGAGAATTCGCCGGCGTTGGGCAGCCCTGGTCAGCGCCCAGTTCCGCGTGGAGCAGGGCACTTTCTCGCTCGGGGCATGTCGCGGCCACCCGGAAAACGAGCCGCGACGATGGGGCGCGGCCGGCAGCCGCGGCACCGGGGAGTTTTCCCCGAGCAGAGTGGATGGAGGCGCCGTGGCCGGGCGTCCGCCTCTGCCGTGGCGGGCAGCCGGGGCGCCCCTGGAGGGGGCTGGCCTCTGTGGGGAAAAGGACTGGTCTCTCGCTCCGCGGCTAGGACGAAGCCGCGAAAGGTGCCGTTGTCGCCGGGACGGTCGGGGGACTCGTGGCGCGGGACTCAGGGTTCCCCATGGGGAGGCCCCCAGGCTCAGGCCCCTGGCAACGGAAGGCTGAGCAAGCAGGCCCGGGCCCGGGCCCGGCTTTCGGGGCTGGCCCGGCCCCAGGTGCCGGCGCCAGGGAGGGGACCCCCGGAGGCTGAGGAGCGGGAGGCGTCGGCCTCCCCGCGGCACGCCTCCCGGAGCTCCTCCTGGCGGTGCCGGAACGCGACGACACGCGATCCCGGACAGGGCCCCGGGGGGGGGCCGCCCTGCGGCCCTGTGGTGCCCGAAGTGTGTTCGCCGGGCCTTTCCGGCCAATTCTCACGAGCGTTCTGCCCAAATCGGGATCGATTTTCGCAGAACGCTCGTGAGAATTGGCCGGCGTTGGGCAGCCCTGGTCAGCGCCCAGTTCCGCGTGGAGCAGGGCCCTTTCTCGCTCGGGGCATGTCGCGGCCACCCGGAAAACGAGCCGCGACGATGGGGCGCGGCCGGCAGCCGCGGCGCCGGGGAGTTTTCCCCGAGCAGAGTGGATGGAGGCGCCGTGGCCGGGCGTCCGCCTCCGCCGTGGCGGGCGACCGGGGCGCCCCTGGAGGGGGCTGGCCTCTGTGGGGAAACGGACTGGTCTCTCGCTCCGCGGCTAGGACGAAGCCGCGAAAGGTGCCGTTGTCGCCGGGACGGTCGGGGGACTCGTGGCGCGGGACTCAGGGTTCCCCATGGGGAGGCCCCCAGGCTCAGGCCCCTGGCAACGGACGGCTGAGCAAGCAGGCCCGGGCCCGGGCCCGGCTTTCGGGGCTGCCCCGGCCCCAGGTGCCGGCGCCAGGGAGGGGACCCCCGGAGGCTGAGGAGCGGGAGGCGTCGGCCTCCCCGCGGCACGCCTCCCGGAGCTCCTCCTGGCGGTGCCGGAACGCGAAGACACGCGATCCCGGACAGGGCCCCGGGGGTGCCGCCCTGCGGCCCTGTGGTGCCCGAAGTGTGTTCGCCGGGCGTTTTCCGGCCAATTCTCACGAGCGTTCTGCCCAAATCGGGATCGATTTGGGCAGAACGCTCGTGAGAATTGGCCGGCGTTGGGCAGCCCTGGTCAGCGCCCAGTTCCGCGTGGAGCAGGGCCCTTTCTCGCTCGGGGCATGTCGCGGCCACCCGGAAAACGAGCCGCGACGATGGGGCGCGGCCGGCAGCCGCGGCGCCGGGGAGTTTTCCCCGAGCAGAGTGGATGGAGGCGCCGTGGCCGGGCGTCTGCCTCTGCCGTGGCGGGCGGCCGGGGCGCCCCTGGAGGGGGCTGGCCTCTGTGGGGAAACGGACTGGTCTCTCGCTCCGCGGCTAGGACGAAGCCGCGAAAGGTGCCGTTGTCGCCGGGACGGTCGGGGGACTCGTGGCGCGGGACTCAGGGTTCCCCATGGGGAGGCCCCCAGGCTCAGGCCCCTGGCAACGGAAGGCTGAGCAAGCAGGCCCGGGCCCGGGCCCGGCTTTCGGGGCTGGCCCGGCCCCAGGTGCCGGCGCCAGGGAGGGGACCCCCGGAGGCTGAGGAGCGGGAGGCGTCGGCCTCCCCGCGGCACGCCTCCCGGAGCTCCTCCTGGCGGTGCCGGAACGCGACGACACGCGATCCCGGACAGGGCCCCGGGGGGGGCCGCCCTGCGGCCCTGTGGTGCCCGAAGTGTGTTCGCCGGGCCTTTCCGGCCAATTCTCACGAGCGTTCTGCCCAAATCGGGATCGATTTTCGCAGAACGCTCGTGAGAATTGGCCGGCGTTGGGCAGCCCTGGTCAGCGCCCAGTTCCGCGTGGAGCAGGGCCCTTTCTCGCTCGGGGCATGTCGCGGCCACCCGGAAAACGAGCCGCGACGATGGGGCGCGGCCGGCAGCCGCGGCGCCGGGGAGTTTTCCCCGAGCAGAGTGGATGGAGGCGCCGTGGCCGGGCGTCCGCCTCCGCCGTGGCGGGCGACCGGGGCGCCCCTGGAGGGGGCTGGCCTCTGTGGGGAAACGGACTGGTCTCTCGCTCCGCGGCTAGGACGAAGCCGCGAAAGGTGCCGTTGTCGCCGGGACGGTCGGGGGACTCGTGGCGCGGGACTCAGGGTTCCCCATGGGGAGGCCCCCAGGCTCAGGCCCCTGGCAACGGACGGCTGAGCAAGCAGGCCCGGGCCCGGGCCCGGCTTTCGGGGCTGCCCCGGCCCCAGGTGCCGGCGCCAGGGAGAGGACCCCCGGAGGCTGAGGAGCGGGAGGTGTCGGCCTCCCCGCGGCACGCCTCCCGGAGCTCCTCCTGGCGGTGCCGGAACGCGAAGACACGCGATCCCGGACAGGGCCCCGGGGGTGCCGCCCTGCGGCCCTGTGGTGCCCGAAGTGTGTTCGCCGGGCGTTTTCCGGCCAATTCTCACGAGCGTTCTGCCCAAATCGGGATCGATTTGGGCAGAACGCTCGTGAGAATTGGCCGGCGTTGGGCAGCCCTGGTCAGCGCCCAGTTCCGCGTGGAGCAGGGCCCTTTCTCGCTCGGGGCATGTCGCGGCCACCCGGAAAACGAGCCGCGACGATGGGGCGCGGCCGGCAGCCGCGGCGCCGGGGAGTTTTCCCCGAGCAGAGTGGATGGAGGCGCCGTGGCCGGGCGTCCGCCTCCGCCGTGGCGGGCGACCGGGGCGCCCCTGGAGGGGGCTGGCCTCTGTGGGGAAACGGACTGGTCTCTCGCTCCGCGGCTAGGACGAAGCCGCGAAAGGTGCCGTTGTCGCCGGGACGGTCGGGGGACTCGTGGCGCGGGACTCAGGGTTCCCCATGGGGAGGCCCCCAGGCTCAGGCCCCTGGCAACGGACGGCTGAGCAAGCAGGACCGGGCCCGGGCCCGGCTTTCGGGGCTGGCCCGGCCCCAGGTGCCGGCGCCAGGGAGGGGACCCCCGGAGGCTGAGGAGCGGGAGGCGTCGGCCTCCCCGCGGCACGCCTCCCGGAGCTCCTCCTGGCGGTGCCGGAACGCGACGACACGCGATCCCGGACAGGGCCCCGGGGGGGGCCGCCCTGCGGCCCTGTGGTGCCCGAAGTGTGTTCGCCGGGCCTTTCCGGCCAATTCTCACGAGCGTTCTGCCCAAATCGGGATCGATTTTCGCAGAACGCTCGTGAGAATTGGCCGGCGTTGGGCAGCCCTGGTCAGCGCCCAGTTCCGCGTGGAGCAGGGCCCTTTCTCGCTCGGGGCATGTCGCGGCCACCCGGAAAACGAGCCGCGAAGATGGGGCGCGGCCGGCAGCCGCGGCGCCGGGGAGTTTTCCCCGAGCAGAGTGGATGGAGGCGCCGTGGCCGGGCGTCTGCCTCTGCCGTGGCGGGCGGCCGGGGCGCCCCTGGAGGGGGCTGGCCTCTGTGGGGAAACGGACTGGTCTCTCGCTCCGCGGCTAGGACGAAGCCGCGAAAGGTGCCGTTGTCGCCGGGACGGTCGGGGGACTCGTGGCGCGGGACTCAGGCTTCCCCATGGGGAGGCCCCCAGGCTCAGGTCCCTGGCAACCGAAGGCTGAGCAAGCAGGCCCGGGCCCGGGCCCGGCTTTCGGGGCTGGCCCGGCCCCAGCTGCCGGCGCCAGGGAGGGGACCCCCGGAGGCTGAGGAGCGGGAGGCGTCGGCATCCCCGCGGCACGCCTCCCGGAGCTCCTCCTGGCGTTGCCGGAACGCGACGACACGCGATCCCGGACAGGGCCCCGGGGGGGGCCGCCCTGCGGCCCTGTGAAGCCCGAAGTGTGTTCGCCTGGCCTTTTCCGGCCAATTCTCACGAGCGTTCTGCCCAAATCGGGATCGATTTGGGCAGAACGCTCGTGAGAATTCGCCGGCGTTGGGCAGCCCTGGTCAGCGCCCAGTTCCGCGTGGAGCAGGGCACTTTCTCGCTCGGGGCATGTCGCGGCCACCCGGAAAACGAGCCGCGACGATGGGGCGCGGCCGGCAGCCGCGGCACCGGGGAGTTTTCCCCGAGCAGAGTGGATGGAGGCGCCGTGGCCGGGCGTCCGCCTCTGCCGTGGCGGGCAGCCGGGGCGCCCCTGGAGGGGGCTGGCCTCTGTGGGGAAAAGGACTGGTCTCTCGCTCCGCGGCTAGGACGAAGCCGCGAAAGGTGCCGTTGTCGCCGGGACGGTCGGGGGACTCGTGGCGCGGGACTCAGGGTTCCCCATGGGGAGGCCCCCAGGCTCAGGCCCCTGGCAACGGAAGGCTGAGCAAGCAGGCCCGGGCCCGGGCCCGGCTTTCGGGGCTGGCCCGGCCCCAGGTGCCGGCGCCAGGGAGGGGACCCCCGGAGGCTGAGGAGCGGGAGGCGTCGGCCTCCCCGCGGCACGCCTCCCGGAGCTCCTCCTGGCGGTGCCGGAACGCGACGACACGCGATCCCGGACAGGGCCCCGGGGGGGGCCGCCCTGCGGCCCTGTGGTGCCCGAAGTGTGTTCGCCGGGCCTTTCCGGCCAATTCTCACGAGCGTTCTGCCCAAATCGGGATCGATTTTCGCAGAACGCTCGTGAGAATTGGCCGGCGTTGGGCAGCCCTGGTCAGCGCCCAGTTCCGCGTGGAGCAGGGCCCTTTCTCGCTCGGGGCATGTCGCGGCCACCCGGAAAACGAGCCGCGACGATGGGGCGCGGCCGGCAGCCGCGGCGCCGGGGAGTTTTCCCCGAGCAGAGTGGATGGAGGCGCCGTGGCCGGGCGTCCGCCTCCGCCGTGGCGGGCGACCGGGGCGCCCCTGGAGGGGGCTGGCCTCTGTGGGGAAACGGACTGGTCTCTCGCTCCGCGGCTAGGACGAAGCCGCGAAAGGTGCCGTTGTCGCCGGGACGGTCGGGGGACTCGTGGCGCGGTACTCAGGGTTCCCCATGGGGAGGCCCCCAGGCTCAGGCCCCTGGCAACGGACGGCTGAGCAAGCAGGCCCGGGCCCGGGCCCGGCTTTCGGGGCTGCCCCGGCCCCAGGTGCCGGCGCCAGGGAGGGGACCCCCGGAGGCTGAGGAGCGGGAGGCGTCGGCCTCCCCGCGGCACGCCTCCCGGAGCTCCTCCTGGCGGTGCCGGAACGCGAAGACACGCGATCCCGGACAGGGCCCCGGGGGTGCCGCCCTGCGGCCCTGTGGTGCCCGAAGTGTGTTCGCCGGGCCTTTCCGGCCAATTCTCACGAGCGTTCTGCCCAAATCGGGATCGATTTTCGCAGAACGCTCGTGAGAATTGGCCGGCGTTGGGCAGCCCTGGTCAGCGCCCAGTTCCGCGTGGAGCAGGGCCCTTTCTCGCTCGGGGCATGTCGCGGCCACCCGGAAAACGAGCCGCGAAGATGGGGCGCGGCCGGCAGCCGCGGCGCCGGGGAGTTTTCCCCGAGCAGAGTGGATGGAGGCGCCGTGGCCGGGCGTCTGCCTCTGCCGTGGCGGGCGGCCGGGGCGCCCCTGGAGGGGGCTGGCCTCTGTGGGGAAACGGACTGGTCTCTCGCTCCGCGGCTAGGACGAAGCCGCGAAAGGTGCCGTTGTCGCCGGGACGGTCGGGGGACTCGTGGCGCGGGACTCAGGCTTCCCCATGGGGAGGCCCCCAGGCTCAGGTCCCTGGCAACCGAAGGCTGAGCAAGCAGGCCCGGGCCCGGGCCCGGCTTTCGGGGCTGGCCCGGCCCCAGCTGCCGGCGCCAGGGAGGGGACCCCCGGAGGCTGAGGAGCGGGAGGCGTCGGCATCCCCGCGGCACGCCTCCCGGAGCTCCTCCTGGCGTTGCCGGAACGCGACGACACGCGATCCCGGACAGGGCCCCGGGGGGGGGCCGCCCTGCGGCCCTGTGGAGCCCGAAGTGTGTTCGCCTGGCCTTTTCCGGCCAATTCTCACGAGCGTTCTGCCCAAATCGGGATCGATTTGGGCAGAACGCTCGTGAGAATTCGCCGGCGTTGGGCAGCCCTGGTCAGCGCCCAGTTCCGCGTGGAGCAGGGCACTTTCTCGCTCGGGGCATGTCGCGGCCACCCGGAAAACGAGCCGCGACGATGGGGCGCGGCCGGCAGCCGCGGCACCGGGGAGTTTTCCCCGAGCAGAGTGGATGGAGGCGCCGTGGCCGGGCGTCCGCCTCTGCCGTGGCGGGCAGCCGGGGCGCCCCTGGAGGGGGCTGGCCTCTGTGGGGAAAAGGACTGGTCTCTCGCTCCGCGGCTAGGACGAAGCCGCGAAAGGTGCCGTTGTCGCCGGGACGGTCGGGGGACTCGTGGCGCGGGACTCAGGGTTCCCCATGGGGAGGCCCCCAGGCTCAGGCCCCTGGCAACGGAAGGCTGAGCAAGCAGGCCCGGGCCCGGGCCCGGCTTTCGGGGCTGGCCCGGCCCCAGGTGCCGGCGCCAGGGAGGGGACCCCCGGAGGCTGAGGAGCGGGAGGCGTCGGCCTCCCCGCGGCACGCCTCCCGGAGCTCCTCCTGGCGGTGCCGGAACGCGACGACACGCGATCCCGGACAGGGCCCCGGGGGGGGCCGCCCTGCGGCCCTGTGGTGCCCGAAGTGTGTTCGCCGGGCCTTTCCGGCCAATTCTCACGAGCGTTCTGCCCAAATCGGGATCGATTTTCGCAGAACGCTCGTGAGAATTGGCCGGCGTTGGGCAGCCCTGGTCAGCGCCCAGTTCCGCGTGGAGCAGGGCCCTTTCTCGCTCGGGGCATGTCGCGGCCACCCGGAAAACGAGCCGCGACGATGGGGCGCGGCCGGCAGCCGCGGCGCCGGGGAGTTTTCCCCGAGCAGAGTGGATGGAGGCGCCGTGGCCGGGCGTCCGCCTCCGCCGTGGCGGGCGACCGGGGCGCCCCTGGAGGGGGCTGGCCTCTGTGGGGAAACGGACTGGTCTCTCGCTCCGCGGCTAGGACGAAGCCGCGAAAGGTGCCGTTGTCGCCGGGACGGTCGGGGGACTCGTGGCGCGGGACTCAGGGTTCCCCATGGGGAGGCCCCCAGGCTCAGGCCCCTGGCAACGGACGGCTGAGCAAGCAGGCCCGGGCCCGGGCCCGGCTTTCGGGGCTGCCCCGGCCCCAGGTGCCGGCGCCAGGGAGGGGACCCCCGGAGGCTGAGGAGCGGGAGGCGTCGGCCTCCCCGCGGCACGCCTCCCGGAGCTCCTCCTGGCGGTGCCGGAACGCGAAGACACGCGATCCCGGACAGGGCCCCGGGGGTGCCGCCCTGCGGCCCTGTGGTGCCCGAAGTGTGTTCGCCGGGCGTTTTCCGGCCAATTCTCACGAGCGTTCTGCCCAAATCGGGATCGATTTGGGCAGAACGCTCGTGAGAATTGGCCGGCGTTGGGCAGCCCTGGTCAGCGCCCAGTTCCGCGTGGAGCAGGGCCCTTTCTCGCTCGGGGCATGTCGCGGCCACCCGGAAAACGAGCCGCGACGATGGGGCGCGGCCGGCAGCCGCGGCGCCGGGGAGTTTTCCCCGAGCAGAGTGGATGGAGGCGCCGTGGCCGGGCGTCTGCCTCTGCCGTGGCGGGCGGCCGGGGCGCCCCTGGAGGGGGCTGGCCTCTGTGGGGAAACGGACTGGTCTCTCGCTCCGCGGCTAGGACGAAGCCGCGAAAGGTGCCGTTGTCGCCGGGACGGTCGGGGGACTCGTGGCGCGGGACTCAGGCTTCCCCATGGGGAGGCCCCCAGGCTCAGGCCCCTGGCAACGGAAGGCTGAGCAAGCAGGCCCGGGCCCGGGCCCGGCTTTCGGGGCTGGCCCGGCCCCAGGTGCCGGCGCCAGGGAGGGGACCCCCGGAGGCTGAGGAGCGGGAGGCGTCGGCCTCCCCGCGGCACGCCTCCCGGAGCTCCTCCTGGCGGTGCCGGAACGCGACGACACGCGATCCCGGACAGGGCCCCGGGGGGGGCCGCCCTGCGGCCCTGTGGTGCCCGAAGTGTGTTCGCCGGGCCTTTCCGGCCAATTCTCACGAGCGTTCTGCCCAAATCGGGATCGATTTTCGCAGAACGCTCGTGAGAATTGGCCGGCGTTGGGCAGCCCTGGTCAGCGCCCAGTTCCGCGTGGAGCAGGGCCCTTTCTCGCTCGGGGCATGTCGCGGCCACCCGGAAAACGAGCCGCGACGATGGGGCGCGGCCGGCAGCCGCGGCGCCGGGGAGTTTTCCCCGAGCAGAGTGGATGGAGGCGCCGTGGCCGGGCGTCCGCCTCCGCCGTGGCGGGCGACCGGGGCGCCCCTGGAGGGGGCTGGCCTCTGTGGGGAAACGGACTGGTCTCTCGCTCCGCGGCTAGGACGAAGCCGCGAAAGGTGCCGTTGTCGCCGGGACGGTCGGGGGACTCGTGGCGCGGAACTCAGGGTTCCCCATGGGGAGGCCCCCAGGCTCAGGCCCCTGGCAACGGACGGCTGAGCAAGCAGGCCCGGGCCCGGGCCCGGCTTTCGGGGCTGCCCCGGCCCCAGGTGCCGGCGCCAGGGAGGGGACCCCCGGAGGCTGAGGAGCGGGAGGCGTCGGCCTCCCCGCGGCACGCCTCCCGGAGCTCCTCCTGGCGGTGCCGGAACGCGAAGACACGCGATCCCGGACAGGGCCCCGGGGGTGCCGCCCTGCGGCCCTGTGGTGCCCGAAGTGTGTTCGCCGGGCGTTTTCCGGCCAATTCTCACGAGCGTTCTGCCCAAATCGGGATCGATTTGGGCAGAACGCTCGTGAGAATTGGCCGGCGTTGGGCAGCCCTGGTCAGCGCCCAGTTCCGCGTGGAGCAGGGCCCTTTCTCGCTCGGGGCATGTCGCGGCCACCCGGAAAACGAGCCGCGACGATGGGGCGCGGCCGGCAGCCGCGGCGCCGGGGAGTTTTCCCCGAGCAGAGTGGATGGAGGCGCCGTGGCCGGGCGTCCGCCTCCGCCGTGGCGGGCGACCGGGGCGCCCCTGGAGGGGGCTGGCCTCTGTGGGGAAACGGACTGGTCTCTCGCTCCGCGGCTAGGACGAAGCCGCGAAAGGTGCCGTTGTCGCCGGGACGGTCGGGGGACTCGTGGCGCGGGACTCAGGGTTCCCCATGGGGAGGCCCCCAGGCTCAGGCCCCTGGCAACGGACGGCTGAGCAAGCAGGACCGGGCCCGGGCCCGGCTTTCGGGGCTGGCCCGGCCCCAGGTGCCGGCGCCAGGGAGGGGACCCCCGGAGGCTGAGGAGCGGGAGGCGTCGGCCTCCCCGCGGCACGCCTCCCGGAGCTCCTCCTGGCGGTGCCGGAACGCGACGACACGCGATCCCGGACAGGGCCCCGGGGGGGGCCGCCCTGCGGCCCTGTGGTGCCCGAAGTGTGTTCGCCGGGCCTTTCCGGCCAATTCTCACGAGCGTTCTGCCCAAATCGGGATCGATTTTCGCAGAACGCTCGTGAGAATTGGCCGGCGTTGGGCAGCCCTGGTCAGCGCCCAGTTCCGCGTGGAGCAGGGCCCTTTCTCGCTCGGGGCATGTCGCGGCCACCCGGAAAACGAGCCGCGAAGATGGGGCGCGGCCGGCAGCCGCGGCGCCGGGGAGTTTTCCCCGAGCAGAGTGGATGGAGGCGCCGTGGCCGGGCGTCTGCCTCTGCCGTGGCGGGCGGCCGGGGCGCCCCTGGAGGGGGCTGGCCTCTGTGGGGAAACGGACTGGTCTCTCGCTCCGCGGCTAGGACGAAGCCGCGAAAGGTGCCGTTGTCGCCGGGACGGTCGGGGGACTCGTGGCGCGGGACTCAGGCTTCCCCATGGGGAGGCCCCCAGGCTCAGGTCCCTGGCAACCGAAGGCTGAGCAAGCAGGCCCGGGCCCGGGCCCGGCTTTCGGGGCTGGCCCGGCCCCAGCTGCCGGCGCCAGGGAGGGGACCCCCGGAGGCTGAGGAGCGGGAGGCGTCGGCATCCCCGCGGCACGCCTCCCGGAGCTCCTCCTGGCGTTGCCGGAACGCGACGACACGCGATCCCGGACAGTGCCCCGGGGGGGGCCGCCCTGCGGCCCTGTGAAGCCCGAAGTGTGTTCGCCTGGCCTTTTCCGGCCAATTCTCACGAGCGTTCTGCCCAAATCGGGATCGATTTGGGCAGAACGCTCGTGAGAATTCGCCGGCGTTGGGCAGCCCTGGTCAGCGCCCAGTTCCGCGTGGAGCAGGGCACTTTCTCGCTCGGGGCATGTCGCGGCCACCCGGAAAACGAGCCGCGACGATGGGGCGCGGCCGGCAGCCGCGGCACCGGGGAGTTTTCCCCGAGCAGAGTGGATGGAGGCGCCGTGGCCGGGCGTCCGCCTCTGCCGTGGCGGGCAGCCGGGGCGCCCCTGGAGGGGGCTGGCCTCTGTGGGGAAAAGGACTGGTCTCTCGCTCCGCGGCTAGGACGAAGCCGCGAAAGGTGCCGTTGTCGCCGGGACGGTCGGGGGACTCGTGGCGCGGGACTCAGGGTTCCCCATGGGGAGGCCCCCAGGCTCAGGCCCCTGGCAACGGAAGGCTGAGCAAGCAGGCCCGGGCCCGGGCCCGGCTTTCGGGGCTGGCCCGGCCCCAGGTGCCGGCGCCAGGGAGGGGACCCCCGGAGGCTGAGGAGCGGGAGGCGTCGGCCTCCCCGCGGCACGCCTCCCGGAGCTCCTCCTGGCGGTGCCGGAACGCGACGACACGCGATCCCGGACAGGGCCCCGGGGGTGCCGCCCTGCGGCCCTGTGGTGCCCGAAGTGTGTTCGCCGGGCCTTTCCGGCCAATTCTCACGAGCGTTCTGCCCAAATCGGGATCGATTTTCGCAGAACGCTCGTGAGAATTGGCCGGCGTTGGGCAGCCCTGGTCAGCGCCCAGTTCCGCGTGGAGCAGGGCCCTTTCTCGCTCGGGGCATGTCGCGGCCACCCGGAAAACGAGCCGCGACGATGGGGCGCGGCCGGCAGCCGCGGCGCCGGGGAGTTTTCCCCGAGCAGAGTGGATGGAGGCGCCGTGGCCGGGCGTCCGCCTCCGCCGTGGCGGGCGACCGGGGCGCCCCTGGAGGGGGCTGGCCTCTGTGGGGAAACGGACTGGTCTCTCGCTCCGCGGCTAGGACGAAGCCGCGAAAGGTGCCGTTGTCGCCGGGACGGTCGGGGGACTCGTGGCGCGGGACTCAGGGTTCCCCATGGGGAGGCCCCCAGGCTCAGGCCCCTGGCAACGGACGGCTGAGCAAGCAGGCCCGGGCCCGGGCCCGGCTTTCGGGGCTGCCCCGGCCCCAGGTGCCGGCGCCAGGGAGGGGACCCCCGGAGGCTGAGGAGCGGGAGGCGTCGGCCTCCCCGCGGCACGCCTCCCGGAGCTCCTCCTGGCGGTGCCGGAACGCGAAGACACGCGATCCAGGACAGGGCCCCGGGGGTGCCGCCCTGCGGCCCTGTGGTGCCCGAAGTGTGTTCGCCGGGCGTTTTCCGGCCAATTCTCACGAGCGTTCTGCCCAAATCGGGATCGATTTGGGCAGAACGCTCGTGAGAATTGGCCGGCGTTGGGCAGCCCTGGTCAGCGCCCAGTTCCGCGTGGAGCAGGGCCCTTTCTCGCTCGGGGCATGTCGCGGCCACCCGGAAAACGAGCCGCGACGATGGGGCGCGGCCGGCAGCCGCGGCGCAGGGAGTTTTCCCCGAACAGAGTGGATGGAGGCGCCGTGGCCGGGCGTCCGCCTCTGCCGTGGGGGGCGGCCGGGGCGCCCCTGGAGGGGGCTGGCCTCTGTGGGGAAACGGACTGGTCTCTCGCTCCGCGGCTAGGACGAAGCCGCGAAAGGTGCCGTTGTCGCCGGGACGGTCGGGGGACTCGTGGCGCGGGACTCAGGGTTCCCCATGGGGAGGCCCCCAGGCTCAGGCCCCTGGCAACGGAAGGCTGAGCAAGCAGGCCCGGGCCCGGGCCCGGCTTTCGGGGCTGGCCCGGCCCCAGGTGCCGGCGCCAGGGAGGGGACCCCCGGAGGCTGAGGAGCGGGAGGCGTCGGCCTCCCCGCGGCACGCCTCCCGGAGCTCCTCCTGGCGGTGCCGGAACGCGACGACACGCGATCCCGGACAGGGCCCCGGGGGGGGCCGCCCTGCGGCCCTGTGGTGCCCGAAGTGTGTTCGCCGGGCCTTTTCCGGCCAATTCTCACGAGCGTTCTGCCCAAATCGGGATCGATTTGGGCAGAACGCTCGTGAGAATTGGCCGGCGTTGGGCAGCCCTGGTCAGCGCCCAGTTCCGCGTGGAGCAGGGCCTTTTCTCGCTCGGGGCATGTCGCGGCCACCCGGAAAACGAGCCGCGACGATGGGGCGCGGCCGGCAGCCGCGGCGCCGGGGAGTTTTCCCCGAGCAGAGTGGATGGAGGCGCCGTGGCCGGGCGTCCGCCTCCGCCGTGGCGGGCGACCGGGGCGCCCCTGGAGGGGGCTGGCCTCTGTGGGGAAACGGACTGGTCTCTCACTCCGCGGCTAGGACGAAGCCGCGAAAGGTGCCGTTGTCGCCGGGACGGTCGGGGGACTCGTGGCGCGGGACTCAGGGTTCCCCATGGGGAGGCCCCCAGGCTCAGGCCCTTGGCAACGGACGGCTGAGCAAGCAGGCCCGGGCCCGGGCCCGGCTTTCGGGGCTGGCCCGGCCCCAGGTGCCGGCGCCAGGGAGGGGACCCCCGGAGGCTGAGGAGCGGGAGGCGTCGGCCTCCCTGCGGCACGCCTCCCGGAGCTCCTCCTGGCGGTGCCGGAACGCGACGACACGCGATCCCGGACAGGGCCCCGGGGGGGGCCGCCCTGCGGCCCTGTGGTGCCCGAAGTGTGTTCGCCGGGCCTTTTCCGGCCAATTCTCACGAGCGTTCTGCCCAAATCGGGATCGATTTGGGCAGAACGCTCGTGAGAATTGGCCGGCGTTGGGCAGCCCTGGTCAGCGCCCAGTTCCGCGTGGAGCAGGGCCCTTTCTCGCTCGGGGCATGTCGCGGCCACCCGGAAAACGAGCCGCGACGATGGGGCGCGGCCGGCAGCCGCGGCGCCGGGGAGTTTTCCCCGAGCAGAGTGGATGGAGGCGCCGTGGCCGGGCGTCCGCCTCCGCCGTGGCGGGCGACCGGGGCGCCCCTGGAGGGGGCTGGCCTCTGTGGGGAAACGGACTGGTCTCTCGCTCCGCGGCTAGGACGAAGCCGCGAAAGGTGCCGTTGTTGCCGGGACGGTCGGGGGACTCGTGGCGCGGGACTCAGGGTTCCCCATGGGGAGGCCCCCAGGCTCAGGCCCCTGGCAACGGACGGCTGAGCAAGCAGGCCCGGGCCCAGGCCCGGCTTTCGGGGCTGGCCCGGCCCCAGCTGCCGGCGCCAGGGAGGGGACCCCCGGAGGCTGAGGAGCGGGAGGCGTCGGCCTCCCCGCGGCACGCCTCCCGGAGCTCCTCCTGGCGGTGCCGGAACGCGACGACACGCGATCCCGGACAGGGCCCCGGGGGGGGCCGCCCTGCGGCCCTGTGGAGCCCGAAGTGTGTTCGCCGGGCCTTTTCCGGCCAATTCTCACGAGCGTTCTGCCCAAATCGGGATCAATTTGGGCAGAACGCTCGTGAGAATTGGCCGGCGTTGGGCAGCCCTGGTCAGCGCCCAGTTCCGCGTGGAGCAGGGCACTTTCTCGCTCGGGGCATGTCGCGGCCACCCGGAAAACGAGCCGCGACGATGGGGCGCGGCCGGCAGCCGCGGCGCCGGGGAGTTTTCCCCGAGCAGAGTGGATGGAGGCACCGTGGCCGGGCGTCCGCCTCCGCCGTGGCGGGAGGCCGGGGCGCCCCTGGAGGGGGCTGGCCTCTGTGGGGAAACGGACTGGTGTCTCGCTCCGCGGCTAGGACGAAGCCGCGAAAGGTGCCGTTGTCCGGGACGGTCGGGGGACTCGTGGCGCGGGACTCAGGGTTCCCCATGGGGAGGCCCCCAGTCTCAGGCCCCTGGCAACGGAAGGCTGAGCAAGCAGGCCCGGGCCCGGGCCCGGCTTTAGGGGCTGGCCCGGCCCCAGCTCCCGGCGCCAGGGAGGGGACCCCCGGAGGCTGAGGAGCGGGAGGCTTCGGCCTCCCCGCGGCACGCCTCCCGGAGCTCCTCCTGGCGGTGCCGGAACGCGACGACACGCGATCCCGGACAGGGCCCCGGGGGGGTGCCGCCCTGCGGCCCTGTGGTGCCCGAAGTGTGTTCGCCGGGCGTTTTCCGGCCAATTCTCACGAGCGTTCTGCCCAAATCGGGATCGATTTGGGCAGAACGCTCGTGAGAATTGGCCGGCGTTGGGCAGCCCTGGTCAGCGCCCAGTTCCGCGTGGAGCAGGGCCCTTTCTCGCTCGGGGCATGTCGCGGCCACCCGGAAAACGAGCCGCGACGATGGGGCGCGGCCGGCAGCCGCGGCGCCGGGGAGTTTTCCCCGAGCAGAGTGGATGGAGGCGCCGTGGCCGGGCGTCCGCCTCCGCCGTGGCGGGCGACCGGGGCGCCCCTGGAGGGGGCTGGCCTCTGTGGGGAAACGGACTGGTCTCTCACTCCGCGGCTAGGACGAAGCCGCGAAAGGTGCCGTTGTTGCCGGGACGGTCGGGGGACTCGTGGCGCGGGACTCAGGGTTCCCCATGGGGAGGCCCCCAGGCTCAGGCCCCTGGCAACGGAAGGCTGAGCAAGCAGGCCCGGGCCCGGGCCCGGCTTTCGGGGCTGGCCCGGCCCCAGGTGCCGGCGCCAGGGAGGGGACCCCCGGAGGCTGAGGAGCGGGAGGCGTCGGCCTCCCCGCGGCACGCCTCCCGGAGCTCCTCCTGGCGGTGCCGGAACGCGACGACACGCGATCCCGGACAGGGCCCCGGGGGTGCCGCCCTGCGGCCCTGTGGTGCCCGAAGTGTGTTCGCCGGGCGTTTTCCGGCCAATTCTCACGAGCGTTCTGCCAAATCGGGATCGATTTGGGCAGAACGCTCGTGAGAATTCGCCGGCGTTGGGCAGCCCTGGTCAGCGCCCAGTTCCGCGTGGAGCAGGGCCCTTTCTCGCTCGGGGCATGTCGCGGCCACCCGGAAAACGAGTCGCGACGATGGGGCGCGGCCGGCAGCCGCGGCGCCGGGGAGTTTTCCCCGAGCAGAGTGGATGGAGGCGCCGTGGCCGGGCGTCCGCCTCTGCCGTGGCGGGCGGCCGGGGCGCCCCTGGAGGGGGCTGGCCTCTGTGGGGAAACGGACTGGTCTCTCGCTCCGCGGCTAGGACGAAGCCGCGAAAGGTGCCGTTGTCGCCGGGACGGTCGGGGGACTCGTGGCGCGGGACTCAGGGTTCCCCATGGGGAGGCCCCCAGGCTCAGGCCCCTGGCAACGGAAGGCTGAGCAAGCAGGCCCGGGCCCGGGACCGGCTTTCGGGCCTGGCCCGGCCCCAGCTCCCGGCGCCAGGGAGGGGACCCCCGGAGGCTGTGGAGCGGGAGGCTTCGGCCTCCCCGCGGCACGCCTCCCGGAGCTCCTCCTGGCGGTGCCGGAACGCGACGACACGCGATCCCGGACAGGGCCCCGGGGGGGTGCCGCCCTGCGGCCCTGTGGTGCCCGAAGTGTGTTCGCCGGGCGTTTTCCGGCCAATTCTCACGAGCGTTCTGCCCAAATCGGGATCGATTTGGGCAGAACGCTCGTGAGAATTGGCCGGCGTTGGGCAGCCCTGGTCAGCGCCCAGTTCCGCGTGGAGCAGGGCCCTTTCTCGCTCGGGGCATGTCGCGGCCACCCGGAAAACGAGCCGCGACGATGGGGCGCGGCCGGCAGCCGCGGCGCCGGGGAGTTTTCCCCGAGCAGAGTGGATGGAGGCGCCGTGGCCGGGTGTCCGCCTCTGCCGTGGCGGGCGGCCGGGGCGCCCCTGGAGGGGGCTGGCCTCTGTGGGGAAAAGGACTGGTCTCTCGCTCCGCGGCTAGGACGAAGCCGCGAAAGGTGCCGTTGTCGCCGGGACGGTCGGGGGACTCGTGGCGCGGGACTCAGGCTTCCCCATGGGGAGGCCCCCAGGCTCAGGTCCCTGGCAACGGAAGGCTGAGCAAGCAGGCCCGGGCCCGGGCCCGGCTTTCGGGGCTGGCCCGGCCCCAGCTGCCGGCGCCAGGGAGGGAACCCCCGGAGGCTGAGGAGCGGGAGGCGTCGGCCTCCCCGCGGCACGCCTCCCGGAGCTCCTCCTGGCGGTGCCGGAACGCGACGACACGCGATCCCGGACAGGGCCCCGGGGGGGTGCCGCCCTGCGGCCCTGTGGTGCCCGAAGTGTGTTCGCCGGGCGTTTTCCGGCCAATTCTCACGAGCGTTCTGCCCAAATCGGGATCGATTTGGGCAGAACGCTCGTGAGAATTGGCCGGCGTTGGGCAGCCCTGGTCAGCGCCCAGTTCCGCGTGGAGCAGGGCCCTTTCTCGCTCGGGGCATGTCGCGGCCACCCGGAAAACGAGCCGCGACGATGGGGCGCGGCCGGCAGCCGCGGCGCCGGGGAGTTTTCCCCGAGCAGAGTGGATGGAGGCGCCGTGGCCGGGCGTCCGCCTCCGCCGTGGCGGGCGACCGGGGCGCCCCTGGAGGGGGCTGGCCTCTGTGGGGAAACGGACTGGTCTCTCACTCCGCGGCTAGGACGAAGCCGCGAAAGGTGCCGTTGTTGCCGGGACGGTCGGGGGACTCGTGGCGCGGGACTCAGGGTTCCCCATGGGGAGGCCCCCAGGCTCAGGCCCCTGGCAACGGAAGGCTGAGCAAGCAGGCCCGGGCCCGGGCCCGGCTTTCGGGGCTGGCCCGGCCCCAGGTGCCGGCGCCAGGGAGGGGACCCCCGGAGGCTGAGGAGCGGGAGGCGTCGGCCTCCCCGCGGCACGCCTCCCGGAGCTCCTCCTGGCGGTGCCGGAACGCGACGACACGCGATCCCGGACAGGGCCCCGGGGGTGCCGCCCTGCGGCCCTGTGGTGCCCGAAGTGTGTTCGCCGGGCGTTTTCCGGCCAATTCTCACGAGCGTTCTGCCAAATCGGGATCGATTTGGGCAGAACGCTCGTGAGAATTCGCCGGCGTTGGGCAGCCTTGGTCAGCGCCCAGTTCCGCGTGGAGCAGGGCCCTTTCTCGCTCGGGGCATGTCGCGGCCACCCGGAAAACGAGCCGCGACGATGGGGCGCGGCCGGCAGCCGCGGCGCCGGGGAGTTTTCCCCGAGCAGAGTGGATGGAGGCGCCGTGGCCGGGCGTCCGCCTCTGCCGTGGCGGGCGGCCGGGGCGCCCCTGGAGGGGGCTGGCCTCTGAGGTGAAATGGACTGGTCTCTCGCTCCGCGGCTAGGACGAAGCCGCGAAAGGTGCCGTTGTCGCCGGGACGGTCGGGGGACTCGTGGCGCGGGACTCAGGGTTCCCCATGGGGAGGCCCCCAGGCTCAGGCCCCTGGCAACGGAAGGCTGAGCAAGCAGGCCCGGGCCCGGGCCCGGCTTTCGGGGCTGGCCCGGCCCCAGGTGCCGGCGCCAGGGAGGGGACCCCCGGAGGCTGAGGAGCGGGAGGCGTCAGCCTCCCCGCGGCACGCCTCCCGGAGCTCCTCCTGGCGGTGCCGGAACGCGACGACACGCGATCCCGGACAGGGCCCCGGGGGGGGCCGCCCTGCGGCCCTGTGGTGCCCGAAGTGTGTTCGCCGGGCCTTTCCGGCCAATTCTCACGAGCGTTCTGCCCAAATCGGGATCGATTTGGGCAGAACGCTCGTGAGAATTGGCCGGCGTTGGGCAGCCCTGGTCAGCGCCCAGTTCCGCGTGGAGCAGGGCCCTTTCTCGCTCGGGGCATGTCGCGGCCACCCGGAAAACGAGCCGCGACGATGGGGCGCGGCCGGCAGCCGCGGCGCCGGGGAGTTTTCCCCGAGCAGAGTGGATGGAGGCGCCGTGGCCGGGCGTCCGCCTCCGCCGTGGCGGGCGACCGGGGCGCCCCTGGAGGGGGCTGGCCTCTGTGGGGAAACGGACTGGTCTCTCACTCCGCGGCTAGGACGAAGCCGCGAAACGTGCCGTTGTCGCCGGGACGGTCGGGGGACTCGTGGCGGGGGACTCAGGGTTCCCCATGGGGAGGCCCCCAGGCTCAGGCCCCTGGCAACGGAAGGCTGAGCAAGCAGGCCCGGGCCCGGGCCCGGCTTTCGGGCCTGGCCCGGCCCCAGCTCCCGGCGCCAGGGAGGGGACCCCCGGAGGCTGAGGAGCGGGAGGCTTCGGCCTCCCCGCGGCACGCCTCCCGGAGCTCCTCCTGGCGGTGCCGGAACGCGACGACACGCGATCCCGGACAGGGCCCCGGGGGGGTGCCGCCCTGCGGCCCTGTGGTGCCCGAAGTGTGTTCGCCGGGCGTTTTCCGGCCAATTCTCACGAGCGTTCTGCCCAAATCGGGATCGATTTGGGCAGAACGCTCGTGAGAATTGGCCGGCGTTGGGCAGCCCTGGTCAGCGCCCAGTTCCGCGTGGAGCAGGGCCCTTTCTCGCTCGGGGCATGTCGCGGCCACCCGGAAAACGAGCCGCGACGATGGGGCGCGGCCGGCAGCCGCGGCGCCGGGGAGTTTTCCCCGAGCAGAGTGGATGGAGGCGCCGTGGCCGGGCGTCCGCCTCCGCCGTGGCGGGCGACCGGGGCGCCCCTGGAGGGGGCTGGCCTCTGTGGGGAAACGGACTGGTCTCTCGCTCCGCGGCTAGGACGAAGCCGCGAAAGGTGCTGTTGTCGCCGGGACGGTCGGGGGACTCGTGGCGCGGGACTCAGGGTTCCCCATGGGGAGGCCCCCAGGCTCAGGCCCCTGGCAACGGAAGGCTGAGCAAGCAGGCCCGGGCCCGGGCCCGGCTTTCGGGGCTGGCCCGGCCCCAGGTGCCGGCGCCAGGGAGGGGACCCCCGGAGGCTGAGGAGCGGGAGGCGTCAGCCTCCCCGCGGCACGCCTCCCGGAGCTCCTCCTGGCGGTGCCGGAACGCGACGACACGCGATCCCGGACAGGGCCCCGGGGGGGGCCGCCCTGCGGCCCTGTGGTGCCCGAAGTGTGTTCGCCGGGCCTTTCCGGCCAATTCTCACGAGCGTTCCGCCCAAATCGGGATCGATTTGGGCAGAACGCTCGTGAGAATTGGCCGGCGTTGGGCAGCCCTGGTCAGCGCCCAGTTCCGCGTGGAGCAGGGCCCTTTCTCGCTCGGGGCATGTCGCGGCCACCCGGAAAACGAGCCGCGACGATGGGGCGCGGCCGGCAGCCGCGGCGCCGGGGAGTTTTCCCCGAGCAGAGTGGATGGAGGCGCCGTGGCCGGGCGTCCGCCTCCGCCGTGGCGGGCGACCGGGGCGCCCCTGGAGGGGGCTGGCCTCTGTGGGGAAACGGACTGGTCTCTCACTCCGCGGCTAGGACGAAGCCGCGAAAGGTGCCGTTGTCGCCGGGACGGTCGGGGGACTCGTGGCGGGGGACTCAGGGTTCCCCATGGGGAGGCCCCCAGGCTCAGGCCCCTGGCAACGGAAGGCTGAGCAAGCAGGCCCGGGCCCGGGCCCGGCTTTCGGGCCTGGCCCGGCCCCAGCTCCCGGCGCCAGGGAGGGGACCCCCGGAGGCTGAGGAGCGGGAGGCTTCGGCCTCCCCGCGGCACGCCTCCCGGAGCTCCTCCTGGCGGTGCCGGAACGCGACGACACGCGATCCCGGACAGGGCCCCGGGGGGGTGCCGCCCTGCGGCCCTGTGGTGCCCGAAGTGTGTTCGCCGGGCGTTTTCCGGCCAATTCTCACGAGCGTTCTGCCCAAATCGGGATCGATTTGGGCAGAACGCTCGTGAGAATTGGCCGGCGTTGGGCAGCCCTGGTCAGCGCCCAGTTCCGCGTGGAGCAGGGCCCTTTCTCGCTCGGGGCATGTCGCGGCCACCCGGAAAACGAGCCGCGACGATGGGGCGCGGCCGGCAGCCGCGGCGCCGGGGAGTTTTCCCCGAGCAGAGTGGATGGAGGCGCCGTGGCCGGGCGTCCGCCTCCGCCGTGGCGGGGCGACCGGGGCGCCCCTGGAGGGGGCTGGCCTCTGTGGGGAAACGGACTGGTCTCTCGCTCCGCGGCTAGGACGAAGCCGCGAAAGGTGCCGTTGTCGCCGGGACGGTCGGGGGGACTCGTGGCGCGGGACTCAGGGTTCCCCATGGGGAGGCCCCCAGGCTCAGGACCCTGGCAACGGACGGCTGAGCAAGCAGGCCCGGGCCCGGGCCCGGCTTTCGGGGCTGCCCCGGGCCCCAGCTGCCGGCGCCAGGGAGGGGACCCCCGGAGGCTGAGGAGCGGGAGGCGTCGGCCTCCCCGCGGCACGCCTCCCGGAGCTCCTCCTGGCGGTGCCGGAACGCGACGACACGCGATCCCGGACAGGGCCCCGGGGGTGCCGCCCTGCGGCCCTGTGGTGCCCGAAGTGTGTTCGCCGGGCGTTTTCCCGGCCAATTCTCACGAGCGTTCTGCCCAAATCGGGATCGATTTGGGCAGAACGCTCGTGAGAATTGGCCGGCGTTGGGCAGCCCTGGTCAGCGCCCAGTTCCGCGTGGAGCAGGGCCCTTTCTCGCTCGGGGTATGTCGCGGCCACCCGGAAAACGAGCCGCGACGATGGGGCGCGGCCGGCAGCCGCGGCGCAGGGAGTTTTCCCCGAACAGAGTGGATGGAGGCGCCGTGGCCGGGCGTCCGCCTCTGCCGTGGGGGGCGGCCGGGGCGCCCCTGGAGGGGGCTGGCCTCTGTGGGGAAACGGACTGGTCTCTCGCTCCGCGGCTAGGACGAAGCCGCGAAAGGTGCCGTTGTCGCCGGGACGGTCGGGGGACTCGTGGCGCGGGACTCAGGGTTCCCCATGGGGAGGCCCCCAGGCTCAGGCCCCTGGCAACGGAAGGCTGAGCAAGCAGGCCCGGGCCCGGGCCCGGCTTTCGGGGCTGGCCCGGCCCCAGGTGCCGGCGCCAGGGAGGGGACCCCCGGAGGCTGAGGAGCGGGAGGCGTCGGCCTCCCCGCGGCACGCCTCCCGGAGCTCCTCCTGGCGGTGCCGGAACGCGACGACACGCGATCCCGGACAGGGCCCCGGGGGGGGCCGCCCTGCGGCCCTGTGGTGCCCGAAGTGTGTGTTCGCCGGGCCTTTTCCGGCCAATTCTCACGAGCGTTCTGCCCAAATCGGGATCGATTTGGGCAGAACGCTCGTGAGAATTGGCCGGCGTTGGGCAGCCCTGGTCAGCGCCCAGTTCCGCGTGGAGCAGGGCCTTTTCTCGCTCGGGGCATGTCGCGGCCACCCGGAAAACGAGCCGCGACGATGGGGCGCGGCCGGCAGCCGCGGCGCCGGGGAGTTTTCCCCGAGCAGAGTGGATGGAGGCGCCGTGGCCGGGCGTCCGCCTCCGCCGTGGCGGGCGACCGGGGCGCCCCTGGAGGGGGCTGGCCTCTGTGGGGAAACGGACTGGTCTCTCACTCCGCGGCTAGGACGAAGCCGCGAAAGGTGCCGTTGTCGCCGGGACGGTCGGGGGACTCGTGGCGCGGGACTCAGGGTTCCCCATGGGGAGGCCCCCAGGCTCAGGCCCTTGGCAACGGACGGCTGAGCAAGCAGGCCCGGGCCCGGGCCCGGCTTTCGGGGCTGGCCCGGCCCCAGGTGCCGGCGCCAGGGAGGGGACCCCCGGAGGCTGAGGAGCGGGAGGCGTCGGCCTCCCTGCGGCACGCCTCCCGGAGCTCCTCCTGGCGGTGCCGGAACGCGACGACACGCGATCCCGGACAGGGCCCCGGGGGGGGCCGCCCTGCGGCCCTGTGGTGCCCGAAGTGTGTTCGCCGGGCCTTTTCCGGCCAATTCTCACGAGCGTTCTGCCCAAATCGGGATCGATTTGGGCAGAACGCTCGTGAGAATTGGCCGGCGTTGGGCAGCCCTGGTCAGCGCCCAGTTCCGCGTGGAGCAGGGCCCTTTCTCGCTCGGGGCATGTCGCGGCCACCCGGAAAACGAGCCGCGACGATGGGGCGCGGCCGGCAGCCGCGGCGCCGGGGAGTTTTCCCCGAGCAGAGTGGATGGAGGCGCCGTGGCCGGGCGTCCGCCTCCGCCGTGGCGGGCGACCGGGGCGCCCCTGGAGGGGGCTGGCCTCTGTGGGGAAACGGACTGGTCTCTCGCTCCGCGGCTAGGACGAAGCCGCGAAAGGTGCCGTTGTTGCCGGGACGGTCGGGGGACTCGTGGCGCGGGACTCAGGGTTCCCCATGGGGAGGCCCCCAGGCTCAGGCCCCTGGCAACGGACGGCTGAGCAAGCAGGCCCGGGCCCAGGCCCGGCTTTCGGGGCTGGCCCGGCCCCAGCTGCCGGCGCCAGGGAGGGGACCCCCGGAGGCTGAGGAGCGGGAGGCGTCGGCCTCCCCGCGGCACGCCTCCCGGAGCTCCTCCTGGCGGTGCCGGAACGCGACGACACGCGATCCCGGACAGGGCCCCGGGGGGGGCCGCCCTGCGGCCCTGTGGAGCCCGAAGTGTGTTCGCCGGGCCTTTTCCGGCCAATTCTCACGAGCGTTCTGCCCAAATCGGGATCAATTTGGGCAGAACGCTCGTGAGAATTGGCCGGCGTTGGGCAGCCCTGGTCAGCGCCCATTTCCGCGTGGAGCAGGGCACTTTCTCGCTCGGGGCATGTCGCGGCCACCCGGAAAACGAGCCGCGACGATGGGGCGCGGCCGGCAGCCGCGGCGCCGGGGAGTTTTCCCCCGAGCAGAGTGGATGGAGGCACCGTGGCCGGGCGTCCGCCTCCGCCGTGGCGGGAGGCCGGGGCGCCCCTGGAGGGGGCTGGCCTCTGTGGGGAAACGGACTGGTGTCTCGCTCCGCGGCTAGGACGAAGCCGCGAAAGGTGCCGTTGTCCGGGACGGTCGGGGGACTCGTGGCGCGGGACTCAGGGTTCCCCATGGGGAGGCCCCCAGTCTCAGGCCCCTGGCAACGGAAGGCTGAGCAAGCAGGCCCGGGCCCGGGCCCGGCTTTAGGGGCTGGCCCGGCCCCAGCTCCCGGCGCCAGGGAGGGGACCCCCGGAGGCTGAGGAGCGGGAGGCTTCGGCCTCCCCGCGGCACGCCTCCCGGAGCTCCTCCTGGCGGTGCCGGAACGCGACGACACGCGATCCCAGACAGGGCCCCGGGGGGGTGCCGCCCTGCGGCCCTGTGGTGCCCGAAGTGTGTTCGCCGGGCGTTTTCCGGCCAATTCTCACGAGCGTTCTGCCCAAATCGGGATCGATTTGGGCAGAACGCTCGTGAGAATTGGCCGGCGTTGGGCAGCCCTGGTCAGCGCCCAGTTCCGCGTGGAGCAGGGCCCTTTCTCGCTCGGGGCATGTCGCGGCCACCCGGAAAACGAGCCGCGACGATGGGGCGCGGCCGGCAGCCGCGGCGCCGGGGAGTTTTCCCCGAGCAGAGTGGATGGAGGCGCCGTGGCCGGGCGTCCGCCTCCGCCGTGGCGGGCGACCGGGGCGCCCCTGGAGGGGGCTGGCCTCTGTGGGGAAACGGACTGGTCTCTCACTCCGCGGCTAGGACGAAGCCGCGAAAGGTGCCGTTGTTGCCGGGACGGTCGGGGGACTCGTGGCGCGGGACTCAGGGTTCCCCATGGGGAGGCCCCCAGGCTCAGGCCCCTGGCAACGGAAGGCTGAGCAAGCAGGCGCGGGCCCGGGCCCGGCTTTCGGGGCTGGCCCGGCCCCAGGTGCCGGCGCCAGGGAGGGGACCCCCGGAGGCTGAGGAGCGGGAGGCGTCGGCCTCCCCGCGGCACGCCTCCCGGAGCTCCTCCTGGCGGTGCCGGAACGCGACGACACGCGATCCCGGACAGGGCCCCGGGGGTGCCGCCCTGCGGCCCTGTGGTGCCCGAAGTGTGTTCGCCGGGCGTTTTCCGGCCAATTCTCACGAGCGTTCTGCCAAATCGGGATCGATTTGGGCAGAACGCTCGTGAGAATTCGCCGGCGTTGGGCAGCCTTGGTCAGCGCCCAGTTCCGCGTGGAGCAGGGCCCTTTCTCGCTCGGGGCATGTCGCGGCCACTCGGAAAACGAGCCGCGACGATGGGGCGCGGCCGGCAGCCGCGGCGCCGGGGAGTTTTCCCCCGAGCAGAGTGGATGGAGGCGCCGTGGCCGGGCGTCCGCCTCTGCCGTGGCGGGCGGCCGGGGCGCCCCTGGAGGGGGCTGGCCTCTGAGGTGAAATGGACTGGTCTCTCGCTCCGCGGCTAGGACGAAGCCGCGAAAGGTGCCGTTGTCGCCGGGACGGTCGGGGGACTCGTGGCGCGGGACTCAGGGTTCCCCATGGGGAGGCCCCCAGGCTCAGGCCCCTGGCAACGGACGGCTGAGCAAGCAGGCCCGGGCCCGGGCCCGGCTTTCGGGGCTGGCCCGGCCCCAGGTGCCGGCGCCAGGGAGGGGACCCCCGGTGGCTGAGGAGCGGGAGGCGTCGGCCTCCCTGCGGCACGCCTCCCGGAGCTCCTCCTGGCGGTGCCGGAACGCGACGACACGCGATCCCGGACAGGGCCCCGGGGGGGGCCGCCCTGCGGCCCTGTGGTGCCCGAAGTGTGTTCGCCGGGCCTTTTCCGGCCAATTCTCACGAGCGTTCTGCCCAAATCGGGATCGATTTGGGCAGAACGCTCGTGAGAATTGGCCGGCGTTGGGCAGCCCTGGTCAGCGCCCAGTTCCGCGTGGAGCAGGGCCCTTTCTCGCTCGGGGCATGTCGCGGCCACCCGGAAAACGAGCCGCGACGATGGGGCGCGGCCGGCAGCCGCGGCGCCGGGGAGTTTTCCCCGAGCAGAGTGGATGGAGGCGCCGTGGCCGGGCGTCCGCCTCCGCCGTGGCGGGCGACCGGGGCGCCCCTGGAGGGGGCTGGCCTCTGTGGGGAAACGGACTGGTCTCTCGCTCCGCGGCTAGGACGAAGCCGCGAAAGGTGCCGTTGTTGCCGGGACGGTCGGGGGACTCGTGGCGCGGGACTCAGGGTTCCCCATGGGGAGGCCCCCAGGCTCAGGCCCCTGGCAACGGACGGCTGAGCAAGCAGGCCCGGGCCCAGGCCCGGCTTTCGGGGCTGGCCCGGCCCCAGCTGCCGGCGCCAGGGAGGGGACCCCCGGAGGCTGAGGAGCGGGAGGCGTCGGCCTCCCCACGGCACGCCTCCCCGAGCTCCTCCTGGCGGTGACGGAACGCGACGACACGCGATCCCGGACAGGGCCCCGGGGGTGCCGCCCTGCGGCCCTGTGGTGCCCAAAGTGTGTTCGCCGGGCATTTTCCGGCCAATTCTCACGAGCGTTCTGCCCAAATCGGGATCGATTTGGGCAGAACGCTCGTGAGAATTGGCCGGCGTTGGGCAGCCCTGGTCAGCGCCCAGTTCCGCGTGGAGCAGGGCCCTTTCTCGCTCGGGGCATGTCGCGGCCACCCGGAAAACGAGCCGCGACGATGGGGCGCGGCCGGCAGCCGCGGCGCCGGGGAGTTTTCCCCGAGCAGAGTGGATGGAGGCGCCGTGGCCGGGTGTCCGCCTCTGCCGTGGCGGGCGGCCGGGGCGCCCCTGGAGGGGGCTGGCCTCTGTGGGGAAAAGGACTGGTCTCTCGCTCCGCGGCTAGGACGAAGCCGCGACAGGTGCCGTTGTCGCCGGGACGGTCGGGGGACTCGTGGCGCGGGACTCAGGCTTCCCCATGGGGAGGCCCCCAGGCTCAGGCCCCTGGCAACGGAAGGCTGAGCAAGCAGGCCCGGGCCCGGGCCCGGCTTTCGGGGCTGGCCCGGCCCCAGGTGCCGGCGCCAGGGAGGGGACCCCCGGAGGCTGAGGAGCGGGAGGCGTCGGCCTCCCCGCGGCACGCCTCCCGGAGCTCCTCCTGGCGGTGCCGGAACGCGACGACACGCGATCCCGGACAGGGCCCCGGGGGTGCCGCCCTGCGGCCCTCTGGTGCCCGAAGTGTGTTCGCCGGGCGTTTTCCGGCCAATTCTCACGAGCGTTCTGCCCAAATCGGGATCGATTTGGGCAGAACGCTCGTGAGAATTGGCCGGCGTTGGGCAGCCCTGGTCAGCGCCCAGGGCCGCGTGGAGCAGGGCCCTTCCTCGCTCGTGGCATGTCGCGGCCACCCGGAAAACGAGCCGCGACGATGGGGCGCGGCCGGCGGCCCCGGCGCCGGGGACTTTCCCCGAGCTGAGTGCATGGAGGCGCCGTGGCCGGGCTTCCGCCTCCGCCGTGGCGGGCGGCCGGGGCGCCCGTGGAGGGGGCTGGCCTCTGTGGGGGAACGGAGTGATCTCTCACTCCACGGCTGGGACGAAGCCGCGAAAGGTGCCGTTTTCGCCGGGACGGTCGGGGGGACTCGTGGCGCGGGACTCAGGGTTCCCCATGCGGAGGCCCCCAGGCTCAGGCCCCTGGCAACGGAAGGCTGAGCAAGCAGGCCCGGGCCCGGGCCCGGCTTCCGGGGCTGGCCCGGACCCGCCGGCCGGCGCCAGGGAGGGGACCCCCGAAGGCTGAGGTGCGGGAGGCGTCGGGCTCCACGGGTCCCGCCTCCCAGAGCTCCTCCTGGCGGTGCCGGAACGCGACGACACGCGATCCCGGACAGGGCCCCGGGGGGGCGGCCCTGCGGCCCTCTGGTGCCCGAAGTGTGTTCACCGGGCGTTTTCCGGCCAATTCTCACGAGCGTTCTGCCCAAATCGGGATCGATTTGGGCAGAACGCTCGTGAGAATTGGCCGGCGTTGGGCAGCCCTGGTCAGCGCCCAGGGCCACGTGGAGCAGGGCCCTTTCTCACTCGGGGCATGTCGCGGCCACCCGGAAAACGAGCCGCAAAGATGGGGCGCGGCCGGCGGCCCCGGCGCCGGGGAGTTTTCCCCGAGCAGAGTGGATGGAGGCGCCGTGGCCGGGCTTCCCACTCCGCCGTGGCGGGCGGCCGGGGCGCCCGTGGAGGGGGCTGGCCTCTGGGGGGGAACGGAGTGATCTCTCACTCCACGGCTGGGACGAAGCCGCGAAAGGTGCCGTTGTCGCCGGGACGGTCGGGGGGACTCGTGGCACGGGACTCAGGGTTCCCCATGCGGAGGCCCCCAGGCTCAGGCCCCTGGCAACGGAAGGCTGAGCAAGCAGGCCCGGGCCCAGGCCCGGCTTTCGGGGCTGGCCCGGCCCCAGCTGCCGGCGCCAGGGAGGGGACCCCCGGAGGCTGAGGAGCGGGAGGCGTCGGCCTCCCCGGGGCCCGCCTCCCGGAGCTCCTCCTGGCGGTGCCGGAACGAGACGACACGCGATCCCGGACAGGGCCTTGGGGGGGCGGCCCTGCGGCCCTCTGGTGCCCGAAGTGTGTTCGCCGGGCGTTTTCCGGCCAATTCTCACGAGCGTTCTGCCCAAATCGGGATCGATTTGGGCAGAACGCTCGTGAGAATTGGCCGGCGTTGGGCAGCCCTGGTCAGCGCCCAGTGCCGCATGGAGCAGGGCCCTTCCTCGCTCGTGGCATGTCGCGGCCACCCGGAAAACGAGCCGCGACGATGGGGCGCGGCCGGCGGCCCCGGCGCCGGGGACTTTCCCCGAGCTGAGTGCATGGAGGCGCCGTGGCCGGGCTTCCGCCTCCGCCGTGGCGGGCGGCCGGGGCGCCCGTGGAGGGGGCTGGCCTCTGTGGGGGAACGGAGTGATCTCTTACTCCACGGCTGGGACGAAGCCGCGAAAGGTGCCGTTTTCGCCGGGACGGTCGGGGGGACTCGTGGCGCGGGACTCAGGGTTCCCCATGCGGAGGCCCCCAGGCTCAGGCCCCTGGCAACGGAAGGCTGAGCAAGCAGGCCCGGGACCGGGCCCGGCTTCCGGGGCTGGCCCGGCCCCGCCGGCCGGCGCCAGGGAGGGGAACCCCGAAGGCTGAGGTGCGGGAGGCGTCGGGCTCCACGGGTCCCGCCTCCCAGAGCTCCTCCTGGAGGTGCCGGAACGCGACGACACGCGATCCCGGACAGGGCCCCGGGGGGGCGGCCCTGCGGCCCTCTGGTGCCCGAAGTGTGTTCACCGGGCGTTTTCCGGCCAATTCTCACGAGCGTTCTGCCCAAATCGGGATCGATTTGGGCAGAACGCTCGTGAGAATTGGCCGGCGTTGGGCAGCCCTGGTCAGCGCCCAGGGCCACGTGGAGCAGGGCCCTTTCTCACTCGGGGCATGTCGCGGCCACCCGGAAAACGAGCCGCAAAGATGGGGCGCGGCCGGCGGCCCCGGCGCCGGGGAGTTTTACCCGAGCAGAGTGGATGGAGGCGCCGTGGCCGGGCTTCCCACTCCGCCGTGGCGGGCGGCCGGGGCGCCCGTGGAGGGGGCTGGCCTCTGGGGGGGAACGGAGTGATCTCTCACTCCACGGCTGGGACGAAGCCGCGAAAGGTGCCGTTGTCGCCGGGACGGTCGGGGGGACTCGTGGCGCGGGACTCAGGGTTCCCCATGCGGAGGCCCCCAGGCTCAGGCCCCTGGCAACGGAAGTTTGAGCAAGCAGGCCCGGGCCCGGGCCCGGCTTCCGGGGCTGGCCCGGCCCCGGCGGCTGGCGCCAGGGAGGGGACCCCCGGAGGCTGAGGAGCGGGAGGCGTCGGCCTCCCCGGGGCCCGCCTCCCGGAGCTCCTCCTGGCGGTGCCGGAACGCGACGACCCTCGATCCTGGACAGGGCCCCGGGGGGGCGGCCCTGCGCCCTGTGGTGCCCGAAGTGTGTTCGCCGGGCGTTTTCCGGCCAATTCTCACGAGCGTTCTGCCCAATCGGGATCGATATGGGCAGAACGTTCGTGAGAATTGGCCAGCATTGGGCAGCCCTGGTCAGCGCCCACTTTCGCGTGGAGCAGGGCCCTTTCTCGCTCGGGGCATGTCGCGGCCACCCGGAAAACGAGCCGCGACGATGGGGCGCGGCCGGCGGCCCCGGCGCCGGGGAGTTTTCCCCGAGCAGAGTGGATGGAGGCGCCGTGGCCGGGCGTCCGCCTCCACCGTGGCGGGCGGCCGGGGCGCCCGTGGAGGGGGCTGGCCTCTGTGGGGGAACGGAGTGATCTCTCACTCCACGGCTGGGACGAAGCCGCGAAAGGTGCCGTCGTCGCCGGGACGGTCGGGGGACTCGTGGCGCGGGACTCAGGGTTCCCCATGCGGAGGCCCCCAGGCTCAGGCCCCTGGCAACGGAAGGCTGAGCAAGCAGGCCCGGGCCCGGGCCCGGCTTTCGGGGCTGGCCCGGCCCCAGCGGCCGGCGCCAGGGAGGGGACCCCCGGAGGCTGAGGAGCGGGAGGCGTCGGCCTCCGCGCGGCCCGCCTCCCGGAGCTCCTCCTGGCGGTGCCGGAACGCGACGACACGCGATCCCGGACAGGGCCCCGGGGGGGCGGCCCTGCGGCCCTCTGGTGCCCGAAGTGTGTTCGCCGGGCGTTTTCCGGCCAATTCTCACGAGCGTTCTGCCCAAATCGGGATCGATTTGGGCAGAACGCTCGTGAGAATTGGCCGGCGTTGGGCAGCCCTGGTCAACGCCCAGGGCCGCGAGGAGCAGGGCCCTTTCTCGCTCGGGGCATGGCGCGGCCACCCGGAAAACGAGCCGCGACGATGGGGCGCGGCCGGCGGCCCCGGCGCCGGGGAGTTTTCCCCGAGCAGAGTGGATGGAGGCGCCGTGGCCGGGCGTCCGCCTCCGCCGTGGCGGGCGGCCGGGGCGCCCGTGGAGGGGGCTGGCCTCTGTGGGGGAACGGAGTGATCTCTCACTCCACGGCTGGGACGAAGCCGCGAAAGGTGCCGTCGTCGCCGGGACGGTCGGGGGGACTCGTGGCGCGGGACTCAGGGTTCCCCATGCGGGGTCCCCAGGCTCAGGCCCCTGGCAACGGAAGGCTGGGCAAGCAGGCCCGGTCCCGGGCCCGGCTTTCGGGGCTGGCCCGGCCTCAGCGGCCGGCGCCAGGGAGGGGACCCCCGGAGGCTGAGGAGCGGGAGGCGTCGGCCTCCCCGGGGCCCGCCTCCCGGAGCTCCTCCTGGCGGTGCCGAAACGCGACGACACGCGATCCCGGACAGGGCCCCGGGGGGGCGGTCCTGCGGCCCTCTGGTGCCCGAAGTGTGTTCGCCGGGCGTTTTCCGGCCAATTCTCACAAGCGTTCTGCCCAAATCGGGATCGATTTGGGCTGAACGCTCGTGAGAATTGGCCGGCGTTGGGCAGCCCTGGTCAGCGCCCAGGGCCGCGTGGAGCAGGGCCCTTTCTCGCTCGGGGCATGGCGCGGCCAACCGGAAAACGAGCCGCGACGATGGGGCGCGGCCGGCGGCCCCGGCGCCGGGGAGTTTTCCCCGAGCAGAGTGGATGGAGGCGCCGTGGTCGGGCGTCCGCCTCCGCCGTAGCGGGCGGCCGGGGCGCCCGTGGAGGGGGCTGGCCTCTGTGGGGGAACGGAGTGATCTCTCACTCCACGGCTGGGACGAAGCCGTGAAAGGTGCCGTTGTCGCCGGGACGGTCGGGGGGACTCGTGGCGCGGGACTCAGAGTTCCCCATGCGGAGGCCCCAAGGCTCAGGCCCCTGGCAACGGAAGGCTGAGCAAGCAGGCCCGGGCCCGGGCCCGGCTTTCGGGGCTGGCCCGGCCCCAGCGGCCGGCGCCAGGGAGGGGACCCCCGGAGGCTGAGGAGCGGGAGGCGTCGGCCTCCCCGGGGCCCGCCTCCCGGAGCTCCTCCTGGCGGTGCCGGAACACGACGACACGCGATCCCGGACAGGGCCCCGGGGGGGCGGCCCTGCGGCCCTCTAGTGCCCGAAGTGTGTTCGCCGGGCGTTTTCCGGCCAATTCTCACGAGCGTTCTGCCCAAATCGGGCAGAACGCTCGTGAGAATTGGCCGGCGTTGGGCAGCCCTGGTCAGCGCCCAGGGACGCGTGGAGCAGGGCCCTTTCTCGCTCGGGGCATGGCGCGGCCACCCGGAAAACGAGCCGCGACGATGGGGCGCGGCCGGCGGCCCCGGCGCCGTGGAGTTTTCCCCCGAGCAGAGTGGATGGAGGCGCCGTGGTCGGGCGTCCGCCTCCGCCATGGCGGGCGGCCGTGGTGCCCGTGGAGGGGGCTGGCCTCTGTGGGGGAACGGAGTGATCTCTCACTCCACGGCTGGGACGAAGCCGCGAAAGGTGCCGTTGTCGCTGGGACGGTCGGGGGGACTCGTGGCGCGGGACTCAGGGTTCCCCATGCGGAGGCCCCCAGGCTCAGGCCCCTGGCAACGGAAGGCTGAGCAAGCAGGCCCGGGCCCGGGCCCGGCTTTCGGGGCTGGCCCGGCCCCAGCTGCAGGCGCCAGGGAGGGGAACCCCGGAGGCTGAGGAGCGGGAGGCGTCGGCCTCCCCGGGGCCCGCCTCCCGGAGCTCCTCCTGGCGGTGACGGTATGCGACGACACGCGATCACGGACAGGGCACCGGGGGGGCGGCCCTGCGGCCCTCTGGTGCCCGAAGTGTGTTCGCCGGGCGTTTTCCGGCCAATTCTCACGAGCGTTCTGCCCAAATCGGGATCGAATTGGGCAGAACGGTCGTGAGAATTGGCCGGCCTTGGGCAGCCCTGGTCAGCGCCAAGGGCCGCGTGGAACAGGGCCCTTTCTCGCTCGGGGCATGGCGCGGCCACCCGGAAAACGAGCCGCGACGATGGGGCGCGGCGGGCGGCCCCGGCGGCGGGGTGGTTTCCCCGAGCAGAGTTGATGGAGGCGCCGTGGCCTGGCGTCCGCCTCAGCCGTGGCGGGCGTCCGGGGCGCTCATGGAGGGGGCTGGCCTCCGTGGGGGAACGGATCGATCTCTCACTCCACGGCTGGGACGAAGCCGCGTAGGTGCCGTTGTCGCCGGGACGGTCGGGGGACTCGTGGCGCGGGACGCAGGGTTCCCGGTGGGGAGGCCCCCAGGCTCAGGACACTGGAAACGGAAGGCTGAGCAAGCAGGCCCGGGCCCGGGCCCGGCTTTCGGGGCTGGCCCGGCCCCGGCTGCCGGCGCCGGGGAGGGGACCCCCGGAGGCTGAGGAGCGGGAGGCTTCGGCCTCCCCGGGGCCTGCCTCCCGGAGCTCCTCCTGGCGGTGCCGGAACGCGACGACACGCGATCACGGACAGGGCCCTGGGGGGGCGGCCCGGCGGCCCTGTGGTGCCCGAAGCGTGTGCGCCGGGCGTTTTCCGGCCAATTCTCACGAGCGTTTGCCCAAATCGGGATCGATTTGGGCAGAACGCTCGTGAGAATGGGCCGGCGTTGGTCAGCCCTGGTCAGCGGCCAGTTCCGCGTGGAGCAGGGCCCTTTCTCGCTCGGGGCATGTCGCGGGCACCCGGAAAACGAGCCGCGACGATGGGGCGCGGCGGGCGGCCCCGGCGCCGGGGTGTTTTCCCCGAGCAGAGTTGAAGGAGGCGCCGTGGCCGGGCATCCGCCTCCGCCGTGGCGGGCGTCCGGGGCGCCCATGGAGGTGGCTGGCCTCCGTGGGGGAACGGATGGATCTCTCACTCCACGGCTGGGACGAAGCCGCGAAAGGTGCCGTTGTCGCCGGGACGGTCGGGGGACTCGTGGCGCGGGACGCAGGGTTCCCCGTGGGGAGGCCCCCAGGCTCAGGCCCCTGGCAACGGAAGGCTGAGCAAGCAGGCCCGGGCCCGGTCCCGGCTTTCGGGGTTGGCCCGGCCCCGGCTGCGGGCGCCGGGGAGGGGACCCCCGGAGGCTGAGGAGCGGGAGGCGTCGGCCTCCCTGGGGCCCGCCTCCCGGAGCTCCTCCTGGCGGTGACGGAACGCAACGACACGCGATCCCGGACAGGGCCCCGGGGGGGCGGCCCTGCGGCCCTCAGGTGCCCGAAGTGTGTTCGCCGGGCGTTTTTCGGCCAATTCTCATGAGCGTTCTGCACAAATCGGCATCGATTTGGGCAGAACGCTCGTGAGAATTGGCCGGCGTTGGGCAGCCCTGGTCAGCGCCCAGTTCCGCGTGGAGCAGGGACCTTTCTCGCTCGGGGCATGTCGCGGCCACCCGGAAAATGAGCCGCGACGATGGGGCGCTGCCGGCAGCACCGGCGCCGGGGAGTTTTCCCCGAGCAGAGTGAATGGAGGCACCGTGGCCGGGCGTCCGCATCCGCCGTGGCGGGCGGCCAGGGCGCCCCTGGACGGGGCTGGCCTCCGTGGGGAAACGGACTGGTCTCTCACTCCGCGGCTAGGACAAAGCCGCGAAAGGTGCCGTTGTCGCCGGGACGGTCAGGGGACTCGTGTCGCGGGACTCAGGTTTCCCCATGGGGAGGCCCCCAGGTGCAGGCCCCTGGCAACGGAAGTCTGAGGAAGCAGGCCCAGGCCCGGGCCTGGCTTTCGGGGCTGGCCCGGCCCCAGCTGCCGGCGCCAGGGAGGGGACCTCCGGAGGCTGAGGAGCGGGAGGCGTCGGCCTCCCCGGGGCCCGACTCCCGGAGCTCCCCCTGGGGGTGCCGGAACGCGACGACACGCGATCCCGGACAGGGCCCGGGGGGGCGGCCCTGCGGCCCTGTGGTGCCCGAAGTGTGTTCGCCGGGCGTTGTCCGGCCAATTCTCAAGAGCGTTCTGCCCAAATCGATCCCGATTTGGGCAGAACGCTCTTGAGAATTGGCCGGCGTTGGGCAGCCCTGGTGAGCGCCCAGTTCCGCGTGGAGCAGGGCCCTTTCTCGCTCGGGGCATGGCGCGGCCAACCGGAAAACGAGCCGCGACGATGGGGCGCGGCCGGCGGCCCCGGCGCCGGGGATTTTGCCCCGAGCATAGTGGATGGAGGTGCCGTGGCCGGGTTTCCGCCTCCACCGTGGCGGGGGGCCGTGGCGCCCGTGGAGGGGGCTGGCCCCTGTGGGGGAACGGATTGATCTCTCCCTCCACGGCTGGGACGGAGCCGCGAAAGGTGCCGTTGTCGCCGGGACGTTCGGGGGATTCGTGGCACGGGACGCAGGGTTCCCCATGTGGAGGCCCCCAGGCTCAGGCCCCTGGCAACCGAAGGCTGAGCAAGCAGGCCCGGGCCCGGGCCCGGCTTTCGGGGCTGGCCCGGCCCCAGCTTCTGGCGCCAGAGAGGGGACCCCCGGAGGCTGAGGAGCGGGAGGCGGCGGCCTCCCTGGGGCTCGCCTCCCGGAGCTCCCCCTGGCGGTGCCGGAACGCGACGACACGCGATCCCGGACAGGGCCCCGGGGAGGGCGGACCTGCGGCCCTGTGGTGCCCGAAGTGTGTTCGCCATGCGTTGTCCGGCCAATTCTCACGAGCTTTCTGCCCAAATTGGGATCGATTTGGGCAGAACGCTCGTGAGAATTGGCCGGCGTTGGGCAGCCCTGGTCAGCGCCCAGTTCCGCGTGGAGCAGGGACCTTTCTCGCTCGGGGCATGGCACGGCCACCCGGAAAACGAGCCGCGACGATGGGGCACGGCCGGCGGCCCCTGCGCCTGGGAGTTTTCCCCGAGTAGAGTGGATGGAGGCGCCGTGGCGTGCGACTGGGGCGCACGTGGAGGGGGCTGGCCCCTGTGGGGGAACGGATTGATCTCTCCCTCCACGGCTGTGACGACGCCGCGAAAGGTGTCGCTGTCGCCGGGACGGTCGGTGGACTCGTGGCGCGGGACTCAGGGTTCCCATTGGGGAGGCCCCCAGGCTCAGCCCCTGGCAACGGAAGGCTGAGCAAGCAGGCCCGGGCCCGACCCCGGCATTCGGGGCTGGCCCGGCCCCAGCGGCCGGCGCCAGGGAGGGAACCCCCGGAGGCTGAGGAGCGGGAGGCGTCGGCCTCCCCGGGGCCCGCCTCCCGGAGCTCCTCCTGGCGTTGACGGAACGCGACGACACGCGATCCCGGACAGGGCCCAGGGGGGGCGGCCCTGCGGCCCTCTGGTGCCCGAAGTGTGTACGCCGGGCGTTTTCCGGCCAATTCTCACGAGCGTTCTGCCCAAATCGGGATCGATTTGGGCAGAACGCTCGTGAGAATTGGCCGGCGTTGGGCAGCCCTGGTCAGCGCCAGTGCCGCGTGGAGCAGGGCCCTTTCTCGCTCGGGGCATGGCGCGGCCACCCGGAAAACGAGCCGCGACGATGGGGCGCGGCCGGCGGCCCCGGCGCCGGGGAGTTTTCCCCGAGCAGAGTGGATGGAGGCGCCGTGGCCGGGCGTCCGCCTCCGCCGTTGCGGGCGGCCGGGGCGCCCATGGAGGGGGCTGGCCTCTGTGGGGGAACGGTGTGATCTCTCAATCCACGGCTGGGACGAAGCCGCAAAAGGTGCCCTTGTCGCCGGGACGGTCGGGGGGACTCGTGGCGCGGGACTCAGGGTTCCCCATGCGGAGGCCCCCAGGCTAAGGACCCTGGCAACGGAAGGCTGAGCAAATCGGGATCGATTTGGGCAGAACGCTCGTGAGAATTGGCCGGCGTTGGGCAGCCCTGGTCAGCGCCCAGTTCCGCGTGGAGCAGGGTCCTTTCTCGCTCGGGGCATGGCGCGGCCACCCGGAAAACGAGCCGCGAAGATGGGGCGCGGCCGGCGGCCCCGGCGCCGGGGAGTTTTCCCCTAACAGAGTGGATGGAGGCGCCGTGCCCAGGCGTCGGCCTCCGCCATGGCGGGCGGCCGGGGCGCCCGTGGAGGGGGCTTGCCTCTGTGGGGGAACGGAGTGATCTCTCACTCCACGGCTGGGACGAAGCCGCGAAAGGTGCCGTTGTCGCCGGGACGGTCGGGGGACTCGTGGCGCGGGACTCAGGGTTCCCCATGGGGAGGCCCCCAGGCTCAGGCCCCTGGCAACGGACGGCTGAGCAAGCAGGCCCGGGCCCGGGCCCGGCTTTCGGGGCTGGCCCGGCCCCAGGTGCCGGCGCCAGGGAGGGGACCCCCGGTGGCTGAGGAGCGGGAGGCGTCGGCCTCCCTGCGGCACGCCTCCCGGAACTCCTCCTGGCGGTGCCGGAACGCGACGACACGCGATCCCGGACAGGGCCCCGGGGGGGGCCGCCCTGCGGCCCTGTGGTGCCCGAAGTGTGTTCGCCGGGCCTTTTCCGGCCAATTCTCACGAGCGTTCTGCCCAAATCGGGATCGATTTGGGCAGAACGCTCGTGAGAATTGGCCGGCGTTGGGCAGCCCTGGTCAGCGCCCAGTTCCGCGTGGAGCAGGGCCCTTTCTCGCTCGGGGCATGTTCGGCACCCGGAAAACGAGCCCCGACGATGGGGCGCGGCCGGCAGCCGCGGGCGCCGGGGAGTTTTCCCCGAGCACAGTGGATGGAGGCGCCGTGGCCGGGCGTCCGCCTCTGCCGTGGCGGGCGGCCGGGGCGCCCCTGGAGGGGGCTGGCCTCTGTGGGGAAACGGACTGGTCTCTCGCTCCGCGGCTGGGACGAAGCCGCGAAAGGTGCCGTTGTCGCCGGGACGGTCGGGGGACTCGTGGCGCGGGACTCAGGGTTCCCCATGGGGAGGCCCCCAGGCTCAGGCCCCTGGCAACGGACGGCTGAGCAAGCAGGCCCGGGCCCGGGCCCGGCTTTCGGGGCTGCCCCGGCCCCAGCTGCCGGCGCCAGGGAGGGGACCCCCGGAGGCTGAGGAGCGGGAGGCGTTGGCCTCCCCGCGGCACGCCTCCCGGAGCTCCTCCTGGCGGGTGCCGGAACGCGACGACACGCGATCCCGGACAGGGCCCCGGGGGTGCCGCCCTGCGGCCCTGTGGTGCCCAGAAGTGTGTTCGCCGGGCGTTTTCCGGCCAATTCTCACGAGCGTTCTGCCCAAATCGGGATCGATTTGGGCAGAACGCTCGTGAGAATTGGCCGGCGTTGGGCAGCCCTGGTCAGCGCCCAGTTCCGCGTGGAGCAGGGCCCTTTCTCGCTCGGGGTATGTCGCGGCCACCCGGAAAACGAGCCGCGACGATGGGGCGCGGCCGGCAGCCGCGGCGCAGGGAGTTTTCCCCGAACAGAGTGGATGGAGGCGCCGTGGCGGGCGTCCGCCTCTGCCGTGGGGGGCGGCCGGGGCGCCCCTGGAGGGGGCTGGCCTCTGTGGGGAAACGGACTGGTCTCTCGCTCCGCGGCTAGGACGAAGCCGCGAAAGGTGCCGTTGTGGCCGGGACGGTCGGGGACTCGTGGCGCGGGACTCAGGGTTCCCCATGGGGAGGCCCCCAGGCTCAGGCCCCTGGCAACGGAAGGCTGAGCAAGCAGGCCCGGGCCCGGGCCCGGCTTTCGGGGCTGGCCCGGCCCCCAGGTGCCGGCGCCAGGGAGGGGACCCCCGGAGGCTGAGGAGCGGGAGGCGTCGGCCTCCCCGCGGCACGCCTCCCGGAGCTCCTCCTGGCGGTGCCGGAACGCGACGACACGCGATCCCGGACAGGGCCCCGGGGGGGGCCGCCCTGCGGCCCTGTGGTGCCCGAAGTGTGTTCGCCGGGCCTTTTCCGGCCAATTCTCACGAGCGTTCTGCCCAAATCGGGATCGATTTGGGCAGAACGCTCGTGAGAATTGGCCGGCGTTGGGCAGCCCTGGTCAGCGCCCAGTTCCGCGTGGAGCAGGGCCCTTTCTCGCTCGGGGCATGTCGCGGCCACCCGGAAAACGAGCCGCGACGATGGGGCGCGGCCGGCAGCCGCGGCGCCGGGGAGTTTTCCCCGAGCAGAGTGGATGGAGGCGCCGTGGCCGGGCGTCCGCCTCCGCCGTGGCGGGCGACCGGGGCGCCCCTGGAGGGGGCTGGCCTCTGTGGGGAAACGGACTGGTCTCTCACTCCGCGGCTAGGACGAAGCCGCGAAAGGTGCCGTTGTCGCCGGGACGGTCGGGGGACTCGTGGCGCGGGACTCAGGGTTCCCCATGGGGAGGCCCCCAGGCTCAGGCCCCTGGCAACGGACGGCTGAGCAAGCAGGCCCGGGCCCAGGCCCGGGTTTCGGGGCTGGCCCGGCCCCAGCTGCCGGCGCCAGGGAGGGGACCCCCGGAGGCTGAGGAGCGGGAGGCGTCGGCCTCCCCGCGGCACGCCTCCCGGAGCTCCTCCTGGCGGTGCCGGAACGCGACGACACGCGATCCCGGACAGGGCCCCGGGGGGTGCCGCCCTGCGGCCCTCTGGTGCCCGAAGTGTGTTCGCCGGGCGTTTTCCGGCCAATTCTCACGAGCGTTCTGCCCAAATCGGGATCGATTTGGGCAGAACGCTCGTGAGAATTGGCCGGCGTTGGGCAGCCCTGGTCAGCGCCCAGTGCCGCGTGGAGCAGGGCCCTTCCTCGCTCGTGGCATGTCGCGGCCACCCGGAAAACGAGCCGCGACGAAGGGGCGCGGCCGGCGTCCCCGGCGCCGGGGACTTTCCCCGAGCTGAGTGCATGGAGGCGCCGTGGCCGGGCTTCCGCCTCCGCCGTGGCGGGCGACCGGGGCGCCCGTGGAGGGGGCTGGCCCCTGTGGGGGAACGGATTGATCTCTCCCTCCACGGCTGGGACGGATCCGCGAAAGGTGCCGTTGTCGCCGGGACGTTCGGGGGATTCGTGGCACGGGACGCAGGGTTTCCCCATGTGGAGGCCCCCAGGCTCAGGCCCCTGGCAACCGAAGGCTGAGCAAGCAGGCCCGGGCCCGGGCCCGGCTTTCGGGGCTGGCCCGGCCCCAGCTTCTGGCGCCAGAGAGGGGACCCCCGGAGGCTGAGGAGCGGGAGGCGGCGGCCTCCCTGGGGCTCGCCTCCCGGAGCTCCCCCTGGCGGTGCCGGAACGCGACGACACGCGATCCCGGACAGGGCCCCGGGGAGGGCGGACCTGCGGCCCTGTGGTGCCCGAAGTGTGTTTGCCATGCGTTGTCCGGCCAATTCTCACGAGCTTTCTGCCCAAATTGGGATCGATTTGGGCAGAACGCTCGTGAGAATTGGCCGGCGTTGGGCAGCCCTGGTCAGCGCCCAGTTCCGCGTGGAGCAGGGACCTTTCTCGCTCGGGGCATGGCACGGCCACCCGGAAAACGAGCCGCGACGATGGGGCGCGGCCGGCGGCCCCTGCGCCTGGGAGTTTTCCCCGAGTAGAGTGGATGGAGGCGCCGTGGCGTGCGACTGGGGCGCACGTGGAGGGGGCTGGCCCCTGTGGGGGAACGGATTGATCTCTCCCTCCACGGTTGTGACGACGCCGCGAAAGGTGTCGCTGTCGCCGGGACGGTCGGTGGACTCGTGGCGCGGGACTCAGGGTTCCCATTGGGGAGGCCCCCAGGCTCAGCCCCTGGCAACGGAAGGCTGAGCAAGCAGGCCCGGGCCCGACCCCGGCATTCGGGGCTGGCCCGGCCCCAGCGGCCGGCGCCAGGGAGGGAACCCCCGGAGGCTGAGGAGCGGGAGGCGTCGGCCTCCCCGGGGCCCGCCTCCCGGAGCTCCTCCTGGCGTTGACGGAACGCGACGACACGCGATCCCGGACAGGGCCCAGGGGGGGCGGCCCTGCGGCCCTCTGGTGCCCGAAGTGTGTACGCCGGGCGTTTTCCGGCCAATTCTCACGAGCGTTCTGCCCAAATCGGGATCGATTTGGGCAGAACGCTCGTGAGAATTGGCCGGCGTTGGGCAGCCCTGGTCAGCGCCCAGTGCCGCGTGGAGCAGGGCCCTTTCTCGCTCGGGGCATGGCGCGGCCACCCGGAAAACGAGCCGCGACGATGGGGCGCGGCCGGCGGCCCCGGCGCCGGGGAGTTTTCCCCAAGCAGAGTGGATGGAGGCGCCGTGGCCGGGCGTCCGCCTCCGCCGTGGCGGGCGGCCGGGGCGCCCATGGAGGGGGCTGGCCTCTGTGGGGGAACGGTGTGATCTCTCAATCCACGGCTGGGACGAAGCCGCAAAAGGTGCCCTTGTCGCCGGGACGGTCGGGGGGACTCGTGGCGCGGGACTCAGGGTTCCCCATGCGGAGGCCCCCAGGCTCAGGACCCTGGCAACGGAAGGCTGAGCAAATCGGGATCGATTTGGGCAGAACGCTCGTGAGAATTGGCCGGCGTTGGGCAGCCCTGGTCAGCGCCCAGTTCCGCGTGGAGCAGGGTCCTTTCTCGCTCGGGGCATGGCGCGGCCACCCGGAAAACGAGCCGCGAAGATGGGGCGCGGCCGGCGGCCCCGGCGCCGGGGAGTTTTCCCCTAACAGAGTGGATGGAGGCGCCGTGCCCAGGCGTCGGCCTCCGCCATGGCGGGCGGCTGGGGCGCCCGTGGAGGGGGCTTGCCTCTGTGGGGGAACGGAGTGATCTCTCACTCCACGGCTGGGACGAAGCCGCGAAAGGTGCCGTTGTCGCCGGGACGGTCGGGGGACTCGTGGCGCGGGACTCAGGGTTCCCCATGGGGAGGCCCCCAGGCTCAGGCCCCTGGCAACGGACGGCTGAGCAAGCAGGCCCGGGCCCGGGCCCGGCTTTCGGGGCTGCCCCGGCCCCAGCTGCCGGCGCCAGGGAGGGGACCCCCGGAGGCTGAGGAGCGGGAGGCGTCGGCCTCCCCGCGGCACGCCTCCCGGAGCTCCTCCTGGCGGTGCCGGAACGCGACGACACGCGATCCCGGACAGGGCCCCGGGGGTGCCGCCCTGCGGCCCTGTGGTGCCCGAAGTGTGTTCGCCGGGCGTTTTCCGGCCAATTCTCACGAGCGTTCTGCCCAAACCGGGATCGATTTGGGCAGAACGCTCGTGAGAATTCGCCGGCGTTGGGCAGCCCTGGTCAGCGCCCAGTTCCGCGTGGAGCAGGGCCCTTTCTCGCTCGGGGCATGTTCGGCCACCCGGAAAACGAGCCCCGACGATGGGGCGCGGCCGGCAGCCGCGGCGCCGGGGAGTTTTCCCCGAGCACAGTGGATGGAGGCGCCGTGGCCGGGCGTCCGCCTCTGCCGTGGCGGGCGGCCGGGGCGCCCCTGGAGGGGGCTGGCCTCTGTGGGGAAACGGACTGGTCTCTCGCTCCGCGGCTAGGACGAAGCCGCGAAAGGTGCCGTTGTCGCCGGGACGGTCGGGGGACTCGTGGCGCGGGACTCAGGGTTCCCCATGGGGTGGCCCCCAGGCTCAGGCCCCTGGCAAAGGAAGGCTGAGCAAGCAGGCCCGGGTCCGGGCCCGGCTTTCGGGCCTGGCCCGGCCCCAGCTCCCGGCGCCAGGGAGGGGACCCCCGGAGGCTGAGGAGCGGGAGGCTTCGGCCTCCCCGCGGCACGCCTCCCGGAGCTCCTCCTGGCGGTGCCGGAACGCGACGACACGCGATCCCGGACAGGGCCCCGGGGGGGTGCCGCCCTGCGGCCCTGTGGTGCCCGAAGTGTGTTCGCCGGGCGTTTTCCGGCCAATTCTCACGAGCGTTCTGCCCAAATCGGGATCGATTTGGGCAGAACGCTCGTGAGAATTGGCCGGCGTTTGGCAGCCCTGGTCAGCGCCCAGTTCCGCGTGGAGCAGGGCCCTTTCTCGCTCGGGGCATGTCGCGGCCACCCGGAAAACGAGCCGCGACGATGGGGCGCGGCCGGCAGCCGCGGCGCCGGGGAGTTTTCCCCGAGCAGAGTGGATGGAGGCGCCGTGGCCGGACGTCCGCCTCCGCCGTGGCGGGCGACCGGGGCGCCCCTGGAGGGGGCTGGCCTCTGTGGGGAAACGGACTGGTCTCTCGCTCCGCGGCTAGGACGAAGCCGCGAAAGGTGCCGTTGTCGCCGGGACGGTCGGGGGACTCGTGGCGCGGGACTCAGGGTTCCCCATGGGGAGGCCCCCAGGCTCAGGCCCCTGGCAACGGACGGCTGAGCAAGCAGGCCCGGGCCCGGGCCCGGCTTTCGGGGCTGCCCCGGCCCCAGCTGCCGGCGCCAGGGAGGGGACCCCTGGAGGCTGAGGAGCGGGAGGCGTCGGCCTCCCCGCGGCACGCCTCCCGGAGCTCCTCCTGGCGGTGCCGGAACGCGACGACACGCGATCCCGGACAGGGCCCCGGGGGTGCCGCCCTGCGGCCCTGTGGTGCCCGAAGTGTGTTCGCCGGGCGTTTTCCGGCCAATTCTCACGAGCGTTCTGCCCAAATCGGGATCGATTTGGGCAGAACGCTCGTGAGAATTGGCCGGCGTTGGGCAGCCCTGGTCAGCGCCCAGTTCCGCGTGGAGCAGGGCCCTTTCTCGCTCGGGGTATGTCGCGGCCACCCGGAAAACGAGCCGCGACGATGGGGCGCGGCCGGCAGCCGCGGCGCAGGGAGTTTTCCCCGAACAGAGTGGATGGAGGCGCCGTGGCCGGGCGTCCGCCTCTGCCGTGGGGGGCGGCCGGGGCGCCCCTGGAGGGGGCTGGCCTCTGTGGGGAAACGGACTGGTCTCTCGCTCCGCGGCTAGGACGAAGCCGCGAAAGGTGCCGTTGTCGCCGGGACGGTCGGGGGACTCGTGGCGCGGGACTCAGGGTTCCCCATGGGGAGGCCCCCAGGCTCAGGCCCCTGGCAACGGAAGGCTGAGCAAGCAGGCCCGGGCCCGGGCCCGGCTTTCGGGGCTGCCCCGGCCCCAGCTGCCGGCGCCAGGGAGGGGACCCCCGGAGGCTGGGGAGCGGGAGGCGTCGGCCTCCCCGCGGCACGCCTCCCGGAGCTCCTCCTGGCGGTGCCGGAACGCGACGACACGCGATCCCGGACAGGGCCCCGGGGGTGCCGCCCTGCGGCCCTGTGGTGCCCGAAGTGTGTTCGCCGGGCGTTTTCCGGCCAATTCTCACGAGCGTTCTGCCCAAACCGGGATCGATTTGGGCAGAACGCTCGTGAGAATTGGCCGGCGTTGGGCAGCCCTGGTCAGCGCCCAGTTCCGCGTGGAGCAGGGCCCTTTCTCGCTCGGGGCATGTCGCGGCCACCCGGAAAACGAGCCGCGACGATGGGGCGCGGCCGGCAGCCGCGGCGCCGGGGAGTTTTCCCCGAGCAGAGTGGATGGAGGCGCCGTGGCCGGGCGTCCGCCTCCGCCGTGGCGGGCGACCGGGGCGCCCCTGGAGGGGGCTGGCCTCTGTGGGGAAACGGACTGGTCTCTCACTCCGCGGCTAGGACGAAGCCGCGAAAGGTGCCGTTGTCGCCGGGACGGTCGGGGGACTCGTGGCGCGGGACTCAGGGTTCCCCATGGGGAGGCCCCCAGGCTCAGGCCCCTGGCAACGGACGGCTGAGCAAGCAGGCCCGGGCCCAGGCCCGGCTTTCGGGGCTGGCCCGGCCCCAGCTGCCGGCGCCAGGGAGGGGACCCCCGGAGGCTGAGGAGCGGGAGGCGTCGGCCTCCACGCGGCACGCCTCCCGGAGCTCCTCCTGGCGGTGCCGGAACGCGACGACACGCGATCCCGGACAGGGCCCCGGGGGTGCCGCCCTGCGGCCCTCTGGTGCCCGAAGTGTGTTCGCCGGGCGTTTTCCGGCCAATTCTCACGAGCGTTCTGCCCAAATCGGGATCGATTTGGGCAGAACGCTCGTGAGAATTGGCCGGCGTTGGGCAGCCCTGGTCAGCGCCCAGTGCCGCGTGGAGCAGGGCCCTTCCTCGCTCGTGGCATGTCGCGGCCACCCGGAAAACGAGCCGCGACGATGGGCCGCGGCCGGCGGCCCCGGCGCCGGGGACTTTCCCCGAGCTGAGTGCATGGAGGCGCCGTGGCCGGGCTTCCGCCTCCGCCGTGGTGGGCGGCCGGGGCGCCCGTGGAGGGGGCTGGCCTCTGTGGGGGAACGGAGTGATCTCTCACTCCACGGCTGGGACGAAGCCGCGAAAGGTGCCGTTTTCGCCGGGACGGTCGGGGGGACTCGTGGCGCGGGACTCAGGGTTCCCCATGCGGAGGCCCCCAGGCTCAGGCCCCTGGCAACGGAAGGCTGAGCAAGCAGGCCCGGGACCGGGCCCGGCTTCCGGGGCTGGCCCGGCCCCGCCGGCCGGCGCCAGGGAGGGGAACCCCGAAGGCTGAGGTGCGGGAGGCGTCGGGCTCCACGGGTCCCGCCTCCCAGAGCTCCTCCTGGCGGTGCCAGAACGCGACGACACGCGATCCCGGACAGGGCCCCGTGGGGGCGGCCCTGCGGCCCTCTGGTGCCCGAAGTGTGTTCACCGGGCGTTTTCCGGCCAATTCTCACGAGCGTTCTGCCCAAATCGGGATCGATTTGGGCAGAACGCTCGTGAGAATTGGCCGGCGTTGGGCAGCCCTGGTCAGCGCCCAGGGCCACGTGGAGCAGGGCCCTTTCTCACTCGGGGCATGTCGCGGCCACCCGGAAAACGAGCCGCACATATGGGGCGCGGCCGGGGGCCCCAGCGCCGGGGAGTTTTCCCCGAGCAGAGTGGATGGAGGCGCCGTGGCCGGGCTTCCCACTCCGCCGTGGCGGGCGGCCGGGGCGCCCGTGGAGGGGGCTGGCCTCTGGGGGGGAACGGAGTGATCTCTCACTCCACGGCTGGGACGAAGCCGCGAAAGGTGCCGTTGTCGCCGGGACGGTCGGGGGGACTCGTGGCGCGGGACTCAGGGTTCCCCATGCGGAGGCCCCCAGGCTCAGGCCCCTGGCAACGGAAGTTTGAGCAAGCAGGCCCGGGCCCGGGCCCGGCTTCCGGGGCTGGCCCGGCCCCGGCGGCTGGAGCCAGGGAGGGGACCCCCGGAGGCTGAGGAGCGGGAGGCGTCGGCCTCCCCGGGGCCCGCCTCCCGGAGCTCCTCCTGGCGGTGCCGGAACGCGACGACCCTCGATCCTGGACAGGGCCCCGGGGGGGCGGCCCTGCGCCCTGTGGTGCCCGAAGTGTGTTCGCCGGGCGTTTTCCGGCCAATTCTCACGAGCGTTCTGCCCAATCGGGATCGATATGGGCAGAACGTTCGTGAGAATTGGCCAGCATTGGGCAGCCCTGGTCAGCGCCCACTTTCGCGTGGAGCAGGGCCCTTTCTCGCTCGGGGCATGTCGCGGCCACCCGGAAAACGAGCCGCGACGATGGGGCGCGGCCGGCGGCCCCGGCGCCGGGGAGTTTTCCCCGAGCAGAGTGGATGGAGGCGCCGTGGCCGGGCGTCCGCCTCCACCGTGGCGGGCGGCCGGGGCGCCCGTGGAGGGGGCTGGCCTCTGTGGGGGAACGGAGTGATCTCTCACTCCACGGCTGGGACGAAGCCGCGAAAGGTGCCGTCGTCGCCGGGACGGTCGGGGGACTCGTGGCGCGGGACTCAGGGTTCCCCATGCGGAGGCCCCCAGGCTCAGGCCCCTGGCAACGGAAGGCTGAGCAAGCAGGCCCGGGCCCGGGCCTGGCTTTCGGGGCTGGCCCGGCCCCAGCGGCCGGCGCCAGGGAGGGGACCCCCGGAGGCTGAGGAGCGGGAGGCGTCGGCCTCCGCGCGGCCCGCCTCCCGGAGCTCCTCCTGGCGGTGCCGGAACGCGACGACACGCGATCCCGGACAGGGCCCCGGGGGGGCGGCCCTGCGGCCCTCTGGTGCCCGAAGTGTGTTCGCCGGGCGTTTTCCGGCCAATTCTCACGAGCGTTCTGCCCAAATCGGGATCGATTTGGGCAGAACGCTCGTGAGAATTGGCCGGCGTTGGGCAGCCCTGGTCAGCGCCCAGGGCCGCGTGGAGCAGGGCCCTTTCTCGCTCGGGGCATGGCGCGGCCACCCGGAAAACGAGCCGCGACGACGGGGCGCGGCCGGCGGCCCCGGCGCCGGGGAGTTTTCCCCGAGCAGAGTGGATGGAGGCGCCGTGGCCGGGCGTCCGCCTCCGCCGTGGCGGGCGGCCGGGGCGCCCGTGGAGGGGGCTGGCCTCTGTGGGGGAACGGAGTGATCTCTCACTCCACGGCTGGGACGAAGCCGCGAAAGGTGCCGTCGTCGCCGGGACGGTCGGGGGGACTCGTGGCGCGGGACTCAGGGTTCCCCATGCGGAGGACCCCAGGCTCAGGCCCCTGGCAACGGAAGGCTGAGCAAGCAGGCCCGGGCCCGGGCCCGGCTTTCGGGGCTGGCCCGGCCCCAGCGGCCGGCGCCAGGGAGTGGACCCCCGGAGGCTGAGGAGCGGGAGGCGTCGGCCTCCCCGGGGCCCGCCTCCCGGAGCTCCTCCTGGCGGTGCCGGAACGCGACGACACGCGATCCCGGACAGGGCCCCGGGGGGGCGGCCCTGCGGCCCTCTGGTGCCCGAAGTGTGTTCGCCGGGCGTTTTCCGGCCAATTCTCACGAGCGTTCTGCCCAAATCGGGATCGATTTGGGCAGAACGCTCGTGAGAATTGGCCGGCGTTGGGCAGCCCTGGTCAGCGCCCAGGGCCGCGTGGAGCAGGGCCCTTTCTCGCTCGGGGCATGGCGCGGCCACCCGGAAAACGAGCCGCGACGATGGGGCGCGGCCGGCGGCCCCGGTGACGGGGAGTTTTCCCCGAGCAGAGTGGATGGAGGCGCCGTGGCCGGGCGTCCGCCTCCGCCGTGGCGGGCGGCCGGGGCGCCCGTGGAGGGGGCTGGCCTCTGTGGGGGAACGGAGTGATCTCTCACTCCACCGTTGGGACGATGCCGCAAAAGGTGCCGTCGTCACCGGGACTGTCTGGGGGACTCGTGGCGCGGGACTCAGGGTTCCCCATGCGGAGGCCCCCAGGCTCAGGCCCCTGGCAACGGAAGGCTGAGCAAGCAGGCCCGGGCCCGGGCCCGGCTTTCGGGGCTGGCCCGGCCCCAGCGGCCGGCGCCAGGGAGGGGACCCCCGGAGGCTGAGGAGCGGGAGGCGTCGGCCTCCCCGGGGCCCGCCTCCCGGAGCTCCTCCTGGCGGTGCCGGAACGCGACGACACGCGATCCCGGACAGGGCCCCGGGGGGGCGGCCCTGCGGCCCTCTGGTGCCCGAAGTGTGTTCGCCGGGCGTTTTCCGGCCAATTCTCACGAGCGTTCTGCCCAAATCGATCCCGATTTGGGCAGAACGCTCGTGAGAATGGGCCGGCGTTGGGCAGCCCTGGTCAGCGCCCAGGGCCGCGTGGAGCAGGGCCCTTTCTCGCTCGGGGCATGGCGCGGCCACCCGGAAAACGAGCCGCGACGATGGGGCGCGGCCGGCGGCCCCGGCGCCGGGGAGTTTTCCCCGAGCAGAGTGGATGGAGGCGCCGTGACCGGGCGTCCGCCTCCGCCGTGGCGGGCGGCCGGGGCGCCCGTGGAGGGGGCTGGCCTCTGTGGGGGAACGGAGTGATCTCTCATTCCACGGCTGGGACGAAGCCGCGAAAGGTGCCGTGTTCGCCGGGACGGTCGGGGGGACTCGTGGCGCGGGACTCAGGGTTCCCCATGCGGAGGCCCCCAGGCTCAGGCCCCTGGCAACGGAAGGCTGAGCAAGCAGGCCCAGGCCCGGGCCCGGCTTTCGGGGCTGGCCCGGCCCCAGCGGCCGGCGCCAGGGAGGGGACCCCCGGAGGCTGAGGAGCGGGAGGCGTCGGCCTCCCCGGGGCCCGCCTCCCGGAGCTCCTCCTGGCGGTGCCGGAACGCGACGACACGCGATCCCGGACAGGGCCCCGGGGGGGCGGCCCTGCGGCCCTCTGGTGCCCGAAGTGTGTTCGCCGGGCGTTTTCCGGCCAATTCTCACGAGCGTTCTGCCCAAATCGGGATCGATTTGGGCAGAACGCTCGTGAGAATTGGCCGGCGTTGGGCAGCCCTGGTCAGCGCCCAGGGCCGCGTGGAACAGGGCCCTTTCTCGCTCGGGGCATGGCGCGGCTACCCGGAAAAAGAGCCGCGACGATGGGGCGCGGCCAGCGGCCCCGGCGCCGGGGAGTTTTCCCCGAGCAGAGTGGATGGAGGCGCCGTGACCAGGCGTCTGCCTCCGCCGTGGCGGGCGGCCGGGGCGCCCGTGGAGGGGGCTGGCTTCTGTGGGGGAACGGAGTGATCTCTCACTCCACGGCTGGGACGAAGCCGCGAAAGGTGCCGTCGTCGCCGGGACGGTCGGGGGGACTCGTCGCGCGGGACTCAGGGTTCCCCATGCGGAGGCCCCCAGGCTCAGGCCCCTGGCAACGGAAGGCTGAGCAAGCAGGCCCGGGCCCGGGCCCGGCTTTCGGGGCTGGCCCGGCCCCAGCGGCCGGCGCCAGGGAGGGGACCCCCGGAGGCTGAGGAGCGGGAGGCGTTGGCCTCCCCGGGGCCCGCCTCCCGTAGCTCCTCCCGGCGGTGCCGGAACGCGACGACACGCGATCCCGGACAGGGCCCCGGGGGGGCGGCCCTGCGGCCCTCTGGTGCCCGAAGTGTGTTCGCCGGGCGTTTTCCGGCCAATTCTCACGAGCGTTCTGCCCAAATCGGGATCGATTTGGGCAGAATGCTCGTGAGAATTGGCCGGCGTTGGGCAGCCCTGGTCAGCGCCCAGGGCCGCGTGGAGCAGGGCCCTTTCTCGCTCGGGGCATGGCGCGGCCACCCGGAAAACGAGCCGCGACGATGGGGCGCGGCCGGCGGCCCCGGCGCCGGGGAGTTTTCCCCGAGCAGAGTGGATGGAGGCGCCGTGGCCGGGCGTCCGCCTCCGCCGTGGCGGGCGGCCGGGGCGCCCGTGGAGGGGGCTGGCTTCTGTGGGGGAATGGAGTGATCTCTCACTCCACGGCTGGGACGAAGCCGCGAAAGGTGCCGTCGTCGCCGGGACGGTCGGGGGGACTCGTCGCGCGGGACTCAGGGTTCCCCATGCGGAGGCCCCCAGGCTCAGGCCCCTGGCAACGGAAGGCTGAGCAAGCAGGCCCGGGCTGGGCCCTGCTTTCGGGGCTGGCCCGGCCCCGGCTGCCGACGCCAGGGTGGGAACCCCCTGAGGCTGAGGAGCGGGAGGCTTCGGCCTCCCCGGGGCCCGCCTCCCGGAGCTCCTCCTGGCGGTGCCGGAACGCGATGACACGCGATCCCGGACAGGGCCCCGGGGCTGCCGCCTTGCGGCCCTGTCGTACCCGAAGTGTGTTCGCCGGGCTTTTTCCGGCCAATTCTCATGAGCGTTCTGCCCAAATCGGGATCGATTTGGGCAGAACGCTCGTGAGAATTGGCGGCGTTGGGCAGCCCTGGTCAGCGCCCAGTTCCGCGTGGATCAGGGCCCATTCTCGCTCGGGGCATGTTGCGGCCACCCGGAAAACGAGCCGCGACGATGGGACGCGGCCTGCAGCCGCGGCGCCGGGGAGTTTTCCCCGAGCAGAGTGCATGGAGGCGCCGTGGCCGGGCGTCCGCCTCCGCCGTGGCGGGCGGCCGGGGCGCCCCTGGAGGGGGCTGGCCTCTGTGGGGATACGGACTGGTCTCTCACTCCGCGGCTAGGACGAAGCCGCGAAAGGTGCCGTTGTCGCCGGGACGGTCGGGGGACTCGTGGCGTGGGACACAGGGTTCCCCATGGGGAGGCCCCCAGGCTCAGTTCCCTGGCAACGGAAGGCTGAGCAAGCAGGCCCGGGCCCGGGCCCGGCTTTCGAGGCTGGCCCGGCCCCAGCTGCCGGCGCCAGGGAGGGGACCCCGGAGGCTGAGGAGCGGGAGGCGTCGGCCTCCCCGGGCCCGCCTCCCGGAGCTCCTCCCGGCGGTGCCGAAACGCGACGACACGCGATCCCGGACAGGGCCTCGGGGGGGCCGCCCTGCGTCCCTCTGGTGCCCGAAGTGTGTTCGCCGGGCGTTTTCCGGCCAATTCTCAAGAGCGTTCTGCCCAAATCGGGAGCGATTTGGGCAGAACGCTCCTGAGAATTGGCCGGCGTTGGGCAGCCCTGGTCAGCGCGCAGTTCCGCGTGGAGCAGGGCCCTTTCTCGCACGGGGCATGTCGCGGCAACCCGGAAAACGTGCCGCGACGATGGGGCGCGGCCGGCAGCCGCGGCGCCGGGGAGTTTTCCCCGAGCAGAGTGCATGGAGGCGCGTGGCCAGGCGTACGCCTCCGCCGTGGCGGGCGGCCGGGGCGCCCCTGGAGGGGGCTGGCCTCTGTGGGGAAACGGACTGGTCTCTCACTCCGCGGCTAGGACGAAGCCGCGAAAGGTGCCGTTGTCGCCGTGACGGTCGGGGGACTCAGGGCGTGGGACACAGTGTTCCCCATGGGGAGGCCCCCAGGCTCAGGCCCCTGGCAACGGAAGGCTGAGCAAGCAGGCCCGGGCCCGGGCCCGGCTTTCGGGGCTGGCCCGGCCCCGGCTGCCGGCGCCAGGGTGGGGACCCCCGGAGGCTGAGGAGCGGGAGGCGTCGGCCTCCCCGGGGCCCGCCTCCCGGAGCTCCTCCCGGCGGTGCCGGAACGCGATGACCCGCGATCCCGGACAGGGCCCCGGGGGGGCCGCCCTGCGGCCCTGTGGTTCCCGAAGTGTGTTCGCCGGGCGTTTTCCGGCCAATTCTCACGAGCGTTCTGCCCAAATCGGGATCGATTTGGGCAGAACGCTCGTGAGAATTGGCCGGCGTTGGGTAGCCCTGGTCAGCGCCCAGTTCCGCGTGGAGCAGGGCCCTTTCTCGCTCGGGGCATGTCGCGGCCACCCGGATAACGAGCCGCGACGATGGGGCGCGGTCGTCAGCCGCGGCGCCGGGGAGTTTTCCCCGAGCAGAGTGGATGGAGGCGCCGTACCGGGCGTCCGCCTCCGACGTGGCGGGCGGCCGGGTCGCCCCTGGAGGTGGCTGGCCTCTGTGGGGAAACGGACTGATCTCTCACTCCGCGGCTAGGACGAAGCCGCGAAAGGTGCCGATGTCGCCGGGACGGTCGCGGGACTCGTCGCGCCGGACTCAGGGTTCCCCATGGGGAGGCCCCCAGGCTCAGGCCCCTGGCAACGGAAGGCTGTGCAGGCAGGCCCGGGCCCGGCCCGGCTTTCGGGGCTGGCCCCGCCCCAGCTGCCGGCGCCAGGGAAGGGACCCCCGAAGGCTGAGGAGCAGGACGCGACGGCCTCCCCGGGGCACGCCTCCCGGAGCTCCTCCCGGCGGTGCCGGAACGCGACGACACGCGATCCCGGACAGGGCCCCGGGGGGGCCGCCCTGCGGCCCTGTGGTGCCCGAAGTGTGTTCGCCGGGCGTTTTCCCGGCCAATTCTCACGAGCGTTCTTCCCAAATTGGGATCGATTTGGGAGAACGCTCGTGAGAATTGGCCGGCGTTGGGCAGCCCTGGTCAGCGCCCAGTTCCGCGTGGAGCAGGGCCCTTTCTCGCTCGGGGCATGTTGCGGCCACCTGGAAAACGAGCCGCGACGATGGGGCGCGGCCGGCAGCCGCGGCGCCGGGGAGTTTTCCCCGAGCAGAGTGCATGGAGGCGCCATGGCCGGGCGTCCGCCTCCGCCGTGGCGGGCGGCCGGGGCGCCCCTGGAGGGGGCTGGCCTCTGTGTGGAAACGGACTGGTCTCTCACTCCGCGGCTAGGACGAAGCCGCGAAAGGTGCCGTTGTCGCCGGGACGGTCGGGGGACTCGTGGTGGGGGACTCAGGGTTCCGCATGGGGAGGCCCCCAGGCTCAGGCCCCTGGCAACGGAAGCCTGAGCAAGCAGGCCCGGCCCGGGCCCGGCTTTCGGGGCTGGCCCGGCCCCAGCTGCCGGCGCCATGGAGGGGACCCCCGGAGGCTGAGGAGCAGGAGGCGTCGGCCTCCCCGGGGCCCGCCTCCCGGAGCTTCTCCTGGCGGTGCCAGAAAGCGACGACACGCGATCCCGGACACGGCCCCGGGGGGGCGGCCCTGCGGCCCCGTGGTGCCGGCCCTGCAGCCCCGTGGTGCCCGAAGTGTGTTCGCCAGGCCTTGTCCGGCCAATTCTCACGAGCGTTCTGCCCAAATCGGGATCGATTTGGGCAGAACGCTCGTGAGAATGGGCCGGCGTTGGGCCACCCTGGGGACCGCCTTGTTCTGCGTGGCCCAGGGCCCTTCTTGCTCGGGGTATGTTGCGGCCACCCGGAAAATGAGCCGTGACGATGGGGCGCGGTCGGCAGCCACGGCGCCATGGCGTTTTCCCCAAGCAGAGTTGATGGAGGGGCTGTGGCCGGGCGTCCGCCTTCGCCGTGGCGGGTCGCCAGGGCGCCCGTTGTGGGGTCTTGCCTCTGTGGGGATCGCTTTGATCTCTCATTCCTCGGCTGGGACGCAGCCGAGAAAGGCACCGTTGGCGCTGGGACGGTGGTGGACTTGTGGCACGGGACTCAGGATCCCGGGTGATGCCCCGAGGTACAGGCCCCTGGCAGTGGAAGTCTGAACAAGCAGGCCTGGGTCCGGGCCCGGATTTCGTGGCAGGCCCGGCCCCAGCTGCCACCGCCAAGGAGGGACCCCCAGAATCTGTGCAGAGGGAGGCGTCTGCCTTGCCATCAGGGAGATTCTAATTTAAACTACATTGAGATACCACGTGACACCAGATAGAATGTCCAAAATTAGGAAGACAGGAAATAACATGTGTTGGATGGATGTTGAAAAGGGGAACCCTGTTACACTGTTGGTCAGACTCCAATTTAGTGCAGCCACTTTGGAGAACAGTGTGCAGATGACTCAAGAAATTAAAAATAGAGCTTCCCTATGACCCTGCAATTACACTGATGGGTATTTACCCCAAAGATACAGATGGAGTGAAAAGAAGAGCCATCTGTACCCCAATGTTTTTTGCAGCAATGGCCATGGTCGCCAAACTGTGGAAAGAACCAAGATGCCCTTCAACGGATGAATGGATAAGGAAGATGTGGTTCATATACACAATGGAGTATTATGCCTCCACCAGAAAGGATGAATACCCAACTTTTGTAGCAACATGGACGGGACTCGAAGAGATTATGCTGAGTGAAATAAGTCAAGCAGAGAGAGTCAAATATCATATGGTCTCCCTTATTTGTGGAGCATAACAAAGAACACGGAGGACATGGGGAGATGGAGAGGAGAGGGAGTTGAGGGAACCTGGAAGGGGAGATGAACCATGAGAGACTATGGACTCTGAAAAACAACCTGAGTGTTTTGGAAGGCAGGGGGTTGGGAGGTTGAGGAACCAGGTGGTGGGTAATAGGGAGGGCATGTACTGCATGGAGCACTGGGTGTGGTGCAAAAACAGTGAACACTGTTATGCTGAAAATAAACAAATAAAAAAAAAAAGAAAATTGTACTCTTAGACCCCGTCATCTATATCACTCATCCCTCCATCCACTTCCACTCTGGTAACCACTGAGTCGGTTTTTGTTTTGTATCTTCTTTCTCCTTTATTTATGTATGTTTGTTTCCTAAATTCCATGGAAGAGTGACATCCAAAGGCCTTTGTCTTTCTCTGACTGACTGATTTCACTTAGGATAGTATTCTCTAGCTCCATCCATGTGTCTGCAAATGGCAAGATTTCATTTTTTATGGCTGAGTAATTTCCCACTGTGTGTGTATGTGTGTGTGTGTGTGTGTGTACATTTATTATCTCATTTATCAAGTTTTCAAGAAATACTTGGATTGTTTCCATATTGTAATATTGTAATTAATGTTGCAAGAAACATAGGGGCACATGTATCCTTTTGAGTTACTGTTCTCATATTCGTCGGGTAATCACCCGGTAGTGTGATTGCTGGATTATAAGGTAGTTCTAATATTTAACGTTTTGAGGAACAGTGATAATGTTTTCCACAAGGACTGCAGCAGCTAGCATTCCCACCACAGTGCAAGAGGGTTCCCTATTACCCACATCCTCCCAACATTTGTTTTCTTGTGCTGGTGCTGTTAGCCATTCTGATAATATGAGGTAATATCTCATGAACCTTTTCATTTGAATTTTCCTGTTGATGGCTGATGTGAACATCTTCTCACGTGACTGTTGGCCATCTGTATGTCTTCTTTGGAGCAATGTCTGTTCATGTCTTCTGTCTATTTTTTAATTGGATTTTTTGTTTTTTGGTTGTTGCGTTGTATCAGTTCTACATATTTTGGACACTACCCCTTTATTGCACATGATATTTGCAAACATCTTCTCCTATTAAGTACGTTGTATTCTATTTATTACATTTTCATTGTTGTTCTGCTGTGCGGTAAGTTTTTATATTGATGGAACTCTAGTAGTTTATTTTTGCTTTTGTTTCCTTTGCCTTAGGAGGCGTGTCTATTAAATGTATGGTTCATGTCAGAGAAGTTACTGTCTGTGCCCTCTTGTAGGATTTTTATGATTTAAGGTCTCACATTGAGGTCTTGAAACTGTTTTGAGTTTATTTGTCCATATGGTGTAAGAAAGCAGTCTAATTTCATTGTTTTGTGCATAGCTGTTCAGTTTTCCCAACACCATTTGTTGTAGAGACTGTCCTCTTCCCTTTTAATAGTTTTGCCTGTTTTGCAGAAGATTAATTGGGCACGTGATTGTGGGTTGATGTCTGAGCTTCTATTCCATTTCCTTGGTCACTGTGTGTATTTTTTTTTTTTTTTGCCAGTCCCATACTGTGAGGATGAATGCAGCTTTGTAGTATAATATGAAATATGGAATTGTGATGCCTCCAGCTTTCTTTTTCTTCATAACATTGTGCTGGTTGTTCAGTATCTTTTGTGATTCCATACAAATTGTTAGGGTAGTTTATTTGAGTTCTCTCATTTTTTATTTGAATTCAATGAGCCAACTTATCATACATCATTATTTTCAGATGTAGTGTTAAATAATATATCAGATGTGTATTGCATCACGTGCCCTCCTTAATGCCCATCACCCCAGTTACCCCCCCCACCCCCCATCCAGCAACCCTCAGTTGGTTGCTATAGTTAAGAGTCTATCATGGTTTTTTCCCCATCTCTGATGACTTCCCATTCTGTTTCCCCTTCCTTTGCCTATGGTTCTCTGCCCTGTTTCTGATATTTCACATATGAGTGAAACCCTATCATAATTGTGTTTCTTTCATTGACATATTTTACTCAGCATAATATCTTCCAGACCCATCCAGGTTGATGTGATGGTAAGTATTCATCCTTTCTGATGGCTGAGGAATATTCCATTGAATATATGAACCACATCTTCTTTATCCATTCCTCTGTCCATAGATATCTGGGTTCTTTCCATAGTTTATCTAGAGTGGATATTGTTGCAATGAACACTGGGGTGCAGGTGCCAGTTCTTTCCCCTACATCTCTATTTTTGTGGTAAAAGCCCTGTAGTGCAAGTGCTGTGTTTTAGGGTAACTTTATTTTAACTTCTTGAGGAAACCCCATACTATTTTCCAGAGTGGATATAACAGTCTGCATTCCAACCAGGAGTGTAGGAGGGTTCTCCATTCTCTGCATCCTCACCAATATTTGTGGTTTCATGTCCTGTTAACTTTAGACATTCTGCCTGGTGTGATAGGACACCTCAATGTGGTTTAGATTTGCATTTCCCAGAAGCCATGTGATATAGAACATTTATGTATATATCTGTTGGTCACATGCGTGTCATCATTGGAGAAATATCTGTTCATGTTTTCGCCCATGTCTAGACCTTCTGTTGGATTAAGGCCCAGAAGCCTAGAAGATACAATCAGCCAGAACTGTGGAGATTTTCACAAGGTCTGAGATACAATGGAGATTTAGGGTGTGTATCAAGCTCAGGGATTGTCTTCAGAGGGTGGATGGAAGTGTAGGTTCATTGACATTGTCTCAGGTTTGCATTCAGATGTCTCATGCTCTGAATCCAGTCTGGAGTAAAAAAAGGAGTTTCCTTTTGTGTGGCGGGCTGATCCTCTGGTTTTGCTAAAGTGTTCCCAATACCCGGGGCTTGGGATCCAGGCCTCTACAGATGGACCTCTCAGAACTCCAAATAGGGTTAGGGTTAGGACCTAGGAAAATGGAAGGTCTGAATTGCCAACCGTGTGGTGAGCATCCTGGAGGGCTGAGTTGAGGACATGGGTCAGGGTGAGTGTCCGGCTCAGGGTTTCAATCCATGAGCCCTTGAATGTGGGAATTCACTGGGATGGACACAGATGGGCCTTCATATCTATACTGACCTATATACTTACTGGAGTCCATTATGGAAACATTTCCATCTGGGTGTGAGGCTGAGTCCTGTGGTATTGCTCAGGCATCCCCAAATCCTAGGGCTTTGGAGCCCACCCTTAAGGGACAGAGACATGAGAACCCAAGCTAGGGATAGAGTTAGGGCCAAAGGACATTGCAGGCCCAAACAGCTGACAGTGTGTGTGGTTCCTAGAGGCTGGAATTAAGGATGAGTGTTCTGGTTCTGGTCAGGCACAGGGTTTGTGACCTCGAGGCCACTGAAATTGGGGGTTTGCTGGTATAGGCTCAGATGGGCAGGCATTTTATCCTGCTTTGAATACTTTCTAGAGGTCTACATGGCACGCTTTCCTCCTGTGTGTTAGGATGAGTCCTGTGGTATGGCTAAGGTGACCCCAGTCCATGGGGTAGGGAGCCAGGCCCCTAGGAATTGAATGCTCAGAACACAAACTAAGCTTCAGTTAGGGGTTAGGAGCACGGCAGGCCCAATCTGATGGTGGTGTGGCAAGCTATCCAGAGGTCTGAGTACAGAGGGATGGATAGAGTAAGTGTCAGGTTCAGGTTTGTGTCCAGCTGCTGACTCTGGGTGAACTCAGTGGTGCATGGCAGATTTCTCCTGCTCAGAATCCTTTGCAGAGTTCCAAATGGTATGGTTTCCTTCTGGGTGGCAGGCAGAGATCTCAAATATTGCTCAGGGGTCCCCATCCGTGGGTCTTGGGCACCAGTCCTCTGGGGTCAGAGCATGAAACCCCAACCTGGGGTTAGGGCTAGGTCCCAGCAACATAACAGGCCTGATTTGCTGGTGCTGTGCAGAGCTCTCACGGGGACTGAGTAGAGAACATGGGTCAGTCTGAGTCAGGCTCCGGGTTGGTGGCCATGGGGGGAAAGGCAGATTTCTCCTGCTCTCAGTCCTTGGCAGAGTTCCAATTCTACTGTTTCCTGCTGGGTTGAAGACAGAGTCCTCTGGCATTTCTCAGGGGCCCCACATATGTGGGGCTTTGGTACCTGTATTCTTGGGACACAAGACAGAAAATGTACTAAGTTTTGGTTAGGGCTGAGGGTCATGTCAGTCTCAATATGCCACCCTGAGAGGAGTGACCTGGGGAGCAGAGTTGAGGACGTGGGTCAGTGTGAGTGTTAAGATCCAAGTGTGAACGGGGGGTGCTGAAAGTGGGATAGCCTCAGGGGGCCAAGAAATATTCTGGTATAGTTCAGGTGTAACCCATCAGCGGAGCTTTGGTGTCAATCATCAGAGGACAGAAGACTGAAAACACAACCTAGGGCTTGGAAAAGAGCACAGGGGCATGGCTGGCCTGATCTGCTGGTGCTGAGGCTAGATGTCTGGGGTACTGAGTTGGGGGCCATGGTCAGGTGGTGCATTACGACCTGGGTTTGTGCCTGGGGGGGTGGCCGAAGGTGGACATGGCTTCAGGGAGCATGAAGATTTCTCCCGTTCCGATGGTTCTGTGCAGCTCCAAACAAAACGGTTTCCTCCTGGGTGGCAGACAGAGTACTGTGTTGTGGCTCAGGGGTCCAAATATGGAGGAATTGGGGGACCAGCCTCTGGGGATGAAGACTGAAAATGCAACCTAGGGTTAAAGTTAGGGTCAGGGGCATGGCAGGCCCAATTTGCTGGCACTGAGAAGGGATCCCAGGGGGATGAATTGAGGGCAGAGGTCCGGTGGCATGAGAGGGTCCAGGTTTGTGGCCAGGGGACCGCTGAAGGAGGGGGTTGTGCTCAGGGAGGCATGCAGTTTCTCCCACTCTGAGTGTTCTACTCAGTTTCAAATGGCACGGTTTCCTCCTGGGTGGTAGGCAGGCTGAGTGCCAGCCTCCGCATTTGTGGCCCAATAGTGCGCAGAGGGTGGGGGATAGCCTCAGGTGAACCATGCAGGTTTCTCCCGCTCTGAGGATTTGACACAGCTCCAAACAGCATGGTTTCCTCCTGCATGGTGGACAGAGTCCTGGGGTGTCACTCAGGATTCTTTAATCTTGGGGTCTTGGGATCAGGACTCTTGGGGATGATACCTGAAAACCGAAATTAGGGATAGGGTTAAGGCCTAGGGCCATGGTAGACCTGATATGCCAGTGCTGAGGCAGGTGCCCTGGTGCGCTGAGTTGAGGTCAGGTGTCAGACGGGGCCTTAGCCTCTAGGTGTGTGTCCAGACGTTCGCATAACCTGGGGGTGACTTCAGGGGTGCATGGAAGTTTCTCCAGCTCTGAGGGTTCAGCGCAGCTCCAAACAGCACAGCGGTGCCCTGCGTGGCAGGCAGATTCCCAGCATGAGTATCAGGCATCCTCAATCCTTGTGACGCAGTATGTGGTCTATTCTGGAGAAGGTTCCATGTGCACTTGAGAAGAACGAGTATTCTGTTGTTTTAGGGTGGAATGTTCTGTATATGTCTATGAGGTCCATCTGGTCCAATGTTTCATTCAATGCTCTTATTTCTTTTTTAATTTTCTGCTTCGATGATCTGTCTATTTCTGAGAGAGGCGTATGAAGATCTCCTACTATTATTGTATTCATATCAATATGACTTTTTATCTTGATTAATAGTTTTGTTATGGAATTGGGTTCTCCCATATTGGGGGCATAGATATTCACAATGGTTAGATCATCTTGGCGGATAGTCCCTTTAAGAATTTTGGAGTGTCCTTCTGTATCTCTGACTACAGTCTTTAGTTTAAAATCTAATTTATCTGATATGAGAATCGCTACCCCGGCCTTCTTTTGAGGCCCATTGGCATGAAAGATGCTTCTCCATCCGTTCACTTTCAGTCTGGGTGTATCCTTAGGTTCAAAATGGGTCTCTTGTAGACAACATATGGATGGGTCCTGTCGTTTTATCCAATCTGCAACCCTGTGTCGTTTTATGGGCGCATTTAGGCCATTCACATTGAGAGTGATTATTGAGAGATAGGTTTTGATTCATGTCATGTTGCCTTTGAAGTCTTTCTGTCTGTAGATTGTTTCTATATTTCTGTTCAATGATATCCTTGGGATTTTTTCTCTTTTATAGGACCCCCCTTAATATTTCCTGCAGTGTGGGCTTGGTGGTTGCATAGTCTTTTAAGCCTTGCCGGTCTTGGAAACTCTTTATCTCTCCATCCATTTTAAATGTCAGTCTTGCCGGATAGAGTATTCTTGGTTGCATGTTCTTCTCATTTAGTACTCTGAATATATTTTGCCAGCCCTTCCTGGCTTGCCAGGTCTCTGTGAAAAGGTCTGACGTTATTCTAATGGGCTTGGATGCCCACTCTCACCACTCTTGTTCAACATAGTATTAGAAGTCCTAGCAACGGCAATCAGACAACAAAGAGAAATAAAAGGTATCCAAATTGGCAAGGAAGAAGTCAAACTCTCTCTCTTCGCAGATGACATGATTTTTTATATGGAAAACCCCAAAGACTCCACCCCCAAACTACTAGACTCATACAGCAATTCAGTAACGTGGCAGGATACAAAGTCAATGTACAGAAATCAGTGGCTTTCTTATACACTAACAATGAAAATACAGAAAGGGAATTTAGAGAATCTATTCCATTTACTAGAGCACCAAGAACCATAAGATACCTGGGAATAAACCTAACCAAAGAGGTAAAGGACCTGTACTCGAGGAACTACAGAACACTCATGAAAGAAACTGAAGAAGACCCAAAAAGATGGAAGACAATTCCATGCTCTTAGATTGGAAGAATAAACATTGTTAAAATGTTTATACTGCCTAGAGCAATCTATGCTTTTAATGCCATTCCGATCAAAATTCCACAGGTATTTTTCAAAGAGCTGGAGCCAATAATCCTAAAATTTGTATGGAATCAGAAGAGACCCCGAATTGCTAAGGCAATGTTGAAAAACAAAAACAAAACTGGCGGCATCACGTTACCCGATTTCAAGCTTTACTACAAAGCTGTGATCACCAAGACAGCGTGGTCCTGGCATAAAAACAGACACATAGACCAGTGGAACAGAGTGGAGAGCCCAGATATGGACCCTCAACTCCACGGTGAAATAATCTTCGACAAAACAGGAAAAAATATTCAATGGAAAAAAAGACAGTCTCTTCAATCAATGGTGCTGGGAAAACTGGACAGCTATATGTAGAATAATGAAACTCAACCATTCTCTTACACTCGAAATGGATAAAAGACCTCATCATGAGACAGGAATCCATCAGAATCCTAGAGGAGAACATAGGCAGTAACCTCTTCGATAGCAGCCACAGCAACTTCTTTCAAGATATGTCTCCAAAGGCCAAGGAAACAAAAGCGAAAATAAACTTTTGGCACTTCATCAAGATCAAAAGCTTCTGCACAGCAAAGGAAACAGTCCACCAAACAAAAACGCAACCCACGGAATGGGAGAAGATATTTGCAAATGACAGTACAGACAAAAGGTTGATATCCAGGATCTAGAAAGAACTTCTCAAACTCAACACACACAAAACAGATAATCATATCCAAAAATGGGCAGAAGATATGAACAGACACTTCTCCAATGAAGACATACAAATGGCTATCAGACACATGAAAAAATGTTCATCATCACTAGCCATCAGGGAGATTCAAATGAAAACCACATTGAGATACCACCTGACACCAGTTAGAATGGCCAAAATTAGCAAGACAGGAAACAACGATTGTTGGAGAGGATGTGGAGAAAGGGGAACCCTCTTACACTGTTGGTGGGAATGCAAGTTAGTGCAGCCACTTTGGAGAACAGTGTGGAGATTCCTCAAGAAATTAAGAATAGAGCTTCCCTATGACCCTGCAATTGCACTGCTGGGTATTTACCCCAAAGATACAGATGTAGTGAAAAGAAGGGCCATCTGTACCCCAATGTTTATTGTAGCAATGGCTATGCTCACCAAACTGTGGAAAGAACCAAGATGCCCTTCAACGGATGAATGGATAAGGAAGATGTGGTACATATACGCAATGGAGTATTATGCCTCCATCAGAAAGGATGAATACCCAACTTTTGTAGCAACATGGACGGGACTGGAAGGAATTATGCTGAGCGAAATAAGTCAAGCAGAGAGAGAGTCATGTATCATATGGTCTCACTTATTTGTGGAGCATAGCAAATAACACGGAGGACATAGGGAGATGGAGAGGAGAGGGAGTTGAGAGAAACTGGAAGGGGAGATGAACCATGAGAGACTATGGACTCTGAAAAACAACCAGAGGGTTTTGGAGGGGCAGGGTGGGGTAGGAGTTTGAGGAATCAGGTGGTGGTTAATAGGGAGGGCACGTACTGCATGGAGCACTGGGTGTGATGCCAAAACAATGAACACTGTTATGCTGTAAATAAACAAAAAAAAAAAAATGAGTCTATGGAAGGCCCGGCAGTGCCAGTTCACGCCACTGGAGGGAGTGGTGAGCCGTGGTGTGAGATACCCTGGAAGGCATGGCGATGCTGCTTGCCACCACTGGAGGCAGCGGCGAGCTGCCATGGGAAACACACCTGAAGAGGAGTCAGTGCAGCTTGCTGGCTCTGAAGGCAGGGCGGAGGTGCCCGGTGAGAGACCCTGAAACGTGAGGCACTACAGCTTATTTTTACAGGACGGAGTGGTGAGCTGTATAGTCTCTGTTTCTCCAGGCTCAAGGGTGGTGGTAAGAATTGATGGAGCCTGTCCCCCACTCAGCATTGTGCCCTCTTTCCCCAGGTTTGCTGGTAATGTGCTGTCAGGATGGTTCAGGAGGGTCCTCCCAGTTGGGCTCTGGAGCCAGGGGAACCAAACCCGACTCATGGTGCATTTGGAACCGAGGAGCTGAGTGTCTGTTTGGAAAAGTATGTTTGTTTCTCCAAAAAGGACAAGGGCATTGACCAGCTTGAGAGGGAAGTGAATGACCAGTTAAGAAACAAGCTTGTGTCTCTCCTTCTCCCAGGAATCAGAGCAGGTGTGCAGGCTTTAGGTGGGAGACGCCTGCTTATCTGCACCTGACAACCCTTCTTCACTCTGGCTCCATGAGACCTGAAGTTTGGAAGTCAGCGTCTGAGTCAGTCATGCAGCTTGTCCCAGGACGTCAGTGTTCAGAGAAAACAGCAGGCCTGTGGGTCACAATGTCACATCCATGCCAGGATGGCAGGTAAAAATTCCCTTTCACCCCAAATTTCCTGGGCTTTTCTCTTGTCTCCAGTGGAGCTCACAAATGGCACACTGAACCAGCTGTAAGCAATCTCGTGCGGGTGCCAGAGCTCCTGAGTTTCTCTGCAGGGAGCACCTGGCAGGGATCTCATTTTCTCTGTTTATTTCTGGCTTACAAAGGTATTTGGAACATCTCTTTCCTAGGAAATCCCTTGGATTCGAAAGGGAATGTGAGATTGACTTGGTGTGCCTTTTGAACATAGAAAGTATTCCTTCACCGAACAGTGTTTACTCCACTGGGCCTAGACTCTGGTGGAACGGCTGGCATCTAGAGTGAGGTGGCTGTTTGTGGTCAGATAGAGACTTGGATGATGGCTTCTTCTTTGTCCAAGGTGATGTATCCTAATGGATTCGTCTTTGAATCCAAAGAGTTCCAATGAGGGCAGAGGGAAAATTCAAAATGATTCCAAGGAGTCTTGGACAATTTAAAAGGAATGCTTGTCTTCCTAGGTTCACTCAAACGGCTATATATGGTTGGACATGCTGTATTTTCTCTGCAGTTTCATGGGTAGTGAAGTCAGAAGGAGAGTCTTTGGGAATTTCCCTGGATAAAGGCACTCTGTTGGCTTCAAGGGACTTGGTGTCAGGAACCCTGGGCTGAATTTCTGTGGCTGCTTTCCTGATGCTCAGTGAGTCAGGTTTTCCCACAGGTTTTATATTTCCTCCTTAGGAAATTGCTGGCAGGGAATGTTCTGTTTAAAGTGGAACCCTCGGGGGCACCTGGGTGGCTCAGTGGGTTAAGCCACTGCCTTCGGCTCAGGTCATGGTCTCAGGGTCCTGAGATTGAGCCCCGCATTGGGCTCTCTGCTCAGCGGGGAGTCTGCTTCGTCCTCTCTCTCTGCCTGCCTCTCTGCCTACTTGTGACCTCTGTCAAATAAATAAATAAAATCTAAAAAAAAAAAAAAAACCCAAAACCGGGACCCTCCTACATTGTTGGTGGGCCTGCGTGTTGTTGCAGCCACTCTTGGAAAGAATACAGTCTGTCCTCCAAAAGCTAAGAACTGAACAACAGTAGGATCCAGCAATTGCCCTCCTAGTTATTTCCCTAAAGGGCACAAAAATGCACATTCAGTGGGGTATAAGCACCGTGATATTTACAGCAGCATTTTCAACCATTGTAAAACAATGGAGGGAGACCAAATGTCCATTCACTGATGAGTGATATATATATATATATCACTCGTATATATCATATGTGTGTGTGTGTGTGTGTGTGTGTGTGTATGTGTATTCATTCTCCCACATCTTCTTAATGGAATAGGGTCCAGGTTCAAAAAGGATGAAATCTTACCATCTGCAAGGATGTGGATGGATCTACAATGGATTTAGCTAAGTAAAATCAGTAAGAAAAGACCAATAGCCTATATCTTGACCTCTATGGAATTTCAGAAAGAAAACAGATGAACATAGTGAGGAGAGAAAGGCCAATGAGGAAACAGACTCTAACCTAGAGCAAAATCGAGGGTTGCTAGGGGGCAGGGGTGTGGGGCGAAGGGTTAAGTGGGTGACAGCTATTAGGGAGAGTACTTGTTGTGATGAGCTCTGGGTGTTCTATGCAGGTGAGGAATCACAAAATCCTACCCCTGAAGGAGAGGAATGAACATTGCATGGAAACGAATTGGAATTGAAGTCAATGAAGAAAAGAAGACCATGTTCTACTTCATGAAGACTGAGGTAAAACTGGAATGACTTTTGCTCTCCTGTTCTGTAGCTGTTCATTATGAAACACTCTGTGGCAGGATACACTAGTTTCCTATTGCATAAGGAGCCCTCAGAAAGTTGCCATGAAAGATTTAGATCTCAGAGCATGTACATGTTCCATTGATATGTTACTTTCAGTTTGCCCAGGTGCAAAGGTAAGTGGAGAGAAATAGGGCTGAAGAGGAAAGGAGGTATTAAGCATTCAAGAGGTAGCCTTCCCCTTTCTCATGAATGCCTGGGCCAGTGTAAATTGGGACGAAGGAGGGGGGATCCCAGAGCTTTGCCGCAGACAGGGGAGTTCTAGGTCTGCCTAGAGCTGGTGGTGTCCATGAGCAGAGCTGAGCTAGTGGCGTGGCAGGCCCGAACTGCTGGTGTTGAGGTGAGTTCCCCAAGGAGCTGAGTTGAGAATGGGGGTCAGGGGGTGAATCAGGCTCTGGGTTTGTGGCCAGGGGGCTGCAGAATGTGGGGGAGTCCTAATGGGGTCATGCAGGTTTCTCTGGCTCTGAGGGTTCCGCACAGCTCCAAAGGGACAATTTTCCTGCTGGGTGGCAGGGGGACTCCTACAGTGTGGCTCCAAGTTTACCAATCTAGAGGGCTTGGTGGATAGGCCCCTGGGGAAGGAAGCCTGAAAATGCAACATAGGGTTAAGGGTAATGGGCTGGGCAGGACAGGCCTGATCAGCCGACACAGAGGTGAGATACCCTCAGAACTGAGTTGAGGAAATGCATCCTGCAATGCAGAAGAGTCAGGGTTTCTGGCCAGAGGGACGGCTGATCGTGGGGGTGGCTTTAGAGGGGCATGCTGGTTTCTCCCTCTCTGAGGAAACTTTGGAGCTCCAAATGTCATGGCTTCCCCCTGCATGGCATTCAGGTTTCTGCCTTGTTACAGGGGGGTCCTGAATCTGGGGAGTTTGGGGGCCAGGCCTCTTGGGATGGAAGCCTGAAATCAGAAACTAGAGCTACGGTAAGGGCGTAGGGGCATGGCATGCTCAATCTGCTACTGCTGAGGTGGGCTCCCTGGTGGGCTGACTTCAGGGTGGGTATCAGGTGGCATGTCAGACTCAGAGTTTGTGTCCAGGGATGCCACAGAAGCTTTGCGTGACCTCAGGGTTGCATGCAGGTTTCTCCTACCCTGAGGGTTCTGCAGAGCTCCAAATGGCATGGTTTCCTCCTGTGTGGCAGACGCAGTCCTGGGGTGTCACTGAGGAATCCTTAATCTCTCCTGGCATGAATCTCGGAGGTGCCCAATCTGGCGGGCTTGGGGGACAGGCCTCTGTTCATGAAAGCCTGTACACCCCACCTCGGTTTATGCTTAGGGCCGAAGGGCATGGCAGGTCCGATGTGCCGGTGCTGATGCGGGCTCCCCTAAGGGTCGAGTTGAGGGCATAGATCTGGCATCGCAGGAGAATCTGGTTTTATGGCCATGGGGGTGACTCATGGTGGGGTGGCATTACGGGGGTTTGCAGGTTTCTCCCCGTCTGAGTGTTCAGTGCAGCTCTAAACCACAAGTTTTCCTCATGAGTGCCAGGTGGAGTCCCGTGGTGGCGCTCAGTAGACCTTAATCTGGGGGGACATGGGAGGCAGGCCCCCTGGGATGGAAGCCTGAAAACCTAAAGAGGGGTTCTGGTAAGGGCCTAGGGGCATGGTGGCCCGATCTGCTTATGTTGAGGTGGGGCGCCCTAGGGTCTGAATTTATGGCATGCGTCCGGCAGCTCAGCAGAATCTGGTTTATGGGGCCGGGGGGATGGGTGCTGATGATGGGAGTGCCTTTAGAGGGGCAAGTTTCTCCCCCTCTGAGGGTTCAGCACAACTCCAAGGCACAGGTTCCTACTGTGTGGCAAGCGGAGTCCTGAGGTGTATGTCAAGATTCCTTAATCCAGGGGATTTTGTTGCCTGGACCCTCAGCATGGAAGACTGAACACCCAAACTTGTGTTAGGGTCAGGGCCTAGGGGCAATGGCAGGCCCGATCTGCCAGTGCTGAGGCGGGATCCCGTATGGGCTGAGTTGAGGGTATGCATTTGGTGGCGGGATGGAATCCAGCTCTATGGCCAGAGTGGCTGTTGATTATTGGGGTAGCTTTAGGGTGGCATGAAAGTTTCTCCCCATCTGAGGGTTCATTGCAGCTCCAAACCACAAGGTTTCCACTTGTGTGACAGGCTGTGTCCTGTGGTGTTGCTCAGAAGTCCTTAATCTGGGGGGCGTGGGGGCCAGGCCTCTTGGGATGGAAGCCTGAAAATCCAAACAAGGGTTAGGGTTAGGGCTTAGGGACATGGCAGGCCCGATCTGCTGCAATTGAGGTGGTCTCCTGGATAGGCCGAATGGAGGGTGGGAATCAGGCAGGACTTGAGGTCTGTGTTTGTGTTTGTGGGGGCAAAGAAGCTAGTGGTGTTCTTGGGGGCCATGCAGCTTTCTCCTGCTCTGAGGTTCCTGCACAGTTCCAAATGGCACCATTTTGCCGTAGGAGGCTGGAGGAGTGCTGGCGGGAGTCTCAGTCATCCCCAGTCTGATGGGCTTGGGGTACAGACCTCTGGGCACGGAAGGCTGTATACCCCACCTAGGGTTAGGGTTAGGGACTAGGGTCATGGCAGGCCCAATCTGCCGGCGCAGAGATGGGCTCCCCTCAGGGCTGAGTTGAGGGCATGTGTCCGGTAGCTTCATAGAAAACAGCTTTCTGGCCTGGGGTGCCGCAAATTGTGCGGATAGCTTTACGGGGGCTTGAAGGTTTCTCACCCTCTGAGTATTCAGCAGCTCCAAACTGCAAGGTTTCATCCTGCGTGGCTGTTGGAGTGCTGCAATGTCACTCAGGGGTCCTTAATCCAGGGGGCCTGGAGGCTCGGCATCTTGGGATGGAAGCCTGGAAACTCAAACTAAGGGTGAGGTCTTGGGGTGCGACAGGCCCAATCTGCCAGTGCTGAGGCGGACTCCCCGGTGGCCTGAGTTGAGGGTCGGTGATAGGTGGCTCGTGTGAATCTGGGTTTGTGTTCAGGAGGGGCTCAGATGCTGGGGCTTGCCTTGGGGGGCATGAAGTTATCTTTTGCTCTGAGGTCTAAGTAGCTCCAAATGGCACTGTAACAGCATAGGCAGCCTCCAGACTGCCAGAGTGTCTCATGCATCCACAATCTGGCGGGTTTGGGGGCTAGGCCTCTGGGTACGGAAGACTGTACACCCAACCTAGGGTTAGGGTTAAGGCCTAGGGGCATGGCAGTTCTGATATGCTGCTGATATGCTGTGTTGAGGTGGGCTCCCTCAGGGCTGAGTGGATGACATGCCTCTGGCGTTGTGGCAGAATCTGGCATTATGTCTGGGGCATTTCCAATGGCGGGTGTGTTTAGGTGCTCATACACCTTTCTTTCTGGAGGGCAGGCAGAGTCCTGTGTTGT